>NC_052615.1:24012206-24635262 GCF_016545825.1 Eucalyptus grandis
GAGATCGAAATGGGTAGGCCCCTCCCTCATTCTCTGTGGTCCCCTGTTCGCGATTCTTGAAGATTTTCTCGAATAAGACATCCTTCTTTGTCGTTGAAAGATTCCTTTACTCGCTTTCCCAAGAAAAGATGACAACTTTCTCGAAGATAAACACGAAGTAGAGACAGGATTGGGAGGAGAATGCCTTTTTAGGGTTTTGAAGTTTAAGCGAGGAAAACTGTATATATACAACTCAGTTTTAAAAAGGAAAAACCAATCGGCACAAAGGAAAATGAACAGACGCCTCTTTTAAAATCAATAACTGCCAAATAGAAGTTAATCTCTTTGAAAAGACAAGATTCAGTTTTTCTACGGAAATTATAAATTAACTGAACTAATGATCGTACCTTTTTGAGATTGAATAAAATAACAACTTACGTCTATAGCCATGAATGTCTGCGAGTCGAGGTTGGAGAGTCTTTAGACTTTAACTTCCTCAAGCTTCAAAATGTTGAGTCTGGAACGAATAAACTCGAATTGATTTTTCTCAAAGGCTTTGTGAATATATCCGCTAGTTGATTTTTTGAATCAACAAATTGAATCGAGATTTCTCCATTTTGAAAATGATCTCTAATGAAATGATGTCGAATCTCTATATGCTTTGCTCTTGAATTGGATTTTTAGTGAGATTGATTGCGCTGGTGTTGTCACATCTAATCTCTATGCATGAGTCTTCAATTCCAAAGTCTTGTAGCTGTTGTTTTATCCATAGAATTTGCGAACAGCAACTTCCAAGAGCTACATACTCGCCATTTGTTGAGAGAGCCACGGTGCTTTGTTTCCTTGAAAACCAAGACACTGTCACCTTCAAGCAACGGCAAGTTCCCCCGAAGTGCTCTTTCTATCAACTTTGCAACCAGCCAGATCTACGTCTGAATATCCAAGAAGATTAAAGTCTCCCTTCTTAGGATACCAAAGACCGATGCTTGAAGATGAAGCAACGTATTTAATAATACGTTTCGCAGCAGACGAGATGGGATTCTCTAGGATTTGATTGAAACCTAGCACATATGCAAACACTCAACAAAATGTCGGGTCTAGAAACGGTAAGATAAAGAAGTGAACCAATGATGCTCTGTATAGCTTTTGATCAACTTTCTTCCCTTCTTCATCTTTGTCTATCTTCAAAGAACTTGACATCGGTATGTCGGTCTTTTGCACTTTTCCAGTCCAAACCTTTTGACAAGATCATTAGCATATTTTTCTTGATAAATAAAAGTTCATTCCTTCAATTGTTTTACTTGAAGACCAAGAAAGAATGTTAACTCTCCCATCATACTCATTTCAAACTCATCCTGCATAGACTTAGAAAATTTCTTGCATAGACTTTCATTAGAGAATCCAAAAATAATATCATCCACATATATTTGAACAAGTAAAAAACTTTTGTTTTCCTTTTTGATAAATAAAGTAGTATCTACTTTACCTTTGACAAAACCATTATGTATTAAGAACTTACTTAGTCTGTCGTACCAAGCTCGAGGTGCTTGCTTTAAACCATACAAGGCCTTTTCGGTCGAAAGACGAGTGCGGCTTCTTTGGGTCTTCAAACCACAGTGGTTGTTCCACATAAACTTCCTCATGGATAAATCCATTTAGGAAGGCACTTTTGACGTCCATTTGGAATAACTTGAAATTTTTATAACAAGAAAATGCAAGTAATAGTCGAATAACTTCTAACCTTGCTACTGGTGCGTAAGTCTCATCATAGTCTATTCCTTCTTCTTACGTATATCCCTTGGCCACGAGTCTTGCTTTGTTTCGTACGACTCTTCCTTTCTCATTCATCTTGTTCCTGAACACCCATTTAGCTCCAATAACAGTTTTACCTTTTGGTTTAGATGTCAATTCCCAGACATCATTAATGTTGAACTATCTGAGCTCTTCTTGCATAGCTTCAATCCAGCTTTCATTAGATAAAGCTTCTTCTATCTTTGGTTCAATTTCAAAAATGAGAGCCACAAAGACACTAGACTCTTCACGCCTTTTGGATCTGGTGCGAATTCCTTCATTAATTTCGCCGATAATGAGATCTTTGGGATGGTGGACTTATGCTTCCAGATTCTTGGTTGATTTGTCTGCAGTTGATGATCTCTTTCTTTATTTGAATCTTCACAAACAGCTTGATCTTTGGTCTTCAGTAGTCGAGATGCTTCTTGAGTTGTAAGCTTTGGAGGGTGCAGGTAGGTTCAAACTCTTCATGATGAGTCTGGACTGGATTCATCTTGCGTAGAGTCTTGAAATTTGACATTCATTGACTCCTCCACGGATCGCTCTTCTTGTTATAGACTCGTAGGCTTTGCTTGATGTAGAATATCCAAGGAAGATGCCTTCATCGATCTTTCTTCAAACTTACCAACTCGATCTTTTGCATTTTTCAATATAAAGCATTTGCAACCGAACACATGAAAGTATGAAACAATAGACTTCTTACCTTTGAATAACTCATAAGGGTTTTCTCTAGAATAGGTCTTAAGAAGACTCTATTGATGATATAGCATGCTGTTGAAACAGCTTCAGCCCAAAATTGTGAAGAAATCTTACTTTCAATTAAAAGAGTTTTAGCCATTTCTTGAAGAGATCTATTCTTTCTTTCCACAACTCCATTTTGCTGAGGAGTATATGGAGAGGAGAACACATGCTTAAAGCCAGATTCATCACAAAATTTTGTAAAATCTTGATTTTCAAATTCACCTCCATGATCTGTTCTTATACTTGAGATAACACATCCTTTTTCATTTTGAACCTTTTTAGCAAATTTTTCAAAATACGTGAAGGTTTCGGACTTACTTGCAAGGAAATATACCCAAGTAAAGCGGGAGTAATCGTCCCACAATTACTAGGCAATATTTCTTACCTCCAATGCTACGGGTTACGGTTGGTTCGAAGATATTCATATGCAGCAAGCGTAGTACATGATTAGTAGAGACATGATTTATTGGCTTAAATGAATTTCTTACCTGCTTTCCCGAGAATACATGGAGTGCATGGATCGATCTTTTGGTATGGTAATTTGGGTAGACCTCGAACAAGCTGCTTTGATTAGATTTTGGCTAATTGCTTCATGTTGACATGACCAAGCTTTCTATGCCATAAGCTTGCTTCGTCTTGAATTGAGATTAGGCATTGCGATTCATTTGGTTTCACATCCAGAAGATAGATATTTCCATGTCTTTGACCCATGAAAGACGAGTAGAGTCTTTTTTGGTTCCCGGAACATGTTCCTTCTTGAAAGAAGATCTTAAAACCAGTATCACACAATTGGCTAATGCTGAGAAGATTGTAATTGAGTCATTCCACTAGGGAAACATTACTTATTGTGAGATTTCCAATTTTCACAGTTCCAAATCCCACAATACTTCCTTTGTTGTTTCCTCCAAATGAAACTTTTCCACCATTTACTTGAACAAGCTTTATGAAGCAATTTGAGTCTCCTGTCATGTGTTTTGAGCATCCACTATCAAGATACCACTTTTTCTTGACGGAGACCTGTATTTAAAAGAGAGTCTCAAGCGTTCTTTGGTACCCAAATTTTCTTGGGTCCTTTGGTGTTAGTAAGATAAACAGTATTAGCCCATACTTTCTTAACAGGTTTCCAAACCATAGGACACTCTTTTCAAAGTGATCCGGACTGTTGCACTTTGAACACTGAGGGCATTTCGACCTACAGACTTTACAAAAACTTTCTTGAAATGATTTTTGTAAGCCTCTCTCGAGGGTCTTTCCTTAATTCTTTCTTTTACTTTAGGAAAATCAATCAAGGGAATTGTTTCTGCTGTCATACCTAGACCGGACTTATTGAAGTAAGGTCTTTGAGCTGAAAGAATTTTTTCAAATTTTTCGGACCTATTGAAAATTTCTTTGAAATATTTGATAAGTCAGTTTTAAAAGGGCATTTTCTTTTAAAAGATTATCTTCATTTTCTTTAAGAGTGGAAACATTCAAGTCTAAACTTTTAACTCTTTCTTCTAAAACATTTTCCTTTTTGTTTTAGAGCTGAGTTTTCCTTTTAAGTTCGGAAATTCTTTTGAGAGAAGTCTTAAGACTAAAACACAGTTCATCAATCTATTTAGAAACTTTGACAGGAATTTTAAAATTACTTGCCTCGAATTCACTATCTGAGTCTGATTGTGCCATCAGACATAGGTTGGCATATTCATTGTTACTTTCTTCACACTCTGTATCACTCCGGTGTTTCGGCTTTGAGAGCTTTTCGAAACTTTTCAGCTTTTCTCTCTTCTTCTTCGAAGAGGACAGGTTAGGGTCGATGTGTCCCTTTTTCTTACATTCAAAGCAAACTACACCTTTGTTTGGTTCCTCATCATCAACAAACTTGGTCTGCTGTCTTTGAAAACTTTGTTTCTTTGAGTTGAACCTTCTTCCTTTTCTATTCGGTTTTCTGAATCTTCTTATCATGAGAGCAAGCTCCTCATCATCCATAACATCTTCAGAATCTGTATCATCATAATCATCATTTGATTTTAATGCAATGGATTTCTTACCTTTTGGATCTTCATCTTCATTAATTCGTTCCACTTCATAAGACTGAAGAGTTCCAATCAGCTCGTCGACAGATAGTGGCATAATTCTTTGCGTCTCTCTTATTGAAGTCTTTATGTGATTCCAATCCTTGGAGAGTCCACGCAGTAGCTTGTTTACCTTCATGGGATCAGAAATTGTTTGTCCTTGATTCTCAAGACCATTGACAATATCTGTAAAACGGCTAAACATGTCAGTTATAGATTCTCCTGGTTTCATTTTGAAGGCTTCATATTGACCGAGGAGAATGTTAATTCTGGTTTCCTTCACTCGATCTATTCCTTCATAGGTGATATGTAATCTGTCCCAAACTTCTTTTGCTGTAACACAAGAAGATATTCTGTTATATTCAGTTGGTGACAAAGCACAATATAAAGAGTAAATTGCTTTTGCATCGAGTGCTTGTCTCTTGATTATCTCTTCCTGAGTCATTCCGCTGGTCTCAACAGTTTCTTTCCCTCTTTTAGAGACTGATGCAGCTGTAGGAGTAATTCATTTTTCTACAACGTCCCATTCCAGAGGATCCTTTGATCGTAGGAAAGCTTTCATCTTGTTCTTCCAGATGTTGTAATCCTTTCCATCAAAGTAGGGTGGTCTGGTATTGCTTTGCCCTTCCATCAGCCCTGGTGCTAGCATACTAGCCATGGATCTTTTACTTTGAAGTGAAACACTTCAAATAAAGTGAGTACACGAGCTTTGATACCAATTGATATAGCTAGTATAAGTACCTAGAGGGGGGGTGAATAGGTATATAAATGATTTTTCTCGATAATTGCACAATACTAGACAGTTGATAGATTTGAGACAAACAATAATCAAAGTAAGACGAGAGAAGAGAAAAATTGAACACGCGGTTTATAGTGGTTCGGCTTATTTCAAGCCTACGTCCACTCTTTTTGCACGATAGCCTATTGGCTGGATTCCACTATGAACAAAGAGATGTTACAGCGTTGTTCTCCCTTGATTTCTCAGTGTAGATGATCTACCACACTCTCTCAAGATATCACTAAGTATAGACACTCTTTGTGTATACAATTTCGCTCAAAATGTATCGACTAATAATCAAGGTGCTTCAGACTCTGGAATTTCTCTATCGATCATGCACTAAAGCAACTGGAACGTCTTCCTTTTATACTCCTTTATGCCATCATACCCGTTGGCACTTACCAAAGGAATTCCTCCAATCTACCCGTTGGACGGAATCGATCAAGAAGATCATTTGAGCTACTAAAGGAACCCGATGATAGCCCATCAATCCTGTTTGCCCATACAATCAGGATCTTAGTTTCCAAGAATAGAACCTTCCAAGAATATTTCGTCGACTATCGGATCTTCAAACGATCTTGATTACGAATAAAAGAATCCGTTATATTTATCCAGCCAAGAGATCTTATCCAGAGGATATGACTAAATCCTCAACCAAATACTTTGGCTCTGGATTGCCTTTGTCACTGGATTAGAAAAACTGTCAATGAGAATAGTCTTGAGTCTTGAGTCTTGAGTCTGGTGATCTGAAAGTCTTCAGACTCTAAACAGAAGGTCTGTATTTATCCAGACTAGATTGATAGAAACGTTTTGTTAGCTTCAAAATATTCTGGAAAGATTTATCCAACAACTTTTGCTATAGTTGCTACACAAGATCTCGAACTAAATCAAATGAACTTAAAGATGATGTTTTATCACAGTGAGTTAGAGGAGATAATTTAGATGAGGTAGGCAAAGGGATTTGTTATGAGGAAAAAATCATTTGCTTGTTAAAGAAATCTTAACAAGTTTTCAAATCGTCTCCTAGGCAATAGTACTAGCCTTTTAACGCTTTCGTGGCTAGTCTTTACTACTTGAAGAGTTATTAGGATACTTGTGTTTACTTTAGGAGTTGGAGGATGGGTCCTTGATTTATAACTAGATGTCTGTCTTATATTCATATGACGTAACCCTTCCTCTTCATTTAGAAGCTATGGGTGTCATAAATGTAATTTCGACCCTACCTTACCCCACAGAATAGCAGACGCATTATATAAGGTCTAACGACTAAGAGAGCAATGCCTGTGCTGAAACTCATAGCGAGAGAGAGAGAGAGAGAGAGAGAGAGAGAGAGAGAGAGAGAGAGAGAGAGAGAGAGAGAGAGAGAGAGAGAGCAGTGGTGGTGTCGAAGTGAACATGGCTTCCAAACCAGGACTACTCACTGATTGGCCATGGAAACCTCTCGGAAACTTCAAGGTGTCAACTCTCTCTCTCTCTCTCTCTCTCATATACATGCACCCAGAAGAAAAACTTGCACACTTTGGCAACCCTTTGCATAGTTATATGGGCGTATTGTCAAGGTTTATGCAAACAAAGTGCATCAATATAGATCCAATAATGCATGATCTGATGCTTCGCTGGCTCCTCGTTATCAAGAGGCTAAGGTTCATTATCATAGTATTGATATCAATTTTCTCCAAAATGTTTACTTTTCTTCGCTGGCCAATGCCTAGAAATATGTGTTTACGCTTGTGTCACTTGGAATACTTTGACCTATACCCAAGTTGATAAGAATCAAGTCAATTACAATCATTAATCATGTAAATCCAAGCGAACCATACATAGCTCAATCTCACATATGTCAATGGCTGTGATTGTATCTGGTTCATAGATCCCAACCCGGACAAGGATTTTTCCTCTCCTCATGGCCGAACATAGTACGGTGGCTATCAACAATCATGTACTCAAATCTAATCTTGTCCATGTTCATCCGATGGTTGAGCAGAAAGGCGACGTAGCACACATCTCTAGGATATGCTAGAACAGATAAGCAATGAGCAATGGACCGATATTGCATGCTATGTGCGAGGCACATGCTAAAAAGACGGGAGAACAAAATCTTCTTATAAGGCAACTTCCTAGGATCAATCTTTTTATGTTTTTTGTGTTGCTAAAATCCTAGGATCATTCGTTATTATCCCTTCATTGAACACCAAAGCAGTCGTGTCTCGCATCTAATTTTTTCTAACGAGGCTTAGCAACTGTCATTTGTCCTAAAGACAGCTCTTCCATCATTTATCTGTGTGCAGTACATGGTATTGGCTCCTTGGGTGATCCACAGCACTTACGTTTTTGTCAACAGCGAGGAGAGAGAGAGGGACTTGTTCACGTTCCTGATATTTCCATTTTTGCTATGGAGGATGGTCCACAACCAAATTTGGATAACTCTGTCTCGGTACCGCAACGCCAGAGGGAATGGCAGGATCATTGACAAGGGCATTGAATTTGTGCAGGTCGACCGAGAAAGAAACTGGTCAGTCTCTTCATCCCTCACTACCTTCTTCTTTTTCATCCCCAACAACATCTTTTCCTTTTTCCCTTAGCCGGGATCAGAAAGATCATCAAAGATCATTTTTCCCTTTTTGGAGTTTCTTCAATCATAACAAAAGGAACCATGATAAGAGTTTATCAAGTTGATAATATAAACAAAAAGAGAAAAACGAAAAGGGTCCTGACTATAATACAATACATGGATAGAAAATTTTTTGTGTTTCGCATGTCTCATCGCAAATAAGTTGCTGAAATTTTTAAAATAAGAGCTTCTGGCATTTATTTTTGACTTTATATATTTTTCCATTTCTGGAGGCGTGCCTAAACATTTAATTTTATTTTTATTTTTGAGCACCTAAAACATTCAAGATTTTTAGCTATCAACTCATGGATTCCCGTAGAGTATTTACTTAACCTTTTCTTGATTTAAATAATACTGTAAATTTTGGTGGGACGGTAAAATAACTGATATATTTTACGTTTCATAAACTAATAAATTAAGGGTTGTGGTGGATGTTGAATATAATTAGCCACCCGTCTATAGGATAAACTACAATTTTCTCCCGTCATTTGACATATATATTTAGCAAATCAGCCGTAATATAAGGAGCATTAATATCTCGTGATCATATCATCAAATAGCTAGCATGATATTATAATTAAGGAATGGAGTCGACCAAACACATAAAAAATATTATAGCCTATTCGTGTGTTTTTCTTAAATAAGCCTTTTTATTTTATGGAATTAACTAATAAAGGAACTATTAAACATTTCATTTTTTCGTTTACTTTGTTAAATCATTGTCCAGGGATGACCAAATACTGCTCAATGGATTGATCTTCTAAATCGGAGCGATGACTCTCGCCGGAGCTCCTCGCTTGCCGATGTGGAGATTCGATGGTGTAATAACCACAGCGTTGCTTCATATGGGGCCGGTGGAGTTCCTCTACTATTGGCTTCACAGGGCCCTTCACCATCACTATCTCTACTCCCGCTATCATTCTCACCATCACGCCTCCATCGTCACTGAGCCTATTACCTGTAAGTACTCATCACCTGTATTTGGCTCCTCTCTCTCTCTCTCTCTCTCTCTCTCTCTCTCTTCTCTCTCTCTACCCCCTTCCCTTTTAGTTCAATATGAGCAGCTTAATCTCAAAATGAATAAAATTTACAATATAAAGTAGGAAATGTCCATGTCATACGCGTATTTTGGTATCGGTTTGACTTTTGAGGTGTTTATGATGCTCACATGATATATGTGTGTCTATATATATATGCAGGTGGTTCTTTTCTTGTGAGTATCATGAGCCATGTGGTCAAGCAGTTTACCTAGCTTTATCTTATCACACCTAATTCTACATGCACGAAGATATCAAATTACAAAGAACTCATTCCTTAAGTAAGATCGTCATACTTTAATTGGTTATATATAGAGATTAATCTTTGCTTTTATTCTTATGTTTAGGAAACTCATGAACCAAATCTTTTGTACCCCAATCATAAAAGGAAATATCATCCCTATGTTCTTGTCCAAGTGGTATGAGGATCTCTATCACAAGAGAAAAGTACTACAAAAATCATAAACTTATTGTATTTGTATCAATTTAGTCTATCCAGCCATTTTAGTCATAAGCCTTTTACTAAAATGTGTTCGTTAGATGATGTGTCAAATTTTGATTGGTAATGTAAATGATGGCAATCCATTCACTTAATGATCGACTTGTTCAAACAACCAAAACAAATAACTTCAACACACCCCTTTGCTTAACATGGCTTGGGTAAAAAGTCGTACTATCTCTTGCATCATAATCAAACAGAATGTGCATCATCTTCTTCAAGTTCAATTGCTCAGACCAATTAGTCGCTGAATGAAATTTGGGTTGGTTGCAGCTGTAAATCATCCATTTGCAGAGCACTTGGCGTACTTCACACTGTTCGCAATCCCTCTGTACACAACGGTGTGGATGGGGACGGCATCAATTGTGTCATTGAGTGGCTATGTGACATACATCGACCTGATGAACAACATGGGGCACTGCAATTTTGAGCTCATTCCTAAGTGGATCTTCTCATACTTCCCCCCTCTCAAGTATCTCATGTACACCCCCTCGTAAGTCTCTCTCTCTCTCTCTCTGAACCATGGTAATCGATTATTGATGAGTATATTAAGATTGGTTTACAAACTTAGCATACAAACTTATGTGACAAAAACCATTATTGAATGTCGAACATAACCTCATCAACAGTCGACCACATTATTTAATATACTAATTTTGTATATCAGTCTTAACCTAGATCGTATTGCACAATCTGATATGATAACTTCTTGAAAGTGAATATGTAACTTTAAGTTGCCATTTCTTAAGTGTTCGATATGTTGTCACTCAATCCTTGCAACAAGCGAGTTTCAATGGAAAATTCATCCTATCATTATTGCACGAGCAAAAAAAAATTGTGAACGTGAGTGAAGTGGGTCATAATTGTTGTCGAGTAACTAATTCAAGAAATTTCATAATTTCCAATGCAATAACTGTTGCGTGAAGTGGGTCGTTAATTGTTTGAAAATCGAAACACTCTTTGAGGAGTATGGGGAAAGGGACAAAAGAACCTTGAAGAGGGCCTGCGACAAATTGGGTAATGGTTTACAGTAGTTATCATGGTAGGTTGGCGATTTGTGTCTGGCTAGGGTGTTGCTTTGAAGAACGTATTGATGTTCTTGGGTTGACGTGGTATTTGGATGACTTCTTCTTTTTTGGAGACTTGGAGGGAGATTGCAAAAAGGAAGAAAATGTAGGTGAGGAATTCAATTATCTTGTTGTGGAGGGGCCCAAGAAAAGGCAGCTCCATGGAATCATTTTCTTCAACAATTCTTTTTCACATTACATTTCTCACCTCTATTTTTTTTTTTTTAAATGTGGTGTCAATACGGATCTATAATGAACTTTTCGTATTTATTATAAGACAAACTCTTGTGCGCACGCATTTTGGCAATTTTACAATTCAAATTTCTTGGAACTTTTGTAAAATGCAAAATTTGACATGCAAATTTAAGGATAGCTTTCTTAAAATTAAATACTCTTTAAAATTTTTAGCAGGAGATAATTTTTGCTTTTACTTTCGCTGAATCTTTTGTAAGGTAGGTTAAATATAAACGCCTATTACTAATATAATACGGGTCATATTCCTTCCATCTTAAATTGAATGAAGACATTTAAAGTTACCATCGCTTCAATCCAAATCGTATGGACTATTGGTGAATCTGATTATGCCAAGCTTTTGACCGTCGTGTGACTACTTGTTCGGTCCAAAATACTGGAGAACAACGTCAATCGCATGGACTGGTCCGTACTTCAGCAACACTATCACTATATCTGAAGTATAGAGTCATGTGCAAGGATTGTGAGTCAATTTGTTAGTCAGGGGAATTTTCATATGATATTCTGAAAAAGAACCATACAAATAATCTTTTGGGTTATTGAAAGTATTATTACGTCACATCATTCTAATATTGTAGGTTTCACTCGTTACATCACACACAGTTTCGGACTAACTGCTCCCTGTTCATGCCATTTTATGATTATATTTATGGAACGATGGACAAGTCCTCTGATAAACTTCATGAGACTTCGCTTGAGCGACTGGCGGAAGTGTCCGATGTTGTGCATCTAACCCATCTTCCCACTCCCGGGTCAATCTATCATTTGCGGGTAGGATTCGCCTCTCTCGCTTCTTGGCCAGACCGATCATCGAGGTGGTATCTCTGGTTGATTTGGCCTGTGACTCTATGTTCCATGATGGTTACTTGGATCTACGGGCGCACTTTTGTGGTTGAGCGGCATCGCTTCAATAAACTCAAATTACAAACTTGGGTAATTCCAAAGTATAGCATTCAAGTAAGATTTTATTTTATTTATCCGCTCAATTGTTTTTTATTTTATATTAATGAGTTTTTTGTGCTCTAATTTTGGTCATTTTCTCATTTTCTTTGATCTTCTTTCTAGTACTTCATGCCATGGCAAAAGGAGTCGATCAATGGTCTGATTGAGAAATCCATCTTGGAGGCAGAGGACAAGGGGACAAAGGTTTTGTGCTTGGGTCTATTGAACCAGGCAAGCATCTCATGACAGTACAATTTGCCTCTCATGACATTACAATACGAATCACGATAGGTTCACGATGGACACTTTTGCAAGACAAAGAAAGTTGCTTAGGGTTCAACATATTCAATTGTTAAATGTGTCAGACTTTACTATAATGTAAACGGAATCATTCTCTAACACTTAAAGGAGGGGGGGGGGCATTCGGAAGCTTAACTATACTCTGACATAATCTTAGGCAACGAGTAGTTTCAGAAGGTTGACATTATATTAACATGATGATCTCACGAATTTTTTCAAGAATCCAAAAAAAAGAAAAAAAAAAAGAAAAAAACATTATTGAAAGAAGGGACAACTACAGGCAAGTCCCGCAACTCATCACGGTAACACATTTAAGTCCTAAAAATTTCATTTAGAGCCATCCGTTTTATTCCTTTCGTTGGCTCTATTAGTTTTAGTGGCATCATTTATTAACGGCCCATATTAGACTAAAAGGATAATACAACAATCTTGCTGCATTCCCGTCCACTGAAAATTGATAGAGTTAAACGAAAGGACTCAAATGCAATGAAATTGTGACTTTTAGGATTTAAATGCGTGAATTTAAACTTTTAGGACTTCTGCTGTTATTGTCCTTTAAGATAAAGCAATATGACCATGGTTGGGTACTCAAAACTTGGTATTTGCAGGGAGAGGAGCTGAAGGGATATGGCGGGTTCCATGTGGAGAGACATCCTCAGCTCAAAGTGAGAGTTGTGGATGGGAGTGGATTGGCAGTGGCTGTGGTGGTCAATAGCATTCCCAAAGGAACTGTCCAAGTCCTCTTCAGAGGGAGGCTCACTAAGGTGGCCTATGCCATTGCTCTTGCTTTGTGCCAAAGGGGAATTCAGGTAAATAAATAAGTTGGATGGTAATTCTTATATGCAGCTTCCTAAAAAATGCTCAAAAGTATTTCTCTCATTTTTATAGCAATCGAGACTGCATTTGGTGAGTAGCATTCAAGCGAAATTAGAAAGTATGTCATACATGTTCAATTCCCATATGAAATATAAGATTTAAAAAGATTTATACTCAGAACCTTTTGATAAGATAATTTGTAAAATTTTGTGGAATCAATGTCCATTATTTTAAAATCTTAAACTGTTAGATTATGGCATGGTTTAATAATTAAATATTTTGATATTATCTTCTTTAAAAGATCTTCCTAGAAAATAAAAAAGGGAAGAGAACTCATATCCTCAACTAACTTAGAAGATGACACCAGATTCTCACGGTAGAAAAGTACATAAACTATTGTATTAGTTAAGAAAATTCTCCTTGATTCTCAGCAGCAAAGTGCTTTCTGACTGACAAAAAGTATATACCTTCAATAGCAAAGTAGATATAGCATGGACGAAAGCTACAACACATACGAAAGGTTCTATAAATTTTCTACCGAAACGTGTGACTTTCCTTCTACATGTGAACATTGTCAATTTTCATTATAATGGAGAAAGCTTGAAATTGGCCACCTTATAACGTCTTTGTTAATTCAAGTGCCATAACAAAAAAAAGAAGGATAAGAGGGCTGTTCTTGGCATCATTTACTTATCGTCCTTCTTACTGTCGTGATACTGCAGAACTGGTTGCCACGAAGAGTGATGAGCACATGGCACGTCGCGGGGATACTCCATGCAGCAGAAGGGTGGGAGGAGCACGAGTATGGCTACTCCATCACCAACATCGACAAAGCATGGCAAGCTAGTCTACAGCACGGCTTTCAACCTCTTGGCCTCCCTGCTCATGTTTCACAGAAACTGAGTTAGATTTATCTCGATTTACACAAGCATAAAAATATCTGCGATACCATGCAACGCACTATACATATCCTCTGGGATAACTTATGTAAAATAATACCTCAAACTCTATTAATAAATGTCGTTGTAGTCTAGGCTATCGATCAACTACTGAGTTGTCGATGTCAATCGGTTACTTGGTTGCATTGTGGTGTTATTTTTAAGAAGTATGTTCATATTTCTATGTTCTATCTATTTGCATCTTGAGGTCTCTTGTAAGTTCCTAGGAATCTATCTCTTTGGAGTGCTAGAAATATTTAGTGAGTGTTTAAGTGTAACAGTTATGTATCAAGCCTATAAAAGGCAATTCCTATAATTATTTCCGATAAGGTGAAATAAATGAAAAGGATATCTATCTCCTTCACTTCTTTGTGTTGTGTGGGTTGTAAGTGCTTCACTTTCAAATTATCCCATCAAATTGGTATCGGAGTTGCATCCCCAACGTTCAACAATTTCGTATCAAAGCACACGGTTTCTGATTATGGCCTCAACAAACACTCAGCTTCCTCTGTAGTACCGTTGTCTTACCATAGAAACTTATGGTGACTGAGCCGTTAGAATGAAAGCTCTACTCGGCGCCTACAGTGTATGGGCACTTGTCAACACTGCTTATGATGAACTAGAGAGCGAAGCCATCTCAGATCGAACTCAGAGGAATGCCTTAGAGATGATTCAAACAAAAGATTAGTATGCCCTGTCATTCATCCATCAAGTTTTAAATAATTTCATGTTCGAAAAAGGTTTTGAATGCCACTATTACTAAAGAGGCATGGGATATTCTTCACAACACATATTAAAGAGTACAAAAGGCAACGGGGAAAGTCAAAAGGAAAGTCTCGTTTGGAGAAAATTCCAAAATTCCTGTTGAAAGCATAGCTAATAAATTATGTCCTGATTCTGCTTTCCCTGGAAACCAATATGCAGCACTGGATTGGAACTATTCCTTTCCATATGATTATCTAGAGAGCCTCTGTGAAGCTTCTTTAGGCTTCTCACTTGATCCTTTGTGCCCCAAAAATTCTTGATTTGGAGCACAACCTCGACAACGCAGTTCAAGAAGTTGCGGAAGGTCTTGATATTCAAAATGATTCTGCAAATCAGACTGATATTTGAGGAGATTTGTGCAAGTGAGGCCAAGGATCGTATTTTGTTTCTCCATAATAGTGGCCAAGAAAATGGACACAGTGAAGTGGGTGTTGGTGACAAGAGACGTCCAAAAGATAAAAGAGTGCCAGTGACGACAATGATAGAATGCTGTCGAAGGAGCAAATATCCCTGGACTGTTACATGCCAATAACTCGTGCAGCAAAGGAGCTCGACATCATGACCCTCTTGAAGAAACGGTGTCGAGAGTTTGGTATTCATATCCACAGATGGCCCCACCGAAAGTTAATGAACCTCCAAAATTTTAGAATGTTCAAGAAATGGGAGGACACTCCGAGAAGCAGCTTAGAAAGGTGGTGAATTTGCTCGACCAATAGAAGAAACTAATGGAGGAATTCCCTGCTATATAGCTAGAGGATAAGAAAGAGGTTGAGACAAGATTGTTTCAAAGCAAACTATAAGAAGAGGAAGAGAATTTGGTCTAAGGGGGTGTTAGAAATTAAACCAAATTAACAAATGTCGTCATTGTCGAGGCTATTGATCAACTACTGAGTTGTCGATGTCAATTAGTTACCTCATTGCTGAGATTCCAATATTGATACCGAAGATTGTTCAGTACACACGTTGAAGAAGATTCATTATTATAACATTACTTTTAAGAAGTCTGTTTGCATTTCTATGTTCTGTCTATTTGTGTCTCAAGGTCTTTTGTAAGTTCCCGGAAATCTATCTTCTTGGAATGCTGGAAAAATTTTATGAGCCTTTAAGTGTAAGAGTTATTTATCAAGCCTATAACAGGCTAGTCCTATAATTGTTTCCAATAAGATGAAATAAATAGATTAGTAGCGACTCCAAAATAAAAATTGTTGGCATATTAAAAAACTTTATCCTAATATGCAAATTGATATAGATTAGAGAGAGCCCGAGCTAAGTCTAGACTTAATAATTTATTAGCTAACCCGCTAGATGGTCCACCCACTTCGGGGAGGTCGCGACACCTATTGGGACCATCATCCATCAATCCTCACCTCTATCACCAACCTTCAACACTTATGCGTATACTGCATGATTAATGCAAAAAGATAAGGGGGGCGAGATGAGCAAATTGGTGCTTATGTGTGTAATGGTCAACACTCAGGGCATGGATTTTGCACCACGGCCTCATCAATGAACCCCATTGATGACATGTGAACATAGAGAAAACACCGATTCAAGGAATTTATATATGACTTCATTATGCATCTTGTTAGAATATTTATATAATAAATCATGTAGCCATCTAAAAACTTAACCTTTGGCCCATAAAATGTCACATATTATTAGAGGGCAAAATAATACCTGAAGTGTCAAAACTTGGCACGGAAGAACACTTAAGTGTTAAAAGTTACAAAAGTAATACTAAAGAGCCAAAATTAGAGCAAAATTGATTAGTTAAGTGCTAACGGTGAGAAAATCTTGCCAAAGTACTAACGAGGGAATTTACAAACAAAACAAATGCAAAACGACATTGATTAGCACGCTAACGTAGCTAAACAAGTGCAAAAACAATGCCGTTTAGCACACTAACGTGGCTAGACAAGTGCAAAAATGATGTCGTTTTGCTAACATGGCTAGATAATTAATATAGATATTAATTAAATTAAATGTAAAATTAAATATATATTTATAAATTTAAAGAAAAAGGGAAGAAGATGAACATTGTAGGTGATTGATGGTTAAGCCATTGCCGTCTCCCCCTACCGTTGCTAGAAGGGCCAGTGACAATAGGGGGAGGGTCAGCCAGGATCGCTGAGCCCTGGCCAAGGGCCAACAACCCTAGTCAACTAGCTGCGATGGTCGTTAGCCCTCTTCCGGTCAAGCCAAAGGCCACCGCCCACTAGGAGGTTGCCGCCTTGGCCTTGCCAGGTGAGGGCTAGTTGTCACGCCCCAAACCCCGAGCGCGCGCACATCCCACTACGGTCGATCAAATACGACATTCCCAGGTAGTGTCGCCGACCCCATTGATTTATTATTGCGCAAGCGGAATGTATTATAAAACCCTTGACAATAAAATATGGGATAGAAAAGCAGGAAGCAAAACCACAGCATAACACTTCCATAATTCAACAGAATTACAAACAGAGGTCTACGGCCAAAAGTCTACAAAAGACTGGCTCTTAAAAATGAATTGTCCTACGACCTACAAGTTGGACACGCTCTCCAATCTTATGACTTCACCTCTACAACTCCTTAAGGCCAACCAAAGCTATATGGTCGCTCCGTCCACCAGGGACCTGAAATTTTAATCCCACAACCGGGATGAGACGATGTCTCAGCAAGTTCAACCCCTTAAACCCCTATTAGAAAGAAAATACGCCCGGGTGGCCTAGCCACATCACACGAGGGACTTACCTCGCCTCAGCCTTCATCTGCAGGTTAGCACAATTTATATAATTCAACCACGTACAATTATGATAACCAAACAACCATGGCACAATCACATAATCAAACAATCCAACCACTTGGATGGTCTCAGCGATCAATCGACTCGGCCGATTACATGTCATTCTAGCAAATCAATCATTGCTCTCAATCCCAACCCTATAGGAAGGTTTAACAATCAGTGGCAATCACGGCCTCACTCGGCACGACCTATAATCAGGTGGTAATTCACGGCCTCATCAGGCACGACCTCTAATAGGTGGTTAATCACGGCCTCACTGGGCACGACCTCTCATAGGTGGTTTATCACGGCCTCACTGGGCACAACCTCTCATAGGTGGTTTATCACGGCCTCACTAGGCCCGACCTCTAATAGGTGGTATTTCACGGCCTCACTGGGCACGACCTCTAATAGGTGGTATTTCACGGCCTCATTGGGCACGACCTTTCCTAGGTGGTATTTCACGGCCTCACTAGGCACGACCTCTAATAGGTGGTCAATCACAGCCAATCTCCCATCAATTTCTACACTTAGGATTTCATAAAGAATCCCTATAAATCGCAATCACACTCAATTCATCACAACCAATCATCAATATCAAATTCTAAATGCACAAAGAGCGATCGGCACGAAATTCGAGAGTTTAGGGTCTCGACAAAATTTTCGGAATTTATTAAATGATTAAATTTATTCCGAAAATAATTAAATAATAATATTAATATTTTTCATGATCCACGCTCAATTTATAATATCCAATCATCAATTTCAAAATCCGAATACACAGCAACGATCGGCACAAAATTCTGAACAACCGAGATCAAAAATAATTTTTCCGTTTTTTTTTTAAATAATAATATTTTAATAATTTCGGAATTAATATAATATTATAAATTTCCAGAATTTCAAAGCAATTAACTAATTCAAAATTAAAACCCTATTATGTCCCATCAAGGTTTATTATTAAATAAACTATCTTAACCTTTAATTAAACACCCTTTAAATTAAACAAACCTTTTAACCCAAATCACAATTAAATAAACTCAAATATCCACATAAACTTGCTTAACTTAGACTAAGCACACTTAGGGCATAATTAACCGTCTAATCAAGATTTCGTGAGTTAAACTCACCGGATTAGCGAGCCGAGCGGACCAAAATGTCGGGGACGACGCGAGGATCGACTTTCCTCAAAGCGGGCCGAGCATCCGGGCTCGGGAAGGCGGCCAAAACGAGCCAAACGTCCGCTGCATACCCATTTTCCAACTCTCTGTTCGCTGCTGGTTGGGGCCGAAAATGAGCAGATCCGGGGCTGGTTGGGGTCGGGAATGGGCGAAGGAGCTGAACCGGACCTAGGCGGGGCTTCACGGTGGCGGAGGTGAGCCGGGCGGCTCCGGTGAGCTTCCCAGTCTGGAATGACCCCTCTTTGGACTCGCGGAACAGGTAGGGACAAGCGGCTTGCTGCGCGAGGACGGCGGGGTGTCGCGAGAGGCGGACGGCGGCAAGTGGGCGCGACGGCGGTCCGACTAGACTGCTGGCTGCTCCGGTGTCTTCCCGAGATCTCTTTGACACACGAGCAAAGAATGGAGATGGAGAAGAGAGGGCTTCGACTACGGCTGAAGAGGAGAGGGAGCCGGTTGCGCGCGGTGAGGCGCAGGACTACGACGGCGTGCAGCGGCGGCGATCGGCGACGGGCGGAGCTGCTCTAGTTCGCTGGTCTTCAGCTTCTTCAGCTTGCTGCATTTCTTCGAGCAACAAGAAGAAGATGGAGGGGAGGTCTCGACGGAGGAGAGAGGGAGAAAACCGGTTTCTCTCTCTTTCTCTTTCTCTTTCTTTTTCTCTTTCTCTTTCTCTCTCTCTCTCTCTCTCTTTGGCCCCACCATGACATCACATGATGTCACACTCCACTAACTCAAATCCTCCACAACATCTTCCAATGGGTTCAATTTCATTTTCCGCCGGGGTCCAAGTTATTGCACATCCCCTTACTTAAATTTCCATCAATTCTCCTCCAATTGAGTCCAAATTAAAGTCCATAAAATTAATCCAATATCACCACACTTTAATTTACATCTTCACTTGGCCATAAAACCAACTTAAGTCCCAAAAGTTCGACCAAAAGCGGGCCTACTAATTTCTCGAGCCAAATTAGCCATTTTCTGATTTAATTTGCCAAAGAACTCTGATTGCATGAAAAATCTTCCAAGATGAATTAATGATCCTAAAACGATTTGTGACACACCCAGACTTCCAATTTCTGAATTTGATCTCAATTCCACGGTTAATTTCGCTTTGGCACGATACTAGCGCGGCCCAACCTACCGGGTAGCCTTTAGAAATTTTCATGCATTTGACCTGTGGTTGATCATCTCAAGCCACAATGTACATCTTTGAAACATTGGCGACTTTCGGTTGTCGGGGAAATCTCAAGGTTTCAAATACGAACACAGGGTACCCAATCAATAGAAAAGTCGGTTTAGTATCGATTGACAAGAATTGTGCGATATGGTGGAATCACCCACACCTAATCACATGCCTCTGTCGAGTCGACCTATCTCCGATCTCTAATCAATTTTAATTGTGCCGTAATGACCCTTACAGATTAACTCGGTCGAAAGATCGCTTCTTGGTCAAATTCTCGAGTCTGATGTATTAGAAACTCTTAACAGCTTCACCCGATAGACTAGTTTCCACATGAGTGGCCAACTCAAGGAAAAGAACTATATGCGTGCCAACGAAATGCGCGTCTCACTTTATTGAAAATAGAATTGGAAAATCGGGATGTCACACTAGTGACCCTCACCAGATCTAGGGGAGGGTTGCGGCCCTCACCCTAGATCTGGCAAGGGCTCGTAAACCATGGCATCGATCAGCCTAGGTCATCAGCCCCTGGCCAAAGCCCAACGACCCTGGTCGAGCCTTCCCTCATTGTTGCTAGGCCTTTCGGGTGATGGTAGGGAGGTGGTTGCGAGGGCTCGAGCCTCACCTTTTGCCTCCTCCTCTCTTCCTCCTTTTTTAAAAAAAAAAAAAAAAATTTTAAAGTATAAATATTTAAATTTAATTACTATTAAAATTTAAATTTTAAAAAAATGATAAAAGAACGTGGTTTTGGTTCTTCATCATTAACTTAGCTCTTCGGCATGCCACATAGGCGAGTTATATTATTAAAAAAATTGCCATGTAGGATTTCCAACCACTTTTGCTGAATTTAGCACTAAAGTGTCCAATTTTTCAAAAAAAGCGGCACTTAAGTTGTACTTTCGTAACTTTTGACAGTTAAGTATCCCTCCACACTCTAGGCGAGGTCCTGAGTTTAAATCTTCAAATCCCCTATTTGCCTTTCAAGTCTGAACTATGTATAAGGAGGAGTGTGCCATCCTGATTTTTAGGTCCTAATTTCGATCAGATAAGTTGGGCTTTTCATCGACACAATTATAGTGTTTTTTGGAGTTGGCCACTCACGAGATAACTAGACCATCTATGGAAGCCGTTAAGAGATTTTAAGGCAAATATACTTGAGAATTCGATCAAGAATCGACTTCTTGACCGTGCTTATCTTTAGAAACCATTACTACACAGTATAAAACCGATTTGAGATCAGAAATAGGTCGGTTTGACTGAGATGTGTGGCCGATCGTGGGTGACTTCACTAAATTGGAAAATTCTCGTCGACCGGCACTAATTTGATTTTATTGTCGTTTTGGTACCTTGTGTCCGTATTTGGATGCTCGAGATTTTCACGACAATCGAGAGTCGCCATTGTGTTGAATGGGTTCTGTGGCTCGAAGAAAGTCAACCACAGGTCATTTGCATTAAAAAGTTCTGAAAACTACCTAGTATTCTAGATCACGTTAAAAATGTGTCGGAGTGAAAATAACCGCGAGTTTGAATTCGATTTCAGAAATTGAAAGTCTTATCGTGTCATAAGTCATTCTAGGAATGTCGACTCACCTTTTGAGGAATTTCTAGCGAGTTCGGGATTTTTACGGAAAATCGTTGCGGACGATGTGGAAAATGAGCGGAAATTTAGATTGGTCGATTTGAAAAGATATTTGGCATTTGGTGTAAGAGAATTGGTGAATGGAAGTTGTTTGGGCTTTTTCTGAATTGAATTTGGACCTCAACCAGATGTGTTTGTTCAGAAAAGCGGATATTAAGAAAAATGAAATAAAAGTCGGTTTCGAAGGCAATTCGTGAGATTTAAAGACCGTTTTATTCTGATTTTCAGCGGGACTTCAATTTGGACAAGTGGATATAGAATTTGGCCTAGCTTGACCAATTGTCATAGTTATTTTGAGGCAAAAGAACGCTTCAAGTGCCATAACTTTGCACAAAGGGACACTTAAGTACCATAACTTACGAAAGGTACACTTAAGTGCCACATTCAAAGAAAAACGGATCACTTAAGTGCCATTCCAGCCAAAGCCCGGCCAAAACACCAACGTGGCATTTTTCCGGCGAAATGAGCCCAAAACGACGCCATTTTGCACGCTGATGTGGCCTAATAATGCAAAAACGGCGTCGTTTTGGACTGATATGGTAAAAAAAATATAAAAATTAATTAAGTTAAAATATTAAAAAATAACAATTTTAAATTTTTAAAAATTAAAAAAAAAAAAAGGACAGGGTGGGGAGGCGGCGGGGATTGGCCCTCGGCCGCCGCCACCATCCCGGGAAGGGCTAGGGCCCGGCGACCCCCGGCCGACCGGCGGCTCATAAGCCCTCGCCCCAAATCGGCTCATCCGGCAAGGGGTCATGGGCCCTCGCCGACCGAGCGAGGGCCACCGACCCTCGCCGAATCTAGGCAAGGGTGACCCTCCCAAGATCTGTGGCCAATGGTGAGGGCTCGCGGCCCTCGCCCTCGAGCAATGGCCCTTGGCCCGGCTGGGCGAGGCTTGCGACCCTCGTCGGATTTGGGCGGGTTGCGACCCTCGCCCGATCTAGAGCGAGGCTCGCGAGCCCTCACCGACCTTCCCGGCGGCGGCGGGCGGCGGGCGGGCGATCCCTCGGCCGCCTCCCCCTTTCCTTTTTAATTTTTTTAAAAATATTTTAACTAAATTTAATTTTAAAATTATTATTTTTTAATATTTTAACTAAATTTAATTTAATTAATTTTTTATTATTGTTTTACCACGTCAGCCAAAACGACGCTGTTTTTTGCCACACCAGCGTGCAAAACGACGTTGTTTTGGGCTCCGTTCGCTAGAAAAATGCCACCTCGGCGTTTTGGTCGGATTGGCACTTAAGTGATCCATTTTACTCAGATTTTGACACTTAAGTATATCTTTCGTAAGTTATGGCACTTAAGTATCCATTTGTGCAAAGTTAAGGCACTTCAGGGGTCCGCATGTCGTTATTTTGAAGTTAAGTTGAAATTAGGATTTATAGAACTCTATTTGAAACTTTCTTTTTAATTTCAAAATCCTCTCCTTGGTCCCACCTTTCGCGCACGTTCCTCTCTATTCTTTTCTCTGGCTTTTGCGCATGTCACCCACAGCCGACAATTCCCAAATTTAGTCTTCCTTTGCTTTGAAATTTTGACCGATGGGCCCACTTTCCCTCCTTATCCATATATGCGAACTCCTCTTTCTCTTTTCCTCATGAGTTTTTCACGTGTGTCTTGCCTCAGCCGACGTCCCCTACGAAGTTGGTCTCTCTTTTGCCTTCTTTCATTGACTCTTCCTTTTTATTTGTTCTTATCTCTCTCTCCCTTTCTCTCTAATTGCACGTTTCCTTTCCCTATTGTGGCCGACACACCTCTGCTCCTCCTTATCCCTTCGCACACAACTCTCACTCTCTCTTTCCTTTCTCTCTTGGTCCCATGTGGCCAGCTGCCCCGACCGGATCTGCTTCTCCTTTACTTTCAGTTCTCCCTGCGTTTTCTCGACCCCTTTTTCCCTCGAAGCTGCCCGTGTCTCTCCTTCTCTCTTTCCTGTTTGTTTCGCGCCAGAGCACCGAACAGCCCTTGCAACTCTTGGCCACACGTCCGCTGCCCAGCCATCTTCAGTCAAACTAGTGAAATCGGAGTTGCTTCTTCAGTGAATTCGTTGAACCAGCAACGAAGCCGCGCATCCGCGACACCTCCATCGAAGGCCACCCCTCCACTTTGTCAGCCCACGAGCAGCCCGCATCTTCGTCCCGCATCAGCGACCAAAGCTGCTTCTCTCTCTCCGCTCGGTTCGCTCCATGAAGCAGCGTTCCCTCTGCTAGCAACGAAGACAGCAGCTCCTTTGGGTCACCGAATCCGCAAGTGCCGCAACCTATCGGATTCAGCAGAAGTTCGGGCCCAGCAAAGCCTGGTTCAGCAGCGCAAGTCTTGGCCCAGCAGCAAGCCCACGCCTTTTAGAAGCCCAGCAGAATCAGAAGCCCGCGAAGTCAGGCCCACCAAATCAGTGGACTCAGCCCAGCTCGAGCAGCGAGCTTGTAGGCTGATTTCAGCCCCGGTTTGACCCCGGTTGGCGGACCCACTTTGGAGAGGATTGACCCTTGTCACGTGCTCGTCGATTTGGTCCGATCGGCTCGTTCATCAAGTGAGTTTTACTCACTAATACTTTCACAGTTTGCTAATGACACTTAAGGGTTGATAAGTGATTATTAGTTAATTGCATTGCATATTAGTTAGGTAATTAGTGTACTTAGCTAGAGAATTGCATATAGTATTTACTAAATGCATCTTTGGATTTTTCCCGACCCTTATCGGGCTTCAATTAGGTAATAAGAGCCTAAATTGGATTTTTGGTATTTATTTATTAATTTTCGAAATTAATTAATTAATTACTTATTTTTCGGAAATTAGGTAGGGTTAGTCGATGATCGAAATTTTGTGCTGATTGTCGTGGTGCAGTCCGTTTATTTATTTGAGTTCTATGTTGTGTGGAATTGAATTAATTGTGGAATTTTAGGAATTGTTCTAAATTGTTTGATATTGAATAATTGATTGGTAGATGGCCGAGTATGGGTATATAGCGTCAGTTACGTTGATGGGCTATATAGTAGAGGGAATGGTAAGAGCTAACTGAGAACATTATTGGCTGAGACCAATCAGGTACGATGTTATTGGACATACATGGTTCAGTGATTGAAAGTATCACTGGTGAAAACGGTGCCTTAAAGAACGCATGTGAATGACTTATAGACAAAGCGTGGTTCGGTGATTAAGGAAATGTCACTGGTGAAAACGACGCCTTAAAGACCCACAATGTTGTCTATTGCCGATGTCACCTTGGCGAAAACGGCGCCCTAGAAAGGACACATGATTCGGTGATTGAGGAAATCACTGGTGAAAACGACGCCTTAAAAACGCACGATGTCGGTGATCAGTATGTGATTGGCGAAAACGACGCCACAAAAATGGTACGTGATTCGGTGATTGGGATATCATTGGCGAAAACGACGCCTTAAAGAATGCACGTGATCAGTGATGGTATAGTAGTTGGCAAAAAAGACGCCCGAGAGAGTACATGTGATTGATGTTTGGGAATGACCTAGAGTTGGTCCGGCTAGCATGAAATTGACTAGGTTGATTGATTATTGTTTTGATTTGACGTTGTGAATAAATTGATTGAATTGATATGACCGTGAGTGGTCTTGTTGGCGTGTAATCGACTAAGTCGATTTGATCGAGATATCGATCTATAATGTGATTGTTTAGGTGCCTATTGAACTGTACTAATATGCAAGTGGAATCTGAGGTTAAGGTAAGTCCTCTGACCCGTGAGTGCATAGGCAACCTGGACGGTGTATTGGTTTACTAATCGGGTCTTAGGGGAGTAGAACTTGCTGAGACGTTGTCTCATTGGTTATTGAATAACAATTTCAGGTCCTTGGATGCAGTAAACTTTTATTTTGAAGATCTTGAAAGTCCAGTGCAGTCTATTGAAGGCTCCAATTGAAGTGTAGAGGATGATGGAGAAGAGGATAGGGACCCGTAGTTTGTAGAACCCCACTCTTGTTTGTAGACCTTATTTTTACGCTGGCTTAAGTTGATTTTGACTTAATAGTTCACCTTGTAATAATAGGTGCATTGGTTTGCAATGTATATATGAGTGAACGTTTTAAAGGTTTGAAATTTAATCCTACTATGTTATCCCAATATTTTATCATCTGGGGATAATTTATATGCTTCCGCATGTGCATATGAGGGTCGGCGATGCATTCTGGGATGTCGCTATTAATCGATCAAGGTAAGGGATGTGTGCGTGCCTAAGGATCGGAGCGTGACAAAGAGTGTTAAAATATTTATTTAAACAAGTTATATCGTGCAAACCAGCATCTCAGTTTTAGCAATTCCATAAATTATTTTATGACTTCCTCTTAGAGGGGTAGTTCATGGGCACCGCAAATGTTGGACCTAACTACGAAACCGAAGAAAAATTTCTCCACCAATATCACTCTAGAACGAAAATATCATTACAAACCATCCGGGAAAGACTCAGATTCCTAGTCATTTAACTAAGTTGCGTTAACACAACTCAACGTCATGTCACGCTCAAAGTAGGGAAGACAATGGGAGAAGTGTTACCTGGTCAATAAGCTAAGGTAAAGTCGCGATGGATGACTAAATCAGTGAGTGAAACATCTGTTATCATGGAGGATTGAAACCGCAAACGCCGAGCAAGCTTCAAGCAAACATCTCATTACTTTGATATTTCTAAACACAAAACAGAGCCGTCTCCACAGAAAAAGGCCAAAAGAGGGACTCCAAGGTCTGCTTGACAAGAGTCATTTTAGGCAAAACCGAGGCTTCTATTGTCGTTGTTGAGGCACGGTACGAGCTTGCTTCAGGAATGTATGTACAAAGGTTCGAACGAGAAAGGTGAGCTCTTGGACGAAGGAGAACAAGACGACAAAAAATGGGGCCTCTCGGTTTGGGGCTGTGGCGATGGTTCCCCTATGGTGGGGAAGTTGGGGTGACTGGCGGTGAAGGTGGTCGAGGGAGAGGGACTCGGGAGATGAAACCCCGTGTCTTCGGGACCAAGACAGAGAGTTCGGCCAAGATGGGACCTTTTCTTTAATGGAATCCCACTTTCCCAAATAAAAGAACCATGCTTTTTTTTTTACTTTTAGTTCAGCCACTTTCTTTGCTTTTTTGTTTCACCCACGGAAGAGATGAGAGGAAAAAGGTGAGGGTTTTTGTATGATCGCAACTTTGGGTGTGAGCTGAAATTTTAATCCTGCGGTGCCAAGTATTGTGCTTTAAATAGTTGACCGATTTGATAAGTTGAAATTTCTTTAATTAAATTCGACATTTTTAAATTCACCATCCCTAAATCAAATGTTAAGAGAAAAAAGAGATTAGAAACTAATGCAATTTTAATTTTTCTAGTCAAATGTCAAATTCTTCCGTCAGACTAAAAAGTCAACATTTGCCCATTTTTATGAAAATTTGAAATCCAGATGCCTAACTCTACATACCTAATGCTAGATTGACATATATATATATATATATATATATTCAATTTTATATGTTTTTTGTGATCTTTATTTAGAGTTTGCTTTTTCTTTCTTTAGTTTTGACCAAAAAATTAAGGGATATGTGCACTAAAAATCATAAAACTTATCATGAATGTATAATTGAGTCTTACAATTTGCAAAAATTGCAATCAAATCTAAAACTTGTTAAATTGTGCAATTAAGTCCTTTTGTCAGCTTCATCCAACTTGGCTAATGAAAAATGCTAACATGACTTTTTAAATATTTTCTCAAAACGTGGTCTTGCTCCAAATATGCTTTTGATACTAATTTATTTAAATTAGATAAGAAAAAAAACTAAAACTGTGTAGCTCTTGTGTCGTTTCCTACTCTCCTTTTTTTATTGTCTTTTATTTAATTTATGTAAAATTTGGATAAAAATTAAATTTGAACCAAAACGACTTCATTTTAGCTTTATTTTTCATGTTTTAGCCACATCATCACCACGTAAGAGAAAGAAAATGTCAAAAGAAATAATGTCAGCATTCTTCATTGGCCAAGTTGGACGGAGTTGTTGAAAGGACTTGAATGCATCAATTTGAAAATTTTTGGAACTTGATTGTATTTTTTTGCAAGTTTTAAGACTCAACTGCACTTTTGTGACAAATTACTAGACTTCCAACACACTTATCTAAAAAATTAACCAAGTCAGGTCAACTTTAGTTTTATTGAAAGGATGATGCATAATTACTAATGAAATGCAATGCTCTTAAATCCTAATTACTGTATGCAGTTGGGATATTAGGAGACTTAGCTAATTTTTTCATCAAGAAGTGAGACTTGCCATGATCTGGGGTCTTGATTCTTGACTTCTCTAACTTTAACCTTGGGAAAATTCAAGTGCTAACGATATATAAACACATATAGATAAACATGAAAAACATATTTAGAGGTGTATAAACGTGTCCAAATATATCTAAACATTTCTTGCTAACGCAAGTAGCATGTTAATCTATAAAACTTAATATGTTTAACCACGTCATATACATTGATATATTATGGTTAGAAAATGAAGGTATATCGAATCGCCAGTACGTTACAAGTATACCTATAATGCTTAGGCATTGGTTTGAGATGATAAGGTGGAGACATGGGCCTTGGACTTATTTAGAGTTGATGGCTAGTGTTGAGTTGTCATGGGGGTTAGCGGCTATGTTTAAAGAGATGAAATCATTCAAGTTTAAATTAGTGGGAGCTGGCCAAGGTATCTCAAAGCTAGAAGATTGTCAGGTGCAAATGAGTTTATAAACAAAATGAGGGGAATTCCACTATTGAGGTAGTGAGGTATAAGGTAAGGCTTCTTGTTAAAAGTATACTCAATGTGACAGTGTTGACTACAATTAGGTGCTCTCCCCTGCAATAAGACATACTTTGATTCAAGTGTTATTTGCCTTAGTGTTTCCATAAATCACTATTACTTTCAACAAATCAGTTTACAAATTCAAAGAAGAGTTAAGCAGCATTCACTTGGGATTGCAAAACTAAACAAGGATTGCTATGTGATAACTCTAAAAAAATAAAGTTATTTGACCTATTTTAGGCAACACATAATGCAATATCTATGAGTAAATATTTGGATTTCCTTTTGATTATTTGAATTTTCCTTTTGTATACAACACAATGAGATA
This sequence comes from Eucalyptus grandis, assembly GCF_016545825.1. Lineage (NCBI taxonomy): Eukaryota > Viridiplantae > Streptophyta > Magnoliopsida > Myrtales > Myrtaceae > Eucalyptus > Eucalyptus grandis. Next base: position 24,040,634 of record NC_052615.1, read on the forward strand.
TGGAGAAGATAAGAAAAATAATGGCAAAAATTAGAAATTCCTTGATTTTGTTCCATAATTTTATTTGCAAGCATTCAAAGAAGGATATCAAATCAAAGATTCTTTGATTTACTCCCTAATTTTATGCAAAAAATAAGCAATTGCCTGGGGATAAGGGTCTTGGGTGTATCCTATGAATTGAGAGATTGGGACACATCTAGTTTTTATTTTTAGATCATTTTTCATTAGTGTAAGTGTTTTTCAAGCATTTTGAAGAAAGGACAAAGTGGTAATAGAATTCTTGTTCTTTGATTCAAATTGTTGGATTTGATTCAAATTGTTTTTTCTTCTTTTACTATATTTTGATTTTCTATTATTAGGGCTACAATGTAACTTAACCATGATAATATAAATTTTATGAATTTTATGCATGCAAGTAATTTCATTTACATGAGTTATATATTATTGTGCTTAATGCTTTTAAGTGACTAGTCACCACTTGAATGATTTGATATGCATGTTTGAGATTGAGAAGTGATAATATGCAATTGCTTCTTATAATATATAAACATGAATTAAACGTGGATAGAGATATAGCGTGTTATTTGTATAGCTTTTGGTGATAAGATGATTCAAAAGACTCATTGTAAGCTAAGAATATTCTTAGATTTTAATGCACTTATATTTATTTAAATTCACATAGAAATATATTAGATTAATTAACTAAGTAGGTTTGTTATACCTGAAAACAGGATAATAAATAGATTAGAAAATTTTGCTATCACTTGTTTGATATTGTTATTGTACATGTAACAATTTGAAATTTATATCTAGTGATTATGGTGAAATCAGATGTTCTAACATTTTTATTTGATTGATTTACTACATATTCTCAATTCTATTTTGATCAGTTAAATAAATTTTAGAATAAATCTATTTTTAATATTTAATGAGCTTGTTATTCATTAATCTCTATAGGACAATGTTCTTTTCTTATCATTATATTACTTGTTCAACACGTTCGCTTATGTTTAGAATTTTACAAACAAGTTTTTGGTGCCATTGTCGGGGATTGTTTGTTTAATACTAATTAATATTGACAACGGATAATTCTAAGTTTAATCTAGCTTTCATTTTATTTTATTTCAAGTTATATATCAGTTTATGACACGTAGCCAACAAGCAAAACTTGCTGAGTTTGATTTAGAAATGGAACATACATTAAAAGGGCAGCTAAGGGAATAGAGAAATTATGTTAAGAAGATGGCATGTGATGAGAATGAAAATTCGTGTAGACTCTTGAGAGATTATGCTGTGCCGACAGTTCAGGCAACCACATCAAGTATTAGGAGACTTGCAGTTCAAGTAAACAACTTTGAGATCAAGCCATCACTCATTTAAATGCTTCAACAATCAATGCAATTTGGTGGCTACCAAGTGATGATCCAAGCGCTCATATTGATACTTTTCTTGAAATCTGTGACACCATTAAATATAAGGAAGTTACATATGATACTATTAAATTGAGTTTATTTTCATTCTCTATCGGAGACAAAGCTAAGGTTCGGTTCTTTTCTCTTCCTATATGATCGATCACTACATGAAATGATATGGCTTAGAAATTTCTAGGTAAGTTCTTTCCACCTACAAAGTGTGCAAATATGCGTAACAATATTACTAATTTTATGTAGATGGGTAATAAATCTTTGTATGAAGCATGAAAAAGATTGGAGAAATTTCTTAGGAGATGCACACATCATGGATTACCCATATAGGTGCAAATAAATACTTTTTATAATGGGTCTAATACAAATATCTGTTCTATGATTAATGCAGCTACAGGGGAAACTCTAAATAATAAAACACAAGAAAACCTACAATCAATTAGAGATGGAATCCAATAGTGATCGGTGGCCTACTGAGAGGCAACCAATGTGCAAAGCTAGTGGAGTTCATGAAGTAGATGCTTTCGCTATAATTGCTGCACAATTTGAAGCACTCAACAAAAAGCTAAATAACATGAGTGTTTCGTCCATGAAAATTTAGAATTTGACATATGATTCTTGTGGTGGAGGACATGTTAGCATAGAATGTCAGGTAGGTAACCCTTTTTCACAACCTATCGCAAATGTAACTTTGGTGGGAATCTTAACAAGACACGGAATAATCTCTACTCCAACACATACAATCCGAGATGACGCAATCATCCAAATCTTTCATGGATTGATCGGAATGTGACGAGACCCCTAGGATTCAAACAATAAAAAAAGACAGTCAAATCTGGAAGATATAGTCACCAAATTTCATCAAGAGCACATATGTGAGATTTCAAAATCAAGAAGCTTCAATTAGAAATTGAGAAATGCAAGTAGGTCAGTCATCAAATATGATGTCAAAGAGACAACATGGTTCTTTACCTAGCAACATAAAGAAAAATCCAATTGAAAACATAAAGGCTATAATCATGAAAAGTGGTAAAATAGTGGGAGAAGAAGATGCCAAATAAGAGATTTTCAGAGACAATGAAGAGAACATCAATAAACAACCAAAGGTGGTTAGCAAGAGCAAACATTTTCCAGATAATCTCAAGCCATATGTACTACCAATTTCATTCCCTCAATGACTCTGGCAGCACAAAATAGATAAGCAATCTTCTCTTGATGTATTTAAAAAAAAAAATTGCACACTTACATTTCTTTTGCAAATGCCTTAGTGCGGATACCTAGTTCTGCAAAAATTTTAAAGAGTGTTCAACCATCCTACAAAACAAATTACCTCAGAAGTTAAAAGATCCATGGAGTTTTACTTCTTTTTTTTTGGTAAATGTAAGAATTAGGAATCTTCACTTTGAAAAGGCATCGTGTAATTTAGGTGCAAGCATTAGTTTGATGACTTTTTAGTTTTCAAGAAATTAAGATTGGGCAAGGTAAAAGTAACCATGGTCTCACTTCAACTGGCTGATCGATCAATAAAATATTATAGAGGTGTTGTGAAAGATGTATTGGCAAAGGTTGACAACTTCATCTTTCCCGTAGATTTCATAGTTCTTGATATGGAGGAAGATTTTGAGATATCATTTATCTTAGGTCGACCTTTTTGTTGACACCTGATTTTTAGTTGATGCGTCATCAAAATTTCATAATTAGGTGTAGTTCCTTCTTTGACTTTTGGTTTACGGACTATTTTAAATCCATCTATGCATTTAATTTCACGAATTGCCGAGTTTTAACGTGAATTGTCATTTTAAGCCTTAATTAGGGGACTAAGATTGATCATTCATAACTTGCAAACGGACGATTGTTTCTCACTCATTTCCTTATGAGAAGTCCAAATTCGAAATCGATTTTGAGAAATTCACACTAGAACTTATCAATTTGAATTGAACCAATTCACACAAGAACTTATCAAGCAATTAAGCTTCAATTGACAAAATTCAAATTGACCCATTCATGGTTGTAATTTAATTTCTTGAATCTAGGTCTAATTTGGATATTAAGCCTAGACTCATGTTTAACATAAGCCCGGATATTCAGCCTAGACTCATTTTTGACATAAGCCCAAGCACTTCAATTTAAGGTCAATTTGAAGGTGATGAGTGATCTTGCACATGAGTAGTTTATTAGATAGGGCAATTGTGACATTAATTGAACTCAATTTTGGTTAATTTACAATTTTGCCTATTAAATTGCAAATTTGACCATTTAAGCCCTTTAAGCACAATTTAAAGCACCTATGGTTTTGGCCCGTTGTTTTTCATGACAATCATTCAATTAGGCCAATAAAAGACCCGATCATGGTTATAAGATTTGATTAGCTTAATTGTATCTTAATTGGCCAATTTTTTTTCTTAAAAAAGATAAAAATCTTTTTCAATTTGGTCATTTAGGGACCAAATTATATAAATTTTGGACCCACAAGGGTTCTAAGTAGGCAAAATGGCAAGAACCAACCCAAACCAATTAAGAACCAATCAAAAATTGGTTGAACTAGATCGAATTGATCTGGCTGGTCTAACTAGCTACCGGTGGGCCTGGTTGGTTCCTGATCTTTGTCGATTAGTTCTGGAATCCTTTTAATGTCAATTTCACTTCTACACCTTTAATTTTTTGAAATTTTATAGATTGATTCTCAAATTTCATCAAATTGCAAATTAACCCCTAATTGGACATTTTGACGCAATTCTTGATTTTGGCTTGGGTATTTGCAAATCAAAACCACTAGATCAATTACCTGACACCTTGAGATCATGATGGAATCTTTGAAATTGAAAGTTCGACCGTTGGATCGAATCGGTGGCTCACCAGGCATTGCCAGCCCCTGCGGTGAGCCTCATCCTTCCTCCCTTTTGATGGAAGTTCTAGCAGCAGATGGTTGTGGATTTCCCATCGGTCCAGCAACTCGATTTCCCTTGGAAACTTCAAAATCAATCCAAGAGGGACCGGTTCTATTTTTGACCAAACCAGCGGCTGACGGTGCTCCCAAGTGTCCCTAACCGCTGGCGATCGATTGCTTCTTTGACCTTACCATGGTCAATGATTTCTCTCACTAATGCACAAAGGCCGGTTTGATCGGACCGGTTTTGGTTTGATCTTGAACTAGCAGTTTAACCACATCTCAAAGCTATTTCTTGCTATCTTGATCTGATCCTTGGAGGTTCGTGAAGATTTGATCAAAGTTCTGACGAAAAATCTACTCGATCGCGATCAAAATCGAGAAAAACTGCATCAAAGGGTCATTTCTCGGTCTCGAATGTCGTGAAGCGAGGTCGAATTAGCCAATTGAGGCTAGGGTTCAATATTGGGGATACATATGATGAGTTGCTAAAGCTTGAATGGGGATAATGAACTTGAGGACTAATCTATTATTTTAGTCAAAATGAGGTCTGAAACGGTCTCATTTCAACTTGAGTCCTATTAGGCCTAGATAATACACGCCTCGAGCTTTGAATCGATAGGTTGCACATCCCAATCGAGTGTCGTTTGATTATGCAGTAATTTAAGTAGATTTTCAATTCCATTGTTATTCCAAAATGAGATTTTACTATATTTGTGTAGCCTCCTTTGATGATTTTTTTGACAATATTGCCTTATAAGTTTTGTTCCAAATCGTCTTGTTGCATGTTCTATAGTTCTTTTGTGATTTTTAGATGTATTTAACTAGGTCAAATCTACTCAGATCCAAGCCTGGGTCAGTATATTTTGATCTCTAATATTGTCTTTTTTGTACTGATTTCTATGTGTAGTTTTGGAGGAACTTTCCTCCATAAATATTGCTAATAAGTATGTGGAGAATATTCTATATTTTCTTTTTTGGAATTTTTGGATATGCTTAACTAGGTCAAAATAACTTATATTTGAACATAGGGCAATATGTTCTACATTGATCCGAATTTTGTTTTGATGAAATTGAGTCTACTAATGAACATATTTGGTCTCAAATATTCTATGAAAGTTGAAATATATGACACATATATTCAATTGATGTATTTTTTGCAAAATCTTGACACTAGCAAGTGAGTCGATTGCATAAATTAATGTTAAAATGTGTTGCAATAGTACATAATCTAATTATGCATATATGTCTTGTCATTTTTATTTTTTTTTGTGATTTATGTGATTACATTTAGGTTTTGAACCCTTAACAAGAAATGTTCATCATTGCATGTTCTATATGTAGGATTTTGCATAAGATTTTTGCACGTCTTGCAATGGCTGAAATCATGCACGTTTTCTGAAGTCAATGCTAGAATGAAATCTTGCCATATATGCATCTTACGATGCTTGTTCGAGACATTTAGAGACTAAATTTTGTGGTAATGTCTTCTTGACACTCAAAATACATGTTATAAGGTTTGCATACATGTTCACATCATTGTATTTGAATGTCATTTTGCATGATTAATGTGTGCCATAAGAGCACATGTTTATCTAGAAACTCTCAAGCATTTAATCATGAATCTTGAATTATCTCATATTGTCATCGAATTTTATGATATTTTCTCATGCCGATTTAGGGTTAGATGATCACCCTAATTGTTTGTTGCATCTAATTCTATATGACATGTGATTTTTTCATGCCATTTGTGCATTACTTGAATGGTTTTGAGATTTATTAATGTGTGTTTGCATTATGGTTTTTAGTTACCTACATGCACTCTTTTAGAGATCTTGATCTTAAAGTACCAATTTGACCTAGTTTGGACTCGAGCCTTTGTAGGAAGGCGAAAGGCACATTTAGAGGTTTTCAATACCACCAATTTCATATAGATCACTTATTGTTTGGACCACTTTCCATTTTTTCAAACCTAGATCAGAGTCTGGAAATGGGATCCAATTTGGACCCCTATTTGGATAGACATTTGATATTTAAGTTCCATTTTTCTATTAGGATTATGTACTTGACCTCTTAAAAAAACTTGTTTTTCATCATGTTGGCTATGTTGTGTATAAATTTGCTGATTTTTAGACTTGTTTTAATAGGAAAAATCCTTGTGAAATTGGTTGGGTATCCTATTTTGACAATTTTATAACATACCATTGCTTGTTGTTTGATTTTTATAAAATCATTTGTAGCTCCATCGGGAAATTTTTCTTCACAAAAGTTGTTTGTTATCTTGTTGTGAATATTAAGGAATTTTGTCATCGCCAAATTGTCATTAAGTATTACCCAATTTTGCTATTTTTACATGCTTGTTCTAAAATTTTCTTATGTGAACATGATTGCGATTGTTTAGATAAACTTTCTAGGTTAGTTTGTACATGAACCAAGGTCATTCTATCTTCATAAAAGTCACTCTAAATACCTCGATATTCATTGTTAAATGATTTTCGATAAATTTTCTTTTCAAATAAATTTTAATATATATATATATATATATATTGGTATATGTGATGTTTCCTAAAAACAATTTCTAAGAAATTCTTTTTCAAAGCTTGATTTGGCTTAAGGAAAAATCGTGGTGTAGACCATATTCAAAATGCCTGTAATACTTGTAAGTGCATTTATGCGAGCCCTAGGCTAGCCTTGGCAATTGAATATATTCCATAGCCTAGATATTCCTTAATCCTATATATTTTAAAATCTTTTTAAAATCGTTATTTGACATCGCGTAAGTTACAATTTGAATTGTATTCAAAATACCTACGACGCTTGTGAATGCATTTATGCAAATCCTGAGCTAGCCTTGACAATTGAATGTCTTTCATAGCCGAAACGTCACTTTATTTCAAAACTTTTCTTACATGATTTCAAAAGATGTCTTTGAAACATCACATGTACCCTCCATGCATACAATCACATCATTCATTTAAAAGTGCATGCGCTTGCAATTGGCGCATGCTTTTGGTAATAATGGTGTGCATGGTAACGCTTATTGGCTGGGAAACAGTTTCTTTTTAGAAATACTTCTTTTTTATTTCTACTCCGGGGAATCATTTCTGAGTAAAATAAGGTGTTTAGTAACTACACAAAATTTCTACTCTTGAAATAGAAAAAAAAATGTGTTTGGTACAAAACAGTTTCTTCTTTGTATTTTTTTTTTTATTCTTGCTCACGAATCGCCAATCACCACCCATCGTCGCCCGCCGCCGCCATTGCACGACTGTTGGCCATCAACCATCACCGCTAACCGCCACCGCATAGCCCATCGGCCGCCGCCGACCGCTAGCCACCGGCGAAGAAACTATTCTAGAAATTGGCTTATTTCTAGAAATTGTTCCTGAGAACAAGAAGTAACTTTTTTTTGTTTCTCGTTTCTACTCCAAATCTATTTCCGGGAACAAAAGTTTACTAAACAGATTTTTGTTCTTTTTTTGTTCCGTGGAAGAAAAGAATAGAAATCCTAAGGAATAGAAATGTTACCATGCAAAGCCTAAGTGACCCGTCAACAGTTCACTTTCTTGCTTGATTAGTTAGGAAACAAGGTCCAAAAGACCTATAAATGTTAGAATTGATGCATGATATCGAGGAAAAACCCTAGGATCACATAGAATGCTTGGTTATGAGACCTATAAATGTTATTGACCATGTGAGAACACAATTGGTCGATAATGGTTATAAGTCACAAAAATGGATTAGGTAGGTGTCTTAGTGGGACCCACACATGAAAGACAAATGTTACGCCCTGAACCTCGAGTGCGTGACCATCCCTCTCTGGTCGATAATATTTTCTGACTTCCCAGGACGAGTCGCTGACCCTTTTAGTTTTATTGCACATGCAAAAGCGAAAATAAATCCCTTGACTGTAATAATCTCGAGATAGAAAAGCAGGACAATCGATTCACAAACAAACACGCTTTTATATTCACATAGAGTCATGTACAAGATCTATGACCAAAAGACTACAAAAATTGGCTTTCCAAAAAAAGCGGTCCTAACCGACCTACACTTCAGATCATCTCCTCTCGGCTCCAGGTCCTCCACTCAACGACCCTGAAAATTTAAGCGCACGATGGGGTGAGATATAAATCTCAGCGTGTTCACACTCTAAACCTCGGTTAGGAGGCTAATACGCCTCAAGGGCCACCTAAACACAAACACGAGTCAGAAGGTTTACCTTCACCTCAGATCCTTCCTACACGTTTGTATAATTCAAATACTCGATTAAACAATTCAATGAATTCAATTCAAATCAATCATCAATCAATCGACTCATTCAACTCCATGTCATTGGTGCCATCTATAAATTCTGTAGATTCGAACACTACTCACCTAAGCTGAAATAGATATATTCATATATAATTGCTCCCCAAAGCTGATGTCTAAAATTTGCTCACCGAAGCTGCTAGGTAACTATAATGCTCGCCGAAGCTGATATCAAAAGTGCTCACCGAAATTGCTAAAGATCTATAATGGTATTAATGTTCCCCCGAAGTTGCACCAGGATACATTACTCTTGGCCAAGGATCTTATGCTTTGTACATCAATTCCTCAATTAAATACCCAACTTGGCCTAATTCCACTGTATTAAAATGTACCTGATAAAAATAATCATGTGTGAGTACACGGTCAACCTAAGCCAAAAATATCATATCTTTACTTTAAAAAATCTCACTATTTATACAGAGTATGAAAACATTTTCGGCGTTGTAAATCGACGCCCGGTAATTTTTAATTAATTAAAGAAATTATACAATTTTGGGATAAATTCCCAAAATTACAACTTTAATTCAAATTACACAATATAGCACTCAATTAAATAAATCAATCACACCATTGCAATCAGCATGAAATTATGGTCATTGACTATCTTGGTCTAATTTCCGAAAAATAATTAATAATTAAATAATGATCAAAATTAATTAAATAATCACAATTAATTACCATTAACACTAACCTAGGCCAAAATTGCTAAAGTAAATACTGATATAGGCCCGGAAATTTCCCAAACCCTTCTAAATAAATAGCATAATTTATCTAAGTCTCACTGAATCTACTCTAACCACCTAACATGCATAATTGAATAATTACATCACTAATTTAATCTAACTAACCACCTAATTCATAATTAATTAAATCTAAACACCCCTTAAACGTCATTAATATACTAAGAAGAGTTTAGTGCATAAACTCACCGGTTTATTGCGGAAACCGATTTACCGCGACAACGGTGCAACGACGGCTGAACTTGGGCTCGCGATGATACCCACGGGCTTGGACCGGGCCTGAAATTGGCCCAACAAATCTTAGCCAATATGAGATTTTTTTTGAGTTGGGTTGGGCCAAAATTAGGCTGAAGCGAACTTTGAATGGGCTGGACCCAAGGCTGAAAAATTGAACTGGGCTTACTGCAGCTGGGCTTCAATTGCGAGCTGTTGGGCCAATGAACAATTATGTGGGCTACTTGCTCACGGGTTGGACTTGGCCAAACATATTGCGTGGATTGAACTACAGTATAATGTGTGGATTGTTGCTGGGATTTGTGTGGGCTGGAGGTGGAGGAGAACCGGTGGATGAAGGGCACGAAGATGCTGGGGAAATCTGCTGAGTTGACTGGGACGAGCAGCTTCGAACACGGTTGATGGAGTGGAGGAAACGTGAGTCTTCGGTGGAGAGCTGCATGGGTGTTGACAATGTGCGGACATGGCCGAAGCTATTTGTGCCTTCGGTGGAATTCTTCAGTGGGAAGCTGCTCGGTCTTTGTTGAAGATGGTTGACTAAATAAAGAAGCAGCAAGGAGTTGCTAGCAAGACATGGACAAAGATGCTAGACTGCTCAGTGGAATGAAACAAATGATGGTGGGCTTCGCTAGCAGGGCTTCGGGCAGATGGCTAGCGTTCAGTGGAGGGGAAACAAAATGGAGGAGGTTGATAGTCTTCGAGGCAACAAATTGAGAAGAAAAATAGAAGTAGCTCGTCCAAGGGAAATGAACAAAATGGCTGGTGGAGAGAGAGAGAGAGAGAGAGAGAGAGAGAGACAAAGGGAAAGGCAGTTGGATTTCTTGCTCAAGAGGATTGGAACAAGGCTTAAAGTCAATAATTATCCCGTGTATTGAATGCCTTGTCCCCTTCTAATTATTTCTTGAGTAGGTTTTCCAAAATTAAACCAAATTGAAGTCCCAATTTTCAGCCTTATGCTTAATTTTGAATTCCACTATGTAAGCTTTAATTTCCTCTCCAATTGTCCAAATCGAGGTCCAATTTCGTTGAAGAAAATCTCGAACAAGTTTCTGCAAGTCCCCAATACCCAAAGGCTCAACTTGGAAGTCCAAATTCCCTTCAATTGAGCTCATTTGAATTTCTGCTAATTTTCTGCAACGTCCGAAACGGTTTTCCGTAAAAATCCCGGAATCTCTAAAAATTCTTCTGAGGATGAGTCGACGTTCCTAAAATAGCTCGTGACACGATAGAACTTTCAATTTCTAAAATCGGGTTCAAATTTGCGGTTAATTTTAATTCGGCGCGCTTTTAGCGTAACTTAGTCTACTGGGTAACTTTTAGAATTTTTGGTGCAATTGACCCGTGATCAATTTATCTCGAGTCACAATGTACATTTTTGACATATTGATGACTCTCGGTTGTCGTGAAAATCTCGAGATTTCAATTACAGGCACTAGGTACCAAAACGATAAAAAAAATCGATCTAGTGTCGATCGACAAGTATTATGCAATTAGGTGAAATCACCCACACTCTGATCACATATCTCAGTCAAATCGACATATCTTCGATCTCTGATCGATTTCTGACAGTGTCATAATGACCTTTGCAAACCAACACGGTCGAGCAGTTGATTCTTGATCGAATTCTTAAGTCCATTTCATTTAGATTCTTTAATTGCTTCCCTAGATAAACCAGTTATCTCGTGAGTGATTAGCTCAGAGTATAGCACTATCGGCGTGTCGACGAAATGCCCAATTTATTTAATTGAAAATAAATTCTGAAAATTCAGGCTGTCATAACAAAGGCTGACCCCAAGGCTCTAAAATCTAATTTTCACATTGAACTTTCTTTAAGTGATTTTTTGTCTATTTTGATGTGTATGTTTGTCTCTTTCTATCGTATGCACTTAGTTATAGATTTCTTAGACTAGGTTTAGATTAGAACCCCAAAGGTGGAGAAAGCGCAAAGACGGTGGAGGTTGATGTCCATTCCGACCATTACCATGTACTATTCATTTCCCGATATATGTCTCGGGTTTTTTTTTTGTATAAAGCCCGATGAGTTGTGGGTTCTCTTTTCTCCTTATCTTTTTAAATTGTTTTTCATTTTTGTATTTTCTAGGATTGCATGGTAGATTACAGCTTTCCTTAATTGTTTACTTACCGTTTCATAATTTCAATTTCGTTGATTGCTTTCTTTTCTCATTTTCCTTAGAAATAGATTAGTATGAAAACGATCAACCACACATGATCATTTAGTTTAGGACCAACAATCTCGAAAATGTAAGAAGAAATGCATGGACACGTTAAGTAAACACAACATACTGTTTAGGTATTGAAAGGGCACTAATAGAAATATTGGCGTAACTCAAGTCCCTGGACCTACATATCTAGTTGGATAGGAATCAAGGGAACACTCTTGACCCTCGATTGGGTTTCTAGCCAACCACCAAAAACGAGGCTAGTGGTAACTCCCATCTTATTTTTAGGTTGTTATAAACAACTAGACCATATAAATGAACCCGTTGTGCGAGATATGAGTTTAAGTGAAACTCATTGTAGTTTAGTATACTTGATGCGGGAGTACCCCAAACAATGAAGTGATGCCATCTTTATGGGCGAAGCGTATTCGAGAGGGCTACCATGGTAAAGGTACCTTTAAATTCAATATCCACACCCAATCTCTTCTCCTGAGCTGTGTCGCACGTGTGGATATGTATCGCGACACTCCGTTGTCACGTAGGCTACGAGCTTGGGAGAGCTTACAATTTTGTGGAGGGAACTCACGAGAGGCTTGACTCGAAAGGCGAGGTGATGACGTCTTTTGGAACGCAAGCCGTGAGGGAACTCTCATGATTGAGTATCCCTAAACCCAACATTTTCCCCCATTTTCTTTTCCTCGTGAGAGGGATCGAGGGTGATGAGATCGAGTTGCGACAGGCTTGGCAACTCTACTGAGGACTGGTTACTAGGTTAAGAGGACTTGAAGCCATTTAAAAATGGTTGTTGTTTTTTAACTAAACGTATCTTGTGTAGGATCGCTTGCATGTCAAAGTCGCATGGAAAATCATATTAGTCGCTAACCTCGTGTTAAATGGTCTTATAGGTGGAAGTTATAAGAGAAGGCGTGCTTGTAAACCTTTTGTTTTGTAGGTGGAGTAAGGATGTATGAATGTATGAGAGTTTATATTAAAGTGCTGAATATTTATGTTTAAACGTATGTTTACAAGCTTTAGCATGACACCGCACATACAACCGTGGTCTAAAAACCTGATTGCCCAATTTGAAACCTTAGGAGGGTTTATGGGTGGAATCTGCAAGTGAATACTTGTGGTAATCCATTACCTATATAAACCCACTCACCAATCGATAAAAATAACATTAATCGACGATAGTATAGGTGGGTAAACTATTTTTATCCTTTGGGATGGGGACCTTGAGTCTTTAGCACCCTCACCCTAGATGTCAAAACCTCACAGTTTCATGCGACATGTGATTTGTGCTTGCCATGTGTTTGGTGAATAATATATCATTCATTTCTTATCATTCTTATCTTCTTACTTTCCGTATTTCAATTATGCATTTTATATTTCAACAATGATACGTTTTAATCACGAATGCCCCTTTAGGTTTAGGATTAGATGGGTAAACCCAAATTGGAGATTGTTCACGTGCTGAGGAATCTCAAGACTTTATGGGAGAAGCTCGACCCAAGATATCAAGATTACGTAGAAAAATGCATAGGTTTCTTCCCAACTTTAATCAAACCACATATTGCAATGGCGAAAGCATTGGCTCATTTTTGGAATCCCATGACTTCCTCCTTCGTGTTTAATTGATATGAATTGACCCCTATAATTAATGAGTTATGGAAAGCCATCAGGTTAGGTAAAGCCTCTTTAAATTTTGTCACTCCTCTTATTGGTCAAGATCCAACACCTATCTTAAGGCAATTCCCAAATATCCCTAATGAAAAAAATTAGGGCTATTCTTAGAGGAAATTCGAATTACATGCCTTATACCTCCTTGAACAACATTTCCTTAGCCTTAAGCCTAAATCTGGGAATCAAATTCCTTGTGTCTTCCTACTCATGTTCTTTGGCTTTGTGGTATTTTCACATACTCGAAAAATAATGGATCCTTTAGTCACTCACATTGTCAATCAAGTGTATGCCTTTAATTGTTTTACACACATGATCATTGCTGAAACTTTCGTGTTTCTTAATCGGTTCAAAGCAAATGGCCAAGGAACTCTTAGAGCCCCATTAAGACTTCTCCAAATTTGGCTCTTTTTGCATGTCAAAGAATTTAACCTTCACATGAAGATTGTCGATGTCACGAAATGAAGTATTTCCATCATGGTCTTTTTCTATATGATTTCACTTCCTCAAAAACATCACGCCTATCTTAAACCAATGGTATGTCTGGTGGCTTGGGAATCCTGAGGTGCGCCTTGTTAATGGAGTTGATGACTCACTCCCCCTCGTGGGATTGATGGGTTTAACGTCGTATTACCCTTTAAAGGTGCTTTGCCAATAACGTGCACTTCAAATGATCCCACCAATCCTCAAGCTGGGGTTATATCGTATTGATTATCACAATGAGATCTTCAAGGAAAACCAAATTGGCCATGTCAAGGTCATAATTCATGCTATTGTTGAGATATGGTATTCCTTTTCCTCACATTATGTGGTCACCATGGAAGAAGCCGACTTGGAAGGAGAGATAAGGACTCATCATGCTACCATCGATTACATCTACCGTCAAGTAGAACCTGATCTTGAGGTTTAACTGCTTGATATTCCTGAGCCTCAAGGTTTTCAGCGACCTCATATTGAGAAGCAAGAAGATGAAGCCTTGATCGATGAGGAATGCTTGGCCCATGATAACAAGCGTCTTCACACAATCCTGCTTAGTCCTTAGGCTTTTTGTCTAAAGATTTTCATTTCTCGTGTAATTTTTAGAAAAAAAAGGGCATTCTAGTTAAATATTTTTCGTCATCCTTTTCAATTGTATAATTTATTTTGAAGAAATTTTGATGAGAGGATACTAGGGTCATATATGCTTCTTATCACTATTGCATCTCAAGAAAATATAAAATTGACAAGGTTTTGCATTTTCTTGATTTCTCTGGACTCATGTACTGATTTGAGCTCTTATCTCAGCAAAGGTATTAAAAATTGGCTAAAAGGCACTCCATCATAGAAATTTGCTCTCAAATGAGGATGGAGAACAAAGACACTCAAGTTCGAGTAACTAATTTAGAAATTCAACTTTACGAAATGATAGCCAGATTTGCAAATTTTGAAGTGTTTGTAACTCCATTACTTCTTATGGATCATGAAATGTGTGGGATAATGATGCGTCTTATGGATCGTGTAAATCAGATGGCTATAGAATTATCATCTTTTTCTTTGCCAGAGACGATTGGCTTTTATTCAAAGGATAAAGGAAAACGGGCTTACAGAGAACAAGTATTTGAACTTGAATTATCTTCTAGAACTAGAGAATGTAATCAAAGTCGCCTTGATATGATGGACGCGGTTCATGTTCAATTGCATCATGATCTCAATAAGAAGTCATGTAAGCATACCTCGACTCGTCAATTTACACCTTTACCAAGACCACTCTCTCAATTATTGCTTAAGCTTTTGGAAGAGAGATTGGTGGCTAAGGAAGTTCCAAGAGAAAAAGCCCTCAAAGTTTACCAGATTCGATATGTCCAAAGCATGCGTATATCACATGGGAGAAAAAGGACATGATGTTGATAACTGCTTGGTCCTTAAGATCAAAGTTCAAAATCTGCTTGATAAGGGGATTTTGGATTTTTGGGGATGTTGTGCCAAAAATATGAAAGAGTTTATTATCCTAGAGCTATGGATGTGATCATAATTGACATTTCTAAACCAATTGGAAGCACGCCCACTTCTCCTTTAATGTACAAAAAATTGCTTTAATAGTTTCTTATTCCATTAATTCTCCCCTACAAGGGAATCTCCATCTGTTCAATTCATTTGTTTAAGTTTGTTCTTTCATTTGTCCTCTTTGTAGTTGCTTGGATTTTGAGTCGTTGATCCAAGATAGTACACATTGTAATACGGCCTTATCATTTTAGATTCAATTAAGCGTGCGCACATTTTAATAATAGATGTGTAAGGTATCCCAAACAAGACCTATGATGATGCGTTAAGGTCTAGGCCTCCACACGATCTATAGTTTCAAAAGGTTGTAATGGAACAAGGACGTATGATGACATGAAGGCTAGTTTTCAATAAAACTTTTGAAAACTTGAATTCGAAAACAAGTTTTTTGCATGCATTGCATTCCTTTATATTTATATACTAACCAGTTTTTACTGCATCTCAAGCATGACATTTCACATCATAATGGTCATTTGCATGGCTCGGATTCACGTTCAAGAGACTTTGGTGAACCCGATTATTCCGAATTAGAGAATGAGGATGATCTTTGAGCTATTGAAAGGGAATGACTTAGACGTGAAGAGTCCAAACCTCCTACCACCAAGCAACCAATCACGGTGAACTTAGTAAATTTGGATAACCCAAAAGAAACCAAGATTAGGGCAAGTCTCTCTCAAGCGAATGCCAATAGATTAATTGAACTTTTGAAAGAATACCAAGATGTCTTTGCTTGGTCATATGCTGACACGTCTGGTTTAGATCTCGAGATAGTGGAACATGCGTTACCACTCGATCCTAATACTCCAACCAAGAAGTAGAAGCTCGGAAGAACGAAACCTGAGTTATCAAAAAAGATTGAAGAAGAAGTCATGAAGCTATTAAATGTTGGTTTCATCAAAGTCACTCATTATGTTGATTGGATTGCTAGTATAGTCTCAGTTATGAAGAAGGACAGATGGGTCCGAGTCTACATTGATTACCGTGACCTGAATAAGGCAAGCCTTAATGATGATTTTCCTTTGCCACACATTGATGTCTTAATTGACAAGGCTGCTGGCTTCGAACTATTTTCCTTCATGGATGGATTTTTTGGTTATAATCAAATCCGGATGAAAGAAGAATATAAGATTAAAATGTCTTTCATCACTCCATGGGGAATATTTTGTTACAAAGCTATGCTCTTTAACTTGAAGAACGTAAGGGCAACGTATCAAAGAGCCATGGTGGCACTATTCCATGACATGATACATAAGGAGATTGAAGTCTATGTCGATGACATGATTGCAAAGTCAAGATAAGGTGAAGACCATGTTGAAGTCTTAAGAAAATTATTTGACATATTAAAGAAATTCAAGTTGAGGCTTAGCCTCGCAAAATGCATATTTGGGGCAAAGTCCAAGAAGCTTTTTTGGATTTATGGTTAGTAACAAGGGTATTGAGATAGATCCCTCTAAGGTAAAGGCCATATGTGATCTAAAATGTTCTTCTACTATTAATTAAGTCAAAAGCAAACTAGGAAGATTGAATTATGTTGTGAGATTTATTTCCCAATTGTCAGAAACTGCTAAGTTGTTCTTCAAGTTGTTAATGTCAAGGTCAACTAGGATGAAGAATGTCAGAAATCATTTGAAGTGCTTAAGCGATCTCTTTCACAATCTCTTGTACCGGTACTACCTATTCAAGATGTGCCTCTAATTTTGTATCTCACCATTCATGAAGAGTCTTTAGGAGTCATGTTGGCACAAAAAAGACCTAAGGATGAAATAGAACATTTCATATACTACCTCAGTAAGAAGTTTATTACCTTTGAGATCCGATATCTTGAAATGGAAAAGGCCCGTGTAGCCTTGATTTGGATTTTACACCAACTGAGGCAATATACTCCTCACCACCACGTCTTGCTGGTGATAGAGAATGATCCGATTAAATACTTTTTGGAGAAGCCTGCATTGGTCGGGAGGCTTACTAAATGGCAAATATTACTTTCTAGGTTTGATATCCAAAGCATGGCACATAAGTCCGTCAAAGGGCGAGCCATAGTTGATATGTCAGCTGAAAATCCTGCGACGTCTAATGATTGGGATGAAATTGATGAACAGATTTTTCTAGTCTTGCATGACAAGTAGACCATGTACATTGATGGTGCTGTTAACCTTTCTAGTTCTAGCATTGGGGTAGTTTTAATATCCCCAGAAGGTCAACATTACCAAGTAGTTGCAAAGTTAGTATTCCCTTTTACCAACAATATTTCTGAATATGAAGCTTGCATCATTGGTCTGCAATTAGCCATCGATATGAAAGTTACAAGACTTCAAGATTATGTTGATTCTGCACTCATCATCTTCCAAATGGGAGGCGAATGGCAAATGCGGGATGTAAAGTTGATTCCTTACTGTGAATATCTTGGAGACTTGGTCAAGGAATTTGATGAAATCTCTTTTGATTATCTACCAAGATCACAAAATCAATTTGTTGATGCTATAGTGGCTTTATCTTCAATATTACAAATAACTGACAGTTTGAGCATTGATCCTTTGCAAATTGACATCTTGAAGAAGCCCATTTATTGCTTGATGATTGAAGAGGAACCTGATGGTCAACTTTGGTATTATGACATCATGAATTACCCTCAAGAAGGAAAATTTCTCCAAGGGAGTCAAGCCAATGATTGAAAATACTTGATGAGGTTAGCATCCAAATTCTTCCTCAATGGAAGAGCCCTTTATAAAAGCTCTTTTGATTCGGTTTTACTGAAGTGCGTGCATGCATAAGAAGCTAAACTCCTGATGAGAGAGATACATGATGGAGAGTGTGGCCTTCATATGAATGGTCATCTTTTAGCAAGAAAAATCATGAGGCTTGGTTACTATTGGTTGACCATGGAAGTCGATTGTATTCAACATGTGAGGTGCCGTCACCAATGTCAAGTCTATGGAGACAAAATCAACACTCCTCCTAATGAACCTCATCAAATGTCCGAGTCTTGACCTTTCTCAATATGGGGCATCGATATCATCAAACCAGTTAATCCTAAAGCATCAAATGGACACCATTTTATTTTTGTGGCTATTGATTACTTCACCAAATGGATTGAAGCAAGTTCTTATGCCCACATCACTGCAAAAAGCATGGCAAAGTTTATCTATCGTGATATCATCGTCAGATATGGAGTTCCTAAGGTGATTATCACAAACAATGGATCAAACTAGAACAACAAGATAATGGATGAATTACTTGGAGAGTTCCACATTCGCCACTTGAATTCATCTTTTTATCGCCCACAAATGAATGGAGCTGTGGAAGCGGCAAATAAGAACATCAAAAATATTTTAGCCAAAATGGCTGAAAATTACCTTGATTGGTATGATAGGTTGCCATATGCTTTGCTTGCTTACCAAACTTCAATTCACACTTTAACTGGGGTAGCACCATTCTCATTGGTCTATGGAATGTAGGTTGTGCTACCCATGGAAGTGGAAATCCCTTCACTGAGGGTACTTTCTCAACTCAAGCTCTCTGAAACTAATGAGTTCAATAAAGGTTTGAACAACTCAATATGATTGATGAAAAGAGGGTAAATGCCCTATGCCATGGACAAAGCTATCCAAAGAGGGTAGCTAGGTCGTTCAATTGCAAGGTCAGGCCAAGATATTTTGATATCAATGATCTCATCTTGAGAAAAGTCCTACCTATCATTCCAGATCCCTGCGAGAAGTTTACTCCGAACTACGAAGGTCCATATATTGTAAGGAAAGTGCTACTTGGCGGAGCATTAATTCCTATAGAAATGGATGGCCAAGAATTGCTAAGGCCTGTAAATGTTGATGTTGTCAAGAAGTATTATCCATGAATAAAGTGAAAGGCCATTGAGCCACTTTTGAATTGAATCTGAGCCACTTTAGGATATTTGCATCATGCATACATGTCGCACCTACATGTTTTTTTCATTTTGCAAGATCTCTGGAGAAAATTCCATCTATTCAGGGGAGATCAATTTCAGAAATGTAAAACTTTCAAAAAGCGACCATCTTCTTTAGAACGTAGAAGTGACCCTATCCCTTAGAATGCCGAAAGAGTCAATTAGAACTATATAAATGAATCCTTGTGCTGAACAAAGCCTATTTTGTCCACAATTCTCTTTCAATCTTGTTTCCAAAAGTCTCCCAGTGGGGTCAATGGAACGTCTTTTAAAAAAAAAATTTGGTACATTTTCATTCCCTAGGAAGTTGAATTTAACCAAAGTGTGTTTTGGGAAACCTAAAAGGATTGTTAAATATGCCAAATGGTAGTGCCTAAAACGATGAGAGCAACCTCCTTGCCAAACATGTCCTTATACATTCTCTACGAGAATTGAGAAAAAAGAACTATGTCTTGAGACATAGGGTTCATTCACAGTGAATACATGGTTTGAGATGATAAAGTATTTTCTTTCTCAATCTCAAACACTATTGATATCCTTGCAAGCCACTTTGAGCCAAATAGGGAGCAATTCTAAAATATCCCTGTCAAGAACAACCTACATTGGGGCAAAATAGGGGGTCTTGGTTGAAAATTATGGAGCAATAGATCAAGGAAGATTTAATTGCTTTCACTTGCATCAATCTTCTTATGCTAGCTTCAAGTGATTTCTTATCAAAGCTTGAAGCATCCCAAAGTGATGAAGAGCATTTTGCTCACTACCCCAAACACAACCCTTTGCTTAGCCAATTTGAGCCTCATGCAATTCCTTCATAACCTCAGGTGATGATTATTTTCCTATACTAGGGCAAGGCTTGTGATTTACCAACAAGATTGAGAATGTTGGTCGTGTTTGTAAATAACAATTGAGAGTCCTAAATGCTCAAAAGAGAGTGAAAACTAGGGGGCATGAAAAAGTAGTGTGTTTGGTAAAAGCAAGGCTAATGCGCATGAAAAACAAAAAATGCAAAGAAAAGCAAGAGTGCAGAAAAAAAAAAAAAAAAAAAAGCAGAATCAATGGTCATGCAAAAGATCATTTAGAAAAATAAAAGAAAAGCTTTGCAAAACATGTATTGCAAGCAATGTCATTAGAAAAGAGAGTGAACCTCTCATGTCTCAAGACAAATAGTCAAATGGACTCTCGAGATTGGTTAAATATTAAGAGTAAAATTTTTGAAAAGTTGTGCGATGGTAATGATGGCAAGATAATCTTTCACTTTTAACCCCATGATATCCAAAAAAATTTCAAGCCTTTTTAAGCCTCACCCAAACCAACATTACAACCCTTATCTGAAGTCTCTTTCAATTAGGGTGGTTCGAGTTGAAATAAGAATATCACACAAGAGCTACCACTAAAAGGAGTGTAAGCAATCATATCTTATCTTATCTTCAAGGTTCTTGACTTGTAAACCATACAAAGATTTTGATTGAATATTCATTTCTTAGCCTAAAAGTACATACCCTTTGGGTAAGCCCATGACCAAGCCATCATTACGGTCCTTTCAAAAGATCTTTTGATCAATGAATTGTATTCATTGTGAATATTTCCGAAAGCCATAGACATAGGTTGAGTGAAACCTCTCCAGTGAGATTTAAACAGTTTTCTCATATCAATGATTGGGAATAAAAGCCTTTTTGAGAGCTAGTGTGAAAGACCTCATTTGATCAGGAAATCTCCACTTAGGCATATTTGATTTAGCCCTTAGGCGGTTAATCAAATCTCATTTTGTTAAAATCCTCTCCGAAGGGATTTGACAATCGGTTTTGTTTACCAAGATTGCTTAAATTGTTTCACAAGATTGGCTCTCAAGCAATCTTGAAAACCCCTTTTCAAAATATGTGTTCCTTAGTGAACTGGTTTTTGATAATCCTAAACCATACCATTATTTTAGGTTTTTTGTCAACTTAAACCATATCCTTTGTTTCAGGTTTTTGTTATCCTAAAACATACCTCTTGTTTTAGGTTTCAGATCAACCTTAAACTTCATCCCTTAGGTTTTTGGTTATCCTAAACCATACCTCTCGTTCTAGGTTATCCTTAGACATCATCTTTAGATTCCTATTTATCCATTAACCTTGTCTTTTAGGTTCTAAATTATCTTAAAACTTTGTCTTTTAAGTTCTAAATTAACCTTAAACCTTCTTTTTAAAGTTCTAGGTTATCATTCAACCTTGTCTTTAGGTTTTAGGTTATCCTTAAACCTTATCTTTAGGTTATAGATTATCCTTAAATCTTGTCTTTAGGTTCTAGGTTATCTTCAAACCTTGTCCTTAGGTTCTAGGTAATCCTCAAACCTTGTCCTTAGGGTTCTAGGTGATCCTTAAACCTTGTCATTAGGTTAGTGGTTATCCTTAAAACACTCATTTTTTCCTTAATAACCTCATTTCCTTCATTCCATTCCTTGAGAGAGAGAGAGAGAGAGAGAGTGAAGAAACTCCAACAAAAGTTCAGATACCCCAATGAGTGAAGGTAAGTGTCAGGTACGTCCCTAACTAAATATTGTATCTTTTTTCATTTCTATTCCCAAAATGGAGTCGACTAAAAATTACAGGTATTAATTTTATCTTTGAGTGAAACCTCTTCAAACTTCCACATAACGATGTGCAGCTATTGACACATAATTTTTAGGCGACATGTCATTAATGCATAAAAAGTCGAGATTTAGGTTTTTGATCATGACGGAGCCCCATTTTCTCAGCCAAAATGTGGTGTCTTTCATTTCTTTCTTTTGCATTGTTCTTTTTAAGCAATTTCTAGTTCATTTTTTGTGACATCCGGATTTTTCCGGATCTCAAATATGTAACTCTCCGAGACGGGTCGATGAATTTGTCGTCGGACAACGTCATTAGCACCAATTACGACCCCGTTTCATCACCACACTCGCTGTAACGAAACGTCACATTCTCGTGATAGCTCCTCATCTAATTTTCTCGCTTAACATGGTCGGCTATGAAGACACGTTAATCCCAAGCGGCCTCACAAATCAACCGAACCGAAGACCCGTAGCATGCAGCGGCCATGCATACGTCCGCAGCGCTTTCTTCATGCAGAAATGAAGACGTGCAAGTCGGTGTTGTCCTCTCTAATTGCTGCCAGCGTGATTTCATTTAGTTGACTCAAGAGTCAACTAAACAAAGCCACGTCCATCTATTCTCCTGCATGAAGACACGAAGACCATCGACTTAAATAGCCGTGCAGCCACGTCCATTTGATGGTCAATTAAAGAGGAACGATTGACCAAGAAGTGGCCGTGCCACAGCCACGTCTTCCTTCCCTTCAACCGGTCAACCAAGAGAAAAATACTCGACCAGGCAGCCACGTCTTCTCAATTGTCAACAAAAGAGGAAGTGACCGAAGGAGCAGCCACATCCTGCATGCATGCCAGGTTGACCCTGCTGCCACGTTCACTGCTTGGAGAGGAGCTGACCAGCGGAAGCCACGCGTCAGCCTTCGTGCGCTGGCGGAGGAGAATCCGCATGATGGCCACGACACTCCCACTTGTCCCTTGCTTGAGCAGCTGCGGAATTCCAAGAAATGTTGACTGGTTTTGTCAACAAAACGGCAACGAGAGAGAGAGAGAGAGAGAGAGAGAGAGAGAGAGAGAGAGAAACCGCAACTTTCTCTCGATCATTGTCGCTGGTTCCCCGCCCTTCTCTCGCGTGTGTCTCGCTGCCTTCAACCGCTGCATCACCGGCTTACTCGCCGCGCCCCGAGCTTTCCTCGTCACTGTTGGGTCGCCCACAGCCGACCACAGCCAACCACCAACGTCACCAGCTTCCTCACCACTGTTCCTCAACTGCGTCCACAGCCGAAGTTCACGGGTTGTCTCGCCATCAACACCACCAAATCGAAAGCAAGTTAATATCTACTAACCTATACGACGTGAATCACATCATCGTTTGGTGAAGTGTGTTCTGTAAACTAATGTTGTTTTGAATACTCACACTACAGTGTGAACTCAGAAGTTGCCGAATTGATTTTGAGCTATTTGATAATGGATTTCATATCTATTATGGTTGAGTGTGAATTCAGCACCTATGTATGTACTAATTTTTAATGTTTTCAAAGCTCTAAGATCTTACATGCAAACTACTTTGAAAATCTTAAGGTCAGGACCGAGTTTGATGACTCACCAATGCATCGATTTTAGTATTTCAAGAAAGGCTTATGGTTTGGTATTTCAAAGTTTTTAGTTTCAAAAATCTTCACGTCAAGACCGATATTATTGACCCGACGAACTGTGGTTTTCAATACTTCAAGAAATGCTTATGGTTTTGGTGAAAATCATCACTCATACATTCCAAGTTTTGAAACGCGAAAATGTTTTTAGTCCACACCTATAAATTTCCAATTTTGATCAGGGTGGAACGATAGAAAATTTCTTTGACTTATTTTGGTATTCGAACTCTGGACTTTATGAAAGATTTTACCAACAGGGATTTGATACACCATTAAGATTTCATTGGATTTTGAAATCAAAGCAATTTTCACATATTGTTGATACAATAACGTTTTGGCATTTAAAATGGTTTGACTGCTACACCATGGTTGATGTGTTATTGATGCAGGTCGGACCCTCAGGACAACGATGCCTCGAGCGTCGGGTTGCCTGGAGGATCATAGTGGCAATGCCTTTGGACACCTTGGGACTGGTGAGCCCTAGAGGTTCCCCGGGTGTCGGGATGCCCGGATGTATGATGATACACGTTCTGGAGGGTAGGGGACATCATTGTCAAGGTGAGCCCTGGAGGTTCCTCATGATGCTAGGTGGGGTGCGAGATGCCTAGAGGTGTAACGTAACATGCTTCGAGTGCCCGGTGATTGAAATATGGAACCGGAGGACTTCGTGATGCTAGGTTGGGTGCGATATGCCTGGAGGGACGCAAACATTGGTACGGAAGATGGTGGTATGAGTCATGATAAATTGAGTTTTAAACATCTACATGTTTCATTGTACTGTGCTGTTTGAGATTCTTTTAAACTTATGCATACTCATTGCTTTGGTCGTGTGCCCTGTTTTGGATTGCATGGAATCAGATGATGATAGTTTTATGTAATATAGTTTAGTAGATCTTTGACTGCTGAGTAGTCATACTCACCCCTCGTGGGGGCTAACATATTACAAAATGATAAAGATGCCACCACCACCAAAGGACAATGATGGAGGCTCGAGCAGAGTAGAGTGACCAAGGACATGAGGTGAGCAGTGAATTTTTGGACATCGGCACTTGCTGATGGACGACATGTGAATAGCTAATGGAAAATGTCGATCTAGTTATTTTTGGATATAGCCAATATAGAGAACTTTGGATTTTGATGTACTGAGTAACGATGTCCATCCAACATATGTAAATAAAAGTGCCTGGTTATCTAGTGTGCATCAATTCAGTGTTTAGGAAGGGAGTTGTTGGATCCACTTCTACCATGATATAGCACAAGGACCAATGAAAAATGTGATAGACCCCCAGACTCACGGATTCACCAAAATCCAATAGTATCAAAATAAAGGACATCTAGGATAAGGAAATACCGTGGCGACCCTAACGGATTGGGGGCTGCCAGGGGGCATCACAAGTAATGGTATCAAAGCTATGGTTTTATTTGGAGTGATAAAGTGTATTAGTAGAAAAGCAGAATATAATGATGCACAAGATAAGGCACTTTTTAGGGATAGTTGACTAACTGCGAATAACAGGTGATTGATTTTCACTAGTAGACTACTAGTAACAATTGCGAGTTACTTGTGTGTGCAAGTAACATGTTTATGTTACTTATGTGATCTCAGTAACGTGTGAACGTTACTTTTCTATCTTAGCTAATTAGTGACACTAAGTCACTAATTGTTCCTGAAATAAGTGCTAAATGACCTAAAGGAAAGTCATGGTACGAACTGGGGGTTCTCCATCCATCAAGGATAGAAGCTACGGCTTTAAGGGCAGAACCCCAAATGGAGGACATTCTACAGGCATTAACTAATATAGGAATTTTGATGGAAAGACAAGCTCAACAACAACAGCAACAACCCGAACCAAAACACCATACTCAAGGACTAGTGGAACAATTTTTGAAATTGAAACCACCTAAGTTTATTGAAATGGGAAGTCCCGAGGAGGCGGAATAATGGATCGATGGGATAGAAAAGATTTTCCGGTTGTTGAACTGCAATGACACTGAAAAGATAACTTTGGCAGAGTACCAATTAGAGGGAAATGCTAAGCATTGGTGGAGAGCTTCTAAGGACACAATTTTTCCACTTGGTACTGCTGAAATCTAGGATGAGTTTGTTAGAGCTTTCAATAGAAAGCATTTTTCTGATTGTGCTAGATATAAGAAAATTACTGAATTTGTTCAATTAGAACAAAAGGAGTTGACGGTAGACCAGTAAGAAGTGAAATTTTCTGAGCTGTCCAGATATACCCCTAGATTGATAGAGGATTGAGAGGAAAAGGCTAAGAGATTTCTGAAAGGCCTGAGGACGGATATTAGGAGGCAACTAATGCCCCTAAATATGAGAGATTATAGAGAAATTTATGAACGGGCACAACTTGTAGAACAAGAAGGGATAAGGGAGCAAATGGAATCAAGAAGGCAACTGACATTGAGTGATACCTGACAAGGTAAGAGATCCTATCTAACTTGAGAAACGCCTTGGGATTCTAAGAAAAAGCGAAATTTTAGAACTTTCGAAAAGACCAAGAGTGGTCAGGCTCTAGGAAAAGTGTCGTATCAAGACAACTTTTGCCAAAGATGTGGTAGACAGTATGGACCAAGACCTCGTAATGATCAATTGAAATGTTTTGGTTGTGGGCAGAGAGGTCACTTTAGGAGAGATTGTCCACGAGAAGGATCACAACCGAATGCTAACTCGGTGCGACAAGTGCAACAACGTGTAGGTGGACCACCTTCACAAGGAAAATCACAGAGACCACTGGCACAAGAAAGGGTGTACACAATCACCTAGGAGGAAGCGGAAGCGTCCAAAAACATTAACCCAGGTACAATTTCTATAAATGATAAGAAGGCATATGCGTTATTTGACACAAGTGCCATGCATTCATTTGTGTCTGAGAGATATAGATGATTGGGAGAAATAGGAACCAAATCTTTAGATATGCCTTTTCATATTTCTACACTGCTGAAGAACATGGTGTTGTCCACATTAGTATGCGAGAAGTGTAAGATAACTATAGGGGGACGAAATCTGTGAATGGACTTGGTAGTGATAGTTAGGTATGACTTTGATGTCATTGTAGGAATGGACTGGCTCCATAAGCAACGAACTAGGATGGATGATCTATTGGGATAGTACTTACCCATGCGCCAAAGGATAAAACCATGAGGCTTAGTATGGGATAGGCCAATCAAATAATATCTCTGTGAGTTAGTCCCTATTGAAACAAGACCCCTTTAGTAGATGTGTAGTTCGAGTTCAAACCAAGCGAAAGCTGGTTAACCTGTAATGACCCGATCCGATGAGGGTGGGGAGTGGACGCCAAGGCTAGAGCGCCTAAGTAAGGAGTGGCTCCTAGCAGGCTTCTAGGATGGCAAAAGGGGGCAGAATTGAACCGAACTATGTATTGAACTGGAAGGGCAGTGTTTCTAGGATAATTTATCAGAGTGACGCAACAGAAGCGTGGTTAAGCTTGTAGAATTCTTGCTTGTTGGAATGAACTAGGTGAAAGAAAAGCTACGTGGATAAGCGTAGAAGACCCTTAGAATTTGGCATAGGAGATCACATATTCCTAAAGGTATCCTCGATGAAGGGAATATCACGATTCGGGACAAAGGGTAGGTTAAGCCCTAGATTTGTTGGACTTTTTGAGATCCTCAAAAAGGTAGGGGATGTAGCTTGTCGGCTGGCATTGCCTCCTAAATTGACAAATCCGCTTGATGTTTTCCATGTGTCAATGCCGAGGAAGTATCAGCCCGACCCTGCTCACATACTCAATCATGAAGCCATCAAAGTGGATAAGCAAGTGAGGTACATGGAAGAGCCGATCCAAGTACTAGATTCGAAGGAGCAAATTCTCTGAATGAAGAAAATTCCGCTAGTTAAGGTCTTAGGGTGATGCCACAACGTGGAAAAGGATGTGGGAAAGCAAAAAGGAAATGAGGCAAAGGTGCCCTCATCTTTTCAAAGAGATGTAAGAGACGTACAATTTCGAGGATGAAATTCTCTAAGGAGGGGAGATTTGTGACTTCTGGATTTCGCCGGACCTCAAATATGTAATTGTCCGAGATGGGTTGACAAATTTGTCATCGGACTATGTCGTTAGCACCAATTATGACCCTGCTTCATCACCACACTCGCCGTAACAAAACGTCACGTTTCATCACATTCTCGTGATAGCTCCTCGTCCAATTTTCCCGCTTAATGCGGTCGGCTATGAAGACACGTTAATCCTGAGCGGCCTCGCAAATCAACCACCGAAGACCCGTAGCATGCAGCGGCCATGCGTACGTCCGCAGCGCTTTCTTCATGCAGAGATGAAGACGTGCAAGTCGGTGTTGCCCTCTCTAATTGCTGCCAGCGTGATTTCATTTAGTTGACTCAAGAGTCAACTAAACAAAGCCACGTCCATCTATTCTCTTGCTTGAAGACACAAAGACCATCGGACTTAAATGACCATGCAGCCACGTCCATTTGATGGTCAATTAAAGAGGAACAATTGACCAAGAAGTGGCCGTGCCACAACCACGTCTTCCTTCCCTTCAACGGGTCAACCAAGAGAAAAATACTCGACCAAGCAGCCACGTCTTCTCAATTGTCAACAAAAGAGGAAGTGTTGACTGAAGGAGCAGCCACGTCCTGCATGCATGCAAGGTTGACCCTACTGCCACGTTCAATGCATGAAGAGGAGCTGACCAGCGGAAGCCACGCATCAGCCCTCGTGCGCTGGCGGAGGAGAATCCGGATGACGACCACGACACTCCCACTTGTCCCTTGCTCGAGCAGCTGTGGAATCCCAAGAAATGTTGACCGGTTTTGTCAACAACGGCGAAGAGAGAGAGAGAGAGAGAGAGAGAGAGAGAGAGAGGGGAGAGAAACCGCAACTCTCTCCATCATTGCCGCTGGTTCCCCGCCCTTCTCTCGCGTGTATCTCGCTGCCTTCGACCGCCGCATCACCGGCTTACTCGCCGCGCCCCGAGCTTTCCTCATCACTGTTGGGTCGCCCAGAGCTGACCACAGCCAACCACCAACGTCACCAGCTTCCTCACCACTGTTACCCAACCACATCCGCAGCCGAAGTTCACGGGTTGTCTCTCCGTGGACGCCACCAAATCGAAGACAAGTTAATATCTACTAACCTATACGACGTGAATTACGTCGTCATTTGGTGAAGTGTGTTCCGTAAACTAACGTTGTTTTGAATACTCGTGCTAAAGTGTGAACTTGGAAGTTGCCGAATTGATTTTGAGCTATTTGATAATGGATTTCATATCCATTATGGTTGAGCGTGAATTCGGCACCTATGTATGTACTGATTTTTAATGTTTTCAAAGCTCTTACGTGCAAACTACTTTGAAAATCTTAAGGTTGGGACCAAGTTTGATGACTCGCCGATGTGTCGATTTCAGTATTTCAAGAAAGCCTTATAGTTTTGGTATTTCAAAGTTTTTAGATTAAAAAATCTTCACGTTGGAACCGATATTATCAACCCACCGAACTGTGGTTTTCAATACTTCAAGAAATGCTTATGGTTTTGCTGAAAATCATCACTTGTACATTCCAAGTTTTGAAACATGAAAATGTTTTAAGTCCACGCCTGTAAATTTCGGATTTTGATCAGGGTGGAACAATAGAAAACTTCTTCGATTTATTCTGGTATTCGAACTTTGCACTTTATAAAAGATTTTACCGATAGGGATTTGATACGCCATTAAGATTTCATTGGATTTTGAAATCAAAGCAATTTTCACATATTGTCGGTACAAGAACGTTTTGGCATTTAAAATGGTTTGACTACTACACCATGGTTGATGTGTTATTGATGCCGTCGAACCCTCAGGACGATGATGCCCCAGGCGTCAAGTTGCCTAAAGGATCATAGTGGCGATGCCTTTGGATGCCTTGGAACTAGTGAGCCCTAGAGGTTCCCCAGGTGTCAGGATGCCCGAATGTATGATGATACACCTTTCGAAGGGTAGGGGACATCATGACATCATGGTGAGTGCTGAAGGTTCCTCATGATGCCAGGTGGGGTGCAAGATGCCTAGAGGTGTAACATAACACACTCCGAATGCTTGGGGACTGAAATATGGAACCGGAGGACTTCATGATACCAGGTTGGGTGCGATATGCCTGGAGGGACGTAAACATTGGTACGGAAGATGGTGGTAGTGAGTCATGATAAAATGAGTTTTAAACATCTACACATTTCATTGTACTGTGTTGTTTGAGATTCTTTTAAACTTATGCATAATCATTGTTTTGGTCGTGTGCCCTGTTTTGGATTGCATGGAATCAAATGATGATAGTTTTGCGTAATATAGTTTAGTAGAACTTTGACTGCTGAGTAGTTGTACTCACCCCTCGTGGGGGCTAACATATTATAGAGTGATAACGATGCCACCGCCACCAGAGGACGATGATGGAGTAGAGTGACCGAGGACGTGAAGTCGGCGGTGAATTTTTGGACACAAGCACTTGTTGATGGACGACGTGTGAATAGCTAATGGAAAATGTCGATCTAGTTATTTTTGGATATAGCCAATATAGAGAACTTTGGCTTTTGATGTACCAACGAACAATGTCCATTCAGTATATATAAATAAAAAGTGCCTGGTTAATATCTATGTGCATCTAGTGTGCATTATTTCAGTGTTTAGGAAGGGAGTTGTCAGATCCACTTCCGCTATTGAAGATTCAATCAAAATTCTGGCAAAAACTCTATTCAATCGCGACCAAAATCGGGAAAACCGCATCAAAAAGTAATTTTTCGATCTCGAACCCCATAAAGTGAGGCCAAATTAGCCGGTTGGGGCTAGGGTTCAATTTTGAGGATATATATCAAGAGTTGCTGAAGCTTGAATGTGGATGATGAACTTGAATGATTTTGCTTGAATTTGCAATTTCATAGCCATACAATTGATCTATAGTTTTGGCCAAAACGAGGTTTGAAATGACCTCATTTCAACTTGAGTCCTCTTAGGCTTAGATAATACACATCTCAAGCTTCGAATCAATAGGTTGCATACCCCAATCAAGTGTCGTTTGACCCTCAAAAACTACTTCTGAAGATGAATAATTCTGCAGTAGTTTAAGTGGATTTTCGGTTTTGTTCTTATTCCAAAATGAGATTTTACTATATTTGTATAGCCTCTTGTGATGATTTCTAGACAATCTTTCCTTCACATTTTTTGTTCCAAATCATTTTATGCACATTATATATATATATATATATATATATATATATTTGTGATTTTGGATGTGCTTAACTCGGTCAAATTTACTCAGATCCAAGCCTAGGTTAGTTTGTTCCATATTGATATCTGATTTTGTCATTTTTGTAATAATTTATATGTTGAATTTTGGATGAACCATTTTTCATGAAAGTTGTTCATAATTATGTGGAAAAATTTTTGTAATTTTTTCAGAATTTTTTGGATATGTTTAACTAGGTCAAAATTGCTTAGATTCGTACATAGGACAGAATGCCTTGCATTGATCTGAATTTTGTTTTGATAAAATCGAGTCCCCTAATGCGCTTATTTGGTCTCAAATCCTTCATAAAATTTTAAATATATGATACATATGTTCAATTGATGTATTTTTTGCAAAGTCTTGACGTCGGCAAGTGAGTCAATTGCATGAGTTAAGGTTAAAATGTGTTGTAGTGGTACATAGTCTAAATGTGCATATATTTTTCTTTCTTTTTTTCATTTTTTTGCGATTTAGGCAATGACATTTAGGTTTCAAACCCCTAACAAGAAACATTCATCATTGCATGCTTTATATGTAGGATTTTTCGTAAGATTTTTGCATGTCTTGAGATAGTTGTAATCATGCACATTCTGTGAAGTTAATGCTGAAATAAAATCTTATCATATATGCATCTTACCATGCTTGTTTGAGACAATTAGAGACTAAATTTTGCGATAATGTCTTCTTGACACTTAAACTACATGTTATAAGGTTTGAGTACATGTTCACTTCATTGCATTTGATTGTCATTTTGCATGATTAATGTGTACCTTAAGAGCACATGTTTACCTAGAAACCTTCAAGTATTTCATCATGAATTTTGAATCATATCCTATTGTGATCGAATTGTATGACATTTTCCCATGTCTATTTAGGGTTAGATGATCACCTCAATTATTTGTCGTATCTAATTTATATCATATGTGGATTTTTCATGCCATTTGTGCATTACATGCATGGTTTTGAGATTTATTAATGCATGTTTGTGTTCTGGCTTTTAGTTACCAATATGCGCACCTTTAGAAATCTTGATCTTAGAGTACTAGTTTGACCTAGTTTAGACTCGAGCCCTTCTAGGAAGTCAAAAGACATACTTAGAGGTTTCCAATGCCACTAATTTTATGCAGATCGCTCATCATTTGGACTACTTTCTATTTTTTTTCAAAATTAGATTAGAGTTTGGACATAGGATCATATTCAGACCCCTATTTGGACAGAAATTTGATATTTTTGTTCCATTTTTCTATTAGGATTATGTACTTGACCTCCTAATAAAACTTGTTTTTTTTCATCATGTTGGCTATCTTGTGAATAAATTTTGTGATTTTTAGACTTTTTTTAATAGGATAAATCATTGTTATATTGGTTAAGTGTCCTACTGTTTTGACAATGTTCTGACAAGCTGTTGCTTGTCGTTTGATTTTTGTAAAATCATGTAGAGCTCCATTAGGAAAATTTTCTTCACAAAATTGTTTGTTATCCTGTTGTGCATGTTAGGAAATTTTGTCATCGCCAAATTGTCTTTAAGTATTGCCCAATTTTTCTGTCTTTACATGCTTGTTCTGAAATTTTCTGATATGAACATGATTACAATTGTTTAAATAAACTTTCTAGGTTAGTTTGTGCATGAACCTAGGTCATCCCATCTTCATAAAAGTTACTCTAAATACCTAGATATTAATTGTTAAATGATTTTCGATGAATTGTCTTTCCAAATCATTTTTTTTTAAATACTTTGGTACATGTGATGTTTCCCAAAAACAATTTCTAAGAAATTCTTTTCCAAAGCTCAATTTGGCTTAAGGAAAAATCGTGGTTTAGATCATATTCAAAATACCTACAATGCTTGTGAGTGCATTTATGTGAGCCCCGGGTTAGCCTTGGCAATTGAATGTGCTTCATAATCTAGATATTCCTTAATTCTAAATATTTTTAAACCTTTTTAAAATCCTGATTTGATATCGTGAATGTTACAGTTTGAATTGTATTCAAAATACTTGTGATGCTTGTGAGTGCATTTATGCAAGCCCCGAGCTAGTTTTGGCAATTGAATGCGTTTTATAGCCGAGACATCACTTTGTGTCAAAAAATTTCGTATATGATTTCAAAATATGTCTTTGACACATCACACATACCCTTTATGCATTCAATCACGTCATTCATTTAGAAGTGCTTGTGTTTGCGATTGGTGCATGCTTTTGGTAATAGATGACCCGTTGACAGTTCACTTTCTCACTTGATTGGTTGGGAAACAAGGTCTAAAAGACCTGCATGCATATTTAATTTTTGCAATGCATGTGACTTTTAGATAAATGATAGGGTCAATGCATGATATCAAGGAAAAACCCCGGAATCACATAGATTGCTTGGTTAGGAGACTTATAAATGTTATTGGCCATGCGAGAACACAATTAGTTGATAATGGTTATAAGTCAAAAAATGGATTGGGTAGTTGTCTTAGTGGGACCCATGTATGAAAGACAAAGGCTGACCCTAAGACCCCAACATCTGATTTTCACATTGAAATTTCTTCAAGTGATTGTTCTTGACATGAAGTATGTTTTTGTCTGTTTTTATGTGTATGTTTATCTTTTTCTATTATATGCACCTAGTTATAGATTTCTTAGACTAGCTTTAGATTAGAACTTCAAAGGTGGAGAAAACGCAAAGACCATGGATGTCAATATCCATTCCGACCATTATCATGTACTATATATTTTTCCGATATATGACTCAGGTTCTTTTTGTTGTATAAAGCCCAACGAGTTGCAAGTTCTCTCTTCGTCTTATCTTATTTTAAATTGTGTTTCTCTTTTATATATTTTAGGATTGCGTGGTAGATTTAGAGCTTTCCTTGATAGTTTACTTACTGTTTGATAATTTTAATTCCATTGATTGCTTTTTTTTTCTCTCTCATTTTCCTTAGAAATAGATTAGTATGAAAATGACCAACCATGCATGATCACTTAGTTTAGGACCAACAATCTAAAAAATGTAAGAAGAAATACATGGACACGTTAGGTAAACACAATATACTGTTTAGGTACCGAAAGGATGCTAATAGAAATATTGGCATAACTCAAGTCCCAGACCTCGATATCTGGTTGCGTAAGAATCAAGGGAACACTCCCCACCCTCAATGGGTTTCGAGCCAACCCCCAAAAATGAGGCTAGTGGCAACTCTCGTCTTATTTTTATGTTGTTATAAATAACTAGACCATAAAAATGAACCCATCGTGCAGGGTACGAGTTTCGATAAAACTCACCATGGTTTAGCATACTTGATGTAGGAGTATTCCAAAGGATGAAGTGATGTCATCCTTATGGGCAAAGCATACTACCGAGAGGGCTACCATGGTAAAGGTACCCTAAAATTCAATATCCACACCCAACCTTTTCTCTCGAGGTGTGTAACCTATGTGGATATGGATTGCGATACTCTGCTATCATGCAGGATACGAGCTTCGGAGAGCTCACATTCTTGTGGAGGGAACTCACAAAAGGCTTGACCCAAAAGAAGACATGACGGCGTCTTTTTGGAACGCAAACCATGAAGGAACTCTCGTGATCGAGTACTCTTAAACCAAACCTTTTCCCCCATTTCCTTTTCTTGGCGAGAGGGTTCAAGGGCAGCAAGATCAAGTCGCGACACTTTTCTAGCAACAAGAAGAGCCCTTATTAATGTACACCAAGGGAAGTTGATTTTTAGAGTTCAGGATGATCTTGTTTCCTTTAATTTTTTAAGGCAATGATATATCCCTATGATGATGATTCTTGTTTTAGAATTGAGACAATTGACAATTAGTGAACTAGGTTTTTCAACAAAATATTTTTGAAGATCCACTTGAAGTATGTCTAGTTCGACCAAGGGACAAAGAAATTGAGAATGAGGAGATAAAAGACTACGCAAATTTTATGGAGACAATTCCACCATATTCAAGGCGAAAGACAATTAAGTTTGAGGAGTTGGGATAACACATAATAAAGCCTAAACCATCAATTGAAGAGCTTCCAATTCTTGAACTCAAACCCTTATCTTCTCATTTGAAATATGCTCATTTAAATGGAGTTTCTTCTTTACTAGTAATTATATCTTCTTCTTTGACATATTTAATGGAGGTGAAACTGCTCAGAGTGTTGAGAGAGCATAAGGGTGCAATTGGATGGAAAATAGTTGATAATAAGAGAATTAACCATTCACTTTGCGTGCACAAAATTTTGATGGAAGAACAATACAAGTCCACTATCCAACCTCAAAGGTGTTTGAACTTGAAGATGCAAGAAGTAGTGAAAGCTAACGTAATTAAGCTACTTGATGCAGGGATCATCTATCCTATCTCTAATAGTTCCTGGGCAAGTCCTATGCAAGTTGTGCCGAAGAAAGAAGGCATGACTGTTCAGAAAAACAACAATAATGAATTGATTCCAATTAGAACATTTATTGGGTGGGGTGTGTGTGTATGGGTTACAAAAAATTGAATGATGCCACTAGAAAAATTCACTTTCCTTAACCATTTATTGATCAAATGTTGAAAAGACTTCTAGGACATGAGTTTTATTACTTTCTTGATGGATTTTTCAGGTATAATCAAATTCTTATTACACCAGAAGATCAAGAGAAAAAGACTTTCACTTGCCTCTATGGTACCTTTACTTTTAGAATAATGCATCTTGGTCTTTGTAATATACCAGCTACTTTTCAAATATGCATGATAGCTATTATGGTTGAAAAACATATTGAGATTTTCATGGATGATTTTCCATTTTTGTCTTATCATTTGATTCATGCTTAAATAATTTTTCTTTGGTCTTATAAAGATGTGAGGAGACTAACCTTGTTTTGAATTGGAAAAAGTGTCACTTTTTGGTGCAAAAATGAATAGTACTTAGGCATAAAATATCCGGAAATGGAATCAAAGCTGATTAAGCCTTTAAACAAAATTATTGTGAGTAAATTATTTGATATTTGGGGTATTGATTTAATGGGACCCTTTACACCTTCTTATGGGAATTTATACATTTTAGTGGTTGTGGCTGTGGAGTATATGCCTAAGATAGTAGAAATCGTAACATTGCATTGCCAATAAATAATGTTAAGGTTGTAGTCAAATTCTTGAAAAAGATATCTTTACTCGATTCGGCACTCCTAAGGCAATCATAAGTGATAGGAAACACATTTTTACAACAAACAGTTTGAAGCACTTTTGAATAAGAATGGAGTCACCCATAAGGTCACAACCCCATATCATCCTTAAATTAGTGGTCAAATAGAGATTTCAAATAGGGAAATTAAGAGCATTTTAGAAATAACAGTGAATGCCACTAGGAAAGATTTGTCAATGAAACTTCATGATGCCTTTTGGGTTTATAGGACAGTGTTCAAAAACCCAATTGGGTGTCTCCTTTTAGGCTTGTGTTTAGGAAGGCTTATCACTTACTAATGGAATAAAGCATATTGGGCATTAAAATTTTTGAATTTTGATATGCAATCTGCGGGTGAAGAAAAATTGTTACAACTGAAGGAATTGGATGAATTTTGCAATGAGGCCAATGAAAATTCTAAGTTATAAAAAAAAAAAATGGCATGACAAGAAAATATTCAAAAGAGAGTTCAAAATTGGTCAAAAAAATTTACTTTATAACTCTCTTCTTAAACTTTTTCTATGAAAGTTACGGTCTCGATGGTCTGGTCCTTTTATAATCACACAAGTATTCTCATACGGAATAATTAAAATTGCGCATGATACCGGGGGCACATTCAAGGTGAATGGTTAATGTTTGAAGTCGTACTTCGAAGGTGATTACAACAAGTAGAAGACCACCATTGAACTTCATCCTCTAAGATAGTTTGGCTGAAAACTATAAAACAAGTGCTTCTTAGAGGCAACCTAATCATTTTCATTATGTTTCTTCATTTATACTTAAGTTTATTTTTCACAAAAAAAAAAAAGACAAAAAAGATTAATTTTTCTTTATTTTATCTAGGTTAATTTTCTTTCTAGAGGAACTACATTCCAGGAGTTTAGTCATCAAGGCCATCATTAGACACAACTTACAACAAGGGAAGTCTTCTTGTTCCTATTTTTCCTTTTCATATTGAGGCAATCCTTTATTCAAGCTTGGGGGAGATAAAAAAATTTCCTAAATCTTTTTTTTTTTTTTACTATGATTGTATTTGTTGTTGTGAATTTTTGCAATTCTTAGGAAAATGTAAATTTTGTTCGAACTTGCAACTAAGGCTAATTAGGGATTTGGTGGTTAGTTAGATTAGATTAGTGATTTAATTATTCAATTATGCATATTAGGTGGTTAGATTAGATAAATTAAGGGCTAGATAAGTTATACTATTTATCTAGATAGGTTCGGAAATTTTTTAGGCTCGTTTAGGCGATTAGATTAGCGTTTCCGGCCTAAGTTACTATTTATTGCATTTAAATTGAATTATTTAATTAATTTTGGAATTTATTTAATTAGTTAATATTTTTCGGAAATTATATCGGGATAATCGGTGATCGGAATTTCGTGCTGATTGCAATGATATGCTTAGTTTCTACAATTGAGTGTTAAATTGTGCAAATTAAGTGGTGATTGTAATTTTGAGTATTTAATTCAAAATTTGGAAATTTTGGTAATTATTTAGAAAATACCAAGTGTCAGGTTTGGACACCGAAAATGGTTTTAAATATTATATCTAATAGTGGGATTTGAAAAGGAAATATTGGTTTTTCTTGTTCAAATTGATTGTGTACCCACACACAATTATTTTTACCGTGTGTTTTTAATACAAAGAAAATGAACCAAGTATGTTATTTTAATTAGGACATTTGGATGCAAAGCATGATGTCTTGGTCGAGAATTAGATGGGTGCATGAATGGTTATGAGAACCTGATCCAAGCTGTTGAGCTGGACATGCCCTTATACGGGATGCCTTACCAATGGATGTTGGTCATAGTAGAGATTGGACCAATGCTCCTTTATGGAAATCCGTCGACGTAGTGATGTTGCCATGCTCGGTGAGGCGAGACGATGCATGGCTATGCCAGAAGACTGCCGAACTTCGAGTAAGCCGTGCCCATGTGTAGATGTGATTAACAATTGGGACGCATGCGAAGTGAAATTGACGCGCCGGATTATGGAACAAAATTGTGTGGCATGAAATGGAACGTTCATAACGATTTAGTCTTATAATCGGGACCCCTTGTGTTTATTGAGATGAAAGTGATGTCATTCCAATTGTTTGAGTTTGATTATCACATATGGTTGGGTATATAAACTGTGCTAACATGCAGGAAGAATCTGAGACATGACAAGTCTCTGTGATTGTGTGGCTACATGGTTAGGACGCCCTTAGGCGTATTTCCTTCCTAGTTGGAGTTTAGGGGGTAGACTTATTGAGACATTGTCTTACCCCGTCGTGGGCTTAATATTTTCAAGTCCTTATATGGCAATTCCTTCAGAACGTTTCGAATAGCCGTGGGCTATTACTGAGCGGGGGATAGATGTTCGAATCCCCGATAGTCACTGGGTCTATGAATTGATCATGACTACCGTCTAGGTCGACAAGGGCCTACCTAAGAGAGTATCTCATCAATTCAGGGCATGGTTCTGCCATGGACTCAATGAATACAAGGTGGGTCCCCTCTAGGGTTTTGAGATTCCCGCAGTGGTTGTCAATGCCACTTTTAGCGAGGGTGCAGCTAACCCTCTTGATGGATCTGTAGAGGACCCGGTGCCCTCGGAGCCGGTGGAATCGAAGGATCGGTGAACATGTCCGACTAGTAAGTCGTGGGACAGTTCCTTTTTGAAAGTCAATCTTTTGTAGACCTTTGTTTATAATCTCAGTTTGTTTATAAAGATGTTTGGTTTGATGTGATTGTCCTGCTTTCCTATCCCATGATGTTTGTTGTCAGGGGTGTTTAATTCGCTTCCGCATGTGCAATAAAAAGAATGGGTTGGTGATGCGTCCTAGGATGTCGTATTTTTTATCAACCACCGAGGGATGGGCACATGCTCGAGGATCAGGGCATTACATCATCTATGTATTTTCCTCGGTTATAGCTCAACGCAAAGTGTTTACAAATGTTTCAACTTGTTTAGCAAACTTCTCTTTATCTCTTGTCATGTTGTGTTTGAAGAACATATTTTCCCTTACGCCACCCTCAGTTAGTCCGTTTCGCATCCCCTGGCTCCACCTTCAGCCTTCTGTCTAGTTTCCCATACATTTCTCAGATATTGTCCTACATGGTTTTCGAGTCTTCAGTTGGTGGGAGCCTGGCGACGATCTCAGGACTCAAGCAATTTCTGATCCAAGTCCACACGAGCTGATTTCATTTGCACTAGTACAGCTACAATCGTTCAGTGGTCAAAAGTCCTACGGTTCCATCAAGGAACCCATCTTTATCCTTCGTCACCAATGCTTGCCAAAAGTCTTGAGCCCATGCTGTATAGTTGTTCGGTCCAGTGAATTTTTTTTTTTGTTCAAACAATCTAGTGAGTTGTAAGGTGATGATCTGCAGTTCTAGACCGTTGGCCGGTGAAATGTACTAAGGTCCAAACGGCCACTGCCAGCTGAAAGAACGTAGGGCATGATCCTAAGTTGGAAACCGAGTTGATACCATAGGTAGGGATTTGTTCCCAGACCCACTAGATTCGGCTCTGGTCTCTGGCTCAATGACATCCAGCTTGGCCCATCTCTATTGGGCTGGGCTCCTAGACCTGGTGCTCCTCCTTCTCCTAGTGGACCATGTTGGGCCCATGATTGTTTGGCCCAGCGGCCCATTGACCTTGAACAAGAAACCAGTGGACCGGTGGCCACTGGACCGGGCCATGATACTGAATCGGAACAGGAGTGGAAACGACGGGATGTTGAGCAGAAAATATCTCCCATGCAGTCGGGTCTGCTTGATCCGACGTTTGATTTCGAGGTGAGTGAGATTCCTCCGTCACAGATTTTTAGTGTTTAAGTTTCATGGGATGATATCAGTTGCACGTGGATTCCTACTCGGTGGACTAATTTTTGTTTTGCAGATTGTATTTCGCAACAACAAAAAACTTAGAGGGAAAGAATAACAGGAGGCAATCCTGAAGACTTTGCACAATGAGAGTCGCAAATGAATTCCTACCATGGGCTGATTTGTTTTGCAGGAAAAGAGTCGCAACAACAAATTCAGGGACAGGGCAGAGGCAAATCCAGAGACACGGAAGCTTGGCCAGGAAGAAACGATGCTCCGATTCCATGACAGAAGATGAAAATATTGGAGAAGGATTGTTATCATATTTCTCTATATCAATGTACATGTATTACAAATCCTTTATAATGGAAGAACAAAAAAATAGGAAAAAAATATACAAGATAGCATTTTCCTAATCAATAGTCTGTATATTTGATTTTACGGATTGATTGAATCAAATCATTTACAATTAGAACAATTAATATAAAAGCGTATCTCCAAGAGTACCTCCAACAACAATCATTGATCACATAGATCCCGTGAATTATACATAGCTTGATCTCATGTATGATGGACTACTATAATTGTGTCCAATTCATAGATCCCGTCCTGGGAGGAATATTTCCTCGCCTTATGGCCAAACATAGTGCTACATTGGACTCTGTTTGAAAATGTGAGAACGTGGGTGGTGGCTATCAACAACCATGTACTCAAATCTATCTCGCCCATGCTTGTCCGGCGGTTGAGCAGAATAGGCGACGTGGCAAGTGTCTCTAGGATGCCAGAATAGATGAGCAATGAGCAGGTAGTTGAGCAGATGGGCGACGTAGCACGCGTCTCTAGGATGCTAGAATAGATGAGCAATGAGCAATTGGTCGATATTGCAAGCTTTGTAGGGGCACGTGCTCAAAAGGTAGGGCAACAAAATATTCTTATAAAGCAACTTTCTTGAAAGCATCAAGGCAACTTCTTAGGACCATTCGTTCTTTCTTTATTTATTTTTTTTGTTACTAAAATCCTGGGATCATTCGTTGTCACCCCTGTGTCTCGCATTTAATTTTCAATTGATAAGACTGATCATCTGTCATAAAGACAGCTCTTCTGTCCCCTCTCCGTGTGCCGTACCCGGTGTTGGCTCCTTGGGTGGTCCACAGCACTTACGTCTTCGTCAATAGAAATGGAAGAGAGAGGAACTTGCCCAAGTTCCTGATATTTCCGTTTTTGCTACGGAGGATAGACCCCAACCAAATTTGGATAACTGTGTCTCGGTACCGCAACGCCGGAGGGAATGGCAGGATCGTTGACAAGGGCATTGATTTTGAGCAGGTCGACCGAGAACCGGACTGGTCAGTCTCTTCATCCCACATAACCATCTTCTTTTCCATCCCCCAACAACATTTATTCCTTTTTTGCGCAACAGGGATCAGAAAGATCATTAAAGATCGTTTACTTTTGTGTGCAACCCCTTTTTTTTGGAGTTTCTTCAACCATAACAAGGGGGACCACAACAAGAATTTATCGAGTTGATAATATTAACAAAAAGAGAAAAATGAAAAGGGCCCTTACTTTAGTACATGGATATATAAGTTTTTGTGCTCGCATGTCTCATCACGCAAACTGATGAATTCACTTAAAATCATTGATTTGGAATACCAACTTTTGTTTTTGGGCAAAAAGAACTCAGTTCACTAACCCCTATTCTTTCAATTCCTGGCTACTCATTTCTTTCCTCTTTCTCATTGGAACATATGAGTTTTTGATTGAAAAAATTGAAAGCATCGACCATGTTCTGCCTTGTCGACATGTCTTGTCTATGCATTAGCATCGTTAATCACATTCTGTTACCAAGTTGCATGTATGAAAATTTTAATGGCGAGTCTACTCTTCTCTTTTAAGTAAAAATTTCTTTGAGATCCTTTGAAAAGTTGGGATATCCACCTTCCAATGACTTATTTTGTCTTTTTTTTTTTTTTGGTTATTTTGTAATTTATTTTTTGGCCCAGCTATGTTCTCTTTTCATTTGTTCTTTGCCTCTTGGAAAGTTTTATCAAATGGAATAGTTTAACAACAACACTATAGTATTTAATTTAAGTACGTTTTCGCTGCAAAATTGGATGCACCGCTTAACCGGTTTTTAGGGAAAAACTTATGGTGGAGCGTGCTCCATCTCAATTGGGAGAGTGACAGAGCCGTTTTCTTCTCATTTCCCTTTCTTATTTGTCAAAGCCAAAGAAAAGAATATCTTCTCGTCATTTCTTCTTTGCCACATCACCAATCTTGCTCGCCTCTTAAACATGCCACATCAAAGACTTCTCTCCTATTTAGCCGTGATTTATGAGTAAAATTGATAATATGTTTCTATTTGTGATTATTAATTTTTTTCGCAAATTTAACTTTGTCAACAATAAGCGAAATAATAGTCATTTTTAAAATTTAATAAATGTCTTCAATGATATCAATGATTTCTTTTGAGATAGTGATAATATTCTTTTATTTTTAATTATCTATGTTGTGGTATTCAATTTGCTATAGAATTATTTATTTCCTTATGTTGATTTTCTTTCTTCATATTTATAAAATCTAACCAAGCAAGGGTTTCCAATTTTATTTTCTCAAGAAAACCGGTTGAACAGGTCAGGTGGTTTTCTTGAGAAAATTAGTGGTGGACAAGCCACCGTTATCTTTAATGTGTCACAGTGACCGTGAGCTTCTCATTCCCAAAAAATTATTATAGC
This sequence comes from Eucalyptus grandis, assembly GCF_016545825.1. NCBI lineage: Eukaryota > Viridiplantae > Streptophyta > Magnoliopsida > Myrtales > Myrtaceae > Eucalyptus > Eucalyptus grandis. The sequence goes on from NC_052615.1 coordinate 24,083,200, forward strand.
CTATCCGTGTGTTTTTCTTCAAATAAGTCTTGCTATTTCATGGAATGAACTAATATAGTAATTGTCAGGCATTTCATTTTATTTTTTTTCGTTTAATTTGTTTAAACATTGTATACGGACGACCAAATACTGTTCAATGGATTAATCTTCTACATCGGGGCGATGACTCTCGCCGGAGGTTCTCGCTTGCCGATGTGAAGATCCGACGGTGTAATAACCACAGCTTTGCTTCATATGGGGCCGGTGGGGTTCCTCTACTACAGGCTTCACAAGGCAATTCACCATCACTATACTTCCGCTATCATTCTCACCATCTCCTCCATCGTCACTGAGTCTATTACCTGTAAGAAGTCATCACCTGTATTTTGCTCCTCTCTCTCTCTCTCTCTCTCTCTCCCGCCCGCTTAGTTACATGTGAGGATCTTAATCTCAAATGCACGAAGTTTACAATTGAAAGTAGGATATGTTAAATGCTATACACGTATCCTAGTGTCCATCCAACTCCTCAGGTGTTCATGATGCTCATGTGATATGTATGCAAGTGTTCCTTTTCTTGTGAGTATATTGAGCCATGTGATCCAACAGTTCACCTAGCTTTGTCTTATTACACAGAATTCGTTTCTAAAGCGAGACCATCATACTTTTATTGGTTATATATAGAGATTAATCTTTGCTTCTATTATTATGTTTAGGTAACTTAAACATTCTGACCTTTGTTCATTTGTACCTATTCATTTCCTGACATATGTCTCGGATCTTCAATTAGTATTGCATAAATACCCGACGAGTTACAGGTTTACTTTTCTAGACCTTAGATTAATTGTCTACATGCTTTGTTGGGTGCTTATTTCTTCATACTGCAATTTCATTTACCTGTATGTTTTCTTTTATGCTTCAATTAGCTATTTTAGAAATGGCACGAATGAGCCATCCATAAGTGATCACTTAGCATTAGGATTCATGTTGCACGAAAATGTAAAATATTGTTTGATCACCTTTGATAACAACCCAACTCATAGGTATCGAAGGGCGCTAACAAACATCTTTAGCATAACCCAAGTCCCTAAACTCAATAAATCTCTGGTTCCATGGAAATCAAGGGAGGTGACCTAATCCTTGATTGGGTTTCTAGATGCCCCCAACAAAGAGGCTACGAACGGCTCATAGATAATGTTTTTAGGTTGTCTAAAAACTTAAAATGAACCCCTATCATGGTAGGTATAAGTTTGGGACCCACGTTCATAATTAATTAACCGAGCATGGCCCACCAACTAGACGTCACTTTTGAAGCCGTCTCTTTTGAGGACGCTTGCTTGGACTATTTTATGAGCAAATACTCCAATATCTACCCGTTAAAGGAATATTTTCTCACTTCGAATGGCAGGTCGTGACGCATCCCAATAAATGTTATTCTTGTTATAGGAGTATAAATATCAAAGTAGTTTAATCCTTTCTTTGTGTAACTTTTTGGTAATAAGACTTGCTTTATAATTATCAATGAAACCATTAGCTTTACACTTCTTTTTCAAGATCCATTTACATTCAATTGGTTTATTTCTCGATAAAAGATTAACCAATTCCCAATTGTTATTACTTAGGATAGAATTAATGATTTTTCTAGAGCTAGTCAGTATGCACTTGCCTATCATAAACAAAAGAGAAATGCTTATAGGACTATTCTTAATCTACTATGTAAGATTAATAGCCTGTTCTAAAAAAAATAATAATAAATAATTATTATGGGGTCCACTCTTTCAAAAGTTTATGGCTCACAACATGCCAGTGATTCCATTACTCTCATAGTGGCAAAAAAAAAAAAAAAAAAAAATTCTAACAAAGCCCTTAACAAAGTTAAATGAATGATTCAAGTTGCATTATTCCTCATCGAGCGTTATGTACTGCCATGTAAACACAATCCCAAAATTTCTCCTCCATAACTCACAAAAATTTGAAAATCATATTGTCCACACCAACTTTTATTCCCTCTTTTTTCCTTTGTTTCCTTAGTGTCCTAGCACACTCTGTCACGCCCTGAACCTCGAGCTCGCCAACATCCCACCATGGTCATGCAAATGCGACATTTCCAAGTAGTGTCGCCGACCCCATACATTTATTAATGCGTAAGCGGAACGTATTATAAAACCCCTGACAATAAAATACGGGATAGAAAAGCAGGAAGCAAAACCACAACATAACACTTACATAATTCAACAGAATTACAAACAGAGGTCTACGGCCAAAAGTCTACAAAAGACCGGCTCTTAAAAATGAATTGTCCTACGACCTACAAGTCGGACACGTTCTCCAATCTTATGACTTCACTTCTACAACTCCTCAAGGCCAACCAAGGCTATCTGGTCGCTCCGTCCACCAGGGACCTGAAATTTTAATCCTACAACTGGGATGAGACGATGTCTCAGCAAGTTCAACCCCTTAAACCCCTATTAGAAAGAAAATACGCCCGGGTGGCCTAGCCACATCACACGAAGACTTACCTCGCCTCGGCTTTCATCCGAGGTTAGCACAATTTATATAATTCAACCATGTACAATTATGATAACCAAACAACCATGGCACAATCACATTATCAAAACAATTCAACCACTTGGATCGTCTCAGCGATCAATCGACTCGGCCGATTACATGTCATTCTAGCAAATCAATCATTGCTCTCAATCCCGGCCCTATAGGAAGGTTTAACAATCAGTGGCAATCACGGCCCCACTCGGCACGACCTTTAATTAGGTGGTCCATCATGGCCTCACTGGGCACGACCTCTCCTAGGTGGTACATCACGGCCTCACTGGGCACGACCTCTCCTAGGTGGTACATCACGGCCTCACTGGGCACAACCTCTCATAGGTGGTCCATCACGGCCTCACTGGGCACGACCTCCAATAGGTGGTCAATCACGACCTCACTGGGCACGACCTCTAATAGGTGGTCAATCACGGTCTCACTGGGCACGACCTCTCCTAGGTGGTACATCACAGCCTCACTGGGCACGACCTCTAATAGGTGGTCAATCACAGCCAATCTCCCATCAATTTCTACGCTTAGGATTTTATAAAGAATCCTATTTATCACAATCACACTCCATTTGCCACAATCAATCATCAAATTCAAATTCAAATTCTAAATACACAAAGAACGATCGGACGAAATTATGGGAGAATAAGGTTCCAAAATAATTTTCAGAATTTATTAAATAATTAAATTTAATTCCGAAAATTAATTAAATAATAATATCCATGTCTTTCACGATCCACACTCGATTTATAATATCCAATCGTCAATTTCAAAATCTGACTACACAAAGAACAGCCGGTACGAAATTCTGAGAATTTAGGGTCCTAACAAAATTTTCGGAATTTAATAAATAATTAAATTTATTCCGAAAATAATTAAATAATAATATTTTAATCATTTCGAATAATAAAATATCATTAAATTATTAAACAATTTCGAAATATTTATTTAATCCCAAAAGTAATTCATTTATGTCAAATCACCATTATACTAATATAAACATCAATTTAACCTTAACCAAACATACTTTAAGTTAATCCAACCTCTTAATCTAATTCACAATTAAATAAACTCAACTAACCACATAAGCTTAATCAAATTGAAGTCCATAAAATTAATCCGATGTCACCACACTTCAATTCACATCTTCACTTGTCTATAGAACCAACTTAAGTCCCAAAAGCAAGACCAAAGGCGGGCCTACTAATTTCTCAAGCCAAAATAGCCATTCTCTAATTTAATTTCTGAAAAATTCTAATTACATGAAAAATCTTCTGAAGATTAGTCAATGTTCCTAAAATGATTTGTGAAACACCCAGACTTCCAATTTCTGAATTTGATCTCAATTCCACGGTTAATTTCACTTTGGCACGATACTAGTGCGGCCCAACCTACTGGGTAGCCTTTAGAACTTTTTATACATTTGACCTGTGGTTGATCATCTCAAGCCACAATGTACATCTTTGAAACATTGGCGACTTTCGGTTGTCGGGGTAATCTCAAGGTTTCAAATACGAACACAGGGTACCCAATCGATAGAAAAGTCGGTCCAATGCCTATCAACAAGAATTGTGTGATCTAGTGGAATCACCCACACCTGATCACATGCCTCTGTCGAGTCGACCTATCTCCGATCTCTAATTGATTTTTAATTGTGCCGTAATGACCCTTGCAGATTTGCTCGGTCGAAAGATCGCTTCCTAGTCAAATTCTCGAGTCTGATGCATTAGAAACTCTTAACAGCTTCACCCGATAGACTAGTTTCCACATGAGTGGCCAACTCAAGGAAAAGAACTATATGCGTGCCAACGAAATGCCCGTCTCAATTTATTGAAAATAGAATCGGAAAAATCGGGATGTCACACACTCTTACAACATTATTCATTCAATAATGTACTTTATAAGCCAGAAAGTGGGCGTCCAAGTCCCCTTTTCTTTAAAGCAACGGGTGTCATTCATGCAATTTCCACCCTACTGGATCCCACAGATAGCGGAGAAGCATTATATAAGGTCCAACAACTACCAGAGCAATGCCTGTGCTGAGACTCAGAGAGAGAGAGAGAGACAGAGAGAGAGAGAGGAGTGGTGGTTTCGAAGTGAATCATGGCCTCTAAACCAGGACTCCTTACTGATTGGCCATGGAAGCCTCTTGGAAGCTTCAAGGTGTGAACTCTCTCTCTCTCTCTCTCTCATGCATGCATGCCGAAGAAAAACTTGCGCACTTCGGCAACCCTTTGCATAGTTACTTGGGCTTATTGTCAAGGTTTATGCAAACAAAGTGCGTCAATATAGATCTGCTAATGCACGATCCGATGCTTCACTACCTCCTCGTTATTAAGAGGCTAAGACTCATTATCATCGGTTAAGATTTTTTATTTTTTTTTGCTCCAAAATGCTTAGTCTTCAGTGGCCAGCGCCTAGGGATATTTTAATCATGCTTGTGTCACCCCATGGGAATACTTTAACTTAAACCCTAGCTGATAATAATCAGGTCAATCATAATCATTAATCACATAGATCCAACGCGAATCATACAAAGCTTGATTTCATGCATGATTGACGACTCTAACTGTATCCATTTCATAGATCTCATCCAGGCAGGAATATTTCCTCGCCTCATGGCCAAACATAGTACTACATTGGGCTCTGCGTGCTTGATAATGTGAGGTAACAAAAGAACATGGGTCGTGGTTATCAACAACCATGTACTCAAATCTATCTCGCCCATGCTCGTCCGGTGGTTGAGCAGAATAGGCGACGTAGCACGTGTCTCTAGGATGCTAGAATTTATAAGCAATGGGCAATTGGTCGATATTGCAAGCTATGTGGGAGGCACATACTCAAAAGATAGGGCAACAAAATCTTCTTATAAGGCAACTTTCTTGAAAACATCAAGGCAACTTCCTAGGATCAATCGTTTTATTCTTTATTCTTTATTCTTTTTTCTTTTTTTGTTACAAATCCTGGGATCATTCGTTATCACCCCTTTATTGTGCACTAAAGCAGTCGTGTCTCGCATCTAATTTTCAATTAACGACAGCTCTTCGATCCCCTATCTGTGTGCAGTACCTGGTGTTGGCTCCTTGGGTGGTCCACAGCACTTACGTATTTGTCAACAGTAATGGAAGAGAGAGAGACATGTCCACGTTCCTGATATTTCCGTTTCTGTTATGGAGGATGGTCCACAGCCAAATTTGGATAACTCTGTCTCGGTACCGCAACGCCAGAGGGAATGGCAGGATCGTTGACAAGGGCATTGAATTTGAGCAGGTCGACCGAGAAAGAGACTGGTCAGTCCCTTCATCCCTCATTACCATCTTGTTTTCTATCCCCAACAGCATATTTTATCTTTTTTGGTCAACAGGGATCAGAAAGATCATTAAAGATCGTTTTCTTTTATGTGCAACCCCATTTTTGGAATTTCTTCAACCATAACAAGAGTTTATCAAGTTGATAATATCAACAAAAAGAGAAAAATGAAAAGGGCCCTAACTTTAATACATGGATAGAGAAGTTTTTGTGCTTGCATGTTTCATCACAGATAATTAGCTGAAATTTATACATTAAGAGTTTGTGGCTTTTATTTTTTAATTTTTTTATTCCATTCCTTGCAGCGTGCCTAAGCATTTTTTTTTTTTTTTTTTTTTAAGTACGTAAAACATCCAAAATTTTTAGATATCAACTCATAGATTCACATAGAGTATTTACGTAACTTTTCTAGATTTAAATAATACCGTAAACTTTGGCGGGACAATAAGATATCTGATATTTTTTGCTTTTCATGAATTGGTAGGTTGTGGTGGATGTTGAATATAATTAGTTACTCATTTATAGGAAAAGTTACAATTTTTCGCATCATTTAACATATGGATTTAGCAGACTAGTCGTAATATAAGGAGCATTAATATCTCGTAATCATATCATCACATAGCTAGCATGATCCTATAATTAAGGACTGGAGTCGACCATACACATAAAAAAAAATTATTACAGCCTATCCGTGTGTTTTTCTTCAATTAAGCCTTGTTATTTCATGGAATGAACTAATATAATAATTGTTAAACATTTCCTATTTTTTTGTTTAATTTGTTAAAACATTGTGTAGGGACGACCAAATACTGTTCAATGGATTAATCTTCTACATCGGAGCGATGACACTTGCCGGAGGTTCTCACCTGCCGATGTGGAGATCTGACGGTGTAATAACCACAGCTTTGCTTCATATGGGGCCGGTGGAGTTCCTCTACTACTGGCTTCACAGGGCACTTCACCATCACTATCTCTACTCCCGCTATCATTCTCACCATCACTCCTCCGTCGTCACTGAGCCTATTACCTGTAAGAAGTCATCACCTCTCTCTCTCTCTCTCTCTCTCTCTCTCTCTCTCTCTCTCTCTCTCTCTCCTGTTTCGTTAAATATGAGCATCTTAATCTCAAAATGCATGAAGTTTACAATAGGAAGTAGGAGATGTCCATGTCATACGTGTGTCCTAGTGTCGATCCAACTCTTCGGGTGTTTATGATGTCCATGTGATATGTATGCAAGTTTCCTTTTCTTGTAAGTATCATGAGCCATGTGATCAAGCAGTTCACCGAGCTTTATCTTATTACACAGAACTCGTTCCTAAAGTGAGACCATCATACTTTTATTGGTTAAATATAGAGATTAATCTTTGCTTCTATTATTCTTATGTTTAGGAACTTATGACAACAGATCTTTCGCACCTATAGTACTCTTTGTTCTTGTCCAAGTGGTGGGAGGATCTCTGTCATAATGTGAATGCATCCTCTTTGCCAGCCCTAATTTTCAGATCATGAAAATGTGCATTTTACACTGTATTCAATCAGACCTTAAGATAAACCTCTCCTGCAAATCTTAATTACTCCCTCTTTTCTTCGGCTGCCCACCAACTGTGCTCTCCACCGTCACAACATTCAAGATCACGTGGCCATTGGTGCGAGCTTGAAGCTTGAGCGACCATGGCCGCAATTTTGAGGCCGCAAACTAGAAGAGATTGAGCTTGTGCAAGGGGCGGCTAGAGGTTTTGAAGTTGAGGAAGCCCTTGAGAAGTAAAGAGGATGATGAAATTCATTGGTTTTAGCCAAAATGGTTAATGTTGATATGGGGCATTTTGAAAACGCCAATAATAATAATAATAATAGTACACATATCCCCTCCACCTTATCTTTCTCTAAAATAGTCCACATCGACAATTTTTACCAGCTAATTCATGTCAGTAGAATCCGTCATAGGAACCCCTCAAGGACGATCGGTCGCACGTTTAAAAATGTAAGAGAACTATTTTGAACATAAAAAAAGAAGGGAAAAAAAAAAAGAATTAGTCGGACGATTGTGAATTTCCAGTAAAAATAGAGGGACTTATTGGTGATATTGTTCCAAATACATTTAACTTCATATGATTTTTGCAACTTGTTTTCTCTCCTTGGAATTATGCACCCTACTTGTAGAAAACCAAAAAAAAAAAAAAAAACTCGTTAATTTGGATAATGCTGGATGCACTAAATTCTTTTACTAAAACGTGTTCATTAGCCGATGCGTCAAATTTTGTTTGCAATGTAAATTATCTCGATCCATCCACTTAACGATCTGACTTTTTCAAACAACCAATACATATAACTTTGACACACCCTTGCTGTACGTTTTTTAGGTAAGAAGTCGAACTATCTCTTGCGTCGTAATCAAACCGAATGTGCAATATGTTCTCTAAGTTCAATTGTACAGACCAATGAGTCGCTGAATGAAATTTTTTGTTGGTTGCAGCTGTGATTCATCCATTTGCAGAGCACTTGGCGTACTTCGCACTGTTTGCAATGCCTCAATACACAACGGTGTGGATGGGGACGGCATCGGTCATGTCACTCGCTGGCTATGTGACATTTATCGACCTAATGAACAACATGGGGCACTGCAATTTCGAGCTCATTCCTAAGTGGATCTTCTCATACTTTCCCCCTCTCAAGTACCTTATGTACACCCCCTCGTAAGTCTCCCTCTCGCTCTCTGAACCACGGTAATCAATCATCGGTGAGTATATTAAGATTGGTTTGCAAAGCTAGTAAACACACTTATGTGACAGAAATCATTATTGAATGTTGAATGTGACCTCATCGACAGTTGACCACATCATTCAATAAACTAAACTTATATTTCAGTCTTAACCTAGATCATATTGTGTAATCTAATATGATAACTTCTTGGAAGTAAATGCGTAACTTAAGTTCCTATTAAGTGTTCGATATGCTGTCACTCCATACTTCCAAAAAACGAGTGTCAATGGAAAAATTATCGTGTCGTTATTGCTAGGAGCAAAAGAAAATTATGGATGCAAGCATGTTAAGACATTTATATAGAGTAACTAATTTTAAAATTATCATAATTTCCAATACAATAATTGTGGCGAAGTGGGTCATCGACAGCTTGACAATCGAAACATTCCTTTTAAGGAATGTGAGGAAAGGGACATGGACATGATCATGTGTCCGAATGAATATTTGGGGACAGAAGAAGTTTTAAGAGGGCCTGCAATAAATTGGGTAGTGGTCTTAGGACAATAGTAGTTGTCACGGTAGGTTGGCGATTTATGTTTGGGTAGGTGGAATAGATTCATTTGCTTTGAAGAACATATCGATGTTCTTGGGTTACGTGGTACTTGGAATATTTCTCGTTTTTTGGAGGCGTGGAGGGGAGATTGCAGAAAGGAAGAAAAGGTAGGTGAGAAATTCAATTATCTTTTTCTGGAGGGGCCCAAGGAAAAATTTGAGGGAGTAGAAAAGAAATGAGCCCACCATTGTTCTTATCAAGAACATAAATTAGGAACCCTTTATAGAATATCAAAATTGGACAAATGAAAAGTAAATCAACAAAGAATTGGTAACTTGTGCTCTAAACAGCTCCATGGAATCATTTTCTTCAACAATTTTATTTTCACATCACATTTCTCACCTCTCAATTTTTTCCATTTAAACATAGTGTCAACGCCCATCTATCTTATTTATTTTACAATAAACTCTTGTGTGCACGCATTTTGAAAATTTTACAATTCAAATTTGAACTTTCTTAAGATGCAAAATTTGACATTTAAATAGCTTAAAAAATTGAACCAGAGGCACTTTTTGCTTTTTACTTTCACTGAAATGAACATTTTTTGTAAGGGGATTAAATATAAACACCTATTACTTATATAATACAGGTCATATTTTATTCCCTCTTAAATTGGATAAAGCCATTTAAAGATACGATCGCTTCAATCCAAATCGTACCGACTGATTGGCTGATCTGATCAAGCCAAGCTCTTGACGGTCATGTGGCTACTTGTTTGGTCCTTATTTCAGCAACTTCACTCACATGGACTGGTCCTTATTTCAGCAACACTGTCACTATATCTCAGGGATAGATAGTGTCATGTGCAAGGATGGTGGGTCAATTTGTTAGTGAGGAGAAATTCGAGAATAATCAAGTTTGAAACTGGAGGACGTGCAATCTAATAAAATCAATCACATTTATTGTAATCTATATGTAAAATCAAATTGAATCTTATTGAGAATATATGGGCATAAATTTTTTCACATGGCTATTAGCTCTGTTTATACAGCAAAAGAGTTGATAGGACATACTTGGAAAGAACCGTGCAAATAATCTTTTGGCTTATTGATGATATTACTCATCACATCATTCTAATTTTCCAGGTTTCACTCATTGCATCACACACAGGTCCGGACTAACTACTCCCTGTTCATGCCTTTTTATGACTACATCTATGGAACAATGGATAAGTCCTCTGACAAACTTCATGAGACGTCGCTTGAGCGAGAGGTGGAAGTGCCCGATGTCGTGCATCTAACCCATCTTACGACTCCCCGGTCGATCTATCATCTACGGGTGGGATTCGCGTCTCTCGCGTCCTGGCCCGACCAATCATCAAGATGGTATCTATGGTTGATTTGGCCTGTGACTCTATGGTCCATGATGGTTACTTGGATCTATGGGCGCACTTTTGTGGTTGAGCGGCATCTCTTCAGTAAACTCAAATTACAAACTTGGGTAATTCCAAAGTATAGCCTTCAAGTAAGATTTTATTTTATTTGCCCAGTTGATTTTTGTTTGGTATTAAAGAGTTTTTGGTGCTCTAATTTTGGACATTTTCTCATCTGCATTAATCGTTCTTTGATCTTCTTTCTAGTACTTCATGCAATGGCAAAAGGAGTCCATCAATGGTCTGATTGAGAAAGCCATTATGCAGGCAGAGGAAAAGGGGACCAAGGTTTTGTGCTTGGGTCTCTTGAACCAGGCAAGCATCTTATGACATTATAATTTCCATCTCATGAAATAATAAATTCCATCATGATAGGTTCATGATGGACACTTTTGCAAGACAAAGTCTATATGCTCATAAAATTTTATTAGGGTTTAACAAAATTATTCTGTAATACTTAAAAGAGGGAGTGGGAGCATTCGGAAGCTTAACTTATACTATGATATATGTTGGCAATGAATAGTTTCAAAAGGTTGACATTATATTAACTGAAGATGATCTCACGAATTTTCACCCAAAAAAAAAAAAAAAAAGAACATTATTCAGAGAAGGGACAACTAAAAGCATGTCCCAAAACTTATTACGGTAATAGACTTTTAAATCCTTAAAATTTCATTTCTTAAATTTAAATCCTAAAATTTGTTAGAACCGTCCATTTTAGTCCTATCATTGGCTCCGTTAAGTTTTAGCGGACAGAAAACTGTGGCATTATTTATTAACGGCCCACATTAGACTAGAAAACTAATACAAAAATCATGTTTCATTTTCGCCTGCTTTAAAAAATTGACGAATCTCAAAGAAAGGACTCTAATGCAGTGAATTTGAAATTTTTAGGACTTAAAAACACAAAACAAAAGTTTTAAGATTCGAATAATTAGGATTTCTGCTGTCATTGTCCTTTCGAACCATGCTCGTATACTCAAAACTTGGTATTTGCAGGGAGAGGAGCTGAATGGATATGGCGGGATGTATGTGGGGAGACATCCTCAGCTCAAAGTGAGAGTAGTGGATGGGAGTGGATTAGCAGTGGCTGTGGTGGTCAATAGCATTCCTAAAGGAACTGTCCAAGTCCTCTTCAGAGGGAGGCTCACTAAGGTGGCCTATGCCATTGCTCTTGCTTTGTGCCAAAGGGGAATCCAGGTAAATAAATAATCTGGATAGTAATTCTCAAAGGCAGCTCCCCAAAAAATGCTTAAAGTAATTCTCTCATTTTTTATAGGAGTCGGGGCGGCATCTTGTGAGTAGCATTCAAGCGAAATTAGAAACATGTTCGATTCCCATATGAAATATAGGGTTCGAAAAGGTTTAAATTTAGATTCTCCTGATAGGATAATTTGTCAGACTATTCTAAAATTTTAATTTGTTAGATTATGAGGTGGTTTAATACATAAATATATTGATATTATCTTCATTATAAGGACTTCCTATTTAACAAAAAAAGGAAAGAAAATTCATATCCTCAACTAACTAAGAAAATGACACTGGATTCTCAGTAGCAAAGTGCATAAACGATTGTATAAATTAGGAAAATTCCACTTGATTCTCAGCAGGAAAGTATAGCTTTCTGATCGGCAAAAAGATTATATCTTCAATAGCAGAATAGACATAGCATCGACATTAGTTACAACACAAATACGAAAAGTTTTATCAATTTTCGATCAAAACGTGTGATTCTTCCATCTACGTGTGAACATTGTCAATTTTCAGCATAGTGGAGATAGCATGAAATTGGCCACCTTACAACAAATTTGTTAATTCAAGTCCCATAAACAAAAAAGAGGATAACAGGGCTGTTCTTGGCATCATTTACTTATTGTCTTTCTGATTTGGCCCGCTACCTTTGACTACTCTTCTTAAATAATGATATAAAACTTATATTAGGTGGCTACACTGCATGAGCATGAGTACAAGATGCTGAAGAAATCATTCAATCACAAGTGCGACAGTAATCTGCTTCTCCAAAGTGGCCGTGCGCCAAAGGTAAATGAATCATGCCCTTAGTCACAAATGACTTCAAATATCAATGTGCATAGAATTTTAAGATTCAACGTGTTCATTTCTGGGTTTTATTTGGATTCTTAGTAAGAATTGGAACCCCACCCTAATTGCTATTACATCTGTCGATATGATGCCACAAGAACTAATTATCGCAAGTTGATGATCACGGTAATATACATGAACGAGTACTAACGATCAGTAAATTTTTAGATATGGGTAGTTGGAGATGACGTAACGGAAGAAGATCAGTTGAAAGCACCAAAAGGGACACTATTCATACCCTACTCGCAATTCCCTCCCAAAAAGTTGCGAGGCGACTGCTTCTACTGCCACACACCAGCCATGGTCGTTCCTCCGTCGCTTGAGAATATGCATTCTTGTGAGGTATGATATGGTGTATAATTACCATTTCAGTTAGTCTCTATTTATTCTGTTGAAGGGAGTGTGCTTTGATAATTTTTGCAGGGAAGAAAACATGTGCTTTTTATTACAAAATACAAAACTTGCCATACTAACATTCATAGTAAACTCATAATGTTAAAAGATCGATTCTACCAGCTAGTTAAGACCAGTGACACGTGTCATTGCTACTTTGGCCGAACCACAATCCTCACATCACCATGTAGCCGTTTGGATTTGTAGATTTCTTGTGTGCTGAATACATACAGCGACCCTAGTATAAATCTCCTTACTTTCGTTGTAATACTGCAGAACTGGTTGCCACGAAGAGTGATGAGCGCATGGCGGGTCGCAGGGATACTCCATGCAGCAGAAGGGTGGGAGGAGAATGAGTGTGGCTACTCCATCACCGACATCGACAAAGTATGGCAAGCTAGTCTACAGCATGGCTTTCAACCTCTTGGCATCCCTGCTTATGTTACACAAGAGCTGAGTTAGATCTATCTCGATTTACAATAAGCATGGACATATCTGTGATACCATGCAACGCACAATACAATAGCCTCTAGGATGACTTATCTAAAATTATGCCTCACACCCTATTTATGAGGTTTTCTATTTGGATAGGATCTGTGATCTGTTTAACACGATCCATTAATAGAGTTATCGCCGAAAGACTTTTGCAGAATTACATGTTTTATGTTATTATTAAGTTACAATAAAACATATGTGTTGTGTAGCAATGAAATTCCTCAAGAATTTAGTTAATTGTCCTTACTAGATATAGCGTTCATAAAATCCGTAATTTAATAAATTTGAATTAAATTTACTGATTTCTTAAGAAAACGTACTCAAAGTAAATTTCTTGACTTTTTACTTACTCGATCCATCTTTCTAATAAAAATCCTTAGAAGTTGTCCCACCAGCATAGAATTGTCCCCCTTTGTGGTATGGGCAAAAGGTAAATAAATAAATAATTACACATTTTCTTCAACCACTGTTCAAGTTCATTTTCAGCATCTCCCTTTGTAAAGAGAAGGCAATTTGTGCGGTAGCAGTTCAAGATGCTCTCTTTATTTGGTTCTGTTGGAATTTTGTTTGTTAAAACAAAATAAGTGCCTTTTACTTTGTCCCACATAGAAAAGGCGGGAGCAGGAGGATTAGTTTATTAATGAGAAATTTCCTTTTGTAGTTAAAGGAGTGATTAGGTGGGGCTAGACCCACCATACCCGCGTCTTGGTGCGCTGCGGTTTAATTAAGCATTAATCCCTTGCTTTTTATTTATTTATTTTTATTTTATTTTATTTTATATTTCAGTTCAAAGGTTGCCTTTTAATTTGAGAATTTCGGAAATGAAATATAAATGAAAATTCGAAATTCTATTTAAAATAATAATTATTCCGAATTTTATTTGTGTCTTTTCAAGACAACCTTTGGAAAATTACTTATTCGGTTTTAATTTTTCCGAAGGATTGCAATTGTTCGTTTTCGACTTCTTCCGAAGAGTCGCATTTGTTTATCCGAACAATTTTCTAAAGACGTGTTTGTTGCAATTTTCACGAAGAGTTGCAAGACCGTTTCATATAAATACTTGTCATTTTCGGAAAGAAGTGTGTGGTCATTTTCGAGTCTCTTTTCTGAAAAACTGCAGCCAATTTTCGATTGTTTCTTAGAGAGACCCTGGAGAAATACTAGAATTGCTATTTAGTATTCTCATCCGAGACTTTGTTGTATCTGGAGGATTTTTGCCGGTGACCATTAGCAACGTTGTGGGGCAAATAAATCCTTAAAGAAAGTGATATCACGCCTCAAAGTCCGAGTTGTTTTTACTCGATCCGATTTCATTGTTCAACCCATTTCGAAGACATATTTTACCAACGGGTTCTCCTCTATTAGCATATTCACGCCTTTCATTCGCTTTCAATGTGCTCTTCTATTTTATTCTGCCTCTGTTAGTAGATCTCCATGCGAGATATTGCGCAAAGTACAAAGTCCGTGCAACTATTGCACTCGCATCAATTAGATTTATTAGACCGAGCCAACTAAATTTTAAAAATATGCGAGACCCACATTATATGCTAGTAAAAACAATAAGTTCTTTCTACACCATACTTGATTATGGGGAAAATTGTCCAAAATGCTTAAATCTCTCGTACGGCTGACAATTCTATTTTGAACCTTTTTTTAATTTGACCAAAGTAGTCCTATATCTATTGATCATTTTCTAATGCAGTCTATTTGGCCAATTTAAGTCAAGAAATGCTAACATGTCAGTCTAGTTGGCACCGCAATCTCAGTCAATACCGGCAGTTCTATGTGGCATAACCAATAGCCAACATTAAAAAACATGAATCAAATCAATATCGTTTAGCTTCTTTTTTTTTATTAAAAACCTAATTTTTACCTTTTCTTTTCTTTTCCACTTTACTATTCATCTTCTTTTACACGTCATTATATATCACTATTGGCTGGTGGTGGTTGCACATATATTAGAATTGAATAGATGAATTTTCTACGCACAATCACTTTTTAGAGAACGTTCTTCACCTGATAGTGCTAGGATTTGTCGTATAACATGCAAAGTAAATTATGCTAGTTCGACGACGGAGAGCGATGATAACATGTCAATTGCAAAATATAGCAATTATATATCATACAAGAAACATATGCCGATGTTGTTAATGTCTAGTTTAAAGTATTAAATGGATAACTAGTTAACCACGATACAGAACCGCACAACCAACGATATCAGGCAATAATCTTTCAATTTTATTTGAATGAGAGATGTACATGCACGTACTTGAGAACTTTGAGTTGTCGCTTGTCTTTGACTATATATTATGACTCACTTGCGATTGACTTATATGTGTTTGAGGTTTGGGGTGCATTACAATCGTACGTGATTTTGGTCCCTTGGGTGGTTCATGCGACATACCAATTCAATGCGAAAGAGCCCAGCGGGAAGGACTTGGGCTACTTCCTCTATTCCCTAAGAAATGTTGCTCCAACGGAAATTAATAGGCGAACAAGCCTTCATATGAACAGTAGCCAGTCAAACCCCCTATCTGGGATGTGCGTTTAGATGAGCGGGACCCTTGGCAATTTAAGCAACATCTTCTTGACCAATAGCACAGCATAATCAAGGAAACAATGATTAAGGGCCATCAACGACATTATTGTACAGATTCACCGGGAAAAGAAAAATCAATCATAGTTTAGTCAATTCTTACTCATTCTTTGGACAATTTTTTTGTTTTTCACTGTAAAGACGACCAGATATTGCTTAGTGGGACTCTATTTTATGTGAGTCACGAGACAATCCCAAAAGCCTCTCATTTGTCACTTTGGAAAATAGATGGTGTCATCATCACCGTCCTAATTCATGTGGAATTCCTCTATCACTGTCTTCACCGAGCCCTACACCAACATTTTCTCCACTCTCACTATCACTCCCACCAGCATTGCTTCATTGTCACTATCTCATGTAAGTTATGACTTATGAAGCACCGACACTTTTCGAGAGCCTCCGTGTCGTATCGGACATTTTAACACGTGTCTAACACTCTCCGACACTCGGTCAATACATGTCAGAAAATCTGACACCTAGTCAACTCCCACGATACTCTCCAAAACTTAAGTCCAGAATTCTAACCTGCGAGTTTAGAATCATGACACATACATGATTAATTTTAAAAACTTTCAATAAATAAGGGTCAAAGTGTAAATATGTAAAATAAATAAATAAATAAATAAAAATAGTAAATGGGGAAAAAAAGAAAAACTTAGTTTTCTCTTCTCTTCCGACTCTTACTTCCTATGACACACAATTCACCCTCCAAATTTGTTTTTTTTTCTCTTCTATTTCGAAACGCTCGACACATGAGTCAAAATATGAATTGCTTTTTTTTTTCTCCAAATTATGGATTATTGGAGCGGAATTATATTTGTCAAATTAAAACAATGAATGACATCAACAAATTGTGGATTAATGTTTTTAATATAAATTCATCCTAGGCTCTTTTTATTATTTATTTATTTGTTAATTTGAATCAAATTAATTTGATTAAAATAATCATAAAAATGATAATTTATCATGTTTATATGAAAATATACATTTAATATACAACATATCTCGATGTATTAGAATTTTCTATCTTTTGAGAAACAACGTGTCAGTATGTCATGTGATGTGATGTCGCAAGTCGCATGTTGATATTGATATTACTTAGGCTATGTCGCGTGTCGCATAATAGAAAGACTCTGCTGAACCATGACGACTCTATCTCTGAATGTGTTATCGTGTCTTTTATAATGAAAACGAGTCAATACTCCTAGACCAATGATCAGCTGCAATTTCTATTTACACAAGTTATATATATTGAGATGAAATAAAAAGTCTGATTGGATCGGGCTCTGTGTCAGACTTCTTTTAATAAAGTCCGACAACTATTTATCATCTAGGAGTATAGGCACGAACATGGTACTTAGTAGGTGTCGCGACCTCTTTTTTTCTGGCGCCCGCAATCGAGTACGAGCGCCTAAGGAGGCTAATGGCTCGGCTGAATTTATTAAGCCCGGACTCTCCCAAGTCCACTAATTCACGACTTTAATAGTTTGAGTTTTTAACCTATAAATCAATTTTTAAAATGGAGTCGCCACTAATCGATTTGGAGTGAGTCGATTAGAAACCCAAGCGAAGTATTGGGAGAAATACTCGCTCTTGCGCAACCAGAGAAATTAGGATCGGGGACTTGATTACACTAGTTAATCACTAATGCCCTTTCGGTACCTAATCTTGTTTAAACCCTAAGGCTTTTTGGCTGTTTGAGAGATTTTCCATGCATTTTTGGGAGGAAAAACATTTTTTGAGTCATTTTCTAATTTTTGGACACAAAATGGATTTTTTGGGGTTTTTGGTATTTTTTTTGGAAAAATACAAGTCTTTTTTGGCTTTTTCTGAATTTTTGGCTTTTTTTTTGGAAAATATGAAATTTTTTGATTTTTTTGATTTTTCGAAAAATAAAATATTTTTTTAATATTTTTTGATATTTTGGAAAATAAATTATTTTTGATTTTTCTCGATTTTTTTAGAAAATAAAACATTTTTCAACAATTTTTAATATTTTTCGATTTTCTGGAAATTAAAACATTTTTTTAATATTTTTTGAAAATAAAACACTTTTTGATTTTTTTAAAATAAAATATTTATTATTTTATATTAAAATAATAAAATAAAACCGACCCGGTCGGATCCGCGGGTTGGGTCCGACTGGGTCGGCGACCCAAACGCGTTGCGGGCCCGACTCAGATTTTTCTCCCTTTTTTTCTTTTTCCAAGCCCATGAACTAACCAAGGCCCATTTTCGTTATATAAAAAAACATCGATTAACCGGCCCACACGCGCAGGCCCACATCGGGGGGAAACCCTACCCGATCGCTGACCCATGCCCGACCCGCTTTCCGACCCGACTTCTCCTTCGTAGAACCGGATTTTGGGAACCCTAGAGCTCGACGATTTGCGGCGCCGAGGTGGGGCTTGGCTAGGATGTCACCGGGCGGTGACACGGCGGCGGTGGCGACGCGGCAAGCGACGGTGGCGTCACGGCGGCAGCGGCACGGTGACGGTGTGAGGTGCGACGGCGAAGACGACGGGACGGCGAAGAATGGGGTGACCGGTAGTCGGAGCTTCTGCGAGCTCCGGTGTGCCCAACCCAGAAGCGAGGGGAGGTCAGGGATACTCATTGGCTTCGGGGACTTCAACCGGGGCACGTCGGTAGGGGGCAGCACGGCGGTGGATGACAGCGTGTCGCGGTGGCCGGATCTCGTGGATTCTCCTCAGATCTGATCTTCTGCTTTCCAGATCTAAGGGCAGGGGGTAGTAGCGGCGGACAACGACAGCACAACAGCTGACTGGAGTTTCGGCGTGGGCGGTCAACGGCGTCGGGAGGGACGGCAGCGCTGGCGAATTTCCAGATTCGCGCCCAGATCTCGACCCTCCCTCCTCCGGATCTTCTCTCGCTCAGCTCCTTCCGCTCGGATCTCTCTCACTCAGGCCAGATCCGAGCCTCCACCGGCCGGATCTGACCTTCTCGGACTCGCTCGCCGGTGGCCTCCCTCGAAGTCTCTCAGTGGGAGGTCAGCCGAGCCCGCGACCCGAGTTCTCTCTCGCTCGCTCTTTGATTCCTCCCCCGAAGTCTCTCAGTGGGAAGATCTCGGAGCTCGCTCATGCTCTTCGTCGTCGACATCGGGGGCTATTTATAGGCGAGGGGGTGGCCGGTCGACGGAACTTCGACCGCCGGTCCCCTTCGCGCACCGAGCGGCCCTCGACGGCCAAACCGGTGTCCCATCCGAGCTTATCCAGTGAAGCGTGCTCGGCATTGATGGCGCCCGAGATCTTATCCTCTCCGGCCGACGTCGGCCTACTCTTCTCGGCCGTAGGCCATCCTTTGCACACGTCGTCGTCTTCTACGCGTGAACTACGAGAGGCGGAGAAAGAAGGAGCGAGGAAGAAGAAGAGGAAGAAGAAGAAGGAAGGGGGTGGGGCCAAGCCACACGAGCCCACGTGAAGAAAAGGGGGCTGCTGTTTTTGTTTTTCTTTTCTTTTGTTTTTACTATTTTTTGTTGCTTTTGTTATTTGTTATTTATTATCTAAAAAATAAAAGAAATTAAGAACTAATTAAACCTAATCAAAATTTTAGGTGTCAACAGTAGGGACCAAATGACTCATTGTAATCAGATAGCCAACATAGTCGGTGTTGCATTTAAGCAACTATAGCTTTTAATGTTCACATTTTGATTTCATGATATTGTTAGGCAAACTTTGATTTTTTTTACGTTTTTTTCTTTATATTTCTTTTTAGCCATAATGCATCCATTCGTGGAACGCATAGCATACGTAATGCTACTTGCGATACTTTTGTACATGACGGCGATCACGAGAACTACTTCAATTGCATCCATCACCAGCTACACCACGTACATTGATTTCATGAACAATATGGGTCATTGCAACTTTGAGCTCATTCCCCATTGGCTCTTCACCATCTTTCCACCTCTCAAGTACTTAAAGGACCCTCCACCATAAGTCTACAATACGCAATTCAATTTCATTATATATATATATATATATATATATATATATATCCCTATTGTTTTCACGCTATTAGAAGCATGAAAAGGAAAGCCTCTACGGAATCATTTAACTGATGGTGAATAAATTTATTTATAAAAAGGACAATTCACAAAAATAATATTAATAAGGGAAAATCAAACGAAGGATAAAAATATATAAAGCATTTAATACTAGATCATTGAAAGGAGTTTGGGAACTCGAACATAGGCTTTTCGCATCATCAATTAGGGGTGAGCATCGGTGCAGGGGTCAAACCTAGACCGACCCTAGATCGGCCCAACCCTGCCGGTCATGGTCCAGTTCTCAGGAAGAATGGGTCGGTCATTAGTTCTAGAATTTGTGGACTTGCATTGTGCAGGTCGATCTTCGGTCCTAAGAGTTTCGGGTCGGTCTAACTCGGACCAACCTTGACTATATACATATAATATTATTTATAATTTTTTTTATATAAAGTAATTTTACATTGTTCTTTAATAACTTAGGTTTTTAATATCTTTTACAGTGTCAATAGTTATAATTTACGAAAGAGGAAAATGTTTTTGTGAAGAGTCCTCACAGCATCCAAAAAGGCACCTTATGGCGTCCCCCTTTAGTATTCGTTCTCTTTTGTCTTATTTCTTTTCTTAGTCTTCAATTTGCCAAAATCAAAAGATTGCCAATTGACACTCGCCTCACTCGCTTTTGGTCACTCGTGCCGCTCGTCGCTCGATGCTCACTTGGCTTGTTGCTCCCTGCTCGACATTAGATACTTGTTCTGTTTGACGCTCAACCCACTTGACTCTCACCGCTTGCCTTCCTTAGCTGACCTTGCTCATCATCAAACCCATTGAATCGGTACGGTCCTCGGTTGCCATTTCAAGGAGTACAAAAAATGAAATAAAAAATTATTGGTTGATCCTAGGTTGACCTTGAAATCGCATCGAACCGATTGGGTCGATTCAATTTTTTTTTAAGGAGTACAAAAGATGAAATAAAAAATTATCAGTTGGTCTCGGGTTGACCTTGGAACCGTACCAAACCTATTGGGTTGATTCGGTCCTCAATCCCAAACTCAATAGAGTCAGTCTTCGGTTCCAAAAATTGAGGACCAACACTGTGTGGGTTGGTCTTAGGGTTAGGGGTGGATTGGCCCAACCCGGACCATGCTCACCCCTATCATCAATTAACATAATGAAATAAAGCTATTATTATTGCATAGGCTGGATGCACACGTCCTAAGGCTGTTCCTACCATTAAATGTAATGGGTATGGCTTTTCACTCGTCTGATGGCTTCTATGTAGAAATCAGCCTAATGCCATAAAAAAACTTCCAACTTTAACCCTTATCCCAATTCTACCTACTTTAGGTACGGTCACAATTCTATTGTAAACTTTTTTTTTCTCTTAAAAAAAAAACCCTCAATTTTAGGTTATGCCTCAATTCTACCCTAATTTTTTTTTCCATTAAAAATCCCCAACTTTAGGTCTTATCTCAATTTTACCCTTTAATTTTTATAGTCTCACAAAAAACCACAAACTTTTACTTAAGTTGCAAATCTACCCCCCTTAACCCTCTGTCCAAAATTTATTGTTGACAACCGAGAGATGGAAACTCTCAAGTATGAGTTGTTCGAGTGTCCTAAGTGCGAGCTCTCTGGCCGTGAGAGTTGAAACATTTGCAAGCACTAGAGATTGACGATTGAGTGCAAAATCCAAAGGGCGATTTTGACGGAGGATTAATAGAAGCAGATTTGAGACTCATGTAAAAGTTAGTGATATTTAATGAGACAGAAAATTAAAGAAATTGAAATTGGAACTAAAATTGGGATTCTTTTATGAGATAAAAATAAAGTTTAGGGTTTTACAGGACAAGAAAAAGTTTAGAATTAGGACTGTATCTAAAGTTGGGGATTTTGTATGGGACAAAAAAAGTTTAGGTTAAAATTAAGATTGGATCTAAAATCAAAGGTTTTTACAAGACAAGAGGTAGAATTGAGACCATAGTTAAAGTCAGAATTTTTTAGGGTATTAAGTCCGTAGATATCTATACTTAATGGCTCAAATAAATTCATCAAACGATTTCTTTATTTACATGGAAAGTAGGACAATTATCAAGTTATAAAGTGAGAAGAAGTCTCTTGTAAGATACGTATGGCCTTACAGGCACAAAAATAATTTCAAATTAAGGAAATAAGATCCCTCCCTTTAAAGGGGTAGCTGACGTTGCCCTCGTATTATTGGTCCAGATTTTTTTATGTTAAATATCAGGCCTTGTCAATCATTAGGTTCAACGACGAAGTATACGAATTATGCTCCGTGGGAGCTAATGAACTAAAACTCCATTTATTTTGTAAAGAATGAATAATTTGATTTTTTAAAAATCTGATTAACTATATTGCTTGAAATAATTAGTTCATGAAAAATATTTTTATTAATAATAATAAAATATTTATAAATATTTTTATTATTAATAATAAAATATTTATAAATATTTTTGTGGACTTTATTATTCATTTTTATAAGAGATATAAATAATTATTTTTAGAAAAAAATTCAAATTATTCATTCTCCGTGAGATAAACAAAGCCTAAATGGAACCGCAGGAGTGAATACGTGAATTAGAGAATTTTTTTTTTTTACTTTAGGTAGACTGATTTTTCATAAAATAAAAATATATATTCTTTTAATGTTTTTAATAAATATTTTCAAAATTGAACCCTTGTATTTAAGTGCATTTAAGTGTATTCTTATGACACTAGTTCTCGTGGCAAATGGACTTTATGTTAGAAATTACTTGTGTCATAACATTTCGATAGGTTTCATTCATTGCACCACACCCAGTTCCAAACAAACTACAATCTTTTCATGTCGATCTACAACTGCATATACAGATCGGTGGACCGGTCAACGAACGCCACATACGAGACATCCCTTCGAAGATCAAAAGATTCGCCAGATGTAATGCATTTGACGCACCTGAAAATACCGGAGTCTATCTATCATCTACCGCTGGGATTCGCCTCCCTCGTGTCTCGGCCTCACTCACCCAAGTGGTACCTATGGATGATGTGGCCAGTCACGCTCAGCTCCGCATTGTGGACTGGATCTACGGCCACTCTTTCGACTTGGAGAGGAACAAGATACAATGTCCAAGAGCTCAGAGAAAGAGATTGTTATGTTTTCACACTTTGGTGTTTACTTTCCCTTGTTCCTGGTGTATGAAATTTAATTATTTTCTTTTCTGCGGTATTGTTTACCTTATGATTGGCAAAATGTCATGGCGGGTCACCAACCTGATCCCACCTTGGGGATGGCCGGCCCGTTTGTCCCAAAGGACAGGACTCGGACGAACCCCAACACCAACCCCCCCGGGGGCATTCCTTGCTATTCTGCACCTCTCGCATGTCACATGAGAAATTATTGGCTGACTCAACAATTTGACTGGAAATGGTTAAGTTTTTCGACGGTTTAATATTTACCTTATTTTTAATTACTCGATTGGATCTTATGTATGATAAAACACAGGATCATAATTCGACGGATTTCTTGTCAGGCAAACGGTATTTGGGCCCATAAGATGCTCAAAAACGGCGTGAGATGGCTTCAGTTCGAAATTTCGTCCATTACATTACAGTTCCATATCAAGTCATCTTGTCCCTATCCGAACCAAACCTAAGGAAGAGAAAGAGGGCGTTTAGGCGTCGAGGGATGATAGTGAGCAATGCTGTCGGCAGCAGTGAGGTGGTCTGAGGCGGCGGGAACGGTGGTAGGTAGTAGGGGATGGTGGTGGTCGACTTGGGTTGTGGTGTTGGTTCTGTCGGTGTTGTGGGGCTAGAGTCTCTTGGGGATTTCTTCACTAGATGGCCTTTTAATCGTTCTAGCCAGGCTGAGGTATGAGATATGTATTTTAAAAAGTAGACCTAATGCTTTCAGCGAAGGGTGAAAATTCACGTATTTTTCCTAATATTCTTGTCATACTAATTTTAATAGGGATATTAACCAAATAAGCCATAAACCCATTGTACATATATTGTATCAGTCATAAAATTTTTAATTTGTCCAATTTAATTTTAAATCTTTGACGATTTACTTACTGATTCTTTCTGAGTATCATGGACCCTAATGTTTTCCTCCCACTAATTCAAACGTGTTGGTCGTAACAAGTGTCCCCACCTACCTACTCCAACAACCCAAGACATGGCAAGGTAACGATTAGCTCGACTTGGAAACATAGATAAAGAAATCGATGTACATGGGCAAAGAAACGTCCAACTACAACAAATTGGGTCACCGAACGCAATTTCAAGGCATTAAAATACGATGTTGGATCTGTTTTTCCGGACGCTGGTCGTCTAAACAACAAAAGGGACATCGCCAAACAAGAACAACTACATGATTAGTGGTGCAGTAGCGCGTGACATCGTACTTTAGTCTCTTAATGGTACTGATGAATTTGCTGTTGTTGGATGCTGATTTGGGCCGTCCGGATTGTGCATGAACTTCATCTTCACACAATAGATGAAACCTATAGGCTTTGGAAGAAAATAAATAGGACAGGAAGAGTGACAATACTTTGGAAATTACACGAGAAATTGGTAGATTAATGCAAAAACTCGAAGAAATATTTATGGAAATTAACAGAGGTCTCATGAAAGAGGCCTTGTTTTTTATTTTCATTACCCAACTGTACCGTCACATGACAAGTCTGCAAATTTTCACCAGATTTGATCTAATATAATATAAGATTTACCTACCCATGAAAATCAAGTGTATCCACTGAAGTCCGAGGGACAAATTGTTTTTCTAAGTAGGAATTGCTTCATTTTTTAACTAATTTAAGTGAGGTTGATTTTTTTTTTTGTCTTTTCATAATTAATATTTTAATGTGAGCAACGAAGTTGTGAATTGCTATTCACCAACAATGAACAACTTGGGCACGGCACTGAATCCGTTTGAGGTTACTTGTGTCGCTCGTTAATTGGAACTTGGAAACATTGTACGAACGGCATTGTTAGTCACATGAAGAAAAGATGTGGACCGGAACTCACGTTAGTGCTAAACGGAAGGACAAGTCATCTAACTATCCCCGCTTACGGCGTGCAAATTACTTATTCTATCAAGAATTTAGTGCTTGAAGATCAGAAAAAAGAAAGAAAGGATCGGTAGATAAACTGTTTTGCGCACGGAAAAGAAAAATTCAAAGTAATTCGTAATTTTGGAAAATGAATTGTGTCATCACTTTTCTTTTATATCGATAGGATGTTCAGTAGTTTTTTGACATTCGATTATTTCCCATATGATATCACGCTTGCCTCTTAAACACTGATAATATTATGCTCCTGAGAATGGCTTCAAGAGAATGCGCAAGTGTGTTGATTTGAATTCAGACCTAAGTAAGAAAGATGAATACGCCTACTATCCCTGCAGTTCTCAGGATTTAAAATAATTTTATTGTTAGCCAAAGAAAAAAAATGTCATAAAAATAGTTGATGCTGATAGGAGTGTCGTCGGATGCGAGGTAGAAAGGGGCATCTGACTTGCCAACCCTCTTTAACAAAATTTTAAGAACAATGACTCGGATGCCGGGGAAAGAAGGGCGACGTACTAGCTTTATTCCACGCATCCTTCTCTTATGTTTAAAGCACTCTATATACTTCATACCATAGAATATAAACACAGAACAGGAGCATCCGATCATGTCCGATGATAAAGGTTAAAAGCACGTAGATATGAGAATTTGTCAGGCTATTTGAGTGCATTTGTTTCAAGTATGAGATTAAACTTACTAGGGTTCGCAAAAATAGATTAGAGATTATGTGCAAAAGATAAATGATAGAATCGAAAAACTTTGCTCGAATAAAAATTAAAATTGTTTCATCTACCTATATCGCAATGCCCATGCAAACGACGGGATCGCTTGTTAATGACAACATAGAAAATGGAAATTCATCTAGAATCTTAGCTCAAGAGATTATTTGACAAATTATGTATCTAAGCGCTTCGATTGATAACTCTCAAATGCTCATGTGCTCTGGATGTATGCAAGTCTAATGCATCACGATCTTTTCCGAAAG
This sequence comes from Eucalyptus grandis, assembly GCF_016545825.1. NCBI lineage: Eukaryota > Viridiplantae > Streptophyta > Magnoliopsida > Myrtales > Myrtaceae > Eucalyptus > Eucalyptus grandis. The sequence goes on from NC_052615.1 coordinate 24,109,364, forward strand.
CCGAAAGCCAATAACAGAAGCAAAAGTACTCGTCACCTCCTTTACCAATAATACGGTTTACTGAAACAAAGCTGATCTCAGTAGCAAATTGAACCATGCCAAAAATAATTTAAATGGGGAGAAATTAAATTAGTGACAATACTAAATCATTTTCGGCATAATCAACGTTTAGTTAAGCTATGTCGCCTACCGAGAATTCTCACCCGGAACCACAACTCCCTTCCCAAAAAAGCTCTGCGAGAACAACAGGAAACCGAGGATCACGCCACTGCTCGGCCCATGTCCGCCCTCGTGATGCGGAGGACTGACCCCGGCAACGCGGCTCCGGCAGAGAGGACATGTGGAGCGGCGCTTGAACCATACGTCGATGCACTCAGCGTGGAAGCAGTGGCCGCATCCCTGCAAATTCCGGTAGCGCTCACCGGCGGCGACTTCATGCAGACATACCGTGCAGTACGGAGGAGCTTGATGTCCCCGGCAAAGAGTGAGAGCCGGAGGGTACTGGCTCCATCGGAACGTGCTGGCGCAGAGACGGACGAGGAAGACGATGACAGTCACGACGGCTGATGCGGCTTTGTCAAGAACCGTCCTCGCTGTAGCATTGAGCTTGGGAATGCTCGCCATGTAAACTCTCTCTCTCTCTCTCTCTCTCTCTCTCTCTCTCTCTAACTTTAAGGGGATTAGGTTGGCGTTTTCTATGCTTGCAAGCGTATATAGTGGATTCCTCTCAACGCACTCTACTCTTTGGATGACGAAAATATACAGCTAAATCTCAACAACACCATGGACCATTTTGACGTGTAGTCATGAGCAATTATTATAAGTGTGTTTGTTTTACATAATAAATTAAATCTAGACCATTAAATATAATGAGTTTTATCACATCTAACAGTCGAGATTAAATTTAATATGTGTACCTGATTCATGAAATATTTTCTCGTTAAGTCATAAATCCATTAGCCTTTCTTTTGTTTTTTCCCCATTTTCACAATGGCTTCAAAGGCTTAATTGGACAAGCGATACCATGCTAGCAAGTGAGATGGTACAAACTTTATGTTTGTCATAATTTACCAATTTGTGATTTTTTGTGATATTAATTTAATTTAATGGAAATTAAAAAAGAGCAATTTTTTTTTTTACAAATGTGCCATTTTTTAGGGTTTTGGTGGTAAAAAATTAATCTGGACTAAATTTATTATAAATGTACCAGTTTGGATTTTTGTGGTCAAAAGATTAATTTGAGGTATATTTGTCACAAGGATATCAATTTAGGATTTTTTTTATTGCATTAACCCTTTTTTGTTTGGGCTGTGGTTGATATTCTCTTGATATTTGATGAATTACCAAATAGTAGGGAGCTATCCAACTTACAGTGACATTAAACAAAATGATGATCAAGAAGAAAGGATTTGAGAATCTGGATCTTCATAATGCATTGAATTCTCTACACCTTCCTTTCCCCTGTTGTATTTCCCTCTCTTTCTCACTCAAGCCAATAAGCTGAGAATGTATGACCTGAATGTATATGGATGTACATATTTCCATTGTTGTTCCTAATTTACGGGAAGTTACCTGAATAGGCTGGCTTTCATTGTCCGAAACACAGAACGTGGCAGACTTGCTAACAGAACCTTCTAGTATTATACTATTAGGAACTTAGAAGTAAAGTCATTCGCAATGCGAAGTCATGCAAGAAAAGCCCTTAATTGAAATTTTTCTTCGCACAGATGAATGATGGTGACATGTGTGCACTTAGATATTCCTACCATGATAGTGCATACATATGATACTCAAGAAGGGTGCTTGCTAAATGAGACCTTTCTTCTGACAGCATCTGCAATAAAACTCCGTAAAAATTTCTGTGCATGACAAAATCCCCTATCTACTTCCTCCTGGCAGCAATCTATCGTTGTCTGCGCTTTCCGTATTTTAGATTCCTTTTTTTTTTGGTAAAGGTAAGATAAATAATAAGAAAAGCCAAATGTACAAAAGATCTCGTCACCAGAACTTGCACTCCAAATGTAGTAACAAAAGAAGTGGAAGGGTGACGAGATGCAAAAAGCCGAGAGCGGCACAACAACTACAACAACAAGGCCAAACTAAGCACGACTAGCTCGACCAGCTATCAAGCGAAGACAAAAAACAAAGAGGAGGCCATCGTCTGATCTAGGACCTAAGGGTCCCCATTGAAAATAATCGGGTCTAGACTCCAACTTCTCTGCAGCCTTCTTTTCTGAAATTGTCTTCAACGTTCTGAAGGTGATAGCCTTGTCGCGAACCACTTTAAAGAGGTGGTTTTAATGGCCGGAATAGAGAGAGGCTGGTCTCTAAAGATGATGGCATTCCTATTTTTCCAAATGATATGACACAGCGCGCCAAATGAAAAACGGGCTATGCACTTATAGAAATCTTTCCCCATCAAATAGGTAGTTGCCCATCTGAAATTCTCCCCCCAACCTCTGTTGCGCCGGGGTAAATTGCATCGGACGCCCAAAAGAAGGCAACACTAGCCGTGACACAGCGGTCAAAAAACAAGTGGTCAAGAGAGTCGGGCACATTCTTGCAAAATGCACAGGTAGCATTTCCAATAATACCATAGGCCAAAAGTAGATCCTGGGTTGGAAGCCTACGTCTGGCCATGAGCCAAAGATTGAGCTGATATCGAGGCACTATGGCGTTGTCCCATACAAAGGAGTACCAGTGGACCCGTGTCTTCTTCTTCCTGATGAAGTTCCACGCCGATGCCATAGTGAATTGGCCCGAAGAGCTTCCTCGCCAACAGCAACGATCCGGGTCATTCGTCAGGGTCGGAAGAGGTTGCCCCCACGATTGAAGCACCAATCTAAGAGCTTGGCCAGCATCTGAGAAGAGGTCAGCAACACAAGCTTGTCTAGAGAGCCCTGAGCTATAGATAAGAGAGTCTGAAAAGAACAGGTTCAAGGGCCCTCTAGGATGCCAGTTGTCAAACCACAGAGAGGTTGTTTGGCCATCGCCAATTTTCTAGACGAAGGCCATCCTAAAATTCCTTCTTAGGGTCAACAAGCTCTTCCAGGCCCAGGAGCCAGAAGTTGGCTTCCTAGCAACCCAAAAATTCTTGTTTTTTAAGAACGTGGAATGGACCCATCTACACCATAGCGCTTCCTTGTCGGAGAACAAGATCCAAATATGCTTTAGCATGTAGGCTTTATTGCAATCTTGGAGCCTCCTAACACCTAGCCCTCCTTCATCCTTTGGAAGGCAAACGTCATCCCAGGCTACCTTCGCACCACCCCTGCCTAGGTCCGGACCTTTCCATAGGAATTGTCTAAATATTTTCTCTATCTATTCTATCACAGCTGAAGGTAAGACAAAGACACTAGCCCAGTAGGCTTGTATAGCATGAAGAACTGACCTGATAAGCTGAAGCCGACCAGCAATAGAGAGGAAACGGTGAGTCCAAGACTGAACCCTTGCAGTGATGCGATTGACCAGGGTACAACAGTCTGCTTTATTGATTCTCGAAGTGATAATGGGAACCCCCAGGTACCGAACTGGCAGGCTTCCTTCTCGAAAGCCCAACTCCAATAGAATATTATTCCTTAGGGAAGGATTGCCACCCGCCAAGAAAATTTCACTCTTGCACGAGTTAGGACGAAGGCCACTCCAGGAGGAAAATATGTTTAGAGCTTCCTTAAGGAGAGTTACCGAAGGAAGGTGCGCCTCACAAAAAAGGAAGACATCATCTGCAAAGAATAGATGTGAAAGACCCACTGCCCTGCACCTCCAAAAGAATTTGAAATCAGGTCTCGAGGATTGCTTAAGAATGATCCCTGAGAGCACTTCCATGACCATAGTGAAAAGGTAAGGCGAGATGGGATCCCCTTGGCGAAGACCTCGACCGCTCGCAAAAAAACCCGTGGAGCTCTCCATTCAAAGCAATTGAGAATTTAGGAGTGCGAACACACGTCATAATTAGGCTAGTGACGAGTGAGGAAAGCCAAAGGCTAGCATCACATTCTCAAGGAAGCTCCAATCCACCGTATCATATGCTTTCTGAAGTCCACCTTTATCGCACATTTAGGTAGATAAGGCTGAAGGTGAAAGCTAGAGAATAGCTCTAGGCCGGTAATATATTGTCCCTAATTCGTCTACCTTTTATAAAAGCATGCGAAAAGGGCCTATCATGTTCTTCAAAGCTAGGGCCACCCGATTAGCTAGCACCTTTGTAATACACTTGTAGATAGTGTTACAACGGGCGATAGGTCTATAATCCTCCACGAAGTGGCGTTGAGCACTTTCGGAACCATTACCAAGATGGTATTGTTAACCTCCCTCAAGAGTTTTCCGGAGTTAAAGAAGTCCAACACTGCGTCGTTACTAAGGGACCTACCGTGTCCCGTTTTCTTTGAAAAACTCCGCTTTGTGAAACCATCGCCCGGGAGCCTTTTCTTGGGCAAAGAGAAGATAGTGTTCCGGATCTCTATCTCTCATGCTCGGTTGAGCAAGAAGAGCAGCCTGATCAATCGAAAGTGGATGTTGGATAACCTCTCTCAAGTCCTCTAACGAAGGTCTAATAATCTCCTCTTGTGGCATCAAGAGGTCCTCAAAGAACTCTACAAACCTTCGTTGCACCGGTGTGGCTCCGTCGCATATGTTCCCCGAAGAGTCGAGGACGGATAGGACTCTGTTCCTCAACTGTCTTTTGTTGACATATTGATGGAAGAATTTGGTATTTCGGTCTCCCTCCTTGAGCCATCTAACCTGGACTTTTTCTGTAGAAGGACTCTTCCGAGGAGCGCAGCTCTGCAAAGATACATCTTTGGCTTTTCTCCACTTCAGCAAGGTCGGTAGAAAAGGGATTTAGTTGTAATTCTGCTTGGGTGGCCTCCATCATCTTCCGCGCATCAAGAGTTCTAGCGGATATATTAGAGAAGGAATCTCGTTGAGTTGCTTAAGCCGACATTTGAGAGCCTTGAGTTTAGAGACAAGCTTGTACATAGGGAAACCATTCCCCGGCTCATTCCACACTTGTGAGACAATTTCTTTGAACTCCGGGTGCTTCATCCAGTCGAAGAACTTGAAGGGCTTCCTTGTATGAGTCGGATTAAGAATCTTCACCACCATAGGCGAGTGGTCTGAGATTCCAGGAGGAAGGAAGGAGGCTTCAGAGTAAGATAGATCCAAGCTCCACTTTGCATTCACTAGAACCCTGTCAATCTTCCTTGCTTTCCTAGTATGCCCTGAAGACGTAGTCCAAGTGTATCTAAACCCAACGAACCTCAAGTCTTCTAGCTCAGCTTGCTCCAAGCACTGTCCAAACTCATTGAAACAAGGGAGCCAATCTTCGGAGCCACCGACCCGGTCCGATGGATCCTTAATAGCATTGAAGTCCCCCAAGACAAGCCAAGGAGTGTCTCGGAGATGGGTGCTTTTCATGATGATGTCTTCCCACAGCGGTCTCCTCAGCGAAAAGGAGTGATCTCCATAAACAAAAGAAACACAACAAGCCACCCCAGAGTCTAGGGTCTCAAGGTTCCCATGAATTGCCTGCTTGGAAAGAGAGAAGGTTTCAAACTTGACTCTCATGGGGTCCCATCCGACCCAAATTCTACCCACAGGGAAGAAGTCATAGTTTGCGGTCCAACACCAACCTCTCAATAGAGCTTCGGAAATGGAGTTAAAGCGATCTGTGGCACCTTAGTTTCCACCAAACCAACACGGCACAAGTGGTTCGAAGTAATAAAATTACGAATCTCCGCTTGTCTAGTCGAATCAACCATACCTCTAATATTCCAGCAACCTATATACATATGTACAAAAGAGGAAACGAGGAAGGGTTACCTCCTTTTCGGAGGCTTGCGACGGCTGCGAGAGGGAGCCGCTCGAGCCGCGGCGGAGGAGGTGGGTCGGGGAGGAAGCACGAGCGGCTTGTCACAGGTGTTCTCCTCCATGTTTTTCGTTGGAGGAGCCTTCGGCGATAGATCTGGAGGGGCCTTCGGTGATTGACAAGGCGAGAGAAGATCTTCATTTGAGCTAAGGTGGTTGAGACTCATTCAATTCCGCTCCACTCCCTAAGCACGCATCCGGATGGCTAATGGGATCTTCCTCCATTGTCGAGGTGTGGTCATCCACACTAATTAGTGCTTGAAACCCACTCTGAGCCCTCCGGGTGGAGGTTGATGGCAAGCTTTTAAGAGCTGCTTCTGACTGCTTGAAAGGTGGTTCCTCTTCTCCAGAGCTTGCTGGATGGTCTAAATATGTCTCCTTGGGAGGGGGAGATTTGTTCTTCTTTCCCTTGACTTGTTTCCATCCAAAATCAGCCTCATTCAGGTCTACCACCAGCATTGGTGAAGTCTCAGAGGGGCGGGCCTCCCGGGTGGGGGGGGGAATGGTCTGAACTTGTTTCGGCCTTGCACCGCCTTCCGCCCATTCAAAGAGGTTGCACAATTGTGCCCAAAGGAGCCACACTTCAAGCATTCCGCTGGCTTCCACTCGTACTCAATGGCAATCGACCGAACAACTCCGTTTAGTCTTACCCTGGTCAAGTAGAACCTTGGCTTGTTTACTTGAATCTCCACACACACTCTTGCAAAAGAGATCCTTTGAGATTGCTCCGTGCGTTGATCAACAAATAACGGCTTGCCAATGGTGCTCGCGATGGCGCTAATTGCCGGGCTGTCCATAGGTCAAGAGGTAGGTTTTTCAAGCGAATCCACACTGGCACCGAGGTTTGCTTCTCCCTCTTCAACTCTAGGAGCGGCTTCCATTGTTGCAAAACAAGTGCAACCCTTGCAACCGTTATATGACCTTCTTCCAAAATCTTCCTTCTGAACTCGGGGTCAGGGATGCGGAAGAAAAGAAACCACTGGTCATCGGCAAAAACCTCAACAAGCTTCGGTCCCCAACATAGCTTGAGCGAGTTCTCCATGAGCTGGAACGGCAAACTCTTCCCTATATAATATCCAACCGACACTCATGCCATTTGGGATCCACCGCATCTAACACTTCTTCAGGAAGATCCACCACCGGGACATCATCCTCAAACGAGGGAGGAACAAAGGTAAGGTCATACCCTTTCGCTGCAAGTTTCGCAACATTCGCCCATGTCCGGACAGCCGGGCGTCTGGTTTCTTCGCTTGTTTTGCGAGGCTTGAGGCCGTTTGGAAGCCGACCTTGCTCTACTTCGTCCTCTCGAGCGCCTATCCACCGCTTTGTAGCTTTGGGGCCACGGTTTGAGGTCTCGCTAGTGCGGGAGCCTTGCCCGTGTGCATGGAGGCCGGGCCTCCTTGTCTCGATTGAGGAGGCTAGACGTCCTCTCCGATTCATCCCTCAATTGTGCCGTATTACTCGGCTCACCACCCACAGCCATTGGAGCAGCCATAACACTACCCAACCAGCTAAACCCAGTCCTCTACACATCAGCCATCTAGAGAGTAAGAGACTAACCGTTCGGACGCCTCGCACCTCTCGGGTTGGCTGGACGCAGCAAGGACGGGGCAGGGAGGAGGACCAACAGACCGCTCAGGAGCAAGGCGGCTTACCTGATGCCCTCTTCCCGCTTCAATCAGGTCCGGGACGCACCAGCTCTGCTCCTCAAGGGCCGAGCAACGCAGCAACTCGGTGCAGGGCGCGGCACAGCAGGGGCGGAGCAAGGGAGCGCCAGCAACTGTTCAAGAGCAGGAGCGGCACGGCAGGTCCGAACAGGGGAACTCCAGCACCCGTTCAAGACGAACAGGGGAGCTCCAGCACTCGTTCAAGAATGAGCCGCAGCACAGCGTCGAGCACCAGCAGCAGTTCGGTGCAGGGCACGGCACAGCAGAGGAGCACCAGCAACCGTTCAATGAGCCGAGGGAAGCTTACCTAACGTTGTTGGGGCGCTGCGAAGCACGGACCAGAGCCGCACCGATCCGCACCTCCAAGGGCCGGCGGCGCAGCGAAGGCGATTTCCGAAGCTCGATCTCGCCGCGGGGATGGAGAGAGTCTAATCCGTTCGGTGAGGAGCGAGGGCCTTCCCAGAGGAGCTGAACCCCCAATTTTCACGCCAATCGGAGGTCTGGATCGGCCGGATCGAGCAGCTGACGCCGGCGAGCTACAGTTCAAAACCCCAGAGGAAGAGAGGCGATGAACAGTACCCGTGCGAGCATTTTGGCTTTAACAGTTAACATATTTTTTTTTAGATTCCTTTGTTAGAGGTCTAACGTGAAATCTGTCATTCTCTACATGATGCAGCATGTTTAGGCCTTTTTGTTTCATCTATAACCGGCAATATGAAAGCAATATTCATTGATTTCACTCCTTAGTTTGTTTCCTTCTCTCTTCATTAAAAATATAGCGTGAGCGTTCTGCTGTAACCGTGAATGGAATATTAAGGGTCCCTATCTTTGTACGGTTTATTATATCACTATTTTGTACCTGGCTTCTACTAAGTATATGCAGTTGATTGCTCTGCATTTGTTCTGCTGTTACATTTATTCATGTTGTTGCATGAGTAGTTGGGCCTAGTGGCACGACCCAGCTTCTGTAGACTGGAAAGTTAGACACACTCTACACTGGCCAAATTTAAAGAGAAGAAACACTAGAATAATTAGAAGAATCTTCTATAGGAGGGAGTTCTCTTTGTGATCCGTTTCTGTGTGTGTGCAGTTTTTTAGAATAAAATACAAATCATCGAGCTCCTATCTGAGATGCAGGCTAAAGATTTAAATCTTGCCAAATCATCAGCTGAAGAGGTCGGTGTCAAGTGCCCAATGACATTCCAAGCACAAGACATGTAAGTACTTTGCCCATTTGTGCTGATTCTCAGAATTTCATTGTTCTTGACTTCATTTCACCATTTCCTCCTTTAAAAAGATGTTAAGATGAGTACTTTTATCGGGCATGGTTGGACTCGCTTCATTTTATTTTATCTCATTAAAATTTAACTACGGTGTTAAAGTAAGCAGCCTAACATACAGATTAACAAGTTGACAAGTCTTTGAGATGACAAATTTCACCATTGCCAGAAAATAATGAAGAGGAAAGCATTCTCATGTTGTGTCTCAAGGCAAACATTGATTCTTAGGATTGTTTTTCAAAACAACTGCAAAATTGTATAATTTTCTATATGTTTGATTACTATTGTTCGTGATGATTATTTTCAGATAAAATACTGTTTTCTCAATATGACTTGTTTCTCTAGATACTCGGGGCTATGCAAAGATGGACACGAAAGCAAGGACTTTTCTTGCGTTTTCCGCCACTATTATTCCGGTATCGATGAGCATAAGGGTAATTAGTGAAGACTCCTAATTACAATATCAATGCTCAAAATGCTGAGAGCCTGAGACTTTTTATTTTGTCTTTTAGCATCTACAGGGTTTTTCAGACTGTTAGCTTTCAGCTTGATGATTCAAACATGTATGCCCAAGAAGGCTTTCCTTTTTTCTACACTTTTTCTGTTTGTTCCAGTATAAATCGGCAAAGTTTTTATGTACTATAGTCTCCTTAAGCAGTTTCACATTATCGTCCAATGGTTTTGGCCTTTGTTTATTCAAAAGCACCTGGCAGTTCAGTAATATTGGAGCCCTCTTTGTGACCGATAGTTGACGGGACTTTAAAGCTGATTTGCTTCTGTGTATCAAACTTGTGGCTTCATTCTGGTCACTCTCTTTAAATTTTATCAAACCTTAAATTTCTCTCGAGTTCATTTGCAGATGTGAACATGATAAAAATTTATTATGCTTGACAGTTCAATCACATTGCAGACGTGCCTTAAAAGGAATGATACGTCCATTGATTTAAATGCATTTCTTCTGTAGATCTCAATGCAGTTCACAGGAACATTGCAATCTGGGTAGAACTCTCACTACATTGATAGACTTGTATATAGAATAAGAAAAGTTTCTAGAGCTATCCTCCTTTCCTTCTTCTCTAAAGGTTAAAAGGTAGTGTTATTCTTGATGAACTTTGGCCCCTGAGGAATGTGCTGCGCCGTAGTTATTTCTTTTGGCAGAATGCTTACACCTTAATTTAGAAAGCTTGAGCATTTGAAATCTTTAAAATGTTATTCAGTCTGAATTTATCAAACAGACAAAAACTAACCTATTGTTTCCTTTTCCAGTCCCTTCCCTTGTAGTTCTCGTCAATTCTTTCCAACTGATCAAACGATCTCTTTAGCACTGCATTAAACACAACCAATAACGGACGTTATTTGTATTGTGATAGCCACAATTGTATCTCGTCGTAGCATGTGCTTTAATTATTTCTACTTGCAACTGATTTTCATTTGAAAGTGTAACACGAGCTGCAAAGAAGAATCTATGTAAAATCGTGTAAGAAATAACAATAAGGTAAAAAAAAGTTTATGAAATTTGACCAATCATATTCAAATGAATATAAACTCAAAAGAGAATTCAAGATAAAAAAAAAAAAAAAAGTTTGGAATTATAGCCAATTGATTGAAACTAGAATTGGACTGAATTGGTTGATTTTGGGTGCTTTCCATTGGACCAGTCTGATTCTTGATTCTTAAGGTAATAAAAAAATCACCATGTATCCCTTCCACTCACTCTGACTTGTTGTCTTATTGAGTACAAGTTTTGTGATACCGGATCTTTTATAATTATTGGTTAAAGTTCAATATATTATTACATTTTACCAAATATATATATCACCATGTACCATTATGAATTTGGACATTAACAGAAAGATCTATCAGGCTGTTAATTTAGCTGATAACATACTGAGCCTAATAACCCAACTATTTTTTCCATCAATTCTCGGAACTCTGAAAACTAGGGAATTTCGATCTCTCTATCAAAGAGATGGATCTTCCACTCAGATTACACAGAAAAACAACCGACTAGGTCAATCGCCATTTCACACACTGATAAATTCAAATTAACTTTGCCTTCGGTCTCTTCACTCTTCCCTGCGAGAATTCTTTGAAACGCAATATCGGAGCAAACGCACGGTTGAATAGCGCACTTTCCTACTTCAATAATGCTAGGCCCTCAGAAGAAAGGCCTTTCGGTGGGCCCACATCCTACAGAGCAATGCCACACCCTTGTCTTTTTTACTCCCTAAATGGGCTGAAAAATAGGCCCATCTACTGGGCTCATGCGGTCCATCACGACTCATTTGTCATTCCTGCGCGTTAATATTTCAAAAAAATTTGTTTAATCATGTAAATGAAATGGCGCAACTTATATAGAGGCAACGAGAGAAAATTGACTACATAAACCTGATGAGCATATTTTATTTTTTAATCATTTTTACAAGGTGCCCTATCAAAAATTTAGCCACCATATATATATACACACACACACAAAAATCTTGCTCAATGAAATGAATTTCAGTCGAAAACTTTAACATATGATGCCTGTTCCAATTCCAATTTAATGCGTTCTCTGTCACCGTCCAATCATCAATCCACTCCGTCCAATCCCTAGGTTCTCTCTCATATTACATACACAAATCTTTGACTAGCGTTTTGATTTGGCTGTCATCTCAAGGTCAATGCCAATGACGGTGATGGTGCGGGAGATGTGGAGGACATAAACCCTTATTCAAACGAGATCTTCTGATCAGTTATCTTCCCAAATCTCATTGCAACTGCTGTGCCAGGGCTTCTCGAAACTCAAGGCTTACTGTAGATGTAAGTTTAGGACTCGTAATGGTAATGGACAAGCAATTGTTAGATTAAGTTTTCCTTATTCCATTGGGTTAAAGTCGGATTTTGAACCGGCCTAGCTTATGTTATATTATGTGTGGAGAATAATTTCAGCTTGAAGCGAAATTTGGAACGGTCGGTGCTTCTTTCTTGACAAGTTTTGATTTTGAAAAATTCAAACATATAAGCTTCTAAAGGAATTTTTAGTCGAACCTTTTATGCTCGAATTCTGCAACTGCTGGTAATATATGACCGTCGATAAGCTCAAGAGCACTCCGTTTGGAGTACCCTTTGACTTAGTTTGAATGATTGAGATGACATGCTTTCCAATGCTTCGCCGATGTTAAGAATGTTGCTTCTTTTCAGTTGTGCCATTTTTGAGTTATAAATTGCACTACTCTTTGGAGCATGTTTGACCAGAGTAATTTGAGTCAAGATCTCTTATAAATTGCACTACTCTTTGGAGCATGTTTGACCCAGAGTAATTTGAGTCAAGATCTCTCTCTCTCTCTCTCTCTCAACCATGAGAACGATCTTTGGCACAAAAAGCTTGGCGATATCAGAATGAACCAAACATATGAGGAAAATGTTTACATCAAAAACCAAAGTTTTATGCTACTTCAGTAATCTAGAAAAGCACATTAACTTTCTGTCAACTAATTTTTTTCCCCAGATGTTTCACAAGAAGGAAAAGAAAAAACAACATGGCTAAAATCCAATTGTACCTTTGAGTCATAGAAACTCAACAGCCGCTCTTCACCGGAGTTAAACCACATTAATGCCGAGCATCTTGCGGTGAAGAGTGGGTTTTGATTTCCAGCTTCTTTCCACAGCTCATTGAAAATTGAAAAGAAGTTAACAAATTAATACTAGCTTGTGCATAATCAGCTATCAAGCACCATTGAGTAGAAATGGTGAATTCATTGAGGCACAAACATGAGGATTCAGTACCTAATCACCAGAAGTAAGACCATCAGAAGCACGAGTGACAACTGCAAAAGCTCATTCTTGAAGCCTGCTGCAGTGACCATAGGCCCATCAAGTGAGACCATGTGTTTCTATAATATAGGGCAGAGAATCAGAGATTGAGTGCAGATCTGGAATGAATTGGCTCAGCTAGCATGAACATGCACAGAGACAAATGAAGGCAAGAATTGCTGTCATTGCAACTTCTCCATTATGTTCTGTTAGTTAAAGCAACTATTCACCAATGGTAACCCTACCCCAGTAACTTGATATGTGGCCCCACTTGTTATGGTGAAACAGAGGATATTAATTACTACCGATAAAACAGGAGAGAAATGCTTCTATGTTCTTGTTGATGAGTACTAGTTGATTTAGGATTCCAAGATAAGCATGGACAGTAATAAAAGAAAGATGCTATGAATCGTATAGGACGACCATTCCCAAGGCAGAATGCAGAAACTTCGTCTCTATTTTTGTGCGACAAACCTGCAAGCCACCCTTAGTGAATATACGGGTGATACATGAGGGTGCTCAAGATTTTCTCACCCTTGCAGAAATTTCCAAAGACACTACCATTCTCATTTATGGACGCCATAGAGAAACTAGAGTGATCTGTCATTTGATGGGACTCGTGGACCTAGTCCAGTATCGTGAAAATCTATTTGCAGCAAAAATAGTTAGTGCAACATGAAATATCCGAGATGCGTTCATAATTAGACAGCCATCCATCGTGTGGAAAAAAAGAGTGCACATAAACTAAAGAGACCATCACTTGTATGTGGGAGTACCCCTCTTACTCAACTGTAGTTATACCTCCTATCATGTTACAGCATAAGAACCACCTTTTCCCTGGCTACACAGTAGTGCTACCAAGCTGTAAAGTTGCATTCTGGACATAGCAGATGACATTATGCTTCCTAGACCCTCAAGACCATTATCTGATGCTTTTTTATCGCGATGTCCATTTTGAGATTTGAGCTTTGGTGAGAAGCTTAAATCGTCACCGTCGTCTTCCTCTCACCGTTCATGATAAGAGGACCACTTTCTTAACTTCTTTCTGCAAGGTGACCCAGATATACCAAAACTATCTTCACCAGGATCACTTATGTTCCCAGGAGCACTAGGCTCTGCGTCCTTCTCATCAAATAAAAGCAACCTATTACTGTTGTTTGATCGTGAATTTAGAATTCCTTCACTTGGAGATTTCATTATAGAAGGAATAGCAGATACCCACACACCATACCTGCCCGTGGTATCAACGACAGCCAAGGCATTGCCAATGGGCTTTTATGACACGCAACATATCCTATCATCAAATTTCTGGCTGTCAATGTCCTGCTTCTAATCAAACATCCCAAATTAAAACCTGCCTATCCAAACAAGATGTTGCCATGTGTTTACCATTAGGTGACCATGACAAGTAACATATAGATTGCGAATGATCATCTCACAAAGAAAATATTTGCCAGCTGTGTCTCTGTCGCACATTACCACATCATTCTTTAGATCAGGGACAGCTAAAGCTTATCCCTCAACAGTAATGTCAAAATGCAAGGTAAGAATGCATCTGCAACACGGCAAGCATGACTTCTACCCTAAATCGCTATCCCAAAATAAACAAAAAAGAAGCACTTCCACAGTGTGTGCGATCGAACACAATTCCCATTATTCACTCATGCAAAAGATGCAAACGATGCATTTGAACAACCCGCTTTTCATATGCAATACGTCAAAACCAATCGAAGTGGCCTGAACATTAAACGAAACAGAAACAAGCTTCAAGAAACCTATTCCTCGCACCCGCTCAGTTGACGATGCATCTTCTCCGAATCATCCGTAAGCTCCGGAACGTCGGGCCCTTTGACAAATTGTACTTAATAACACAAATTGATTCACGTAAGGAAGGGGATACTTAATTGTCGTTAAGTCATAAAGTGTCGATGACTATTAGAATTCGGCCAATTATCTTGCTAAAAATACCTCGAGATAATAAATTCGTGTGTGATGAGAAATTAATAGTATCCGGTGATCAAGCTTTAGTTTATTTCCTCAAACAACTATTCGATATTCTTATTATTATCATTATCATGGGGACTTAAATTTGTGAACACTTGCTTAAATTCTCACCATTTATCTTTAGCTTCGTGGAATGATATCAAGTCTGTATTGTGAATTCGATAAAATAAAATTAAATAATATCAAATTAGGTAATTAAATCAAATAGATGCACTCGTGTTAAATACAAGACTAAAAGAGCGATAAATTATATGAGGTTATTTCAATCTAATTAATTTTGCACATATAAATGCTTTGTTCAACAATCATGTTTTCTTGGAGCTTTGGCATAAATTCTGCTTTTGATATTATTTTATGACTAATTTAACTCTCAGAACGATGGTGAAAGAAAGCGAGGAAAGGAAGGAAGAACGAGGAAAAATATGGGAATAAGTTCTGTATTTTCTTTTCCATATTCATTCAATGTATAGTGTTCTACAATTATAGCATTAGACATGTACAAGAAAAGGAAATAAAGTATATTACAAAATCAATTCCAATATTAGATTGATATTGATTGATCTAGCATATCAATCTAAATCCCAAGGAATGTTGTATGACTCGTGCATATCTTCCAATAGACGGTTCGGAGAAAACGCAACAAGATATAGCAAATCAATTAAAAGTCGGGACATTGACAAGTAACACTTAAAAGCAAATTCATTATTTGGGCATTTGATAAAGCCTTAAGTTTCAACCGTTTCATTTACATTACAGTGCTCACCATATTCAAGACGACCCAAGTTTCAAAATTAGTTCCCCTTTTAGCAGCTAATCAATCAAACGAGCAACGAACCATCTGCAGTTTTCACGATGTCGAAACGAAGAGCTAGATAATAACTATTCACAAAGATGCTAAAATGGAAGCATCGGCTAGTAGATACCATGTAACCTACCAAGCAACTGCCAGAAATGCATCTAACTGGAATGCTCTGATCAATCATTGTCGTTTCCACACATAATTATCAGATAAACGTCCCAATGCCGCCCAGAACTCATGATCATCACCCTCAAGCAGCAATGCACCCAAAGCCATCTTCTCCGGCAATTGCCTCGTAGAAAGAATAGGTCAAGAGAGAGAACTCACGAAATTATCAGAAATCCAAATCGCAAAAAGTCACGCCAAGAATTGGATTTGTGGAGGAAATCTGGGTCGACTTAGGGTTTCAGATCACAACTTTCAGCGATACCGGCATAGGTGTTCGCTTGCCACGGTGCCGAGTGCAAAGCTTTCCGGTCAGAAACCCGGGCTGAATCAGCCGCTGCATAACAAAAAGTCTCACTCCAAGCATGTACAGAATATCTGAATGCATCTTCTTCAAGCTCTAAATTCTGGCCCTTAATCATCCATGGAAAGCAAGGGGCGTATGCAATCTACCAAGTAGAAGCAAACCGCTAGCTGGTAGAAACTAAAAATAGGGTTAATGTCATGAAAAACCCTAAACTGGAACACGTGCGATAAATCTACGTCTGTTAGTTTTCATTAAATTTTTTCATCCAATTGTTGAGTTTAATAATATATGATAGTTGACGGATATACCAGTTTGGGTATTTATACTCCATTTATCACAAGTTAGGCTATGATTTTTTGCAACATTGATCCAATTTAACGGAAATTAACAAAGAGGAAAAATTTCACAAATGTTAATTTGAGATAAATTTGTCATAGATGTACTAAATTTGTCATAGATGTACCGGTTTTGGATTTTGTTTTAAAAAAATTACTTTGAGCTAAATTTGTAATATGTGTACTAATTTGGAGTTTTTTGTGACATTAATCTAAAATATTAAGGAGATTTTAGGCAAAAACCAATTTTTTACACCATCATAATTGACTATAAATCCTATGAATATCTTTGGAATAAGCTAAAATGAGACGATGTTTGGCTGAAATGAACAGTCAATAGAGCAATTGAGACAGAGGATGAAAACATGATCAAAACTATGTGTTCACTTTTGATACCTTATTAGCGGCTTAGAAATTTTTGTACCGTCCAAATAGACAGAACTCGGTGTTCCGCTAGAAGTTCTCCGATCTGGTGAAGCGAACGCCGGAGACAAACTTCGTCCTCCGGTGAGAATCGAAGTTCTGGGCAATCTTTCGTTGCTTTAGTGGCTTCTTGTGATCTCAGTGAACCATCAATCTTCACGGCGATTGTGTATGGAATGGGCGGCAAGACTGATTTTCTCGGCCCTGTCTCTGATTTGTATATGTTGCACTTTGCGCGAGTTTGCATTAAACTGTTTTGAATAGAAACGAAAGGAATCCTCTCGTTTTCTATGATAATTTTTCACGGATCCGAGAAATGATAGTATTGTACAACGTTCTCACAGGTTTTTCCTTTCTTATGCGGTTGTGTTTTCTTGAATTTCAGGGGTAACTACAAACAATGTAATTGGGCGAAATGTCTATAACAAATCTATGACTAGTTGAAACGTGCAAATTGGGAAATATCATTTGAAAATATCATGTTTTAATGCACAAAAGATCCAACAGCCTTTTCAAGTAATGAAATGAAAATTTGAATTGATCTCGTATTCCTAATTTTGGCATTGCTACTCAATTAGGATAATCTGCAATCTTTCTTGTTAGATGGATCTCATCCCTTTTGTTTTCTGGATCCATTGATGACTCATCGCAATGATTTTTTTTTTTTTTTTTGCATGAATTACGAGAAAGGTTCGGTTCGGAAATGCAAAGATAAATGTTTAAAATTATAAGAAAAGCCTAGCAAAAATAATGTAATTTGTGGGAACTCTCAGTTTGCAAGGGGGGGCACGAGTTGAGAGAATGATCCTTTCTGGCTTTGCAAGAGGAAGAAGATTGAAAAGATGTGGTTTGTATTGCATGGATACGAAGCTAACAAATATGATATCTGTATTATGTTTCATGTCGGGAAATTTGAGTTTGCGATCGTGAACAAATATGATATCTAATTTCTAGGTTTAAATGTGGGAATGAACAAGTAAACTAAATTCTTGAATTGAGTTTCTACTTACATACAAATTCGGTTTTGCTTTTGCTGTTTTGGAGGGAAAAAATGAATTGTTTTCCTCGGGGCCAAGTTCAAGAAAGAAAAGAATATTAAAATTTTGTATAGAAAGGAGATAGGAAGCTAACAATTCATATAAAATTAATTTGTCTAAAAAGGGGTGTAACGAAATACTAATACTTACTTAATGAAGTTGAAGGCTAATTTGACGATTTAATGTAAAAATTATATATATATATATATATATATATATATATATATATATTAGGTAAAACATGTGTGAAAATGGCAGCAGGCTATAAAATATGGTGAAAAAGGAGCAATTAACACTTTCAATCGTCAGGCAAATTAACACTTCCAGCCAATTATATGGGTGCTAGAAATGTTCTTATCTAAAATAAATACTTTTTCTTGCGGTCTCTCTCTCCTTTATGTTTCCAAGTACAGAACTTTTCTCCCTCGCAAATTCTCTCAATTTCAAGAAAGCAAGATATACTCCACTACTCATCTTAATTGGGCACACTTCTTTGGCGGTGGACTCATGGAAGTTTGAATAGTCAAACTCCGCTTGTCAAACATGGGCCACGCTAGCAAGCCACCTGTGCTATGCTTTTTGACTCAGCAAAAATAAAGCATCAGCAAATAATTCATCTAAAGATACGTCCCTGAAGTCTCATGTCACTCTACTCATTACTTCCTTATCCATAAGAGCTTATTCAACAATTAATCTCATTTCTTAACACAATATCAAACAACATTAATTTTAACCTTTCACTAAAAATCTGGTTGTCACATTAATTGCACTTGTTTTACTTTGGTCGAAGCATTTATTGATTCCCATTATTATACTTGAGAGACTTTATAAGACTTCCGTGCTATAATCACTTTTTTATAATGTGAAAACTTTTGCTTATTTTGCCACAAAAAACAAGTTGTTTTTGGCTAACAATTTGACTTAGAGCATACAGAAATGGAGTCATTGACACACGAAGAGGATAAAACCCCGATCAATCCCTACTAAATAGAGTCATCAAGTCACGTGGCTGCCTATTTTTAGGCTAGACAGCAGTTTCCTATTGTTGATTCGCACTAAATGGCCCTGCCTAGGTTCCTTAGTGGAATTTCCTTGCTTCTTTCTCCCCGGACGCTATATATAGCACTTCATCGACACAGAGCATATTTAAAAAATTGCACGTTCAATTTACTGCTGGGAAGATTAGGATGATGAGTCCTTGAAGTTACGATTTGACACGTTCCTTTGGATGCCTTTTTCTGTTCTTATACATCTGGCTGTTGTATTGATAAACTTTCCACTTATGAATGAGGGTGGAAATAATGCTTTGATACAGCCACGTAGGCAAGAGCTACAATGCAGTTGCACCACCCGGCATGTGATCTTGACTTTGGTAATCTTAACTGAGCAAGTAATCATATTATTGACAGGTTTTAAGATTTTCCTTTTCAACAAGTTCTCATGACGAAATTCTGATTTTAAATTGTTAGTCATTTGTTTTCCTGCGTTTTTATTTTCTCGTTTCTTGGCTTTCTGCCTTTCTAATACATCCCGTTTCATGTAAAATAAAACACGCATTGGAATGGGCTCTGCTCATCCCTTATTTTTTTTTTATAGAAGGAATAATAAACTCAATGGATTTTCAAATGCAAATTAATTGCTAGCTATTCTGTATAATCAAAGCTTTACAATTACATAGATGTAGCGGAACTTTTTATTCAATAGATGAAGTCAAACTTTCCACTCTAAACGTTAGTTGATGATAATATACTTTAGATAGATAAATTAATGGCTCACTCTGTTTGCGCTTCTTTTTCAGGACTAGAAAACCCATCTTACATAGACAAGCTCAAAGTCCATGAAAATACTCCACTAACATCATCTACCATGAAATGAGTCTCAAACCTAAACTCGAGCTGGCAACCAGAAATTGTTTGCAACGGCAATATGGGGAATAGAACCCGTGTTGCACTCGTAAAAGAAGGAATTGGATGGGGTATTTGGATCCAGGAGGAGCCGCGAGGTTTTTGGGCGTTCAGCATGCAATCCACGGGTTTATAGACATTTAGTCTGGGATTTCCCTTTTTTATTTACGTATTTGCAATTTTGATTTTACTTTTAATGATTGCGAGCTATTTATATCCATGGCAAGATCGAAGTAGTGTTGAGTGGGTGATTCACTCTCTAGTTTAGAATCGTTAGACAAGGGAGTACAATTTTCAGAAGAGTAGAGAGGAAGAAAATAAGTACAGACTTACAACAACTAAAAGGGATTTTACACGTTTCACTTGATGTTTATTGCCAAACTTCGGGGGTAAATATTCTTTTTTCTTATGCCATTCCTTTTCTGCAATTTTTATTTGTACCTCATACACCTAGATTTGTAATGGTGTGTGTCTGTGTTACGGATTTAATTCTCTGACCTATTTGTCCCCAAAATTGTTTCTCTAGAAATGAGTGTTGACCGAAATAGTGAAAAAAATTTCACGGAAGGTTGATCTTTGGTTTTTTTGTAAAATGGGTTCAATGGTGATTCAATTAGGAATTGAATTATGTAATAAGGATGAAGAACGATAAATTTAGATATAAAAGATTGCAAAGGATAGGAATTTGAAACGAATTAATATTGATAAACTAAAAGAGCACATGACGAATTTGTGCTCGTTGGTGATGATCATCCCACTCATAGTAATTACACCCTGCCTTTTATACTATGAGCAATTAATATTCTACCTATGGTTACAACTGGAATTTCACAATTTTAGGCTCCATGGTTGCATATCGCCCTTATGCATAGGTGACAACTTAAGTGTCACATGGCTCAACCATCAATCAATATTTCCTCTACAATCAACATCTTCATTTTGTCTCCTTTCTTCGTTTCCTAGTATCGAAGTCGAAGCTGTATATCGATGGTCACATGTTCTAGTTATTGATAATATTGCTTATGGTCATCAGTGGTTGCTTCATCATTGATAACTTACCAATATTGACTTCAGGTTGACTATAAAGAGTTGGGTTAATTTTTGGTGCAAACAGAATTACAAGTATTGACTTCATGTTCACTCAAGTTTTAGGATCTTATTACACTATTTGAAAGTATTATGACTCAATTACACTTCCATAACAAATTTTAAAACTTTTAATGCACTTATCCCAAATTATTAAGTAGTCTAGAAATGATTCTTGGCTTTTCATCAAGCATGTTATTGGAGATAGAAGATCTATCTTTTATGTGGCATGATGAATGGCATCCCCTGGCCCTCTGCTCAAGTCTATGATTCTGGTTTGCATTCTCAATTGGGACTAGCTAATATTATATTAGATTCATGCTGGTTTTAGACTCCAGCTAGATTAGAGGCTTTAGTGCGCAGATTCAAGTTAGAATTTGTGACATAGCCCAATTATTTTGTTGCTCATAGGGTCATTTGAAGTTAACTATTTGTAGATGCTTCAAGGCTGGGAGTCCATGGAATGCTTTAAGAGTTAACGATTGAGAGTGCCTTGGCATTAACTCGTTTGGTTCAACCCGTGTATACCAGGGCAGTGATTTATTACATGGTTTGCCATGCACTTTAGGTTGGCGACTAAGCATGGATATAGATGTATGTTGTGGCGAACCAAACTTTCGCCCCGTGGAGACTGTCTTTGTTGTGGTGGGACTATGATTGTGGCATCATGTGGTGAGATTATATTCGGTAAGATTTGTCAAATTCAACAATTCAACGACAATGATGTATTAGAAACATTTCAAGATCATTCGGGGTTAATATCGTTCTTATAAATCTTGGATATAAAAAATACATATTAAAAGGGATTATATAAGTTTTATATCCAAAATTTATCTGAACATTTAACCATTAAATAAAAGTCTATTGATATTACCAAGCAAATCAATTTTGGTAAGTCATTTTCTTATCTTAAGCATTATTTTTGGATATCCAATAAGGATATGAACATAGAACAGTAGGAGCATCCAACCGTGTCCGATGATAAAGGTTAAAGTACGTGAATACGAGAATTTGTTAGGTTATTTGAGCGCATTTGAGGGAAGTGCGAAATCAAACTTACTCGGGTTCAAAAATATGGATTAAAGATTACGTGCAAATGATAAATGACAAATAGAAAAAATTCACTTGAATAAAAGTTAATATTTTTTCATTTACCTACAATGCAGCTCCCATGCCCACAGGGGATCGCTGGTCAATGACAAACATGGAAAATCAAATTAAGATGAAAATTCATCTATAATCTTAGTTCGGGAGATTATTTAACATATTTTCCAAAAGCCAAAGGCCAATAACATGAGCAAAAGTTGCCTCATTACCTCCATTACCAGTAATACATTTACCGAAACAAAGCTGATCTCAGCGCCAAATTGAACTGTGCCAAAAATAATTTAAATGGGAGAAATTAAATTAGTGACTATTATAAATCATTCTCGACAGAATCAACGTTTAGTCAAGCCACGTCGCCTACCGGAAATTCTCACCCGGAAGCAGAACCACGACTTCCTTCCCAAAAATGCTCAGCGAGAACGACAGGAAACCGAGGATCACGCCATTGCTCCACCCATGGCAGAGCTTTTTATTATATTTCCCCCAAATGGCAAGAATCATTAAATCCCATCAGACCGCGTCGTATACTTCCTTTTTAAGAACCAAAGGGACGAGTTCGGTTTTGTTTTTTTGTTTTGAAAAAGGGAAGACTCCACTTTCGGAGAAGGGAGTGCAAGCTGTCAAGCTTCAATGAACATGCAGTTTTCGGTTTTGATATAGGTTGGCGTTGGCATTTGACTGATGAAATCAGCCGGGAATATCAATGGCGTCGGCTCTAGCAGGGGATGATCTGGCTAGATCCATGAGCAGCCAGCAGAGCTGGGCCTCCACGAGCCTCAAGGAGGCGAGTAATGCCCTGCCGGAAGTGTTTGCACAGAGCGGGAGGCAGGACGATGAGGAGGAGCTCTGGTGGAGGGCCACTGAGCGGCTGCCGACGTATGACTGCCTCCGAAAAGGCATACTGAAGGAAGTACTCGACACTGGGAGGGGGGTCCAGCATGAAGTGGACGTGACCAACCTCGGAATTCAGGACAAGAAGCAGTTGATGGAGAGCGTACTTAAGGTTGCAGAAGAAGACAATCAGGAGTTCCTGAGGAGACTGAGAGACAGGACTGATAGGTCAGCGAATTGTTTTTTCGGGTTGATCATATATAAAATTTATTTAATGTTGTTCTTTTTGTGTTCTGGCATTGATTTTCTTTTTTTCCTTTATTTTTTTTTTTTTTTTTTTTTGGGGGCGGGGGGTATCGAGTGCAGGGTCGGGATGGAAATTCCGAAGATCGAAATCCGGTTTGAGCATTTATCTGTGGAAGGAGATGCGTACATTGGAAGCAGAGCCCTCCCTACCCTTCTCAATGCCACTCTGAACACAATAGAGGTAATCTGTTTAATCAATTTTCAAGTTCAAATTATGTGAATTCATGACCTGGTGGTAGCTGTTGGAGCTGGCAATGATTTTGTATACAGATGGTTTCTGGATTATATGAAGTTAACCTTGCGTATTTGTTCCTGATAGTTTAGCATCTCTAGGATGAGTTTTTACTTTCGAATGGGATGAGTTTTTACTTTCGGACTGACCTGACTATTTCGTTTGCCTGGATTACTGCTGTAGTCATCATCTGACTAGAAATATTTGAATTTATTGATTACTCCTTCCCTTCCTGTGTGTGGCAACAGTGTTCTTGGACTTATTCGCCTAGCCCCATCAAAGAAGAGAAAAATCCAGATACTTAAGGATGTGAGCGGATTAGTCAGGCCTTCAAGGTATTTTCATGCATTTACCAGCATTACAGAGTCCTTTTTGGACGCATTGAACTGACAATTGGAAAGCAAAACACTTTAAATGGTATCATGGGGACATTAACTTGTCGAATATGCCTCAAGTTTGCACTGACTAGAATACCAAATTCTGTATTCTTTTCTCATTCTGTCTTTAGGCAAAGTATTTTATGTTTTGGCTCATTCTTTTGTCATGTTTGAATTTCGATGCGGATCAATCCTCAATTGATGCTGCTAATTTCAGGATGACCCTACTTTTGGGTCCACCCGGAGCTGGGAAGACAACATTGTTGCTGGCCACTGCTGGGAAACTTGACAGCGATCTGAGGGTGCCAATCCTGATTTCTGTCTCATATAATTAGTGTAAGATTCCAACAAATATTATGCTTTTCGTGACATCCATTTGTTTAAACTTTTGACAGGTAACTGGAAGAATCACCTTCTGTGGTCATGAGCTAAATGAGTTCGTTCCTTGGAGGACATGTGCTTATATCAGCCAACATGGATCTTCACTATGGAGAAATGACAGTTAGAGAGAGCTGTTTGGGTGAATCCGGAATCAAACCGGATCCCGAAATCAATGCTTTTATGAGGGCCACAGCTGTGTCGGGTCAAGAGACAAGCTTGGTCACTGATTATGTACTTTTCTCAAATATCTTTCTATAGTTGATTCCTTGGTAGGAGTTGCTTCATGGAAACCAACCTCCCAAATTACACATTGCAGATTCTTGGATTGGACATATTTGCAGACATTATGGTTGGAGATGAGATGCAAAGGGGCATTTCAGGTGGAAGAAAAAGTGTGTTACGACCGGTATGTCCTTGGAGCTTCTGCTCCATTTTATAGGATAGTTCTCCGTTTGTCTAGTTTCTTCAGGACTTGTTAATTTAAGTTGGTGATTAATAAACTTTGAGGTTAATATTAGCTTATGATATGACAACTGCTAAAATGTGGGATTCTGCTAGTGTTACATTGCTCGTGCTCCTCATTGCACCATTCTCCACACTAAAGTCTTCTTGTTTGATCTGTTGCAGGAGAGATGTTAGTAGGACCAGCAAAGGCTCTTTTCATGGATGAAATATCCACAGGGTTGGACAGTTCCACTGCTTTTCAAATTTGCAAATTCATGAGGCAGCTGGTTCATATAATGGATGTCACCATGATCATCTCACTGCTTCAGCCAGCACCCGAGACTTACGATCTCGTTGATGACATTATCCTTCTCTCGGAGGGTCAAGTCGTCTACCAAGGTCCACGAGAGAACGTCCTCGAGTTTCTTGAGCACATGGGATTCGAGTGCCCTGAAAGGAAAGGAGTTGCCGACTTCTAGCAAAGCATGCCTTGAACAGCTCCATATTTGAAATCCCATATTTCTCTTTGACTAGTGCAGCTGGCTGAGTTCTAGATTTGTCGTAAGGAACACTAAGATCGGATGAGAGCTGTTGGCCAATGTGAAAAGATTTGAACCCATGCACGAAATCATCTACAGAAACATATTGGTAAGGTTGGTTATTCTTGAACCAGAAAGGAAAGGAGTTGCCGACTTCTTGTGAGAAGTGACATCTAAAAAAGATCAAGAACAGTATTGGTTGAAGAATAACCAACCTGAACGATATGTTTCTGAAGATGATTTCGTTCATGGGTTCAAATCTTTTCACATTGGCCAACAGCTCTCATCCGATCTTAGTGTTCCTTATGACAAATCTAAAACTCACCCAGCTGCACTAGTCAAAGAGAAATATGTGATTTCAAATATGGAGCTGTCCAAGGCATGCTTTGCTAGAGAATGGCTACTAATGAAGCGAAACTCCTTTGTTTACATATTCAAGATGACCCAAATCACTATCATGTTGCTTATTACTATGACAACATTCCTTAGGACTGAGATACCAGTAGTCTGACATCTTGAAATTCGATCCCATCTCGATTATATGAAATGGGCATTTCATCAACGCATCTATAGTCATTTTACTTTGGTTTGGCTATTTACGAGTTAATTAATCTATTAGGTGAAGCCACTAAGGGATATAAATGCGATAGACTTAAGAATTCGATCGAAAATCGGTTGTTCGAATATAATAATCGGCAAGGGTCAATACGACATTGAATAATCGAGCTGAGATTGGATTTAATTTGATTCGACAGAAACACATAATTGAATTGTGGGTGATTCCATGCGATTGCGATATTCACGTTGAAAGGCTATAATTTGATTTTTTATTGATAGTGCACTCGGGACATGTAATTGAAACCTTACGATTTTTACGACAACCGAGAGTCATCTACAAGTCGGAGATGCACAAACGTGAATAAAAAATGATCGACCATGGGTCAAATGTGCTAAAATCTCTAAAATCTACCCGGTAGGTTAGGTTATACTAAAATCACGTTTGGTCAATTTTAACCACAAAATTGAATTAGGTTTCAAGAATCAAACATTCAAGCGTGTCACGATTCATTTATAGAACATTGTGTCATCTTTCAGAGAAATTCCGTGAAGTCTGGAATTTTGTAGAAAATCAATTTCAAACAATTCAGAAAAGAAAAGGAAATTCGGATGGGAGGTGAAAGGGACTAATTTGGCTGCCCAAATGACTTATTTTGTGAAGAAATGAAAGGAAAAGAAGAGGAAATTTGGATGGCTGAAGATGGACATGTTTTTCTACACCAAAATGGTTTAATTAGGGGATTTTGAAGTTAAATTTCCATTGGAGGAGCGCTTGACCTTAAGGATGAAGACTTTGGGGGCAAGAGTGATCATGAAATAGATATTTGACCTAGGCTCTCATTGGTTGATGGTTGGACTTTCATGTTTTCCCTCTCTCTCTCCCATCTCTCTCTTTGTTTCATGCGTGATGACCCCCTCCCCTCTCTGCCAAACCAGCCCCATTTCTCCCTCACGCCTTCTTCCTTCTCCTTCTCCTTTACACCTCCAATTTTCTTCTTCCTTTCTGTTGCCGCCACCTTCATTTCTTCATCCTCCCTTCCACTCACGCCAACGCCTCCACCACTTTCCACCTACACGCCCCTCATCCCAACACCAGCCCATCTCTCCCTCACAAATTCTCCACCGCTTCAACCACCCTCACGTCTCCCCCACAACACACCAGCACATGGCCCCGTCTAGCTCCTCACGCCAGAGCCCGCAGCCCCAACTGTTCAATAGCCCGTCCAGCCGAGTCACGACCAGCAGCTCGGCTCCTACTGCACCACTCAGCAGCCCTGACCAGCAACCCCAGCAGAACCTCCCCTCCTTGGCCGAGCCCTTGTAAGGCCAGCCCCGCCTCCGTCGAGTCTTCGTTGGAGACACAATTGTCTCAGGATCTCACCACCGTCGCACCGCCGTTGCCATGAACCTGCCGCCGTCCTAATCTGGTGAGTTAACCCCTAATCCTTGATCAGGTTGTTAATTGCGCTTAAGGCGGTTGGATTAGTGCAAATTAACTTAGTTAAATTAGTATTAAGTGAGATTAGCCTTAAGATAGATTAAAGTTAGTCTAGTTTGGTTAGATTAGTCTTAAGATGGATTAGTGTTGATCTAATTGGTTGGATTAGTACTAATGAGGGTGATTTAGCTTGGTTTAGTGGATTTCTCCTGAATCAGTTTACCGAACGCTCGTCGTTTGCCATTCTTGTGGGGAAAAATGTGCTATGATTTTGAGGTTACTTCCTCTTGAGAAATGTTTTAGACATCTTCAGTTATGGCATATATTTTACTCAAGATTTTAGGGATTTAAAATAGTGAGATTTCAGTTCGTTATTTGCAAAACAGAATCTCGGATTGTTCTAGAAACAATAACCTTTTGGTGTTCCAAGAATTTTATCAACTTTTAGGGTTTTATTTTTGAAATAATTTCTTCACAAAAGTTGTTCATCACATTTTTTAGTTTAACATAGTCAATTTTTAGATCAAACGGACAAGGTTTGAATCTCGAACCAAACTGATTTTGGAAAACCTAAGTTCTGGACACGGACACAGTTTTGGTAACGACTTGAGCAATTTACTGCTCTCACTCTAGAAATATTTGTGTCAAAGTGTCTGCATGAAAAGTGTTTTTTTAAGTGTCATTTATAACATATTCAAATTTGAGAATTTTCCAAACTCGTTTGGTTAGGTTTTTGGAATTAATCTTGGAGATGTGCGAGTGGACTCGACTTCTACCGGTTAGGGTCGGTAGTGGTTTTGTGATTATTCTTGGTGTCGTGCTTATTGGATAAGTTGTATTTGGTGATGTGGGTGACTTTTGGCATGCTTAGAACTTATGTGTGATAATATGTGAATGGTTTTTCTATGGTGATGGTTTATTGTTATTACAAAAGATAACTTTATGAGCTTTTTTAATTAGAAAAACAATGAGGCGTTAGGTTGCATACCAAAACTTCTTTGCTTAATAAAACAATGAGGTTTTAAACTAGGTGCTTGCAAAGTTTGACTGATTAATTTTGAGTACGAGAGCACCTATGAATTTATTTTCAAAAGCTTTGAACACCAAAAAAAAAAAGGGTTACTCTAAATGGTTTTCAAAAGAGGGTGGTTGGACAAAGAATTAGAAAAGAAATATGGTGTCGGGTTTGGACACCAAGTTTTATTTACTCAATAAAACCGTGAAGTCTCAAACTAAATGTGTGCAAAGTTTGATGGATTGATTTCAAATACATGACCCCGTATGAATTTATGTTCTTGGCTATATGATGGCATTATGCGTGATTTTAATGGCTTATATGTGCTATAATGTGTAATTGAGTGCTGGATGATAGTTATTGATTTTTAGTATAAAACTCGATTTGATGGGTATTTAATAAGAAAAATATCGAGTGTCGGTTTTTTACGTCAATTTTTATGTACTATATCAAATCGTGGAGCTTTGAATTGAGGGTTCGATTTAAAAGCGTGACCATGCGATTATTTTACTGGGAGATTTGTAATAAGAAAAAAAATTGACTAAGTTCATTATTTGAAAACGAAGCATTTGAACGCAAGGCATGGTGTTCTTGGCTAAATATGTTTTCGTGTGATCACCTAAGTACCTTGATGCATTTACATGGGGTAATGAACCCGTCCTGATGCGTTTACACGAGACGATACCTAATTAAGTTTGGATGCCCCACGTCAACGGATGCCCGTCGTGGTGGAGGCCGAGTTGATGCTCCTGTGTGGAATGTCATTGATGCATATGAATACACAAGATGATGCCATGCCCGACGGAGTGGGACGATACCCGATTACGCTAGATGATTGTCGACTGTTGAGTTAGCCATGGCCGATGGGTCGTAATAATTGGAACACGCCTGAGTGGTTGTGATTGTGACAGCTTGATTTTTAAGTCTGTTTTCAATTGAATGAATTAGGCTTTTCATTGACACACCTATAGTCTTTTTCTTTAAGCTGATCATTTATGAGATAACTAATCTATCTACTGAAGCTGTTAAGAAATCTAGAGGCGATCGACTTAAGAATTTGACCAGAAATCAATTGTTAGACCATGTTAATCTGCAAGGGTCAATACGACACCGTTAAAATCGATCAGAGACTGGAGATAGGTCGATTTGATAGAGGCATGTGATTAAAGTGTAGGTGATTCCACTTGACTGCAAAATTCTTGTCGATCGGCACTAAACCGATTTTTTTGTCGTTTCTATACCCTATGTCTATAATTGAAACCTCAAGATTTTTTACGACAACTAAGGGGGTGCATGACAACATTTCTGTTTCAGAAATAGTTTCTGGAACATAAATGAATTTTTCTATTTCTATTTCTGGACGAGTTTCTAAGGAAAAAAAACTGTTTGATAACTGAATAAAATTTCTATTTTAGAAATAGAAATTCGTTTGATGAGCAAGAGGAGAGGCAGAGGAGAGGCGAAGCAAAGGTGGAGGCGGAGGAGAGGCGGAGCAGAGGCGGGGGAGAGGTGGAGGCGGAGGCGGAGCAGAGGCGGAGGAGATCTGTTGCCGAGGGGTGCTCGGACAACAAGCGGGGACAGTGGGTCGCGGCGAGGGGGTGGATTCGTGAGCAGATGTGGATGAGCAAGAGAAGAGGCGGAGGAGAGGCGGAGTAGAGGCGGAGGAGAGGTGGAGCAGAGGCGGAGGCGAGGCGGAGGCGAAGGCGGAGCGGGGGCGAGGCGGAGGAGGCGGAGGCGGAGAAGAGGCGAGAGGCGGAGGCGGGGGGCGGAGCGGAGGCGAAGGCGGAGGCGGAGGCGGAGCGGAGCGAGCGGCGGGCGGAGGGAGGCGGAGCGAGGCGGAGCGGAGGCGGAGGGCGGAGGCGGCGGAGGCGGAGAGAGAGGTGGAGGAGAGCGGAGGCGGAGGCGGAGCGAGGGCGGAGCGGAGCGAGAGGTGGAGGAGAGGCGAGAGAAGAGGCGGAGGATGAGGCAAAGAAAGAGGTGTACGAGGGAGAGAAGAGGCGGAGGAGGAGGCAAAGAAGAGGCGGAGGAGGGAGAGAAGAGTGAAATTAGGGTTGGGAGAAATCAGAAATTGATTTCTGGAAGAAATCAGAAGTAGAAAATTTCTACTTTTGATTTCTCCTCCATTTCTATTTACGGAATAGAAATCTATTCCGAAATAGAAAATTTGATAAGCGTTATCAAACAAGTTTATGTTCCAGAAATTGGTGCGAACAGAAAAATCATTTCGGAATAGAAATAATTTTTATCATGCACCCCCTAAAAGTCGTCAATGTGTCGAAGATGCACAATGTGGATTGAAAATAATCGACCACGGGTCAAATGCGCTAAATTTTTTTAAAAGCTACCCGGTAGGTTAGGTCATGCAAAAATCGCATCCGGTTGAAATTAACCACGAAATTGAATCCGATTTTAGAAATTGAAAGTTCTAGCATGTCACGATTTATTTTTGGAACGTCGATTCATCATTTGAAGAATTTTCGACAAGTTCGGATTTTTGGCGAAAAATCAAGATTTGGTGAAATTGGTTCAAGAATTCGGATGGGCTAAATTGAGTACGCTTTTGGCCTTCAAGTGGAAGCAATAAGTGAGGAAAAACATGGAATTGATGTGGATACATTAGTTGGAAATTTTGGGCACCAATTGGGATTGAATTGGAGAGAAATTGAAGTGAAATTGAAGTTGGAAACTTGAAATTCGTAGCCATTGGGGGGGGGTGGGCTACTACAACATTTCAGCATCCTCTCGGCTTGCTAAGGAAGATTTGAGGGAGGAAAATGGGCTGTGGATGAGGTTGAAGATGTTGGGGGTAGCCACTCAAATATTTGAGATATTTATGTTGACTTATAGGGCTTGTTGTCCCTCTTCAACCAGCATAACTTCTTCTTCTTCTTCCTTGTTGCATTGTGCTCCATTGTTACTGAAAACAGTAGTAGAGAACTAGAGAGAGCTGAGCTAGCCCTTGCCATCAACCTCCAAAACCTCTGCCATTCGCCTGATCGCTGAGTAGCCGCTCGAGCCCGCTCGCCGTCCTGCTCATGCATTGTCCCCGTGCTCGCGACCAGCGCTTGTCGTCTACCTAATCGCGTGTCGTCGTTCGCCTAGCCACCTCTTGTTGCGTCCTTAAGCTATTATCGCCTGTCCAGCTGCCGTCCTAACAGCGCCACTCGGTCCATCTCACCAACACCGAGCTGGACCAGCCCCTTCAGCTCTTGAACCAACCCAAAGCATAAGCTAGTCTTAGCCGTGGGGTAAGACTTGTGGGTTGTTTTTCGGGCCTTTCCAGACCTCGTTAGGTGTCGCCGCAGGTTTGAGTTGTCACACCTCGATCCTTGAGCGCGTGCTCATCCCTCGGTGGTCGATAAATTTGCGATGTCTCAGGACACATCGCCGATTCATTTATAAACATATTCACAACCAAAACACTTTTATAAACACATCGATTTATATATGGAATAGTCTATAAATAGGAGTCTACTAAAGTAGATAAGCTTACAAGCCCATTAGGCTGACGAATCCCCAACCGAAAACTTCGAGGTCTCCTGGGGATTTGGGTCCACCACTACACCACTAGGAGGGTTAGATATGTTGGAGAAAACTTCCTTATCTGTTTTGAAGTTGACAAAACGTTTCCAATAGTCTAGTCTGAAGACTTGTAGATTCTATCGTCAAAGTCTGAAGACCTCCAGGCTCAAGATTTAAAGTCTACCCTTACTAATAGTTTCTAGATCGACAAAGAAAAAAATTATCCGATGAAGAAGACTTATCTAGATACAAGTATATCTTTAAGGATTTGGTTTGTACGGTTGAAGGATATCTCACGGCTGGAGATAGCATCGTGATCAATTATTCTTATTGAAATCAATTTGAACAATTAGATCCGTTGATTGGCGAAGTATACTTGGAAGGTTCTACTTATGGAAACCTAGATCCTGATTGTATGGGTGAGCAGGATTTGTGGGCTATCATCACATTCCCAAAATAACTCGAGATCTTCCTAATTGATTCTGTCCAACGGGTAGATTTGAAGAACTTCTTTGGAAGGTGCCAACGGTTATAATGGCATGGAGGAGTATATAAGGAGGACGCTCAAGTTATTCAAGAGTGTGTGAAAGAAAAATTCCAAAGTCTGAAACTCTTAGTTCTTTGCTATTACAATTTGTCGAGCTTAAACTGTACTAAAAAAAGAGATCAAATACTTGTGAGACCTTGAGAAAGTGTAGTAGAGTCTTTACATTGTGGAATCAAGGGCGTGAGACTGTAAAATCTCTTTTAGTTCTTAGTGGAATCCAACCAGTGGGCTGCCAATGCGGGAGAGTGGACGTAGGCTTGATCTAAGCCGAACTACTATAAACCTTGCGTTTCAATTCTCTTTCCCTAAGCTTTTTACTTTAATTCACAACCTTATATCTTCAATCTGCTGTTTTCATAAAAATCGAATTAAGTTGTTAAGTCTTGCAAAAACTTATTTAATACCTATTCACCCCTCTCTAGGTATTCATACTAGCGTTATCAATTGGTATCATAGCTTGTGTACTCATTTAATTGAAGTGTTTTTACTTTTGAGTTAAAGATCTATGGCTAGTATGTTGGCTCCAGGTTTGATTGAAGGCCAAAGCAACACCAGACCACCTTATTTCGATGGAAATGAATATAACATATAGAAAAACAAGATGAAGGCATTCCTAAGATCGAAAGATCCTCTAGAATGGGATGAGGTAGAAAAAGGAATTACTCCTAAATGTACATCAATTTCAGAAAGGGGAAAAGAAGTAGCAGACGCTGGCGAGATGACTCAAGAAGAAATAATCAAGAGACAAACTCTTGATGCTAGAGCAATTTATTCCTTATATTGTGCATTATCTCATATTGAGTATAACGGAATATATTCTTATGAAACAGCCAAAGAAGTCTGGGACAGGCTGCACATTACCTATGAAGGAACTGATCGAGTGAAAGAAATAAGGATAAATATTCTACTTGGATAGTTAGAAGCCTTCAAGATGAAACCAGGAAAATCTATCACTAACATGTTTAGTCGTTTTATAGAAATTGTAAATGGTCTAGAGTATCAGGGACAACCAATCTCAGGACCCATGAAGGTTAACATATTGTTGCGAGAACTCTCCAAAGATTGGAATCACGTAAAGACCTCAATAAAGGAAATATAAAGGATCATGCCATTTTCTGTAGTCGAATTGGTTGGCACTCTTCAATCCTATGAAGTAGAGCAAATCAACAAGGAAGAAGATCGCAAAGGTAAGAAGTCAATTGCTTTGAGATCTAATGATGATTATGATGTTACAGATTTTGAGGATGATATGGATGATGAAGAGTTAGCTCTTATGATAAAAAGGTTCAGGAAACTGAACAAAAAGGGAAGAAGATTCAATTGGAAGAAACAAAACACTCAAAAGTTTCAAAACAAATCAAATGAGAATGATGAATCCAGTAAATATGTGATTTGTTTTGAATGTAAGAAAAATGGACATATCAGATCCAACTGTCCCATGCTAAAGAAAAAGAAAGGGAAAGCTGAGAAATACAAGAAAGCTTTCAAGACAGAGACATGGAGTGATACTGAATGTGAAGAAAGTGATGAAGATTATGCTAATATTTGTCTAATGGCAAAATCAGACTCAGACTCCGAATTTAATATGGACTCAGACTCGAATAGTGAAATTGAGGTAAGCAATTTAAAAATCCCTACTAAAGTTTTGAAATACATTGATGAACTGTGTCTTAGTCTCAAAACCTCTCTCAAGAGGATTTCCGAGCTAAAAAGAGAGAATTCTACATTGAAGCAACAAGAAATTTTATGGAAAGAAAAATTTGAAAATTTAGATAAAATTTTTGTTACTTTAAAAGAAAATGCAGACTCTCTTTCAAAAGAAAATACATTTTTAAAAAATAACATTTCAAATATTTCAAAAGGTTTTCAATAGGATCTGAAAAGTTAGAAAATATTGACAAAGACCCTTTTAACAAATTAGGCTTGGGAAACTATTTCCTCTAATTGATTTTCCAAAAGTGAAAGAAAGAATCAAACAAAGGCCTGTTAAGAAGGAATGGACAAAAACTGTTTATCGCACTAACTCCTTTGGACCCAAGAAAATGTTGATACCAAAGAAAGCTTGAGTTTCTTTCTTGATTACAGGTCACTATCAAGAAAAATGTAAAATGGTATTTGGATAATGGTTGTTCAAGGCATATGACTGGAGATTCAAGCTATTTTATAAAACTTATGCAAGTAAAATGGTGGGAAAGTCTCCTTTGGTGGAAACAGCGAATGAAGAATTGTTGGATGTGGAACTGTAAAAATTGGAAATCTTATAATCAACAACATCTCTTTAGTGGAAGGGCTCAACTACAATTTGCTTAGCATTAGCAAATTGTATGACACTGGATTTAAGATCAATTTTAAAGAAGGAATATGTTCAGGAACTAGTAAAGATTTGTCACAATCCTTTACTGGACAAAAACATGGGAACATCTATCTTCTGGATATAAAACCAGAATAGTCTCAAAGTCTAATTTCAATTCAAGATGAAGCGAATATTTGGCATCGAAAGCTTGGCCATATCAATATGAAGTAGATTGCCAAAATCTCCTCTAAGAATCTGGTTCAAGGACTGCCCAACCTGAAGTTTCAAAAATATGACCTATGCACACCATGTGTATTGGGAAAACAGGTTAGAAGTTCTTTTAAGTTAATAAATCAGGTTTCTACTAATCGTGTTTTGTAGCTTCTGCATATGGATCTCTTTGGGCCAACCAGAACTAAAAGTATAGGCGGAAAGAGATATTGTCTAGTAATCGTGGATAATTACTCTCGATTCACTTAGGTTTATTTTCTGGCAAGTAAGTCTGAAACTTTTTCTTACTTTTCAAAGTTTGCTAAGAAAGTTCAAAGGGATATACCATTTCAAGCATTCAGACAGATCATGGAGGTGAGTTTGAAAATTAAGACTTTGCAAAATTCTACGATGAATAAGGTTTTCAGCATGTTTTCTCCTCTCCATATACTCCATAACAAAATGGAGTTATGTTAAGAAAGAATAGATCTTTGCAGGAAATGGCAAGAACTCTTTTAATAAAAAGTAGTATTTCCTCTCATTTTTGGGCTGAAGCAATTTCTACAGAATGTTATATTATGAACAGAGTCTTTTTAAGGCCTATTCTTAAGAAAAATTCGTATGAGTTATTCAAAGGAAAGAAGCCAATTGTTTCTTACTTTCATGTATTTGGTTGCAAATGTTTTGTTTTGAAAAATGCAAATGATCGAATTGGTAAGTTTGGAGAGAAATCAGATGAAGGAATCTTCCTTGGATATTCAACCACCATCAAAGCCTACAGAGTATTCAACAAAAGAACTCAGTTTGTGGAAGAATCTACAAATGTCAAATTTCAAGACTCCTTGTAGAATCAACTGATTCAGACTCATCCTGAAGAATCTGAACCTGCTTCAAACTCTGTAAAGTCTACCTCCCCTGAAGTAGCTTAGACCTCTGAAAATCAGCGAATGGAAGTTGAAGATTCAACGGAAGTTGAAGAATAGCTTCCTGCCAGAACATCAAGCAACTAGAAGCACAAATCTAATCATCCCAAAGAACTAATCATTGGTAATATTGATGAAGGGATTCGCACCACATCCAAAAGGCAAGAAGAGTCTAGTGCCATGGCACTTATTTCTGAAATAGAACCCAAAAGTATAGAAAAAGCTTTAGCTGATGAAAGCTGGATGAAGCAATGCAAGAATAACTTAGACAATTCAACATCAATGATGTATGAGAGTTAACTCATAAACCAAAAGGTAAATCCATTATTGGAGCTAAATGGGATTTCAGGAACAAGTTGGACGAAAAAGGAAAAGTGATCAGGAATAAAGCAAGACTCGTGATCAAAGGATATACGCAAGAAGAAGGGATAGATTATGATGAAACCTACGCTCTAGTAGCTAGGTTAGAAGCAATTAGATTATTACTTGCTTTTGCCTATTATAAAAATTTCAAGTTATTCCAAATGGATGTCAAAAGTGCATTCCTAAATGTATTTATCTAAGAAGAAGTCTATGTGGAACAACCTCCTGAATTTGAAGATCCAAAGAAACCAGACTCAGTATTCAGACTGAAAAAGGCTCTATATGGATTAAAACAAGCACCTCGAGCTTGGTATGACAGGTTAAGTAATTTCTTAATGCAATATGGTTTCGTTAAAGGAAAAGTAGATACTACCTTATTTATTAAAAGGGAAGGTAAAACATTTATACTTGTTCAAATTTATGTTGATGATATTATATTTGGATCGCCTAACGAAAACCTGTGCAAAAAGTTTTCTAAGTCTATGCAAGATGAATTTGAGATGAGCATGATGGGTGAATTGTCCTTCTTTCTCGGACTATAAATAAAACAATTGAAGGAAGGAATTTTCATTCACCAAGAAAAATATGCGAAAGAACTTGTTAAAAAGTTCGGATTGGAAAATTGCAAAAAGAATGAAATACCAATGTCTAGTTCTTCAAAGCTGGATAAAGATGAAGGAGGAAAGAAAGTTGACCATAAGCTTTACAGGAGTATTATTAGTTACATTCTTTATCTTACTGCTTCTAGACCTGACATTCTGTTTAATGTTTGCATTTGTACTAGATTTCAATTTGATCCAAAAGAATCTCATCTAAGCGTCGCTAAACGTATCATCAAATACATTGCAACTACTTCAAATTTAGGTCTGTGCTATTCCAAAGAATGAGACTTTACCTTTCTTGGATATTTAGATGCAGATTTAACAAATTGCAGAGTCGATAGAAAGAGTACATCTGGTACATGCCAATTGCTAAGAAACAAGACAGTATCTTGGTTTTCAAGAAAGCAAAGCACTGTAGCTCTTTCAATAGCAGAAGCAGAGTATGTAGCTCTTGGAAGTTGCTGTTCTAAAATCTTATGGATAAAACAACAATTGAGAGACTTTGGAATCAAAGACTCTTGCACTGAGATCAAGTGTGACAACACTAGCACAATTAACCTCACAAAGAATCCAATTCTTCATTCAAGAGCAAAGCATATAGAGATTCGATATTATTTTGTTAGAGATCATCTTCAAAATTGAGAAGTTATGATTCAATTCATTGACTCAAAAAATCAACTAGCAGACATATTTACAAAGCCTCTACAGAAAAGCCTATTCGAGTCTATTCACACCAGACTGATCATCATATCTCTTATCTAGTAAAGTCTGGATGTGCTCAAGACTCAAAGGTAAAATTTGAAGGTGTTCAAACTCAAAAGACCAAAAGTTATGACTGTAAGTTATTTCTATTCCAGTATTTTAAACTTGAAAAATGTATGGTTACTTATTAATTGCTGATTGATTGAAATTATCTTTCCACGTCTTTCTTTTTCAAAAAGGTAGTTATCAATTTTGAAAAGACAGTTATTTTCGAAAAGGGAAGTTATTCTTTTTGAAAATGTATTTTTTATTTTTCCTTTTACGACGTTTCGTTTATCTCGCTTCACATGCCTTATATACTATTGAGATTTGTCTTCTTCGTTTTTACACTGAAACCCTAGAATACAAAACTCATATTTGCTTTCACTTTCTCTCTCGATTTGTCCAAAAGTTTTCACATTTTTTGAGCAAGTTTGTGAATTTCTATCTTCAAGAAAGTCTTCAAGGATTGCAAGCAGGGAACCACGACATATGCCTGAGGGTCCTACGCATTTTGACTTGGCCAAGGAAGAAAATTCTTCTCCACCACTGCGTCCAAGTCAGCAACAACCTTCCCAACAACATCTATCTTCTCCATCGACTCAACCAGACGATGAAGTTATAGAAGAGGCTGAACCTGTAAGAACGCTAACTCCCAAGGTTGCTTTCAAACTTTACTCTAATTTGAAGAAAGGAGGAACACCGATGTCTTTAATTGATGAATTCTTAAGAGATAGAGGATACAAGAATGAAACCATGTCCTTGCGGGAGTTGGAAAGGTTAGGAGTTGTAGAGAGAGGAACGGCTGAAAAAACTTTTGCGAACTTCTCGAGTGACCCATTTTACGGCACCACAAATCAACCACAAGTTTTGGACGACGATGAACGGATGTTTACTCATTTTCAACCTAGAACAGGTGTTGCTGCAAAAGTTGTTAGTGATGGCTCAAGTTTTTTTCAAATCGCAAAATCACAAGAGGGTTTATTCAAACCTTATGAAGAGAGGAGTTATGAACCCTAGGACTGTTGACTTTGATTTCCTTGATTCAATAGAAGTCAATCTACGAGAGAAGCTTGCCTTACTGCAATTGGAATGGTTCTATTCTGAATCTTCTACTGCTTATCTAGAACTCACTACATACTTTTACTCAAACTTATCTTTCTTGAATGCAAACAGTTTTTCTTTCACAGTAAAGAATAAGGAATTTTTGGTGGATATGGATATGTTGGCTGGCATAATTGGGGTGGAAATAATGAGTTTTCAACCAATTAGCGTATCTATTGCTCATGCTACTCTATTGTTGGTGAAGGATAGGGATGTTGAAGGCAAGATTTCCTACTTAAGGATGACTGCTTCTAACATCTTGCTACACAAAATTGTGATCAACTGCATTCGTCCCAAGTCGACATCCAAGACTGATGTCTCTCGATCTGAAGCGAAATTGATGTGTGCCATCAACACTGGATTCAAATTCTCTCAATCTCACACCATCTTGTTTCACATGTACCGAACAGTGGTAAAAGATAAGGGACAACTCCTTTATTCTGCTCTTATCATGCGTCTCTTCAAACACTTTAAAATTCACATTCTTGCATCATTACGTTTGACATCCATCTCTCCAATGGTGATTGGTTTTAAAATGGTCACAAAGATGTGTTTGAAAGAGCTAAATAAGATGTTGGAACGTATGAAGGAGAAGTCTCTCGTCAAAGCTAAACAAGAGTTTGTTGTAGTGAAGAGGAAAGGCAAGGAGCCCATGGTTGCTCCAGCAAAGAAGAAAAGAACACTCATCTTGCAAGATGAAGAAGATGAGGATGAACTGACTCTTTCAACCTTAAAAAACTTAAAAAGTTTTGTCAGCTTTCATGAGACAAGAGAAGAGCCAGAAGAAGGAGGAAAAGAGAGAGAAGACACAGAGAAGGAAGATGAAGAACAAAGGAGGACGGATGAAGAAAGAAGAGAAGAGGAATAAGAAGAGAGAGAAAGAGAAAAAGATCAGGGTCAAGAAGACTCTTTCGGGCCAACTTTGGCTGTCTCCCTGTCAAGTAATTCTGAGATGGCAGGAACTGGAACTGCTGACGCTCATCACTCTGAAGCTAAAGTTGATCAAGAAGAAATCTTACCTACTCCACCTGAAGGCAATGAAACAGGAGGAGCTGTTGGACCAAAATGTATTTCTTCACCTGTATTTGCTAGTGATGTTAGTCATTCTACAACAGACCCAAAGGATGTGTATGCTTCGCATTTCCTAGGAGACAGTCATGGTGGACAATCTGCTAAAGCTCCATCGATTCTCAAAATCCTTGGAATTGACTCAGCTGGTCCTAGTTCTGCAATAGCTCAAACAGCAGACTTTTCGAGACTGTTGGAAATTCTATTGGATGTTAGGAAACAACAATATGCTGTGAGATTTGAGATGCAGGATCTCAAAAGTGCTTTTAATGCCACTTCAGTGTCTTTGCATGACTAGTTGAACGCCCTGAAGAATCAAGTGTAGACTACTGTGTGGGGTGAAGATTTTAAATCACTGAAGCAGAGTTTTGAAAGGCTTGAAAAGACAGTGCATTCTATGGGAGAATTCGAGCTTGTTTGCCTTCCCAGACAGCCTTGATTTTCTCTCTTTTCAACCAACTCTTTTTCATTTATTCTCCACTTTTTGCTGTTGACAAAAAAAGGGAGAGGTTTTATGCAGATTTGATGACTTTTTGTTTTAACTATTTGGACTTATTTTTTGGGTGTGGTTATGTTTTGGACTAGTTTGGATTGATGATGCTTAAGCTATAGTATTGATTATGGTAACGATAGTTGCTTTTATAGGACTAATATGTTTTCTGTGATTGCAAAATTGCTACTATCCTTATCCTAATATCTGATTATCTTTTAAGAATCTTGGTTTGCTTAAGTATTGTTTTGCAAGGCAAATTGTCCAAATCTACGAGAAAGTTTTGTCATTATAAAAAATGGGGAGATTGTTGGAGAAAACTTCCTTATCTGTTTTGAAGTTGACAAAACGTTTCCATCAGTCTAGTCTAAAAACTTGCAGACTCTATCGTCAAAGTCTAAAGACCTCCAGACTCAAGATTCAAAGTCTACCATCACTAATAGTTTCCAGACCGACGAAAAAAATATTTATCCAATGAAGAAGACTAATCCAGATACAAGTATATCTTTAAGGATTTGGTTCGTACGGTTGAAGGATATCTCACGGCTCGAGATAGCATCTCATGATCAATTATTTTTATTGAAATCAATTTGAACAATTAGATCTGTTGATTGGCGAAGTATACTTGGAATGTTCTACTCGTAGAAACCTAAATCCTGATTGTATGGGCGAACATGATTGATGGGCTATCATCACATTCCCAAAATAACTCGAGATTTTCCTAATTGATTCTGTCCAACGGGTAGATTGGAAAAACTCCTTTGGAAGGTGCAAATGGTTATGATGGCATGGAGGAGTATATAAGGAGGACGCTCAAGTTATTCGAGAGTGTGTGAAAGAAGAATTCCAAAGTTTGAAACTCTTAGTTCTTTGCTGTTATAATTTGTTGAGTTTAAACTGTACTCAAAAGAGAGATTAAA
The DNA here is from genome assembly GCF_016545825.1 of Eucalyptus grandis. NCBI lineage: Eukaryota > Viridiplantae > Streptophyta > Magnoliopsida > Myrtales > Myrtaceae > Eucalyptus > Eucalyptus grandis. Next base: position 24,150,042 of record NC_052615.1, read on the forward strand.
TACTTGTGAGATCTTGAGGAAGTGTAGTAGAGTCTCTACACTGTGGAATGAATGGCATGAGACTGTAAAATCTCTTTTGGTTCTTAGTGGAATCCAGCCAATGGGCTGTTAGTGTGGGAGAGTGGACGTAGGCTTGGTTTAAGCCGAACCACTATAAACCTTATGTTTCAATTCTCTTTCCCTAAGCTCTTTACTTTAATTCCTAGCCTTATATAACCGTTTACAGTCTTTTATATCTTCAGTCTACTGTTTTCATAAAAATCGAATTAAGTTGTTAAGTCTTGCAAAAACTTCTTTAATACCTATTCACCCCCCCTCTATGTGTTCATACTAGCGTTATCAAGATGTACCCTTGCAAAAGTGACTTCTAACATCGATATTGAGACCTCAAAATCCTGTAGGGGACCCTCTCCATATCCATTGAGCCTGCGACGATACCATACTTTGAATTGATGGGGGTACCCTTTGGGGTAGGTAGACTTGCATCGACCTAGACGATGGTGACCCCTCGGGAACAAGGATATTGGTGACCTGCTCGGTAATCCTCTTAGGCTGGCCAGAACGTTCCGGAGGAACCACCATCTAAGGACCTGAAAAGATTGAGCTCACAACGGGGTGAGACAATATCTCAACAAGTTCACCCCCTTAACTCCGATTAAGAAAGAAATACGCCTAGAGACAGCTATACACATAAGTCAAAAGACTTACCTTGCCTTAGTTCCCTCATGCACGTCAGTACAGTTCATTATCTCAACCAATCAATTCCATCCAATCGATCATTCAATCCATTCAATACCATCAATACGATCAACACCATCTATCAATCATCGATATGATAACTGCTCACACAAGCTGATGTATAGATAGATGGTAGATTGTATAAGCTAATATATATATCGTTGCTCTCACAAGCTAATAAACGATCATTGCTCACACAAGCTAATATAGTGTACTACTCTCACAAGTTGACATATCAAGCTCACATAGGCTGATATAGTATACTGTTCTCACAAGCTACCATACAATAATGCTCGCATAAGCTGACGATTTAATAATGCTCTCACAAGCTGATACACGATAAATCAATCCCGGCCAAGGACATTGTGCTTTGCACACCAATTTCTCAATTAAAATAATGAACTTAGCCTAATATCATCGTGTTAAAAATACTCAATAAAAATAATTATGTGTGGGTACATGATTGGTCTGAGCCAAAATGCTATATCTTTCTTTTTAAAAATCCCACTATTTATATAGTGTTTGAAAATATTTTTGGCATTAAAAACTGACGCCTCGGTATTTTCTAATTAAATACCGAAATTACACAATTTTGGAATAGATATCCAAAATTACAATCGCCACTCAATTTACACAAAATAGCATTCAATTACATAAACTAAACACACCATTGCAATCAACACGAAATTTCGGTCACCAACTATCCCGGTATAATTTCCGAAAATTAATAAATAATCAAATAAATACAAAAAATAATTAAATAAATACAATTAATTACCAAAAATGCAAACTTAGGCCGGAAATGTTTAATCAACTGCCTGAAAAGACCTAGAGAATTTTCAAACCCATTTAGATAAATAGCACAATTTATCTAGTCTCTAATTTATCCGTTCTAACCACCTAATATGCATAAACGAATAATTAAATCGCTAATCCATTCTAACTAACCACCTAAACCATACTTAGCAAAAACTAATCACCCATTAATCATCATTAAATCTCTAAATAGAGTTTAGCAAGTAAAATCACCGGTTTAGCGATCTGGTGAGATGGTGACGCGAAGACGAACGACAAACTTCCAAGCGGTGACACCAAACAACAACCGGATAGACCTGAAAACGGGCCTTGAAGTCACAAAGCCCTTGTTGGCTTCGATTCTAGTTGCTGGGTTGAGAGAACTGGCGTGGACTCGGCTTGGGTTGGAAACGGGCAAGGCGGTGGACCAACGACTGTAGCGGGCGACGACGAGCGATGGTGGTTGCTGGACAGCAACAGTGGAGCTTCGGCTGAGCTCCTACGACGACCACGAGCTTGGGGGGATGGCAACTGGGCACGAAACGAGCGAAACGGGCGAACAACGCTTGCCAATGACGCACAACGTGAGCAGTGGTCTAGTAGCTTTGAGCGAGTGTCCGACGGCTAGGGGGAGGCTGCTCGGTCACTCTGGTTTCTCTAAGCTTCAAGAGTAATCTGAAATGGAGAAGATGAAGACAACTGCCCTTGGAGGGGCCCAAAATGCCTAAATATCCGTTAGTTTGATCATTGCTTGGCCCCCCACCGGCTCTGCCCTATGCACAACCAATTTGCAACCCATAAACTTCCCTAACAAGCCAACCAAGTGGTCCAATTGTTCCCTCCCCCATGGCCTACGAATTTTGGAACAAATTCCCCCAAATCCACTTCAATTCTCCTTCAATTGGATCTAAATCGATCCCCATATGTTCAACCAAGGTGCCATCATCTCAAACAACATTTTTACTCACCAATTGAACCAACTTGAATCCTAAAAACGCGACAAAAAACGGTTCTTGGATTTTTCTAGTCCAAAATACACTTATTTTGAATTTTTGCCAAAAATCTCGATTTGTAGAAAACAAATGAAGGATGAGTCGACATTCCTAAAATAAATCGTTATATGACAGAACTTTTAATTTCGAAAATCATGTTCAAATTAGCAGTTAATTTCAATCTGGTGCGATTTTAGCGTGACCTAATATACTGGTTAGCTTTTAGGATTTTTTAGTGCAATTAACCCATGTTCGATTATTTTTTAGCCATATTGTACATATTTGACACATTGGTAACTCTCGATTGTTGTGAAAATCTCGAGATTTCAAATACGAACACATGGTACCAAAACGACAAAAAAATCAGTCTAGTGCTGATTGACGAAAATTTTGTAATTAGGTGGAATCACCCACACTTAATCATATGGCTTAGTCGATTCGACCTATCTTTGGTCTCTAATCGATTTTAACTGTGCTATATTGACCCTTGCAGACTAGTACGGTCTAGCAGTCGATATGTGGTCGAATTCTCAAATATATTGTGTTAAAATCCCTTAACGGCTTCACCAGACATACTAGTTATCTCGTGGGTAATCAGCTGAGAAAATAGAACTATTGGCATATTGATGAAAAACCCGATTCATTCAATTAAAAACAAAACTGAAAATTCAGGATGTCACATGAGTCTCGCTTGCCTCTGCATCGCCATCGCCATGCACTCACCGGCTCGCTAATCCGGTGAGTTTATTTGCTAAACCTTGCTTATGGGGTTAATTATGCTTAGGGGAGGATTAATTTAGGCTAAGATTAGTTTAGGTGAATTAGTTAGTTTAATTATTTAATTAGGCTAATTTGTGGCTATATTAGTTTAATTAGGGGCTAATTAGACTTTGTGATTTATCTAGCTTAGTCCATTATTTATTTAAGTCCAATTAGGTGATTAGATTAGTGTATTTGGCTTAATTAGGCATTTATCTAATTATTTTGCATTTATTTAATTAATTTTGTAATTAATTTTATTATTTAATATTTTCAGAAATTATACTGGGATAGCCGGTCATTAGAATTTCGTGCTGATTGTCGTAGTGCAATTAGTTTGTGCAAATTGAGTGCTAATTGATGAATTTTGATTTATTACTTCAAAAATATGGGTTTTTGGTATTTAATTAGAAAAATACTGGGTGTCAATTTTTTATACCAAAAATGTTTTTAAGTACTATATCAAATAGTGGGATTTTTAAAAGTGAGGATATTGCATTTTATGGCTCAAGTTGACTATGTACCCACACACGATTACAACCGAGTGTTTTTTATATGAAGAAAATATATCAAGTTCATAATTTTAATTAAGGCGTTTGAGTGCAAAGCATAATGTCCTTGGCCGATGTTGGATGTGCATGTGAACAGTATGAGAACCTGTTGCGAGCTTTTACGTTAGACGATGCTCCTATATGGAATGCCCTTGCCAACGAATGCCGGTTGCAGTAGAGGCCAGACCAATGCTCCTTCAAGATTGCTGTTAACGGATAGATGATGCCGTGCTCGATGGGGCGAGACAATGCTCGGTTACGTTAGAAGACCACCGAACATTGAGTAAGCCGTGCCCGTGGGGCCGTAATTAATTGGAACGCGTGTTAAAGTGAGATATAATCACGCTTGATTATAGGACAAAATTGTGTGGCATGGAATGGGACGTGTCATAACAATTTGGCCTTATAATCGGGACCCTTGTGATTGATTTAGTTGTTAAGTGAGGTGTTCCAATGGTTGAGTGTGTTTACTGCATATATCTGTTATATGAATTTTACTAACGCACATGAAGGAACTAAGGCGATGTGAGTATCATTGGTTATGTGGTTAGGCCGTCTCTAGGTGTATTTCCTTCCTAAGCGGAGTTTAGGACGTGAACTCGTTGAGACATTGTTTCACCCCATTGTGGGCTTATCTTTTCAGGTCCTTAGATGGAGGTGCAACTGGTCTATTTTGGGTGGTCGCGAGAGGCCGAGGCCAAGACCAAGTGCATCGTATTCCTTATCCACGGGAACCCCGACTAGACTCGTGAGCTTGTGATCACTACTATTTGGGTCAATGAGGGCCTACCTCAATTGGTCCCTCATAGATTCAAGGTGTGGTTCTGCCACGAGCCCAACGGAGTTTGGGAGGGCCCCCTGGATGGCTTTGACGAATCTGTCGTCAATGGCAAGTATGTAGAGGATCTCGATGCCTCTGGTGGTGTCATGGTAGACCCGGAGTGTCACGACCCGATCCTCCGGACCCGTGTCCATCCCTGCTTGGTTAATATAATAGCGATGTCCCATAACGCATCATTGACCAATTCATTTAATATACGCATACGGAAGCATATAAATAATCCTCAGACAATAAAACAATGGGATAGGAAAGTAGGGCCATAAATTTTTCAAACCAAAATCAACTTTTTATAAACACATAAGTTTATTTACATCATCAGGTCGCTTACAAAATTATCGGCTTAATAAAAAGGGATAAGTGTTCTAGAAGTCCTACAACTTGTCACGAAAATGCATTTCAGTCCTAAAACTTGCAAAAAGTGCATTTAAGGCCTAAAACTTGTTAAATTGTTTCAAATGAGTCCTAAGATTGACGACATTAGTCTTTTCCGTAAAAAATGCTGACGTGGCATTTTAAATAATTTTTATTTTCCAGGTTTATTTTTTAATTAATTTTTATCCATTTTTTAAAAAATTAGATTTAAAAACCAAAAAAAAAAAAATTATTCTTATCTTATTTTCAACAAAAACTAAAAAGAAAAGTTAAAAAATTTATTTTTAAAATTTTTAAAAATAAATTAGAAAAATAATGTTGACTTTTTAAATATGTTTTCTTAATAAATATTTTAACTAAAAAATTTATTTTAAATTAAAATGTTTTTTTAATAAATATTTTAATTTTTTTTTTAAATTTTTGGTGAAAATAAGATAAAATGAATAAATTTGATTTTTTTAGTTTTTAAATCTAATTTTTTAAAAAATAATTAAAAAATTCACGTGGAAAATAAAAAATTATTTAAAATGCAATGTCAGCATTTTTAACGGAAAATGCTAACGGCGTTGATCTTATGACTCGTTTGAAACAATTTGACAAGTTTTAGGACTTAAATGCACTTTTTGCAAATTTTAGGATTGAAATGCATTTTCGTGACAAGTTATAGGACTTCTAGAACACTTATCCCTAATAAAAAAGGTATTGTCCTATGACTAGTGAGTCAGACAGGTTTGCCGATTCTGTTTCCTTCACTTCCCCAGATTCCAAGACTTCAAGTCATCCACGAACACCGTTTAAGGACCTAAAAATGGTTATTAAATAATCAGTGAAACAACGTCTCAGCAAGTTCTACCTCCTAAGACCCGATTAGTAAGAAGATACGCCCTAAGGGCTGCCTAAGCACATCACAGGTCACAAGGCTTACCTTGACCTCGGTTTCCTTCTTGCAAGTTAGTTCAAATAATAAATACTGACAATCATAGCATCCAATCAATCAGAACGACTTAACGATCAATCAACTCAGTCGATTACATGTCATCAAGACCATCACACGATCATCCCGACTATTCGTTTTCGACTCTGAATCGCGGCCCTATAGGCATAATTAGACTTAGTGGCATCATGGCCCCACTCGGCGATTTTAGACTTAGTGGCATCACGGCTCCACCTAGCAAACTTTCTAGACTTGGTGGCATCACGACCCCACCTGGCAAATTTTAAATTCAACTCACAACCTCACACGGTTATTTTCCCTTCAAATATCGACATTTTCCAATATTGGGATAAATCCCCATAATCACCAATCACACTCAATTTTCACAAATCAGTACTTAATTAAATAGACAAAGAGCACCACAGTTTTCAGCACAAAATTTCAGTCGTCAGTTATCCCAGCCTAATTTTCGAAAAATAAATAAATAAATAAATAAATAATTATGGAAAATAATAAATAAATGCAATAAATCTAACTTATGCCCGTGATGCCTAATTGGAAGCCGAGGCAAGCTCGGAAAATTACCGAGACTCGTTCAATAAATACCAAGACCTTTTTCCTTGCTAACTACACTATCCACTTACCTAACATGCACCAATAAGTCTCTAATTTAATTACTCTAATATAATCTATCCACTTAATTGCACTTAATTAAATCTAATCAACCTCTAAGCATTATTAACCGACTAATAAGGGATTAATGCGCAAAACTCACTTGATTAAAAGTGAAGACCGGATCACCACGACAACGATGCGACGTCGGTCGAACTTAGGCTCACGATGACACCAACGGGCTTGGATCGGGCCTGGAATTGGCCCAACAAATCTCAACCCAATTTGAGATTTGTTTTTGCGTTGGATTGGGCTCGCTGCAGACGTTGGGCTTGAGCCTAAAAAATTCACTAGGCTTCAAAAAGCTGGGCTTTGGCTTCGCTGGCTTGGAAAAGAATGTGTGCTGGGCCGAACCAACTTGGGCTGGGCTATTGGGTTGATGGGCTGATTGCTGAAGCTGAAGCTCACAAGTTGAGCTTGCTCTAAGTGGACTGGGCCGCTGAGTTCATTGGGTTGCTGGGCTTCAAAGGCTGGACTGGAAATTTTCATTGGGCTAGACTTGATGATAGAATTCACGTGGGCTGCTGGCAAGAAGATGCGCTGGAGCTGGGCCGAGACGCACGCATGCAACTTCGTGCATGGGCGAGCTGCTGGGCTTCAAGCTTCGCCGTTCGAGTCAACTAGATTTGCTTCATTGACCGTCGAGGACGCATGGACGAAGGGCTGTGGCGTGAGATAGCAGGAGGGCACGAAGATGTAGCAAGTGGCATCAATAGCTTCAGGGCAGGGATCATGACTTCGGTGGTGGTGGACTGCCGTGTGGATGGAGAGAAGTTCGCTGCTTCTATTGCCCCTGTGCTGGCGTGAGCTGCTAGCGATGCTTCGGGTCAGAAAGGCTTCATGGAATTGAGACCGAGAGAAAGAAGGCACAGCAGCAACTTGCAGGGAATTGGGTGGCCGACCAAGGATGGTGCAGGCGCTGAGGTGGTCTTCCATGGACATTGATGGCAGCAGACGAAGGAAATGAGGGAGACGGGAACAACCATGAAGAATTACGTGGGCATGGGATTTCGGTGAAGCGAAAGGCAGAGAGAGAGAGAGAGATAGCGATCGACAAGTGAAAGCAAAGCCAAAGTCGAGGGAGAAGAGCCAAAGGAGAGGAGCAGCTGTCGACGCTTGCTTGAGAAGCACGGATGGAAGAAAGTCAACAAACCTTAGCTATCTAATTAAATGCTTTGCTTCCTAATACTTTCCAACATTCTAATCTCACCAATTATCCAAATTGAAGCCAAAAACTCAGCCCTCTTCCTAGGATCCGAATTTCACTTAATTTATCTTCAATTCCTTTGTGAAATTTCTCAAATTGAGGTCCGATTTCTTCGAAGGAAAAATCCGTACCATTTTCTGCTAGTCCTCAACAATCAAAGGCTTGGCTTGGAAGTCCAAATTTCCTTTAATTTGGCTTGTACAAATTTCCACTAATTTCCCGCAACATCCAACCGATTTTCTACAAAAATCTCATAATCTCTGAAAATTTCTCGAAGGATGAGCTGACATTCCAAAAATAGCTTGTGACACTATAGAACTTTTGATTTCTGAAATCGGGTTCAAATTATGGGTTAATTTCACTTTGGCACTCTTTTAGCGTGACCTGTCTACTAGGTCACTTTTAGAAATTTTTTGGTACAATTGATCCGTGATCGATTTATCTCGAATCACAATGTACATCTCCGACACATTGGCGACTCTCGGTTGTCGTGAAAATCTCGAGATTTCAAATACAGGCACCGGGTACCAAAACGATAGAAAAATCGGTCTAGTGCCAATCGATGAGTATTTTGTAACCAGGTGGAATCACCCACACTCTAATCACATATCTCAATCAAGTCGACCTATTTCCGGTCTATGATCGATTTCAACAGTGCTGTAATGACCCTTGCAGACCAACACGGTCGAGCAGTCGATTCCTTATCGAATTCTCAAGTCTATTATATTTAGATTCCTTAATTGTTTCCTTAAATAGTCCAGTTATCTCATAAGTGATCGACTCAGAGAATAGTACTATAGGTGCGTCGATGAAAGGCCTGATTTATTTAATCGAAAAGAAAATCTGAAAATTCAGGCAGTCACATGGAGCCCTTGGCTGTAGAGCCCGCAGTTTAGTGAGCTTGGTAGCTTCTTTTTGGTGTAGACTCTTTTGTATATAAACTCGTTGTGTTTTTAAAGTGTGGCTTTTGTGATTCGACTGTCTGGCTTTTCTATCCCATGTTGATTGTTGTCTAGAGTTATAGTTCACTTCCGCATGTGCATGAATCGTTTGGGTCAGCGACATGTCCTGGAAACATCGCAATTTAGTCAACCACCGAGAGATGTGCGCATGCTCGAGAATCAGGGCATGACAGTGATAGTTGTGCTTGATTATAGGGTAAAATTGTGTGGCATGGTATAGGACATGTCATAACGGTTTTACCTTATAATCGGTATCCATGTAATTGGTTGTGATTGAAATGATGTGTTCCGGTTATTGAACTGCGCTTGCTGTACTAATAATAGCATATGTGATGAGCTAACGTGCAGGCATGCGCTGAGGTGAGGTAAGTTCTATATAGTGTGTGCTTAGGACCGTCTTCGAGGCGAATTTGCGTCCTAATCAAGGCTTAGGATTTGACTCGCTGAGATTTTGTCTCACCCCGTTGTGGGTTAACCTTTTTCAGGGCCGTAGTATGGAGAAATGCTTAGTGCAAATGTGGTGGGCGCAAGATGCAACACCTTTTGGCTGACCCTGCCGTTAGCGAAGTTTAGGGTGACCATGATCCCTTAAGGTTTTTGAGAGGGTCAATTGAAAGATGACAGTGTAAGGACTGGTAAATCATTAATCTCCCTTGATAATGCTAGTACGAGTACCTAGAGGGGGGTGAATAGGTTTATAAAAATTTTCTTGAAGATTGCACAATACTTAGACAGATGAAGGATTAAAAAGATCAATCGTAAGACTGAGTAAGGGAAAGAGAGAATTAAACACGAGGTTTATAGTGGTTCGGCTTGATTCAAGCCTACGTCCACTCTTCTACCGACAGCCGATTGGCTGGATTCCACTATGAACAAAGAGATGTTACGGTGTTGATCTTCCTTGATTTCTCTGTAGATGATCTACTACACTCGCTTAAGGTATCACCAAGTATAAACACTCTCTGTGTATACAATTTCGCTCGAACCGTATCGACTAACAATCAAGGTTCTTCGAGACTCGGAATTTTTCTATCGATCACACACTTAAAACAACTAGAACGTCTTCCTTTTATACTCCTTTATGCCATCATAGCCGTTGGCACTTACCAAAGGAATTCCTCCAATCTACCCGTTGGACGGAATCAATTAAGAAGATCATCCGAGCTATTTAAGGAATCGATGATAGCCCATCAATCTGTTCGCCCATACAATCGGGATTTTGGTTTCCAAGAATAGAACATTCCAAGAATGTTTCGTCGAACATTGGATCTTCAATTGATCTTAGATAAGAATCAAAGAATCCGAAATGATTATCCAACCAAGGGATCTTTTCCAGAGGATAGGATCAAATCCTCAACCATATACTTCAGTTTTGGATATCCTTCGTCACTGGATTAGAAAGACTGTCAGTGAGAATAATCTTGAGTCTTGAGTCTTGAGTCTTGAGATTACAAAGTCTTGAGACTTTAACTATCGATATCCAAACTAGACTGATAGAAACGTTTTGTCAGCTTCAAAATATTCTGGAAAGATTTCTCCAACAATCTCCCCCTTTTTGATGGTGACAAAACTTTCTTGTAGATTTGAACAACTTTGACCTGCAAAAACATTTCTCAAGCAATATGGGTAACTCATAAAGATTAATAAACAACCAGACTCTGCATCCACAGCAAATAGGTTAGTCTTTCATGAGTAATACCATATAACAATACTTGATATAAATGCAAACAAATCAAGCATCAAAATCCACAGCCAATTCAGTCTCACACCCAAGTTCAAGTTCTCAAGTCATAAACATAACCACAAAAGTCAAAGTTTTAAAATAATGTTTGTTTGTTCAAATTGGTTCTCCCCCTTTTTGTCATCATTAAAAGAGGGTGAGAAAGGAGTCATGTCTGCTTGGGAATGCGCACGATCTAGAATTCTCCCATTGACTGGACTACGCCTTCTAGCCTCTTGAAGTCCTGCCTTAGATGAGCTACCTCTTCTCCTTTGGCATTGGCTTGAATTTGCAGAGCGAGGTCTTTCATCTTGTCCTCCGGGACTCAAGATGCTTGTCCAGCATTCTTCATGGCTTGAATTTCACATTCCAGCATATATTTGGCCACGCATTTCCGAAGAATATCCATGATGCGATGAAAATCTGCAGAATTGTCCGTCCGTGTATGCGGCATGAGCTTTTTCAGATGGAGACGATGGTGCTTCTGTATAGTCTTGCAGATTTGGTGTCGACGTATCACCTTCTTCGGGCAATTGAGAAGCCTGAAATTCTTACCGGGTCTACTGAGATTGTCTTGGACCTTCACTATTTGCGGCATGAGGTGTAGACTTTTCTTGCTCGCCAACTCCCCCTGTCTCTAGGACATCCGAAGGGGAAGAGTGATGATCATGCTCTAGATTTCCCTTCTCTCCAGATTCAGCAGCAGACTTTTCTTTCTCTTCTTCGGCTTCGTTCTCCTTCTCTCTCTGCTCTTCTTCTTCTCTCTGGTTCTTCTGAAATTCTCTCGGCTGAGACACAGAACGTCTGGTTCTTGTCAGTGCTTGGATAGTAGGATCTTCATCCTCTTCATCTTCATCCTCTAGGATGAGAGATCTTTTCTTCCTTTTTGATGGGGCTCCAATGGCCTCCTTTCCTTTTCTCTTTGAAGCGGACTGAACAGGAGATTTCACTCGAATTTCTCCATTTCCTTGGAAAGTTCTTGCAGACGCATCTTCATTAACATCTTCAAGCCTACCACCATCTTATCACACGGTTGAACACAAAGAGTTTGAGGCGGTTCAATATTCATGTGTCTGAAGATCTTGGTCACCAGACCAAGATAAGGCAATTGTCCTTTGTCTTTCGACATTGTTCTGTACATATGGAAGAGAATAGTGTGCGGAAGAGAGAACTTCCGTCCTGTGTTGATCGCATACATCAACTTTGCTTCAGAAAGAGACACGAAGTCTTTGACGTAGACTTTGGTCTCGAGACAGTTGATCACAATCTTATGAAGCACGATGTTGATGGCATTCATCCTGGAATAGGTAACTTTCTTCTCTGCGTCCCTATCTTTGACCGGTTCCGAGTAGTGCGGCGGTGAGACTTTGATTGGTAGATAGCGTCCTCGTTCAACTCCAACTATATCAGCCAACATATTCACATCTACCAAGTAGACTTGGTCTCGTACACTAAATGATATTCTATTCGTATCCAGAAAGCTAAGATTTGAATAGAAATAAGCGGTCAGATGAGCATACCCGTCCGTAGAGTCAGAGCAAAAATTCTCAAGTTGAAACAAATTCAACTTTTCTCTTAAGTTTATGTTGATGGCGTCCAGGAAGTCAAAATCGACACTTCTAGGGTTTATCACCCCTCTTTTCAACAGCCTGAAATACACTTTTTCTTGATCCTTGGATTTGAACAAATCCATCCGATTTCCTTTCACCTTTGCTGCCACTCCCATTTTCGGTTGAAATTCAAGGAACATTCTGTCATCATCGTTCCCTTCAATTAAATTTTGTCTGGCATACGAGGATCACTTGGAATGTTCGCAAGTGCTTCCTCTGCTTTTCCTTTCGGGGCAATTCCCCATTCCTCCATTTTCTTCAAAAAGATACTCATTCCCATAATTTTTGTCCTTAAGGAATTCATCTATATAATTCAATGGAGTACCTATGCTTTTCAATGCACGATAAAGTTTATACAAAAAGGAGGGCTTTTGAACTCTTACTGGGTCTGCATCCTCGATTATCTCTTCTTCTAGAAAATGACTTTCACCTTGTGGGCCAGGAGGTGTTGAATGACGTGGATGAGAGCGAATCGGACTTTGTCGCTGACTTGCTAAGTCTTCTTCCTCAGTAAGATCGAAGTGAGTCGGTCCCTTCTCCATTCTTTGTGGTCCCCTGCTTGCGATTCTTGATGATTTCCTCGAAGAAGACATCTTTCTCTGTCGATTGGAAGATTCCTTCATTTGCTTTCCCAAGTAAAATGACCACTTTCTCGATAACGAACAAGTAGTAGAAACAGTATCGGGAGGAGAGTGCCTTTTAGGGTTTTGAAGAATGGGAAAAAGAAAAACTGTATATATATATATAACTCAGTTTTGAAAAGGGAAGTTCAATCGGTGCAAGGAAAGTGAACGATCACTTCTTTTCAAAATCAATAACTGCCAAAATTATTCTTAAAAAATCTTCAAATTTCATTCGGATTATAGAATATCTGAATAAAAGATCGTACCTTTTCGAGTTAAAATAACTAAATGAAAATTCGTACCTCTTAGATGAAATACAACTTACAGTCTATAGCCACGAATGTCCGAAATCGATTTAAAGTCGAAAGATTAGAGTCTTAGAGTTGGTGAGTCTCTAGACTTTAACTTCTTCAAGCTTCAAAATGTTGAGTCTTGAACGGATAAAGTCGAATTGATTTTTCTCCAAAGGCTTTGTGAATATATCCGCTAGTTGACTCTTTGAATCAACAAATTTAATCGAGATTTCTCCATTTTGAATATGATCTCTAATGAAGTGATGTCGAATCTCAATATGCTTTGCTCTTGATTGAAGGATTGGATTTTTGGTGAGATTGATCGCACTGGTGTTGTCACATCTGATTTCTGTGCATGAGTCTTCAATCCCAAAGTCTTGTAGCTGTTGTTTTATCCATAGAATTTGTGAACAGCAGCTTCCAAGAGCTACATACTCTGCTTCTGTTGTAGAAAGAGCTACAGTGCTTTGCTTCCTCGAAAACCAAGACACCGTTCTGTTTCCAAGTAGTTGACAAGTTCCGAGGTGCTTTTTCTATCGACTCGCAAATCCGGCTAGATCTGCATCTGAGTATCCTAGAAGATTAAAGTCTCCCTTCTTGGGATACCGAGAGACCGATGCTTGAAGATGAGGCAACGTATTTGATAACACGTTTTACAGCACCGAGATGGGATTCTCTCGGGATCGATTGAAACAGCTTTTGATCTACTTTCTTCCCTTCTTCATCCTTGTTTATCTTCGAGAACATGACATTGGTATGTCGGTCTTTTTACACTTTACCAATCCAAACCTTTTGACAAGATCATTCGCATATTTTTCTTGATGGATAAAAGTTCCTTCCTTCATTTGTTTCACTTGAAGTCCAAGAAAGAATGTTAACTCTCCCATCATACTCATTTCAAACTCATCCTGCATAGACTTAGAAAATTTCTTGCATAGACTTTCATTAGATGATCCAAAAATAATATCGTCCACATATATTTGAACAAGTAAAAAGCTTTTGCTTTCCTTTTTGATAAACAATGTAGTATCTACTTTACCTTTGACAAAACCATTCTGTAATAAGAACTTACTTAGTCACGTCGTACCAAGCTCGAGGTGCTTGCTTTAAACCATACAATGCCTTTTTCAGTCTGAAGACTGAGTCTGGCTTCTTTGGGTCTTCAAACCCAAGTGGTTGTTCTACATAAACTTCCTCATGGATGAATCCATTTAGGAATGCACTTTTGACGTCCATTTGGAATAACCTGAAATTTTTATAACAAGCAAACGCAAGTAATAGACGAATAGCTTCTAACCTTGCTCTTTGGAGCGTAAGTCTCATCATAGTCTATTCCTTCTTCTTGCGTATATCCTTTGGCCACGAGTCTTGCTTTGTTTCGTACGACTTTTCCTTCTTCATTCATCTTGTTCCTGAATACCCATTTGGTTCCAATAACAGTTTTACCTTTTGGTTTAGATGTCAATTCCCAGACATCATTGATGTTGAATTGTCTGAGTTCTTCTTGCATAGCCTCGATCCAACTTTCATCAGATAAAGCTTCTTCTATGCTTTTTGGTTCGATTTCAGAAATAAGAGCCACAGCACTAGATTCTTCACGCCTTTTTGATCTGGTGCGGATTCCTTCATTGATTTCACCAATAATGAGATCTTTAGGATGACTGGATTTATGCTTCCAGTTACTGGTTGATCTGCCTGGTTGATGATCTCTTTCTTTATTTGAATCTTCATGAGATTCTTGATGTTGGACTTCCGAAACCGAGATGCTTCTTGAGTTGTAAGCGATGGAGGGTGCAGGTAGGTTCGATTCTTCATGCTGAATCGGCTGGATTCATCTTGCATTGAGTCTTGGAATTTAACATTCGTTGATTCCTCCATTGACTGGCTTTTCTTGTTATAGACTCTGTAGGCTTTGCTTGATGTAGAATATCCAAGGAAGATGCCTTCATCTGATCTTTCTTCAAACTTACCAACTCGATCATTTGCATTTTTCAAAACAAAGCATTTGCAACCAAACACATGAAAGTATGAAACAATAGGCTTTTTACCTTTGAACAATTCATAGGGGGTTTTCTCTAAAATAGGTCTTAAAAAGACTCTATTTATAATATAGCATGCTGTTGAGACAGCTTCCGCCCAAAATCGTGAAGAAATTTTGCTTTCAATTAAAAGTGTTCTAGCCATTTCTTGAAGAGATCTATTCTTTCTTTCCACAACTCCATTTTGCTCTGGAGTATATGGAGAGGAAAACATATGATTAAAACCAAATTTATCACAAAATTTCGTAAAATCTTGATTTTCAAATTCACTTCCATGATCTGTTCTTATGCTTGAGATTGCACATCCTTTTTTTCATTTTGAACCTTTTTAGCAAATTTTTCAAAATACGAAAAGGTTTCGACTTACTTGCAATGAAATATACCCAAGTAAAAGCGGGAGTAATCATCCACAATTACTAGGCAATATTTCTTACCTCCAATGCTCGGGTTACGGTTGGTCCGAAGAGATCCATATGAAGCAACCGTAGTACATGATTAGTAGAAACATGGTTTATTTGCTTAAATGAATTTCTTACCTGCTTTCCCAATGCATGGAGTGCATGAATCGAGACTTTTGGTATGGCAATTTAGGTAGACCTCGAACAAACTTCTTTGATGAGATTTTGGCTAATTGTTTCATGTTGACATGGCCAAGCTTTCTGTGCCATAAGACTGCTTCATCTTGAATTGAGATTAGGCATTGTGCTTCATTTGGTTTTACATCAAGGAGGTAGATATTTCCATGCCTTCGACCCATGAAAGACTGAGTTGAGTCTTTGCTAATTCCAGAACATGTGCCTTCTTGAAAGGAGATCTTGAAACCGTATCACACAATTGGCTAATACTTAGAAGATTGTAGTTGAGTCCTTCCACTAGAGAGACATTGCTTATTGTGAGATTTCCAATTTTCACAGTTCCAAATCCCACAATGCTTCCTTTGCTGTTTCCTCCAAATGAAACTTTTCCACCATTCACTTGAACAAGCTTTATGAAGCAATTTGAGTCTCCTGTCATGTGTCTTGAACATCCGCTGTCAAGATACCACTTAACTTTCTTTTTGACAGAGACCTGCATTCAAAAGAGAGTCTCAAGCTTTCTTTGGTACCCAAATTTTCTTGGGTCCTTTGGCGTTAGTAGAATAAGCATTACTAGGCCATACTTTCTTAACAGAGCTTCCAAACCATAGGACACTCTTTTTCAAAATGATCCCGATTTACACTTTGAACACCTTAAAGCACTTCGACCTACGAGACTTTACAAAGACTTTCTTGAAATGATTTTTGTAAGCCTCTTTTGACGGTCTTTTCTTAATTCTTTCTTTTACTTTTGGAAAATCAATTAAAGGAATTGTTTCTGCTGTCATACCCAAACCAGACTTATTAAAGTAAGGTCTTTGGACTAAAAGAACTTTTTCAAGTTTTTCAGACCCTATTGAAAATTTCTTTGAAATATTTGATAAGTCAGTTTTTAAGAAAACATTTTCTTTTGAAAGTTTATCTTCATTCTCCTTAAGAGTAGAAACATTCAAGTCTAAACTTTTCACTTTTTCTTTTAAAATATTTTCCTTTTGTTTTAACACTGAGTTTTCCTTTTTAAGTTCGGAAATCCTTTTTAGAGAAGTCTTAAGACTAAAACATAATTCATCAATGTATTTAGAGACTTTGGAGGGGATTTTATAATCACTTACCTCAAATTCACTTTGTCGAGTCGATCCAGAATCTGAGTCTGATTGTGCCATTAGACACAGGTTGGCATATTCCTCATCACTTTCTTCACACTCTGTATCGCTCCAAGTTTCGGCTTTGAGAGCTTTTCGAGACTTTTCAGCTTTTCCTCTTTTCTTCTTCAGGAGAGGACAATTTGGTCTGATGTGTCCCTTTTTCTTACATTCGAAGCAAACTACATCTTTGTTTGGTTCCTCATTATCAACAAACTTGGTTTGCTGTTTCTGAAGACTTTGTTTCCTCGAGTTGAACCTTCTTCCTTTTCTATTCAGCTTTCTGAACCTTCTAATCATAAGTGCAAGCTCCTCATCGTCTAGATCTTCTTCAGAGTCTGTATCATCAGAATCATCGTTAGATTTTAATGCAATGGATTTCTTACCTCTTGGATCTTCGTCTTCATTAATTCGTTCCACTTCATAAGATTGAAGAGTTCCAATCAGCTCGTCTACAGATAATGGCATAATTCTTTGCGTCTCTCTTATTGAAGTCTTTATATGATTCCAATCCTTGGAGAGTCCACGCAAGTAGCTTGTTCACCTTCATAGGATCAGAAATTTTCTGTCCTTGATTCTCAAGACCATTGACAATATCTGTAAAACGGCTAAACATGTCAGTTATAGATTCTCCTTGTTTCATTTTGAAGGCTTCATATTGACCAAGGAGAATGTTAATTATGGTCTCCTTCACTCGGTCTGTCCCTTCATAAGTGATATGTAATCTATCCCAGACTTCTTTTGCTGTATCACAAGAAGATATTCTGTTATATTCAGTTGGTGATAAAGCACAATATAAAGAGTAAATTGCTTTTGCATCGAGTGCTTGTCTCTTGTTTATCTCTTCTTGAGACATTCCGCTGGTTTCAACAGTTTCTTTCCCTCTTTCGGATGCTGATGCAGCAGTAGGAGTAATTCCTCTTTCCACCACATCCCATTCTAGAGGATCCTTTGATCGTAGAAAAGCTTTCATCTTGTTTTCCAGATGTTGTAATCCTTTCCATCAAAGTAGGGTGGTCTGGTATTGCTTTGCCCTTCCACCAGCCCTGGTGCTAGCATACTAGCCATGGATCTTTTACTCTGAAGTAAAACACTTCAAATAAAGTAAGAACACATGCTCTGATACCAATTGATAATGCTAGTATGAGTACCTAGAGGGGGGTGAATAGGTTTATAAAAATTTTCTTGAAGATTGCACAATACTTAGACAGATGAAGGATTAAAAAGATCAATCGTAAGACTGAGTAAGGGAAAGAGAGAATTAAACACGAGGTTTATAGTGGTTCGGCTTGATTCAAGCCTACGTCCACTCTTCTGCACTGACAGCCGATTGGCTGGATTCCACTTCCTTGATTTCTCGATGTAGATGATCTACTACACTCGCTTAAGGTATCACCAAGTATAAACACTCTCTGTGTATACAATTTCGCTCGAACTGTATCGACTAACAATCAAGGTGACTCTGGAATTTTTCTATCGATCACACACTTAAAACAACTAGAACGTCTTCCTTTTATACTCCTTTATGCCATCATAGCCGTGGGCACTTACCAAAGGAATTCCTCCAATCTACCCGTTGGACGGAATCAATTAAGAAGATCATCCGAGCTATTTAAGGAATCGATGATAACCCATCAATCCCGTTCGCCCATACAATTAGGATTTTGGTTTCAAGAATAGAACATTCCAAGAATGTTTCGTCGAACATTGGATCTTCAATTGATCTTAGATAAGAATCAAAGAATCCGAAATGATTATCCAACCAAGGGATCTTTTCCAGAGGATAGGATCAAATCCTCAACCATATACTTCAGTTTTGGATATCCTTCGTCACTGGATTAGAAAGACTGTCAGTGAGAATAATCTTGAGTCTTGAGTCTTGAGTCTTGAGATTACAAAGTCTTGAGACTTTAACTATCGATATCCAGACTAGACTGATAGAAACGTTTTGTCAGCTTCAAAATATTCTGGAAAGATTTCTCCAACATCCCTAAAGATAACAATGATTTTTTTTTCCGAACAATGGTTAATTGAATAAGTTGTTTTCGGCAACTTTTGTGGTGTGTTTGTACTATCCCTGTTTCTGATGATTGACTGGATGGTGTATTTAAATATACTTCCGCATGTGCTTAATCGAAAGAAAAAGAAAAAAAGAATGGGTCAATGACACGTTTTGGAACATCGCATTTTTTAGTTGACTGCCGAGGGATGTGCACGCACTTGGGATCCGGGGTGTGACAAGTAGGGACCCTGGAAGATGGAGGGAAACATTTTGGAGTACTTTTCTTCAGCTTGATCAATGTCATGTTCAATGGAATGGCAGAACTTGCAATGACCATTTTCAGGCTTCCTGTGTTCTATAAGCAGAGAGATTTCTTGTTTTACCCCGCTTGGGCTTTAGGCTTGGCTATTCGGGTACTCCGAATTCCGTTGTCATTCATGGAATCGGGATATGGATCATCTTAACATACTACACCATCGGTTTCGCTACTGCTGCCAGCAGGTACGTGAAAATTTGCTATTGGGTTTTCCATAGATATTTGAAGCTAATGGTTCTCGGCTTATTTACTCATAATATTTGCGCACTGTGCTTTATAAGAAGGAAAAGTCTAGGAAACTAATCAATCTTACTCTTATCAGGTTCTTCAAGCAATTCTTGGCATTCTTCAGCGTCCATCAGATGGTACTGTCCCCCTTTCGGCTCATTGCATCACTTGGGCGAACTCTGGTTGTTGCAAATACCCTGGGACTCTTCACTTTGCTACTGATTTTCGTTCTTGAAGGATTGCCAAAAGTAAGTACAACTTACCAAGTACAACTTACCTCATACTTTTGCCAACCATGTCTATTTGTTGACTAAAGCATTTGTTGCCGGGCTGCTCATAGATTCTTGGGTGCCGTTAAATCGATTCTACCAGTTTTTTTGTGCCTACATTAATGTTTAATTTAATGGGGACATGTTATTCTTCCTTGCATTTACAGATGACATCAAGCCATGGATGATATGGGGATATTACATTTCTCCTGTGATGTATGGGCAAAATGCTATAGTGATAAATGAATTCCTCGACAAAAGATGGAGCAAGGTAAAATCTATTTATTCTTTCACCAATCAGTTGTCCTTCATATTACGCAGGTAATGCATTATTGAAACCTGATTGCCATCATGCGAGCTGAAGCCTAACTTGAATCCGAGAATTAATGAGCCCACGGTCGGAAGAATGCTTTCGCAGTCTCGAGGCTTCTTTGTGCAAGAGTATTGGTATTGGATCTGCATCGGAGCACTGTTTGGGTTTTCACTCCTCTTCAACATCTTCTTTAATTTAGCATCGACTTGGTTAAGTCGTAAGTTGGCTAAATTAGCATATCAGCTCATATACACAAGTGATGTAATAGTGTTGACACTCCCTGCATGAAATTGTTTGCAGCTTTGGGAGATACAAAAGCAGTTGTCTTGGATGAAGAGGCAGATAAGAAGAAAAACAAATCATTGTCTTCTCAACCTGCGAAAGAAGATTTGCACATTCTCAAAATTCATCAGTTGCTCAATGCTTTTCAACTTTAGGCTACTTTTGATGATAAACTTGCTAAGACTCTAGTCATGATCGTATAGCTGATAGAGCAATTTTCTCAAGAAAACTAAGATCGAGGAATTTCTATAATTGACTTCCAAAATAAGTTGCCTGATCAGTTATCAAGAAAAAGAATTGCCTGATCTCTGACATATGTCATGATATCCCAGGAATCGAAATGCAAGTCAGAAGTTCTTCAGAAATCTTTAGTACTTCGGAGAATATACAGAGAAGAGGGATGGTTCTGCCATTCCAACCCCTTTCTCTCGCATTCAACCATGTGAACTACTATGTGGATATGCCTGCAGTGAGTACCTTCCTCCTAAAGAGTCTATTCTTATCTTGGAAGCAGTAACTTCTTCCTAAATGTAACCATGAGCTTGTGCGAATCTTTAATACTACATATGATCATTCAGTGTCATTTTTTCTTTTGTCCGGCGTTACTCATGTCCAATTTTACTTTACCTGCAATTGTGATGGACTGAACTTCCTGTTCTTGTCATCACAAGGCAAAGGAGCAGTGATAATAACTACTACTTTCATGATATTAGGAAATGAAGAGTCAAGGACTAGAGGAAGACCGTCTCCAATTGTTGAGAGATGTCAGCAGCGCTCTCAGACCCGGGGTACTCACAGCACTGGTTGGGGTTAGTGGTGCCGGAAAGACAATCCTCATGGATGTGCTAGCCAGAAGGAAGACGGGTAGTTACATAGAAGGAAGTATTAACATCTCCGGATACCCTAAAAACCAATCTACGTTTGCTCAGGTCAGCAGTTACTGTGAACAGTGACATTCACTCGCCTACTGTCACCGTCTACGAATCCCTCCTATACTCAGCCTGGCTCTGTCTTTCTTCCGACATTAAGACTAAAACCCACAAGGTAGGGAATATTTGTCTCTCGAGATGCCCCACTTTTGTTAGGGCCTAGTTCGCATTCTCTCGTGGAAAAACTTAAATCGGATGGTTTAGTAATCTTTCTATTTTGGACTTGTGCTTCTAATTTCGTAACAGATGTTTGTGGAAGAAGTCATGGAGTTAGTCGAGCTCAACCCGATCAGGGACACCCTTGTTGGGCTTCCCGATGTTGATGGCATGTCAACTGAGCAAAGAAAGAGGCTGACAATAGCTGTAGAGTCGGTGGCTAATCCATCTATTATCTTCATGGACGAACCAACCTCCGGCCTCGATGCTAGAGCAGCTGCCATGGTGATGCGTACAGTGAGGAACACAGTAGATATAGGAGGACTGTTGTTTGCACTATTCACCAGCCGAGCATCGGCATTTTTGAGGCATTTGATGAGGTTTGGTCGCTAATCCTTCGATGTTATTATCTTTATTGTTTGAAATGCCTTGCTCTTGAGTAATTGACTCAGAAATGTTCCTATTGCAGTTGCTATTGATGAAAAGAGGCGGGCGGGTCGTTTATGCTGGACCTCTTGGTCGCCATTCCCACAAGCTCGTAGAATATTTTGAGGTGAGCCTTTTCTGTTTCCTAAATACCTAGCGTCTACCCGGTTGCCTCTTTCCCTCAGAATCTTCAGGTAATTCTTGAATTTTGGTAAATATGTGAATTACACCAGGCTGTCCTAGGGGTTCCGAAGATCATGAATGGTTACAATTCGGCCAAGTGGATGCTGGAAGTGAGTGCTTCGGCAATTGAGGCTCAGCTCCATATCGACTTTGATGACATTTATGCAAACTCTGATCTTGATAAGTAAGGGCATGCATGGTAACGTTTTTATTTCTCCCGATTTCTATTCTTTTGTTCCCTGGAACAAAAAAAGAACATAAATCTTTTTAATAATGCCAACTTATTATTCTTTTCCTCATAATAGAAAAGTGGTTGGAAAATAGATTTGGAACAGAAGCAAGAAACAAAAAAAAAAAAAAATAGCTTGTTCCCGGGAACAATTTCTACAAAAAGATTTTTCTTTTTCTTTTCTATTTATATTTTATCCTTCTTTCTTGTTGTGGCCACTGCCGGCCGCCTGCCAACCGTTGGCCACCTCCTGCCACCTGCGACCATCATCAGCAGCCAACCGCTGGCGACTGTTGGCGATGGTCGCCACCGCCCGTAGCCCACCAACCACTGCCACAGCCCACCGGTTGACGATCAACACCATTCGCTGACAGCCTGCCGTCACCAACTGCCACACGACCGCCGCAGGGGGGGCGGCGGCCAATGGGCTATGGGCGGCAATCCTGTGATGGCTGTCGGCGGTTGTGCGGCGGTCGTGCGACGGTCATGCGACGGTTGTGCAATAGTTGTGCGGCTTTCGTGCAGCAATCGTGCGGCGGTGGGTGGTGGTCGGCGGTCCGTGAATAAGAAGAAAAAATAAATAAATACAAAAATTTATAAATTTTAACTAAACGCATTTATATTATTTTTCTATTTCAAGAATATAAATTTTGTATAATTACCAAACACCTTATTTTACTTAGAAATTATTCCCGGAGTAAAAATAGAAAAAAAAACTATTTTTGAAAAAAAAATAGTTTCCCGGAATAGAAATGTTGCCATGCGCAACCTAAGTTTCTTAAGGATTCAAGTTTCAAATTCGTCATTGAAATAATTTGCTCATAAAGGCCAATGTCAATTTAACAATTTTGTTTTCTTTGAATCATTTTCAGGAGAAACCAAGAACTGATCAAAGAGCTTAGTACCCCAGCTCCGACCTCCAAAGATCTCTACTTCTCAACCAAGCACTCGCAACCTTTTCTCACACAATGCAAGGCTTGTGTTTGGAAACAGCACTGGTCTTACTGGAGAAATCCTCAGTACAATGCCATTCGGTTCTTCATGACTACAATCGTTGGCATTTTGTTCGGTCTGATATTCTTAAATAAAGGAGACCGGACGTAAGTTTTGATTTATTTCATCTTATGTGTTTTGCTGAGTAAACTCTTCAAAGTGACCAAACATAAATAGATTCCCCATCATTAAATGTTAGAGATGCAAGTCATTCATGATATCTGCATATTCAGACTTTGGCTATGATTAATCTCGACAGCACCAAGCAACAAGACCCGATGAGTCTTTTAGGAGCCATGTATGCAGCTGTGCTGTTCCCTGGGGCGTGAAATGCTTCTGCTGTGCAGTCTATTGTTGCCATTGAGAGGACGGTCTTCTACCGTGAACGAGCAGCTGCAATGTACTCTCCTCTGCCATACGCATTTGCTCAGGTATGAACACATTAATTTAGCAAGGTCGAGTCCTCTTTGAAGCATAAAAGGATATAAGAAAACAATTACCACCCCAATGATATGAAGGCTGAACAGTATAAAATGATTTTTTGCAGGTGGCCATTGAGACAATTTACGTGGCTATTCAGACATTTGTCTACAGTCTTTTCCTTTACTCAATGTTCGGGTTTGAATGGAAGGCTGGGAAGTTCTTGTGGTTCTACTGCTACATGCTGATGTGCTTCATCTACTTCATGATGTCTGGGATGATGATTGCAGCATTGACGTCGGGCCACCAGATCGTTGCCATTGTGATGTCCTTCTTCCTGAGCTTTTGGAACTCGTTCTCTGGCTTCCTTATCCCTAGGCCGGTATGTCTGCTTTCACTCAGTAATTTGCTGCATTACATATGTCCTGAAGGCATTTTTCAGTAGCTCACTTCCAATAAGTTCTAGCTTGTCAATTTATGAACGGAATTTTTGGACAAAACATATTTCTTCTTGGTCTTAATGGCATGACCCTGTCAAAGGACAGCAGCTTTCAGAACAAAACGTCACACTCGTTAATTTGGCGCATTACTTATGTCCTGAAGGCATTTTCAGTAGCTCACTTTGGAGAAGTTATAGCTTGTCAATTTAAGAACAGAATTTTGGGACAAAACATATTTCTTCTTGGTCTTGATGGCATAATCTTGTCAAAGGACAGCAGCGTTCGGATTAAAACATCACAATCTGAAGCTTAGTCCACATTTCAAGCTTCTTGCTGTGCACTAGATTCTTTGGCACATGGAAAAAGAAACATTAGAGTTCAGCATCATCAGCAACATGAGAACCGTGTGTTGATCTTTTTGTTTCATTTTGACAGATGCAGCAAATTCCTATATGGTGGAGGTAGTATTACTAGGCTTCACCAGTGGCGTGGACGCTGTACAGTCTAGTCACCTCCCAAGTGGGTGACAAGAATGGCAATCTCGAAATACCAGGAGCTGGCGACATGGATTAGCCCCGTGCCACTTTAGGCCGGCTGCTTGTTATGAGTGTGACTAGCAGGGTCACATAGCCAGGAATTGTCCTAGAAGACCGATGGGTTAGAATCGAGGGTACATGCCGTAGAACACACCATAAGGTGGACTGAACCGACCTCCAGCGCAAGGGAGAGTGTACACCACCACCAGATGATAGGCTATGGACTCGCTTGATGTGATCACAGGTACGATCTTGTTAAATGACCATACTGCTTATGCTTTATTTGACCCCAGGGCAACTCATTTGTTTATAGCTGAGCAATTTGTTATGCTATTAGGATTGAGTTTTGAAATGTTGGAATCAATGGTTAGCATATCTACACCATTAAAGGATAAGGTGTTGTTTGCAATGGGCTATTCTGGTTGCAAGTTAGTAATTAGTGAGTGAGAGGGGAGGATAGATTTGATAGTACTAGCCATGTATGATTTTGATGTGATAATTGACATGGACTGGCTCACCAAGCAACGAGCTAAGATAGACTGCTATCATAAAGCGATTCAGTTTAACCATTAGCGAGTGAAATTTTCGAGTTTATTGGGAGTTGAGGAGGATCCTCAATTCCCTTAATCTCGTCACTTGAGGCAATTCGTTTGTTAGATGGGGGTTGTCGGTCACCTCCTGCCACTTGCGGCCATCGTCGACAACCAACCGTTGATGACTGTTGGCGACGGTCACCGCCACCCACAGCCCATTGGCCGTTGCCCACAACCAACCAGCCGACGGATGGGCTGTGGGCGGCAATCCAATGACGGCGGTCGTGCGGTGGTCGTGCGATGGTCAAGCGGTGGTCGTGCGGCGGTCGTGCGATGGTCGTGCGGCATTCGTGCAACAATCGTGCGGTGGTGGGCGACGGTCGGCAGTTCGTGAGTAAGAAGAAAAAACAAATAAATACAAAAATTTATAATTTTTTACCAAACACATTTCTATTCTTTTTCTGTTTCAAGAATAGAAATTTTGTATAATTACCAAACACTTTATTTTACTTAGAAATTATTCCCGGAATAGAAATAGAAAGAAACCATTTCTGAAAAGAAATAGTTCCCTGGAATAGAATGATTGCCATGCACACCCTAAGCTTCTTAAGGATCCAAGTTTCAAATACGTCATTGAAATAATTTGCTCATAAAGGCCAACGTCAAATTAACAATTTTGTTTTCTTTGAATCATTTTCAGGAGGAACCAAGAACTCATCAAAGAGCTTAGTACCCCAACTCTGAGCTCCAAAGATCTCTACATCCCAACTGAGCACTCGCCATGGGGTGGGAGGGCAAGGACGAGGTCACCGTCTTCCCCCTCACGCAGCGGTACACCTTTTGGCTCACCGCTCGCCTATTCCTCAGTGTTGAGGACCCAAGCTATGTTGCACGATTGGCCGACCCATTCCAGCTCTTGGCCTCTGGCATCATCTCAATCCCCATTAACCTACCCTGGACGCCGTTCAACCGTGCCATCGAGGCCTCCAACCTCATCAGGAAGGAGCCAAGGGCGATCATCAAGCAGAGGAAGGTCGATCTAGCCGAAGGGAAGGCTTCGCCGACACAGGACATATTGTCCCACATGCTCCTGGCGACGGATGAGGATGGGAAACACATGACCGAGCTAGATATCGCCGACAAGATTCTTGGATTGCTGATTGGTGGCCGCGACACCGCCAGTGCTGCTTGTACTTTCGTCGTTAAATATCTCGCTGAGCTTCTCGCAATCTTTGAACAAGTTTACAAGGGTAAGATTTTCTTTTTCAGTCTATTCTTTTTGTTTTTGGCTATATCCATATAAATATTATGATCCGAGTAATATAAGTAATATACACAATTAAGGAGAAGTAAATTTTTTGGAGGAACTATAATTAAAAAAACAAAAGCTCTAAACTTGACTTGTTAATATCCAAAAAATCAATTGAACTTATATTTTTTTGGACGATATTTTTTACATTTAAATTTTCTAATCATTTTTTTAATTAATCTCACCAAATTAATGAGTGAATCAGACACCCATGTGACCAAGTTTTTTATTTGAAATTCTTTGAGAAAAACGAAGGTATATATAACCAGTGAATGCCCACAGATTTGCCTACCAAGCGGCAAATGATCCATGCCTTTGTCCATATTTATCTATATGTACTGACTCTTATTTATTTTATTTTTTTGTATGTAACTGTGCAATAAACAGAGCAAATGGAGATCGCGAAGTCGAAAGCTCCAGGTGAGTTGCTGAACTGGGATGATATTCAAAACATGAAATACTCGTGGAACGTGGCCTGTGAAGTCTTGATGCTTGCCCCTCCTCTCCAGGCTGTGTTCAAGGAAGTCATCAACAACATTATGTTCAATGGTTTCTTCATTCCGAATGGATAGAAGGCAAACACAACCCCAGCCTGTCCATTGCTTGTTCATCTCTTAACTGGCGAAATTGTAATTCGACAGTCGAACTAACAACTCTTAGGATTGAATTATTTTCTTAGATCTATTGGAGTGCGAACTCAACCCACAAGAGTGCCGAATATTTCCCTGAGCCAAAGAAGTTTGACCCAACCCGGTTCGAAGGGGATGGACCAGCGCCATACACATTCATGTCCTTCGGGGCGGCCCCAGGATGTTCCCAGGGAAGGAGTATGCTCACCTGGAAATACTCGTGTTCATGCACAATCTGTTGAAGAGGTTCAGGTGGGAGAAGTTGCTTCCGGATGAGAAAATTGTCGTTGACCTGATGCCGATGCTTGCGAAGGAACTCCCTGTTTATCTATACCCTCACAAAGCTTGATTAAACCAAAGTAGAGAGAGTGGGAGAGGGATAACATAAGGATATCTACATCCATCGCTTAAGGAACAACTTCATGTGAGACATGAATTTAATAAAGGACCCCATACACGTAATAATGTACTCTTTCCATCTTTGTACATCATGTTTTTCTTTGGTTATACACATTGTCATTAATTGTGATTGACTGTGATTGTCCGCGGAAGGGGTAGAAGCCAGTGGGCTGTGGGCGGCAATCCTGCGACAGCGGTCGTGCGGCAGTCATGCGACGGTCAAGTGATGGTCGTGCGGCGATCGTGCAATGGTCGTGCAGCATTCGTGCAACAGTTGAGCGGCGGTGGGCGACAATTGGCGGTTCGTGAGTAAGAAGAGAAAATAAATAAATACAAAAGTTTATAAATTTTTACCAAACACCTTATTTTACTCATAAATTGTTCCCGAAGTATAAATAGAAAAAAACTATTTCTGAAAAGAAATAGTTTCCCGGAATAGAAACGTAGCCATGCGCACTCTAAGTTTCTTAAGGATCTAAGTTTCAAATACGTCATTGAAATAATTTGCTCATAAAGGCCAATGTCAATTTAACAATTTCGTTTTCTTTGAATCATTTTTAGGAGGAACCAAGAACTCATCAAAGAGCTTAGTAACCCAGCTCCGAGCTCCAAAGATCTCTACTTCTCGATCGAGCACTCGCCATGGGGTGGGAGGGCAAGGACGAGGTCACCGTCTTCCCCCTCACGCAGCAGTACACCTTCTGGCTCGCCGTCCGCCTATTCCTCAGTGTTGAGGACCCAAGCTATGTTGCGTGGTTGGCCGACCCGTTCCAGCTCTTGGCCTCCGGCATCATCTCGATCCCCATTAACCTACCCTGGACGCCGTTCAACTGTGCCATCAAGGCCTCCAACCTCATCAGGAAGGAGCCAAGGGCAATCATCAAGTAGAGGAAGGTTGATCTGGCCGAAGGGAAGGCTTCGCCGACGCAAGACATATTGTCCCACATGTTCCTAGCGACGGATGAGCATGGGAAACACATGACTGAGCTCGATATCGCCGACAAGATTCTCGGCTTGCTGATTGGTGGCCGCAACACCACCAGTGCTGCTTGTACTTTTTGCCATTAAATATCTTGCTAAGCTTCCCGCGATTTATGAACAAGTTTACAGGGGTAAGATCTTCTTTTTCAGTCTATTCTTTTCTTTTTTTTTTGGCTATATCAATGTGAATATTATGACCCGAGTAATATAAGTAATATACACAATTAAGGATAAATTTTTTTTGAGGAACTATAATTAAAAAAAAAAAATATCTCTAAACTTAACTTGTTAATATCCAAAAAAATCAATTGAACTAATCTTTTTTAGGATGAGATTTTGTACATTTGAATTCTCTAATCATTTTTTTTAATTAATCTCAACAAATTAATTGGTGAATCAGACACCCATGTGAAAAAGTTTTTTATTTGAAATTCATTGAGAAAAACGAAGGTATATAAAACTAGTGAAGATGCTCCCAAATTTGCCTACCAAGCAGCAAATGATCCATGCCTCTGTCCATATTTATCTATATGTACTGACTCTTATTTTTTTTGTATGTGATCGTGCGATAAACAGAGCAAATGGAGATCGCGAAGTCAAACTAACAACTCTTAGGATTGAATTATTTTCTTAGATCTATTGGAGTGCGAACTCAACCCACAAGAGCGCCGAATATTTCCCCGACCCAAAGAAGTTTGACCCAACCCAGTTGGAAGGGGATGAACCAGCACCATACACATTCGTGCCCTTCGAGGGCGGCCCCAGGATGTACCTAGGGAAGGAGTACGCTCGCCTGGAAATACTCGCCTTCATGCACAATCTATTGAAGAGGTTCAGGTGAGAGTTTGAAGAGGTTCAAGTGAGAGAAGTTGCTTCCGGAGGAGAAAATTGACGTTGACCCGATGCCGATGCCTACGAAGGGACTCCCCATTTATCTATACCCAGGGAGAGAGATAACACAAGGATATCTACATCCATCGCTTAGAGAACAACTTCATGTGAGACATGCATTTAATAAAGGACCCCATACACGCGATAATCTACTCTTTTCATCTTCGTACATCATGTTTTTCTTTGGTTATACACACTGTCATTAATTGTTATTGACTGTGTTTGTCTGCGGAGGGGGCAGCGGCCAGTGGGCTGTGGGCGGCAATCCTGCAAGGGCGGTCGTGCAGCGGTCGTGCGGCGATCGTGCGACGATCGTGCTGCATTCGTGCAACAGTCGTGCGGTTGTAGGCGATGGTCGGCGGTTCGTGAGTAAGAAGAAAAAACAAATAAATACAAAAGTTTATAAATTTTTACCAAATACATTATTCCAAAAATGAAATTTTGTATAATTACCAAACACCTTATTTTACTCATAAATTGTTCCCTAAGTAGAAATAGAAAAAAACTATTTCTGAAAATAAATAGTTCCCCGGAATAGAAACGTTGCCATGCGCACCCTAAGTTTCTTAAGGATCTAAGTTTCAAATACGTCATTGAAATAATTTGCTCATAAAGGCCAATGTCAATCTAACAATTTTGTTTTCTTTGAATCATTTTTAGGAGGAACCAAGAACTCATCAAAGAGCTTAGTACCCCAGCTCCGAGCTCCGAAGATCTCTACTTCTCGACCGAGCACACGCCATGGGGTGGGAGGGCAGGGACGAGGTCACCGTCTTCCCCCTCACGCAGCGGTACACCTTCGGCTCGCCGTCCGCCTGTTCCTCAGCGTTGAGGACCCAAGCTATGTTGCGTGGTTGGCCGACCCGTTCCAGCTCTTGGCCTCCGGCATCATCTCGATCCCCATTAACCTACCCTGGACGCCGTCCAACTGTGGCATCGAGGCCTCCAACCTCATCGGGGAAGGAGCCAAGCGCAATCATCAAGCGAGGAAGGTTGATCTGGCCGAAGGGAAGGCTTCGCCGACGCAAGACATATTGTCCCACATGTTCCTAGCGACGGATGAGGATGAGAAACACATGACTGAGCTCGATATCGCCGACAAGATTCTCAGTTTGCTGATTGGTGGCCGTGACACCACCAGTGCTGCTTGTACTGTTGCCGTTACATATCTTGCTGAGCTTCCCGCGATCTATGAACAAGTTTACAAGGGTAAGATCTTCTTTTTCAGTCTATTCTTTTCTCTTTTTTTTGGCTATATCTACGTGAATATTATGACCCGAGTAATATAAGTAATATACACAATTAAGGATAAATTTTTTTGTGGAACTATAATTAAAAAAAAAAAATCCCTAAACTGGACTTGTTAATATCCAAAACATCAATTGAACTAATCTTTTTTAGGATGAGATTTTGTACATTTAAATTCTCTAATCATTTTTTTAATTAATCTCAACAAATTGATTGGTGAATCAGACACCCATGTGACAAAGTTTTTTATTTGAAATTCTTTGAGAAAAACGAAGGTATATATAACCAGTGAAGATGCTCCCAAATTTGCCTACCAAGCAGCAAATGATCCATGCCTTTGTCCATATTTATCTGTATGTACTGACTCTTATTTTTTTTGTATGTGATCGTGCGATAAACAGAGCAAATGGAGATCGCGAAGTCGACAGCTACGGGTGAGTTGCTGAACTGGGACAATATTCAGAAGATGAAATATTCGTGGAACGTGGCCTGTGAAGTCTTGAGGCTTGCCCCTCCTCTCCAGGGTGCGCTCAGGGAGGTCATCAACAACTTTATGTTCAATGGTTTCTCCATTGACAACCCCACCCTGTCCACTGCTTGTTCATCTCTTAATTAGCGAAATCGTAATTTGATAGTCGAACTAACAACTCTTAGGATTGAATTATTTTCTTAGATCTATTGGAGTGCGAACTCAACCCACAAGAGCGCCGAATATTTCCCCGAGCCAAAGAAGTTTGACCCAACCCAGTTGGAAGGGGATGGACCAGCGCCATACACATTCGTGCCCTTCGAGGGCAGCCCCAGGATGTACCCAGGGAAGGAGTACGCTCGCCTGGAAATACTCGTCTTCATGCACAATCTATTGAAGAGGTTCAGGTGAGAGTTTGAAGAGGTTCAGGTGAGAGAAGTTGCTTCCGAACGAGAAAATTGACGTTGACCCGATGCCGATGCCTACGAAGGGACTCCCCGTTTATCTATACCCAGGGAGAGAGATAACACGAGGATATCTACATCCATCGCTTAGAGAACAACTTCATGTGAAACATGCATTTAATAAAGGACCCCATACACACGATAATCTACTCTTTTCATCTTCGTACATCATGTTTTTCATTGGTTATACACACTGTCATTAATTGTTATTGACTGTGATTGTCCGCGGAGGGGGCAGCGGCGAGTGGGCTGTGGGCGGCAATCCTGCGACGGCGGTCGTGCAGCGGTCGTGCGACGGTCAAGCAGTGGTCGTGCGGCGATCGTGCGACGATCGTGCTGCATTCGTGCAACAGTCGTGCGGCGGTGGGCGATGGTTGGCAGTTCGTGAGTAAGAAGAAAAAACAAATAAATACAAAAGTTTATAAATTTTTACCAAATGCATTATTCCAAAAATGAAATTTTGTATAATTACCAAACACCTTATTTTACTCATAAATTGTTCCCTAAGTAGAAATAGAAAAAAACTATTTCTGAAAATAAATAGTTCCCCGGAATAGAAACGTTGCCATGCGCACCCTAAGTTTCTTAAGGATCTAAGTTTCAAATACGTCATTGAAATAATTTGCTCATAAAGACCAATGTCAATCTAGCAATTTTGTTTTCTTTGAATCATTTTTAGGAGGAACCAAGAACTCATCAAAGAGCTTAGTACCCCAGCTCCGAGCTCCAAAGATCTCTACTTCTCGACCGAGCACACGCCATGGGGTGGGAGGGCAAGGACGAGGTCACCGTCTTCCCCCTCACGCAGCGGTACACCTTCTGGCTCGCCGTCCGCCTGTTCCTCAGCGTTGAGGACCCAAGCTATGTTGCGTGGTTGGCCGACCCGTTCCAGCTCTTGGCCTCCGGCATCATCTCGATCCCCATTAACCTACCCTGGACGCCGTTCAACTGTGGCATCGAGGCCTCCAACCTCATCAGGAAGGAGCCAAGGGCAATCATCAAGCAGAGGAAGGTTGATCTGGCCGAAGAGAAGGCTTCGCCGACGCAAGACATATTGTCCCACATGTTCCTAGCAACAAACGAGGATGGGAAACACATGACTAAGCTTGATATCGCCGACAAGATTCTCGGCTAGCTGATTGGTGGCCGCGACACCACCAGTGCTGCTTGTACTTTTGTCGTTTAATATCTTGCTGAGCTTCCTGCGATCTATGAACAAGTTTACAAGGGTAAGATCTTCTTTTTCAGTCTATTCTTTTCTTTTCTTTTTTGGTTATATCCACGTAAATATTATGATATGAGTAATATACACAATTAAGGAGATAGTAAATTTTTTTGTGGAACTATAATTAAAAAAACAAAATCTCTAAACGTGACTTGTTAATATTCAAAAAATCAATTGAACTAATCTTTTTTAGGACGAGATTTTTTACATTTAAATTCTCTAATCATTTTTTAAATTAATCTCAACAAATTAATTGGTGAATCAGACACCCATGTGACAAAGTTTTTTATTTGAAATTCTTTGAGAAAAACGAAGGTATATATAACCAGTGAAGATAATCCCAAATTTGCCTACCAAGCAGCAAATGATCCATGCCTTTGTCCATATTTATCTGTATGTACTGACTCTTATTTTTTTTGTATGTAGTCGTGCGATAAACAGAGCAAATGGAGATCGCGAAGTCGAAAGCTCCGGGTGAGTTGCTGAACTGGGACGATATTCAGAAGATGAAATACTCGTGGAACGTGGCCTGTGAAGTCTTGAGGCTTGCCCCTCCTCTCCAGGGTGCGTTCAGGGAGGTCATCAACAACTTTATGTTCAATGGTTTCTCCATTGACAACCCCACCCTGCCCACTGCTTGTTCATCTCTTAATTAGCGAAATCATAATTTGATAGTTGAACTAACAACTCTTAGGATTGAATTATTTTCTTCCATCTATTGGAGTGCGAACTCAACCCACAGGAGCGCCGAATATTTCCCCGAGCCAAAGAAGTTTGACCCAACCCGGTTGGAAGGGGATGGACCAGCGCCATACACATTCGTGCCCTTCGAGGGCGGCCCCATGATGTGCCCAGGGAAGGAGTATGCTCGCCTGGAAATACTCGTCTTCATGCACAATTTGTTGAAGAGGTTCAGGTGAGAGAAGTTGCTTCCGGACAAGAAAATTGACGTTGACCCGATGCCGATGCCTGCGAAGGGACTCCCTGTTTATCTATACCCTCACAAAGCTTGATTAAACCAAAGTAGAGAGAGAGGGACGAGAAAATTGACGTTGACCCAATGCCAATGCCTGCGAAGGGACTCCCCGTTTATCTATACCCTCACAAAGCTTGATTAAACCAAAGTAGAGAGAGAGGGAGAGAGATAACACAAGAATATCTACATCCATCGCTTAAAGAACAACTTCATGTGAGACATGCATTTAATAAAGGACCCCATACACGCGATAATCTACTCTTTTCATCTTCGTACATCATGTTTTTCTTTGGTTATACACACTGTCATTAATTGTGATTAACTGTGATTGTCCGCGGAGGGGGCAGCGGCTAGTGGGCTGTGGGCGGCAATCCTGCGATGGCGGTCGTGCGGTGGTCGTGCGATGGTCAAGCGGTGGTTGTACGGTGATTGTGCAGTGGTTGTGCGGTGATTGTGCGATGGTTGTGCAGCATTCGTGCAACAGTCGTGCGGCGGTGGGCGACGGTCGATGGTTCGTGAGTAAGAAGAAAAAACAAATAAATACAAAAGTTTATAAATTTTTACCAAACGCATTTATATTCTTTTTCTATTCCAAGAATAGAAATTTTGTATAATTATCAAACACCTTATTTTACTCATAAATTGTTCCCGAAGTAGAAATAGAAAAAAACTATTTCTGAAAATAAATAGTTCTCCGGAATAGAAACATTGCCATAAGCACCCTAAGTTTCTTAAGGATCTAAGTTTCAAATACATCATTGAAATAATTTGCTCATAAAGGCCAATGTCAATTTAACAATTTTGTTTTCTTTGAATCATTTTTAAGAGGAACCAAGAACTCATCAAAGAGCTTAGTACCCCAGCTCCGAGCTCCAAAGATCTCTACTTCTCGACCGAGCACTCGCCATGGGGTGGGAGGGCAGGGGTCAGGTCACCGTCTTCCCCCTCACGCAGAGGTACACCTTCTGGCTCGCCGTCCGCCTGTTCCTCAGCGTTGAGGACCCAAGCTATGTTGCATGGTTGGTTGACCCGTTCCAGCTCTTGGCCTCTGGCATCTTCTTGATCCCCATTAACCTACCCTAGATGCCGTTCAACCATGCCATTGAGGCCTCCAACCTCATCAGGAAGGAGTCGAGGGTAATCATCAAGCAAGAGGAAGGTCGATCTGGCCGAAGGGAAGGCTTCGCTGACATAGGACATATTGTCCCACATGCTCCTGGCGGCGGACGAGGATGGAAAACACATGACCGAGCTTGATATCGCCGACAAGATTCTCGGCTTGCTGATTGGTGGCCGCGACACTGCCAGTGCTTCTTGTACTTTCTTCGTTAAATATTTTGCTAAACTTCCCGTGATCTATGAACAAGTTTACAAGGGAGATCTCGAGTTATTTAAGGAATATGAGGATAGCCCACCAATCATGCTCGCCCATACAATCAAGATCTAGGTGTCCATAAGTAAAACCTTCCAAGTATACTTCGCCAATCAACGGATCTAAATTACCCGAATCAAAACGAATAATAGATTCTAAGATGCTATATCCAGTCAAAAGATCTTCTTCAGTCGATAGAATTAAATCCTTAAAGAAATACTCATCTCTAGATAAGTCTTCTTCGACGATCTAGAAACTGCCAATGAGGGTAGACTTTGAATCTTGAGTTTGGTGGTCCGATAGTTTTCAAACTTTGATGAAAGAGTCTGCAAGTTTTCAGACTAGACTAATGGAAACGTTTTGTCAGCTTCAAAATAAATATGGAAGTTTTCTCCAACAATTTGAAATTCTTTGAGAAAAACGAAGGTATATATAACCAGTGAAATGCTCCCAGCTTTGCCCAGCAATTAGTAAATGATCCATGCCTTTGTCCATATTTATCTGTACGTATTGACTCTTATTTTTTTTTGTATGTAATCGTGCAATAAATAGAGCAAATGGAGATCGCGAAGTCGAAAGCTCCGGGTGAGTTGCTGAATTGGGATGATATTCAGAAGATGAAATACTCGTGGAACGTGGCCTGTGAAGTCTTGAGGCTTGCCCCTCCTCTCTAGGGTGCGTTCAAGGAAGTCATCAACAACTTTATCTTCAATGGTTTCTCCATTCCAAAGGGATGGAAGGCAAACACAACCCCACCCTATCCACTGCTTGTTCATCTCTTAACTAGCGAAATCGTAATTTGACAGTCAAACTAACAACTCTTAAGATTGAATTATTTTCTTAGATTTATTGGAGTGCGAACTCAACCCACAAGAGCGCCGAATATTTCCTCGAGCCAGAGAAGTTTAACCCAACCTAGTTCGAAGGGGATGGACCGGCACCATACATATTCGTGCCCTTCGGGGATGGCCCCAGGATGTGCCCAGGGAAGGAGTACGCTCACCTGGAAATACTCATATTCATGCACAATCTGTTGAAGAGGTTCAGGTGGGAGAAGTTGCTTCCGGACGAGAAAATTGCCGTTGGCCCTATGCCGATGCCTACGAAGGGACTCTCCGTTTATCTATATCCTCACAAAGCTTGATTAAACCAAAGTAGAGAGAGAGAGAGATAACACAAGGATATCTGCATCCATCGCTTAAAGAACAACTTCATGTATAACATGCGTTTAATAAAGGACCCCATACACGCGATAATGTACTCTTTCCATCTTCGTACATCATGTTTTTCTTTGGTTATACAAACTGTCATTAATTGTGATTGACTGTGATTGTCCGGGATAGTGGAGGCTACGGAACCGCAAAAAGAGGGATATGTATATTTTTATTACAAGGTTCAACATTTCATATGATCCCTAAGCTCTCGTCATCAAGTGATATTTCAATTTTACCCCATGTTTTAGACTTTGTACAATTTGGGCCATGAATTACTCTTTTGGTTAAAGCTACATCATGATTAATAAATCCTAAGATCTTAAACCTTTCAAAATAAATGGGCAATTTAATGAGTTGGACATTAATTTCCGTGGGTTCACATGTTGAATCTTGTACGAAGTATGCATTTTTTATATTAAAAAGTTGGACATGTCATATGATTACTCAGCTCTAGCCATGCGATATTCACTTTAATCTCCGTATTTTTTAAAAATTGTTCAAGGTGGGCCTTAAATTTCTTTTAATTTTAGGTACATCATAATTCCAAAACATGGCTAATTTTCTCCCTATCATACTAATTGAAAAGGTTAATAAATTTGACATTAATTTTCATAGGTTCACATGTCCAATTTCTGTATGATTTATGTAGAGCAGTCTTAGGCTATTGTTGAAAAGGCTGATTTAGTTCTTTCAGAGAGTTGATTAATTTGTTAGGAATATGCTTAATCTATTTTACAACAAAATGTGTATTAAAAGAAATGCAATGTATTCGGATATATTTGAATGACTAAAAAATAATTATAACGTGGGCCTAAGAACTTGTTAGCTTTATTTGGTACACCAATGGGAACTTTATTCAGATAAAGTACAGACACAAAGATGATACGGATGACTTGACAAGGATTGATCATTAGCAACATCTAGAGTTTCTCGTGAAGCAAGATGAAAACAAGGTTGAAAGAAACTACCCCTTTTTTGTGTTTACTTTGTGAAGAGAATTATTATAGAGGCGATCGGCTTCAAAATTAATAGATTTTAGCTCTAAAACCTGAAATTTACTTTATCATAATCGCACCCTTGGAAAGATTCCTAAGGTTGACTCGGGAATTGGGTTTGGTCTAAGTTTAGATAATATCACTATTACTGTTGCAAATTATACCATGAGAACGATCTATGTCATATTAGTTGAGGCATCAATGAATTCCTTAGACTTTCCAAATTCAAAACCCATCTCCGATATAATTATCTTTTTTTAGGCAACATAAAAAAATAAAAATAAAAAGTAAAACCCGTTCAAAACAAGTTTAAGACCAACAGTTCACGGTGTGAAACTTGGAAATGAACCGGTCAAGCCGAATTTTCATTTATTTTTACCGTGGAGAGGGGGATAGGAGATGAGAAAATGTCCCATCCTTCCATGGAAAAGTAAATCACTTAATTTCCAAATTTTTGAGAGGATTGTCGAATGTCCTTATAACTTCAACGGGAGTTGCAAATTATTCTGAGATAGTGTTTGTTTTGCGCAATTTCACAACACGACGCCGCTTTTAAAGCATTTTAATCTTTCTCTCTCTCTCTCTCTTTTACTCTCATTAAAGTGTTGTTCAGCAATTTTAAAGGAAAGATGTTGTGGTTTGAAGGGTAGCCTTGTTCTTGGGTACCTTAGGTTGGAAAGATGTAGTGGTTTGAAGCAAAATATCAAGCAGTGGTGATCAGGGTCAACGAAGAAGGATTGAGTGAGCACGAGGACCTTCAAACACTCGGATCAGGAAAACAAGGGAGAAGAGAGGCATGGCCGACAAGACTTGGAAGCAACGGACGGCATCAGTTGACGATGGCGACAATGTCCAAAGAATGATGGAGAAGGATCACCAACAGTGTTTATGCTCTATTTTGGCTGCAATGAGCTCAAGGTGGTCGGCGATGAAGATTGACAGGGATTGAAGATAGTGGATGGTGGATTGAGCAATTTGTGGATGAAGGGAAGTTGTGAAAGGTAAATTCTAAGTGCTTTTGCATCTGGTGCCGATTTCTATTGTCCTAATCAACTAGGGGAGGGAAGTTTCTGAAAAATTGGATGCTTATGATGGCATGACTGAGGAATTTTGAATGCTGGGATCTGGCAGGGGGTGGATTTGGACTTCGCCTACACATCATTTCGGCTTTCTCTACGAGGAGAGACAATTAGGAGGTGGATTCGTATGACATGCTCATTGTACAGGTTTCGTCCTTGATCCAAGGGAGATGAGCTAGAGTTACTGCAACATCCACTATAAACGGACAATTTACAACACTAGATGACAATCTTTCAACGAGCAATTTACAGTGACCACGTGTATAACTTCTTTGTTAATTGATGGCTTTTGAGAATTAGGGTTTATATTTGGGGAATTTGAGAAAATGCTTGATTGTCCAATTTAGGGTTTATATTTGGCGCAAAACTCATAAGCGACATTGTTTAGAGAATAATATGATAACTAGGCACGCCGGCGAGCCACGTCGGATAGAGAAATTAATTAAAAAATTGCCATCTCAAATTTCCAGCGACCCAAATTAGAATTGACACATAAGTGATTGTTCTTTAAAAAAAAAACACTTAAAAAATTATCCAAAAAAAAAATTGATATTAAAGTGAGTGTTATACCAAACTTTTTGACACTTTTTGCTCATAAGCTAGCTAGTAATATAAGAGAAGAACATTTCTTGGACCTAGCAAATGGCATTTGCTCAGCTAAACTGACAGAATCAAGTGCGGCTCAACAACGTTTTTTCTTCTGCGGACCCTCAAAGTTTTAGTTATTGCTCGATAAGTCCCTTTACAAATTCACATTTATGGGCTTTGCTGGAAGCTCCTGAGCAATATTACCAACAGTAATATGCCCCTGCTTCGAGAGATTAATTACCCCAAAAATTAACAGCCAACCCTAATCCCCTCGGTCTCTGCCCCTCCATTCTACCACCGCCATCTCTCCCACTTTGGGACAAACGGGGCCGTCCATCCCCTAGGTGGGATCAGGTCGGTGATCCGCTACGACATTTTGCTAATCCTAAAGTGAACAATACCGCAGAAAAGAATATAATCAAAGTTCATACACCAGGAACAAGGGAAAGTAAACACCAAAGTGTGAAAACATAACAATCTGTTTCTCTCAGCTCTTACTTGGACATTGTATCTTGGAATCACCCAACATTGCAACTCGAGTTTTATGAAGCTGTTCCTCTCCAAGACGAAAGAGTGGCTGTAGATCCAGTCCACACTGCGGAGGTGAGCGTAACTGGCCACATCATCCACAGTTACCACTTGGGTGAGTGAGGCCAAAGACGCGAGCAAGGCGAATCCCAGCGATAGATGATAGACTCTGGCATTGTCAGGTGCGTCAAATGCACCACATCGGACGAATCTTTTGCTCTTCGAAGGGATGTCTCGTATGTGGCGTTCATTGACCGGTCCATTGATCTGTATATGCAGTCGTAGATCGACATAAAAAGATTATGGTTTGTCCGAAATTGGGCGTAGTGCAATGAATGGAAATCGTTGAAATATTATGATTCACAAGTAATTTTTAACTAAAAGTCCATTTGTCGCGAGAACTGGTGTCATAAGAATACATTTAAATGCACTTAAATTACAAGGGTTCAATTTTGAATATATTTATTACAAATATTAAAAGAATATATCTTTTATTTTATGAAAAAACCGGTCTACCTAAAGTAAAAAAAATTTGTCTAATTCACGCACTCACTCCCACGGTTCCACTTAGGCTTTCCTTATTTCATGGAGAATGAATCATTTGAAAAATGTTTTTCTAAAAATTATTGTTTGTATCTTTTTCAAAAATGAATAACAAAGTCCACAAAAATATTTAGACATATTTTATTGTCAATAATAAAAATATTTTTCATTAATTTATTATTTCAAGTGGAATTAATCAATTTTAATTCAAACGGCTATATGGCGATGTAAGGATTGTGGTTCGACCAAAGTAACAATGACACGTGTCACTGGTCTTAACTAGCAGGTAGAATCGATCTTTTTACACTATGAATTTACTATGAATGTTAGTATAGTCGGTTTTGTATTTGTAATAAAAGCACGTGTCTTCTTCCCCGCAAAAATTATCAAGTAGAGACTAACTGTAATGGGAATTATGTGCCATATCATACCTCACAAGAATGCACATTCTCAAGCAACGGAGGAGCGACCCTGGCTGGTGTGTGGTGGTAGAAGCAGTCACCTTGCAACTTTTTGGGAGGGAATTGCGAGTAGGGTATGAATAGTGTTCCTTTTGGTGCTTTTAACTCATCTTCTTCCGTTATGTCATCTCCAGCTATCCATATCTAAAAATTTACTTTACTGATCGTTAATAGTCATTCGTGTATATTACCATCATCTTAGTTCATGCAATTATTATTCGAGTGATCATATTTCGTAGAATAAGCTTCTGCTATTAATCTCATTGGCTCCTCCCTATAGAAGACCGAACAACGATGGTCAGAAAGGTTCTGAATTAGGGTGAAAAACAAATTTGTTCCTAATAATTTATCACTTACTACCTCTATTTAAAATATCTTGGAATTCCTGAATGACCACATTTTTAAAAAAGAAATTGTAGAAAACGAATTAGCAAAGTACTTAAAAAAATGATACATTTTAAAATTCGGGTGAAAACAAATTTATTCCTAATAGTAACTTTCTCCCACTATTACGAATGTCCGGGAATTCCCAAATGACTACATTCTACAAGAAAAATTGTAGAGAGTGCATTAGCAAAGTCTTTAAATATTAATATGATCTTTACTTTATTGGAGAGAATTAGTATGTGACATTCTTTCATGGTATGTTATTTTAGAAGCCCCAATTTTCTTCTCATCCTTCTAATCAAGCGTCATTGGACTTGAAGTCGAGAAGTCTTCCTACTCTAGAAATTGCATCCCTTTATTTAGTGTAAGAAACCCAACATAATTTTTCCACCTGACATCCTATTAACTTGATTTCTGCTTCTACGGAAAATCCATGACTCGATTGTTTTAAAAATTAAGTTCCATTTTAAAAAAAAAAAAAAAAAAAAAAAAAAAGTGATTGATTGCAAATTTCTAAAAATTGGACCAAACGAATGGTCATAACATTTTCTTCTTTGAAAATCCAATCCCATGATTGAAGCTATGTAATTTAGATAATAGGACATTTTAAACGTTACAAAATCAACCATATCAAATCATATCTAATTGACAAAAAATTGAAAAGTGATATTTCCGTAGTTTTTACTTCATTTGGGCAAACTTTAACCAAGCATAATTTTTCCATTCACTTGATTTCTAATCCTATGGAAAATGTGTGATCCGATTGTTTCAAAATGTGGTTCTATTTAAACAAAAAAAAAAAAAAAAAAAAAACGGGTTCGTAAATTTTCAAGATGTGAACCCAATGGACAGCTAGTTACATTTTCTTCATTAAAAATCCGATTGCTGTGATTGAGCCTAATTATTTTTTATTATTAAAAAACTCTAAATCGCACAATGTCGAGCATTTCAAGTCATCTAATTAGAATAAATTTCAAAAAGTGGCATTTATGTATTTTTTTTAATCAAATTTGGCCAAATTTTGATTAGACATAACTTTTACATGAAGTAAAAGTGAGAGAACAAAAAATATCTAATGGGGCTTATAGGTTGAATGCCTGCATTTCATGTAGGCCAAATACAATATAATAGATATATTCATAATACTATATTTAGAGAAACTATATGACTAAAATACACTAAGAATAATCAAACACTTGGAAAATTTAATCGAAGCACAATGAGACTACAAATTAGGAGCTTGTTGATGAGGTTGTTGTGATATTACAATCCTTCCTTGATTCCTCCTTTTAGCTTTCTCTCTGAATTTCCCAGGCAACAACATTTCATAACACAAAAATCAACAATATTACTACTTCGGATAAACAAAGACTTCACATGAAGAGTATGTATTGAGAATGACACAAACTTACTTGCTAGGTAAAATTCTAGGCCATGAGATTAAAAATCTGCAAGCATCTAAAACCATTTCCTTTCTTATCCCCGCATCTTCTTGTACACAACCAATTGACCAAAAAAGATCATAATGATAATAATTATTAACACCATAATTCTAAAAATTAAGAACTCAAGAAATCTCAAATACATATTTTTTCTGTGCAGGTATGAGTACTTTGAATCGGTGGTATTGATCAACGGCCATACAAGATCAGGATGGCTGTAATCAAAAGTAAGAGAGCAAATCCAAGACATTCGCATTAGCAATTGCATCATCTTAGTAAGTGTTTCAAAATACTTAGTAGGCCGTTATAGAGAGAGTAGGCATGCGCACCTCTTCCCCGTTTTGTCCTAAGTTTCAGTGAACTAAAGAAAAAAGGAAAGAGAGAGAAAGGTGGATGAGAAAGGAAGAAGAGAGGACCGGGGCTCTGTGCATCTATCCGGGCCTTGT
Organism: Eucalyptus grandis; assembly: GCF_016545825.1. Classification (NCBI taxonomy): domain Eukaryota; kingdom Viridiplantae; phylum Streptophyta; class Magnoliopsida; order Myrtales; family Myrtaceae; genus Eucalyptus; species Eucalyptus grandis. The sequence goes on from NC_052615.1 coordinate 24,192,768, forward strand.
ATGTTGTGGGCTTTCTGTCGTTTCTTCTAAAATCATGAGTCCATTTGATTCACTGTATGGGCTGAAATATACTGTTTTGGGTCGCCGACTTAGGCCACGCGGCTTTATTATTATTTTTTATTTTTTGTCATTTATTTGTTATTTTTTTTCACAGAAATTGCATATTCAATTTTTTGGCAAAAATTTAAGTGTTAATAGTTGCCTCTTTTTTAAAGGGAACTCGAAGGGGTTTATTTCAAAAAAAAAAAAAAAATTACTTCAATTTTATCAACATCTTATGCAAATGCACTTGATGTTAGGAAAATTGGTCAAAAAATATACCTGTGAATACTCACCTTGGACTTCAATATCACTTGTGAGTACCTTCCTAGGTTTTCTTCTTCTTTAAAAAAATAAAATAAAATAATGCCAACTAGAAGGAAACAGAAACTTACCTTGCACTTGCACGATGTTTGATGTGAACTTGTTAGATCCCCCAGCGCTCGAGTGATTGAATGCTGGGGTTAAATGTTACTATGGTCAATTGTGTCTTTCCGTAAGTGAATATGGTGATACATGGAATATATGATCGATGAGTATATCACATTAGACATGTTTGGTAGACTGTGGCAACATGATCATGAACGGTGGCATACACTGGTGTGCATTGATGTGAATCGAATTGTGGGCTTGTCATCTTTGTGAGACCTAGATATGATCGGAAAATTGTCCAAAATGTCCTAGACTCATTGTATGGAAGCCAATTGAGTAATAAACCTTTCACTTGTGCCAATTTAATTCTAAACATTTTGATAACTTGTCAATTGAATCCTAAACATTTTAATTTTACCAATTTAATCCTAAACCTTTTTATGATTTGCTAATTTAGTACTACACCTTTTAATGATTTGCAGTTAGTTATTTCTTCTTACATACATTTGATCTATTACTTAAGAAATTAACACAAAAATTGTGTAGAATCATACTTCTTTGGTAAATTTATTAATTGATCTTCAAATTGATGCGTGCACAAACATGATTTAACAACACATTAATTAAATAATGTTCAGTAATTCAAAAGTAGTTATTATCTCATGCTTCTTCAGCCATGTCACTAAGCATTAGAAAAGTCAAAAGTAGATGTTTTATTTAACAAAATAATTATATCTCTTATATTGCAAAAGAAAAAATATATAGAATTCCTTACAAAATGATTTAGATTAACAAGATAACACAATTATTATGTTGAGCAAACTTGTTCTTGGACTAAAGGTACGATTAAATGGAACTCGACAGATTGAAATGACTTCAAGTGTGATTTGTTGTGATGGACAATATTGGCATGACGTTTATTGGGATTTACTTATTAAAGTTAACCATACAAGCAAGGAAAGAGGACCCATATTACTAATAGAAAAACCCAAAATTGAAACTTTTATTCTCCTACTCCCAACTCGAATGAACGGTGCTTTTAGTACTCATTTAGGTTCAACCAGTCAATTTTGCATTATATGATCTCAAGTGACATTACCAATGCCATGAAGCAATTATATATCTCTGCAAATTCATCCAAGCAGGTAGGCAAACTCCAGCTACCAATCCTCTTATGGTACTAATCCACTACATCTTGTGTTGCCATTATTTCTACCCAAGAAACTGGAAAAAGCTGAAGAAAACCTACTGAACCAGTTTAGTTCTTGGAACCCTACATGGAGTACTAGAAAAAGAAACGAATCAGGGCGAGACTTACCCAAATTTGAAGGTGCACCTATCGTCCATTAGGGGCTTTCAAGTAACATGTGATCAAAAGGTGGACACCGATAATAGAGAAACTACATTTGACATATTGCTGGTGCAATAATAACCTCAAACTCAAACACTAATGAACTTCATTGTCAATTGCTCACTTCCCCCTTGTTTGATCTCATGGATGACCAAATCACATTGGTTGTCATTGGTGCCGAAGTATGAAAATAAGCCATGCATTGTGATTGAAAGGGTATGGAAACAAGGATGTAGGGCCTATCCGTTCATAGAAAGAATTAGCATTGCTATGCTGCAATACTAGGAATAATGCAAGTGTGCAATCTCACGTGTCCGGGGTCTACCTAATGTGGACAGTCATTAGAGAGCGATCAATATAAGTGGTTAGGTGTACATAGTATGCAAACTCATCAGTTCCGGGCAGGCTTCTATTACTTGCTCGGACATTCACTGGTTTACTGACCACTAGTCCACAGGGCGAAGAAAAGGCAACATTGCATGCTTGTTACTATCACTGCCTTACACAGGAGTAACCCTAACATGAATGGCAAACACAAGGACCAAGGTGCTTTTTAAGCAGGCATTATTAATATTTCAAATATGTCCACAAACTTCTTGGGCATAGCTTGTGGTCATTTAAACCCGCATCCTCAAATGCAGAAAGCATCTGCAAATCGCGCCGCCGCCCATTGGAAAACCAGTACATTCACGATTAGAACCACACAAACATAGAAATAAATTGATCTCAAGCATGAACATGGAGATAAACTAGTACTCAAAACTGACGGCCCGATACAAGGAAAAGGGCCAGATTATATTCAGATAAATTGCTTTATCATCTATTAGAAGCTATACTGTCACGCCCTGATCCTCGGGGACGCGCCCATCCTTTTATTTGGTCGATTATTAAAGTACAATATCTCAGGATTAATATCACCAACCCTTTCTTTTTATTACGCATGCGAAAGCAGTTATAAATCCTCAAACGATAAAACATTGGGATAGAAAAGCAGGCTATATTTTTCATATTGAAATTCACAACCACACTTTTATTAACAGCACAACTCATAGTATATTTACAATACTATTCACAGGATACTTGTCTCACACCTATCTACAGTAAGACAAGGTTCACAAAAGGGATGGGATCTCAATCCACATCCGGGTTATACTCAAGATCCCTCTCTGGATCATCTTCTTCTTCAAAAGTCTTTCTCCCCTTCAAGTTTCTCCTTCTCAACTTCTCCTTATGGTCCTTAAATGGTTATTCAATAACCAATGAGACCACGTCTCAGCAAGTCCTACCCCCTAAGACTTGATTAGTAAGTCAATACACTATGGGCTGCCTAAGCACAACACAAGTCAAAGGACTTACCTTGGCCTCAGTTCCAACCTGCAATTTAAGGTTAAACACAGATATTCAAACAATTCACGACATCCGATCAAGCATTGATCAATCGACTTAGTCGATTACATGTCAGTCAGACCATCTCTAGGTCATTCCCACTCATACCATAATTCCCTAATGGTATACTCCTTCATCAAATCACATGTGTTTCTTGGGCGTCATTTTCGCCAATGACATATCGATCACCGACACCGTGCGTTCTTTAAGGCACCGTTTTCACCAGTGATATCCTTGATCACCGAACCATGTGTCCTTTCTAGGGTGCCGTTTTCGCCAAGGTGACATCAGCAATAGACAACATCGTGAGTTCTTTAAGGTGTCGTTTTCACCAGTGATATTTCCTTAATCACCTAACCACGTTTGTTTATAAGTCATTCACGTGTGTTCTTTAAGGCGCTGTTTTCACCAATGATACTTCCAATCACCGAACCACGTATGTCTAATAATATCATACTTGATTGGTCTCAGCCAATAATGTTCTCAGTTAGCTCTCACCATTCTCCCTACTATATAGCCCATCAACGTAACTGGCGCTATATACCCACATTCGGCCATCTACCAAACAAATATTTAATAACAAACAATTTTGGACAAGTCCTCAAATTCCACAATTAATTCAATTCCACACAACGTAGAGCTCAAATAAATAAACGGGCAGCACCACGACAATCAGCACGAAATTCCGGTCACTGACCATCCCGGTTGAATTTCCGGAAAAATAATTAATTAAATAATTAATTTCGAAATTAAATCAATAAATAAATAATAAAAATCCAATTTAGGCCCATAATGCCTAATTGGACGCCAAGATGAGCTCAGAAAATTACCGAGACTCATTCCATAATTAACATGGCATGCCTACTTGCTAATGTCTATTTCTAACCACCTAACATGCATCATTAAGTCTCTAATTTAATTGATCTAAACTAATCTAACCACTTAATTACATTTAATTAAATAACCAACCCTAAATATAATTAGCAAACTAAGAAAGTATTAGTGAGTAAAACTCACTTGGTTAAAAGCGGGGATCGAATCACAGCAATGGTGACGCGACGGCGGCCGAAATTGGGCTTTCGACAACACCGGCGGGCTTGGACCGGGCCTTAAGCTTGGCCCAACAAATCTCAGCCCAATTGAGATTTGTTCTTGCTTTGAATTGGGCTTGCTCTTGGGCTTGGGCCCGCTGAAACTAGACTGAACTAAACAGGCTTTGCTGAACTGGGCTGAAAAATTGCTGGACTTGAAATTAAACTGAAAATGGGCTGCTCTCCTTGGGCTGAAAACTGCTGGCTTTGTTGGGCTTCGGAGCTGAATTTTCTGGGCCTGACTTGCGGCCCAAATAACCTACAAGGACTGAACTGGACTGCACGTTGAACTGAAGACCGCTGGACTGGATTTTGCTGGGCCCGAAAGAGAAAAGATGGGCCACAAACGAAGAAAACGGAAGCAGCTTGCGTCTCTGGTGGTGTCTCGGACATGTGGAGGGAGAAATCAACTTCGGTGGAGCTGGCCACGTGATGGTGGGGCGTGAAGACCGAAGGGGAGCAAGACTGGCAGACGGTCTTCGTGGGCTTCAATTCTGTGGAGATTGCTGACCGAAGACACTCGTGGACGCGAGGTTTGGACGAGGCAGCCGCAGGTAGAAGTAGAGACGTGCTAGCCACTGGACTCGAGAACTTCAATTGGCTGCAAACACACGCAAGAGGAGACGAAGCTGCTGGATTTCACGGGCTTGCTTCGTGGGCGATCAATCTTCAACGCAGCAGAAGAAATAGAGCTTCGGTGGAGCTGCTGCAGGGGTCTTCGTTGGCGGATGAGGCGTGGGCTTCAAGCGGTCAATCAACGGCTTCGCTTGTTGCTCTTGTTGGCCGAAGCAAGCCAATACGTTGGCAGGTGGCAGCGGTGACGTGCAGCCGGCAGCTGGGGTCTTCAGCAAGCAGCTTTGTCTTCTTCAGCTGGGAGTGTCGCACGAAACGAAGAGGGGAGAGAGAGAGGCTATCCGTTGATAATGAGGGAAAAAAGAGATGGATAGAGATGAGGGGTGAGGGCCCCTTAAGCTCGATCTTTTTCCGCACAAATATCTCTTCTTCTTATCTCTCCACATATCTCGTCATCCACCACCATTTTCATCCCAAATCGCCCTTCTGAGAGTTGAATTGGTCCATAAGTCACTACTCATGGGGGCACACGAATTTTCTAGTAACAAGGCATCAATTACACATCAAATCTGTCTCAATTCATCCTCAATCGGCTCTCATAAAAAGATCAATCGATGCCTCAATGTTTCAATCGTTATTTTTCTTCACCCATGCATCCAACATGCATCTCAATTTCGCAACTGAAAACCATCTCCGGCATTTTCTGCACTAAAACAACCCGGCGACAACTTTTTCTCAAAAAGTGTCAGTTGTCAGAAAAATCTTCTGAGACTGAGTCGACACTCCTAGAATTTATTGTGACATGGCCGAAATTTCAATTTCTGAAATCGGACTCGTATTGGCGGTTAATTTTCATTCGGCGCGTTTTTAGCGTAACCTAGACTATCGGGTAGTTTTCAAAACTTTTTAAGGCAGAGAACCCGTGGTTGATTTTCTTCGAACCACTATGAACCCACTCGACTCATTGGCAACTTTCAATTGTCATGAAAATCTCGATGACCCAAAAACGGGCACAGAGTACCAAAAAAATAAGAAAATTAGTTTAGTGCAGGTCGACGAAAATTTTCCAAATTTAGTGGTGTCACCCACGATTAGCCACACATCTCTATCAAACCAGTCTATCTCTGATTTCAAATCGATTTTTAACTGTGCCGTAATGGCCTCTAAAGATGGACACGGTCAAGAAGCCGATTCCTGATCGAGTTCTCAAGTCTATTGCCTTAAAATTCCTTAATAATTTCCCCAGATAGTCTAATTATCTCGAGAGTGATCGGCTCTGAGAATAACCCTATATGCGCGTCAATGAAATGCTGATTTATTCGGTAGAAAACAGGGTTGAAAAATATAGATGTCACATATACCTTGAAAATATCTAGTATAACTAATAAAAAAAGGACATCCTATACGCTACATATTGAGCGGAATATGAGCAAATGCAATATATTTCACAGCTGTGTGAGATTAAGATAATCTAACAAAATATATTTATTTACTCTCAAGGAACCATCTTGTAGGCGGGAAGATGAACTTTTACATATGTATGGTTGTAACTATGAAGGAATTGATTCTCAGGAAGTAGAGTGATCATTTGGGTCTTTTCACAAACCATTGGATCCAACGTAGATTTTGACACACTATGAACATATTTTGTATGAAGCTTCAGATTCACACTTGCTAATCTCATCTGAGAATTTTAGTAGAAAATAAAAAGTAAGTGATAATCAAATTATTGTTCATACCTTGACATTTTAAGCATTCGTTTCAAAAACGGCCTAATAAAAAAAAAAGAACAATAATAAAAATAAATAATAAATAGCATAAAAAATAGGGGCAATTCAGATTTTTAACATGAAGCGCAATTCTTAGAGCTCGAATTTTAAGCCCCAAGTTCAACGGAGGATTCGTCTTGCTGGAGTCTTGGAAACGGTGGGATTGTTCTCGCGGGTCTCGGCGATTTTCCAGGTTTTAGTGCCCTGGACACGGTTCACCGCCATTTATCCACGACATTGTCCGTTCCCAAGGTTGTTCATAAAAAATCAGCTTTACTTTCGGGATTTTCTTGACTTGAAAGATGAAGAGACTGTGTCTTTGTTCGAGATTCCTTCTACGATGCTGATTTTCATCGCCAGCTATCGGTCTTGATGGACTTTTCAACGATAGCTAGCGATGAATGCTAGAATCGGAGAAAGAATCTCAAACAAAGACTCAGCCTTTCAAGCCAAGAAAATCTCAAAAAATAGAGCTTGATCTTTGATGAACAGCTTGAAAACGGATAATGTCGTCCGTGAATGGCGGCCAACCCTGCCTAAGGCGCTGGAATCTAGAAAATCACCGACACGGACGAGAACAATCGACAACGGACGATTTCTAAGACTCCAGCGAGACCAATCCTCAATCGTCACAGAGAAATCCCCCACCATCACCGCTGAGGATGATCTTAGCTATATATATATACCCTTTCCAACTTAGCCTTCTATAAAAAAAAAAATTGGGTGCCGAAATTTTAGCATGAGCAGGAATTTCATTCCCTTCACTCTACCTTCTCTTACACGCGTCACGTTTACGAACGACCATATAACAAAATAGTTATATTTCCAGTATTATCCTTGCACAAGGAAAATAAAAGGATAGAAATCCTTGTAAAAATGACTTCAGATTAACGAGATAACGCAAGTTATGCGTCGAGGAAACTTGTTCTTGGACTAAAGCTACGATTCAACGAAACTCGGCAGATTGGAATAAGGTCACGTGTGATTTGGTGTGACAGATGGTATTGGCATGATTTTTTATTGGGATTTACCCATTAAAGTTAACCATATAAGTAAGGAAAAAGAACTATTTTACTAAAAGAAAATCCCAAATTGGAACTATTATTCGTCCGCTCTCAACTCGAATGAGCAGTAATTTTACTGCTTATTTAGATTAAATCAGTCAATTCTATATTATATGATCTTAAGTCACAATATTAATGCCACGAAGCAATTATATCTCTACAACTTCATCCACAAATCGATTATATCTCAAAATACATATATCAGCAGCTATGGAAGCTGCATGATTTGATAATGCACCAATTTGTTTGTCATTAGTAGATAAAATGAGTTCTTTCACTTCTAAATCCCAAACAATTCGGTTAGGAGGGTTAGTACACAAAGATGTAAAGTCATTTCTTCAATTTACTCTCCATTTTTAAGTTCATAGCTTTCATAGTAACTTCATCGATGTTACCTACCAAATAAAAATGCAGTAATACTTGACGTAATAGTGAGGGACCTTATCCAAATGCCATGATGGACAGGATCCAATATGCATTACACTCTTGTGCCATATTGGTAAAAAATGAAAACTAACGAGGATGACAAACAGAAACCTAAATAGCTAAGTTACAAAAAACTGGAAAGCATTAATTCTTCATGAATCTCGTATTCAAGCGACAATCAATTGTAGACCAGACTGCATATGCCTAGATAACACCTCTTTCCCAGTCCCTACAAAAGCATGAAAACTATCGAATGGTTCAGAAGAGAGATGAGAGTTCAGTAAAAACAAACTATTTTTCCGAGTTCGGTAACAACTTTCTTTTACATTGGAAAGGAGATTGAACCAATATTTAATAGCAGTGCAATCGCCGATTCTTAAAAATTCGGTGACTTTGGAAATGAAAGCATGATCCCTACAAGAATAGATGATGGCGAATTGAAGCTCGAGAGTGAGCGAGGAGCGATGAGGACCAGGCGTCGAGCGTGGAGCAGCTGAGGATCGGGCGAAGAGCGGGCAAGAACAATTTACTTGAGCAGCGGGAGAGGAAGAAGAGAACCTGAAAATTGAAGAACCATGATCCCAATTGTAAATTTGGGACAAAATTGCCTGTATATTATTTGCCAAAAAAAAAAAAAAAAAAAAATTGCCCGGTTACCTCATGCTTTTATTCGATATTGATTTGGTCACTTGAAATCCTCATTTGAAACAAAATCCATTTAGGAATAATTTTTTTTTTCAGAAAATGATCTCAATTTAGACTTTATTTGAAATTTCCTTTCTTTAACATGAATCTATCAAACAGGAAAAAAAAAACTAAACCATTTGTTTTCTCTTTCAGGACCTTCTCTTCTAGGAGTCGCCAATTCTTTCCAACTGATAAGGAATCTCACTTACATTTCATTAAGCACACATAGATATCTATATCTAACATCTATTCTAATCTAGTATTTCAATATGAAGTTGGGGATGAACAATCGTGGTCGTGCCATGTGGCATGGCACTTGTGTGTCTAAGCCGCCGCATAGTGGTGCCAACCAATAACCGCGTGCTATTTGTATTGTGATAGCCACATTTGTTTGACATGTGTATTAACTATTTTTCTCTATAATTGATTTCAATTATAAGTGTAACTCTGGCTGCAAAGAAGAATCTATTCAAATCGCGTGGGAACTAACAATGACATAAGGAAAAGTTAATGAAACATGGTCAATCTTATATGAATGGAAATTAAAACTCAAAAGAATCCAAGATAAAATCAATTTGGAATTGTAGCCAATCAACATAAAAAAAAAAATCAAAGAAATATAATCAATCCACTTTTTTTTTTTTTTTGGTGGTCAAAATAGTCAATCCACTTGAAGTGACAATCAAAATTCAAAGAGAAATTGAGATAAAAAGAAATTCGGAGATATGATCATTTAACATAGAAAAAGGTCAAAACACTTACAGGATACATGTAAAAACATAACTTAAGGTTAGCCATTGGTCAATTGGGAATTTAAGGTTTTATTTTGATCATTTGAATACTTTAGATTAAAAATACAAAACTTCAATCAAGTCTCAAGCTTATTGTTGGATGGAGATTTTCTTTCTTTCGTTTTTTTTTTTTTTTTTGGTCAGAATTTGACGAGGATTCAATTGTCGGTAATTTGACATGATTTCCATGTGGAATATTTGGTCATCTACCATGTGTCATTTCCAACACATGAATTCCATCAACAACAAGCTCAAGACTTGGTTAAGATTCTTTATAAAACCTTAAATTCGATTAATCTAGAAAAAATCTTAAATCCTCAATTAACTAATGATCAACCACTTAACATCCTCTGTGTGTGTATATGTGTGTGTCTTAAGATAGGCTAGTGACGGTCTGTGAAAATTTTTCGAAGGGAAAAATATATTTCTTCTTCTTCTTCTTTATATTTTAGAGACCGTACACTATCACCTTGTAAATTAATTTCTTAGTCACAGCATTTTGTTTTGATTTTAGAGAATCTCTAGCATCAAGAGTCTTCGTCACACCCCAAAACCATCATGAATGAGGGATGACACGGCCATCCTTTCACTAGAAGGACGCAATCTCAAAACTCCCAAAATCCAACTCCTAAAAGTCTCCCCGTTGATATCGCTTCTGTACTACTCATTGTTGGCTAAAGAACCTTAAAAAGATTGGAATATAAAGAGGTGAGCAACCACAGCTCAGTAAGTAATGCATCTTTTCTAAGTGGATCGAGTACCTACTATGCATATTTCCAAAACCAAACCACAACTCTTTTAACTCAAATCTATCATATAACAAACATAAAATAAGAGAATAAGTTACATATGCTTTAGTAAAAATATTCTTTTCATAATAATATTAAAACAAATATTAATGGTCAAGTCCATTGATCAATCTCATTAATTCACACGTCAATAGTCCATTCCATCGATTAATCTCATGTCACACATCAACGGTCTATTCCATTGATCCATCTTATATGAAAACACATCGATGGTCCGATCCAATGAATAAACTCAAATCACATATCAATGGTCCACTCCATTGACCAAACTCATATCACATGTCAATGGTCTATTCCATTGACCAATACGTTGCTCAATATCAAACCATGATCACAGTACAATGCCTAGTGACAAAGTGACCAAGATTCCCCTTGGCAAGGCCTTCACCTATTATTAGCCAGCGACTCAGTCCACAAGGATATCTTAAATTAGTATTCACATACCCACAAGCCCCTCATTGCGCTCACAACGATATTAAGCATCAACACCAATCTATAACAACCTCCACAATTCACAAAGCCAAATCTAGAATCATTTCCTATGTCACAATACATTTCATAAATCTACCACATAATATTTCGCAACTCAATTCATCCGCAACAAATACTTTCATAAAATATTCCTCAAATTATTATATAACTCATCTCATAAACCGATTTTACAAACTGAATCAAATCAAATGCATCTCAAAAAGCTTATCACAAATTAATATCTATATGACATTCTATAAACCATCTCAAAGTTGACCTCTTTGTAAAAAGGTTTTACAAACCAAAAACATGTAATATTTTTCAACTTCATTAATCAAACAAAACATATACACTAGAAAGTTCCCACACTATTCTCAAATACCAAAACGTTGTAAATGCCCAATCGAAATTTTATGCAACAAACATGCTTATTCATAACTTATAAAATATCAAATCTTTATCATTTTGAAGATATGAGCTTATAAATTCTTAGGAGAGATAGCACCACTCACCTGGGAAAGCCGAAAATCAACCTATGTAATTACTCGAGCCAACGCATGCGTATTCCTATCAATTAATCAAAAACAAAATAAAAACCAAGGAATACACTACTCTCCAACTAACGACTTGACTAAATTGTGCTTATTCATAGATAAAACGACACATACGTGCTAATAAACACCATATCCAAAGAGATTATTTAAGCCATCCGCAATGCGGAACTTGAGCCCGAAACTTGGTCATGTCATAATTTTCTCCATTGAATTCCGTTTCAAACGTATTTATAGTCAATTAGAAAGCCTTTCCAACATATTACAAGAACCATAATTTAGTCAACCCAAAATCAAGCCATAAACCAACAAATTATGGCCCTGAAGTCCTGGTTGCGCACTGTTCATTACGCACGATAAACTTCAAAATTTTATTTCAGACAAATCGTAAGCTTAAATCACGATTTGTGAAATCCTACGGCTCCACAACACCCTAAACTATCATTTCTATAAAAATACGCGGTTCAACGGCTCAAAAATCATACTTCGCCACTCGATTTTCTCAAAATTCCAAATTTCAAGCCCTAAGTCCGAAAATTACCTCGATTGAATGAACGGGGAGCAGAGTGCTTACTAGGCGTTATATTACATAGTTGAGGTGGCTTGGCAAGGCTCCCATGGCAAAAATGCTCAAAACCCTCTTTTTCTTCCTTTTCTTCTTCTCCTTCTCCTTTCTTTCCTTTCTTTTCCTTACACGAGCTCTATGGTCTCCCTTTCTCTCTCTCCTTCTTTTCCCTTCTCTCTTGCCTTTTTTATTTCCTCCTTTTTTCTCTTTTTCTTTTTCTTTTTCTTTTCTTTTCTTTCCTTCTCTCTCTCTTCTTCTTTCTCTTCCTCTCTCCCGAAGACTCTCGGCCTCTCCCCCTCATTCTTCTTCTCTTCTTTTCTTCTTCTTTTGACCGTTCAACCTTCTCTCTCTCTTTTTGATTGGGTCAAAACCCATATTTTACAGTCTTGGTACTACACCGATGATTTCGAGCATATCAGCCTGTTCAAAGCCCTTGAATCTTTGAATTTGTACATTGTAATATCTTATTAGGTCATCTGCAGATGAGCTCTTACATTGTATTATTCATATACTTCGCTTGGACAGAAACCCTGACAATGATAATTAAAGGCGAAGGCTGATGTCATGATGGGGGTCATGTTATCTACTGCTGCGCCCCAAGTTATATAAAGTGAGATTATTAAACAAGTACATCGAAATGTGGAAAATAAAATTGCATTTCTTCTTGCCGATAGGCACCAAATGAATTTCAAATCTGTTTTTACGAGGTTGTATGACACCCTCAAAAAAAGGTCACTGAATACCTCTAGCAATCACAGTCACAACATCTGCTGATCCAAAATCCTCTAGCAAACGCTAACAATGATAACTAAATAGCATGATCCGTTATCGACATACGATAGCAGCTAGTTGCCGATTATCAAAACTAGTTGGGAAAGATGCCAATTGAAAGGTGTAGTTTGAATTGACAATCATCACAAAGTTAACCGCCTGGCAAATAAAGTGGGTGTAAAATCCAGGTGCAGTAGCATTTAAACCTAAAATTGCTTGTGGATAATACAATGAAGCATAACGGCTTGTGGGAAGAAAGTGAGCCAGACAAGGCAACTACTCAGACGGGATTCGAAATGGCGATGAGCAGAAGTAGAGGATGTGGACGCAATTTTTAAGTATATCCATTGAGATACAAAAAATCGTGACAATGTGTAGGTATGCGGCCAGAAATTTCGTGAAAGCATGCTCAAAATGGCTGAAGAACTACTTATGGGCAATTACATTGTGAATGCTATAAAAATCAATGTTTGTGTAATGGAGAGCCCCCGCACAAAACAAACCAATCTCGTTATCTTTCAATTCTTGTATCCTAGTTATAGCTATAGTTTCAAGATATCTCATCATCAATTAAATTCGAGCATGTTGTAATTGTGGTTTACAAATAATTCATCGTCGATTAGGTTCTAGCTTGTATATTTGCTATAGATTATGAATGTTTCATCATCGATTAAATTCCAACATTGTGTTTATATATATGTATATATTTTTTACATTAATGTCGACTAGATTATGTTGAAGTATATTTATCAGTTTTCTCCTATACTTGTGATTTTTCTTGTCCAGAATAACTACAAAATCTATCTCCTCTTATAAAAAAAAAAATTGAAGGACTTTTTATGAAAGGTATTTCTTTGTCCATACAAATTCTGGCTAAACACTATCTTTTTATCCCAATTCAATACCAGAAAGCCATTCTATAAACTGGTTTTATAAACCAAATCATATAACCTTACACAATTCCATTTATAAATTTGAATGCATTTCATATAATATTTCGCAACCAATATGAATAACTTTGGGCAATTCCCTTCATAGAACATTTAATCGAAACATTCACAAACCAACCTTTCAAATTATGGCGGCAGATATGGAAAACCAAAACAGCCCAAAAAATACGCACTTTTCTCTGGTCCATATGTCAAAACGCCTTACAATCTATTCCGACGAAGCATTACCCCCGACCCACTATGTACACTATGTTCTTCTCACTTACCTGAAACCATAAAGCATCTATTTTTGTTTTGCCCCTGGACCCAATATATCTGGAACCACCCCTAAGTGCAAATTAACATCTCAGATTATAGCACATACCGCATCGACGCTTGGCTAGCTAATTTAATAGCACAGAAAGTGAACATACCTGATTTTGAGACAATTGCAGCACTATTATGGCAGATATGGAAAGTCTGGAATCACTTTGTCTTTCGCCATCAACAGACCCACTTGAACCAGCTTGTTGAAACAGCTCTCACTTCTGCTCAACTCCATCTCAGCACTCAGCAACAGCAATCAAGTAAACGTCCTTCGCGGAACCCTAATCGCACCTGGATCCCACCGTAGCAAGGCATCATCAAGGTAAATATTGATAAAGCCTTTCCTATAGCCAATCAAATGGGCACGATCACTAGTATTGCTCAAAATCATACAGGCCAAATGATCGGAGGCTTCACTCGGAGTGTTCCAGCAACATCTGCACTCGAGACGGAGATTCAAGCACTGTTATGCACCCTCAAGGACCTCTCGAAACAAGGAAAAGCTTGCTCCCACCTGTTGTTGGAGACCGATAGCCTCATTCTTGTTGAAGTCATCAACCAGGACCGTATGCCATCGTGGGAATGTCGCGCCCTTTTCGCTGAAACTGAAGCTACGCTGTCCTGTTTCCTAAACCTCAAGCTGTAGCATTGTCGAAGAGATGCAAATGCCCTAGCCGACTGGGCTGCGAAGGCCCACGAACGTGGATCCCTTTCACCAAATTGGGCTACTAATCCACCTCAAGTTATGCTAGACATGTTGTGTAATGAAGCCCTACTAATGGGTTCTTCCTATTTCCCAACTTGAATAGAAATATATCCTCTTTTCCAACCAAAAAAAAAAAAAAAAATTATTTCAAATAAGGCTTTCCAATGCCTTTTCATCCAACTAAAATTGTAGTAAAATGTTCGATCCAATTTATGTAGAAAAACATGTTCTTTCATAACTCATATTATATTAAATCTCTACCATTTTCAAGATATGAATTTGTAAATTCATAAAAGAGATAGTGTCATTCATCTAGAAAAGCCGAAAACCAACTTACGATGGTTTCTCAAGCCAACGCACTCATATTCCTACTAATTAATTGAAAAATGATATAAAAAAAAAATCAAGTAATACACTACTCTAATGAACAACTCAACTAATGACACTCATTCGTTGATAAAACGACATTTATGCACTAACGAAGAAATTCATACATAACAATTGTTCATCTTTCTCCATTATGAGAATTGTGCACTACGCATATCTCGAACGCGAAATTCCAATCCAATCATACTTTAAAATCAATTTTTATGAATCCTCATAACTCCACAATGCCATTATCTATTATTTTCATATAAATCTATAGCTCAATAGCTCTAAGTTCAAATTTTCACATAATTCCGAATTTAAGACCCGACTTCAAAAATTATTCCGAGTAAACGAATAATAAGGTTGAATATTTAACTAGTGGTGCAATTCTCAGTTGATTCGGTTTGTCGAAACGTCCAAGGCTTATGGGTGCAAAACTTTCTCTCCTCTCTACGATTTCTTTTCCCTGTGTTCACGGACAAGCTTCACTCTCCTTTATGTTTCCAAGTACAGAACTTTTCTCCCTCGCAAATTCTCTCAATTTCAAGAAAGCAAGATATACTCCGCTACTCATCTTAATTGGGCAAACTTCTTTGGCGGTGGACTCATGGAAGTTTGAATAGTCAAACTTGTCAAATATAGGCCGTGCTGGCAAGCCACCTGTGCTATGCTTTTTGACTCAGCAAAAATAAAGTATCAGCAAATAATTCGTCTAAATAAGTCTCATGTCACTCTACTCATTACTTCCTTATCCATAAGAGCTTGTTCAACAATTAAACTTAATCTCATTTCTGAAGACAATATCAAACAACATTAATTTTAGCCATCCACTAAAAATTTGGTTGTCACATCAATTGCACTTGTTTTAATTTGGTTGAAAAATTTATTGATTCCCATTATTATACTTGAGAGACTTTATTAGACTTCCGTGCCATGATCACTTTTCTTAAAATGTGAATGCTTGTCTTATTTTGCCACAAAAAAAAAGTTGTTTTTGGCTAACAACTTGACTTAAAGCATACAGAAATGGAGTCATTGACTCACGAAGAGGATTCATCCTTGATCAATCCCCACTAAATAAAGTCATCAAGTCACGTGGCTGCCTATTTCTAAGCTAGATAGCAGTTTCCTATTGTGGATTCGCAGTAAATGGCCCCGCCTTGGTTCCTTAGTGGAATTTCCTTGCTTCTTTCTCCCCGGACGCTATATATAGCACTTCGTCGACACAAAGCATATTTTAAAAAATGCACGTTGAATTTACTGCTGGGAAGATGAGGATGGTGAGTCCTTGAAGTTACGATTTGACAAGTTCCATTGGATGCCTTTTTCTGTTTTTATACATCTGGCTGTTGTATTGATAAACTTTCCACTTATTAATGGGGGTAGAAATAATGCTTTGATTCGGCCACGTTGGCAAGAGCTGCAATGCAGTTGCACCACCCGGCATGTGATCCTGACTTTGGTAATCTTAATTGAGCAAGTAATCATATAATTTAAAGGTTTTAAGATTTTCCTTTTCAACAAGTTCTAATGGAGAAATTCTGATTTTAAATTGTTAGTCATTTGCTTCCTACGTTTTTTTTTCCTCGTTTCTTGTCATTCTGCCTTTCTAATACATGCCGTTTCATATAAAATAAAACACGTATTGGCATGGGCTCTGCTCATCCCTTATTTTTCACAAAAGGAATAATAAACTCAATGGATTTTCAAATGCAAATTAATTGCTAGCTATCCTGTATTATCCAAGCTTTACATTTACGTAGATGTAGCGTAATTTTTATTCAATAGATAAAGTCAAACTTTCCACTCTAAACGTTAGTTGATGATCATATAATTTAGATAGATAAAACTCGCTCACTCCGTTTGCGCATCTTTTTTATGACTGGAAAACCCATCTTAGATAGACAAGCTCAAAGTCCATGAAAATACTGCACTAACATCATCGATCATGAAATTGTGAAGATAAAGAAACAGAACTGAAGATATGAAGATGAAGAAACAGAACTGAAGCTGTGAAGATGAAGGAACAGAACTGAAGAACTAAAGAACTTGACAATGTGAAGAAGGAGAGATATGTCGAAGACCAGAGGATCAATCAAGAAGCTTTGATTTCATTTGTTTCTATATGATTGTAATACAGACTTTGTATATCTTGAATCAGCAATGAACAAGCAAGATTTGTACACACGCTCTTCCTCTCTATCTCTTCTTCTTCTGTAAAAAATACAGAACATTCATTTTCAGGAATCTCCTATCTATTTTCCTGCATACTCTCACTCAGCTCAAAATGACTCTGCTAAGACTCCTTATATGTCTTCCTATTGAAGAAGACGAAGATACAACAGAAAAACTAACTTTTACAAGACTGTTTTTCAATCTGTTTTATTTCTCAACTGAATAACTGCTCACGAGTCTTCATGAGTTGGCAATCCGTGTCGGTCTTCATCACAAATTCTTCACCATTGATGATGATCCATATCACTCTTCATCACGATCGTTTATTTGAGTTGTCGTGTCTTCTCCAGTCTGTGTTATCTACTTTGTTGCTTTGCAGCTCTCCCTTCTTTCTAATCTCAGCCTCTGTTCTTTTTCCTTTAATATCAGTCTCAGCTTCTGTTCTTTCTCCTTTAATATCAGTCGGTGTTTTTGATTTATACTCCTTAACATCCCCCCTCAAATTGGGAATGGGTGGAGAACCAATACCCAATTTGATGCGTAGCTGAAAATGTGTAAGGCGAGGCAGAGATTTTGTGAAAATATCAGCAAGTTGATAGTTGCTTGGAACATATCTTACATGTAGTGATCCTGAGGAGACCTTTTCCGGAACAAAATGAAAGTCCACTTCAATATGTTTAGTGCGAGCATGTAAAACTGGGTTGGCAGTAAGAGCAATGGCTGATTTATTGTCACAAAAGAGATGTGTTGGTCAAGGGAGAGAACATCCTATGTCACGAAGAACAAAACTGATCCAAGTAAGTTCAGTAGAGGTGGAAGCAAGAGCACGGTACTCAGCTTCTGTAGAGGATCGACTGATTGTGGATTGCTTTTTAGCTGTCCAAGAAATGAGATTGGAGCCGAGATATGTACAGAAACCAGTTGTTGATCTTCTGGTTTCAGTACATCCAGCCCAATCTGCATCTGAAAAACCATATAGATGTAAGGAGCTTCGAGAATGAATGAAAATTTCGAGATTGATGGTACCTTTAACATATCGCAAAACCCTCTTGAGTTTATGAAGATCTGCAATAGTAGGTATCTGTAATTTTTGACATAATGAATTCGTAGCATATGCAATATCAGGACGTGTTAAAGTCAGGTATTGAAGACCACCAACTAAGCTTCGATACTCAATAGGACTGGATAGAGGAGTAGAATCATTTTTCAAAATGATTGGTCTTAGTGACAGAGGAGTTGAGATTGGTTTACAGTCCAACATATGAGCTCGAGTAAGAAGATCAATAGCATATTTAGTTTGGCAAAGAAATAGATGATCAGAAGTATGTTTAACTTCAATGCCAAGAAAGTAATGTAGTGGACCAAGATCTTTCATATGAAACTGGATACTAAGAGAATGGATGAGATTAGAAAGCAACTGAGAGGAACTTCCAGTTAAGACAATGTCATCAACATATAGTAGTAGAAGAATCGTGTCTGTACCAGTGTGAAATACGAATAAGGATGGGTCAGTTGAGCTGCAAAAGAATCCACATTCAAGTAGGAAGTTGCTGAACTTGTCAAACCAGGCTCGGGGAGCTTGTCGAAGTCCATAGAGGGACTTCTTGAGGAGACAAACATGATGAGGTTTCTTGGGATCTTGAAAACCAGGAGGCTACTCCATGTAAACTGTCTCATTAAGGGTACCATGTAAAAATGCATTTTTAACATCAAGTTGATGAATCGGCCAGTGTTTCATCATTGCAACAGAGAGAACTATTCGAATTGTAGCATGCTTGACAACAGGACTAAAAGTCTCTGTAAAGTCTATTCCTTCTTCTTGATGAAAACCTTTAGCAACTAGTCGAGCTTTCAGTCTTTCAAGACTACCATCAGATGCAATATTTCTTTTTCTAAAGATAGTAATTGTCTCTGTGATATGCATAATGAATTCGTGGAAATTAGAAGATTTTCACATAAATTATACTTAACTAATGGCTGCAGAGCTCTTATTAACGCAACTCTTAAAATGAATTATAAATGTCAATACTTGGGGAACGCTTTGTCCCAGCAGCCTATAATCTCATGGGAAAATGTTAGCATTCGACGACCATTTGAGACTAAAGGAGAAGAAAACCTATAGGATGATGACAGGCACAAGCGGTGAACTCGAGGTTTGAGCAAGTGCTGTAGAAGTATCGGTCCTTGGCTCATTCGCTCAAGCTTTCAGCTTTGTCGATGGAATGCAAGAATTTACTCTCTCTCTCTCTCTCTCTCTCTCTCTCTCTCTCTCTCTCTTGTAGCTATAGTTGCCCTATGACGAGTCAAAAGTCTTGTTATCTATGGTTGGGTGAAATCAACTTCGTTCGAGAATATTCCAGAGATAAATATGCGCCTTACGAAAAAGAAGAAAGAAAACAAAGAACAATTTCTACGGTTTAAAGCTACGTCAATCTAAAAATATCATAATTATCCCTCGTTTTCCCCCGTCTTTCGAATGTCCTGATGCTGCTGGGAGAGAAGAAATGGGAAAAGGAAAGAGTAAAGGATTTTGGAAGAAGAGGGGGTCGTTCTGTACACGTGACAATTAATCGATGCTTAGTAAATTTTATGATAAAATGACAGAGAAAGAGGAAGTAGCTGAAGGCCGACGACTTGGGCCTATGAACGGAGGTCCCTCTCTTCTCCACAAGACCTCAACAGCACTTCGGTTTTGAAGCGATATCTCGACTCTTTTCTCATCAGACAAGAGGTAAATGTCTTTCATCCTGAATTTCGACCCCTTCTCGATAATATGAAATGGGCATTTCGTCAACGCGCCTATAGTCATTTTTCTCTGAGTTGGCCACAAGTTAACTGATCTATCAGGTGAAGCCATTAAGGGATATAAACACGGCAGATTTGAGAATTCGATCAGAAATCGATTGCTTGACCGTGATAATCGGCAAGGGTCAATACGACACCGTTATAATCGATCAGTGATCGGATATAGGCCGATTCGATGGAAACACGTAATTGAATTGCGGGTAATTCCGCAGGATTGCGAAATTCGTGTTGAACGATACTAACCCGATTTTCCATTGATTTTATACTCGGTGCATGTAATTGAAACCTTGCAATTTTTACGACAAACGAGAGTTGCTGACGAGTCGAAGATGCCCAAATGTAAATTGGAAATTATCGACCATGGGTCAAACGCGATAAAATCCCTAAAAGCTACCCGGTAGGTTAGGTCACGCTAAAAGCACGTCCGGTCGATTTTAACTACGAAATTGAATTTGATTTCGGGAATCGAATGTTCGAGCGTATCACGATTCATTTTTAGGACGTCGTCTCATCTTTCGGAGAAATTCCGTTGTGTCCGGACTTTTACGGAAAAATCAATTTTAGACAAATTAAAATCAAGAAAATTCGGATGAGCTGTTTTAAAAGGATTTTTGGCTGCCAAAAGGGTTTTATTGATGAGGAAATGAAAGGAAATTGGCTATTGGGTGGCCCCTTGACAAAATTGGCATCAAGACTTTGGGGTTCAAGTCATGATGGGTTGCTATCTTGTCTAAGGTTTGGATTGGCCAAGCATTTGACTTCCATTTCCCTCCTCTCTCCCTCTCTCTTCCTTTTCCTTCCCCTACGTGCGTGAACCTCCCCTGCCGCCCATTTTCCTCTCTGCCCATTCCTCCTCGCGTCCACTCCTCTCCATTTCACTTCCCTTCTTCCTCATTTCTTCCTCCCATCCTCTTCACCGCCAGCCCCTTCCTCCTTTGCTCTTCATTTTCTTTGCTGCCGCAACCCCCACCAGAATTCCACCAACGTCAGCCCCACACTTCCTCACCGCCACAGCATCCCCCGAAGTCCAACGCCACCATTCCAGCGGCTTCAGCTCCATCGTTCCTCCACGCCAGCCAACAACACTGCCTCCAACTCCAGCAACCATGACTGACCAGCAACACCGTCCTCACGCACCCCCTTGCTCCCAACACCGTCACAGCCGAGCCAATCAGCCCTCAACCACAGAATCAAATCTCAGCTTGGGCTGAGAGTTGTGCGCCATTTTCAGCCCCAGTCACCATAGTTGCTGGATCTCACCGCCTTCACGCCGCCGTCCCGTGAACCCGCCACCGCCCTAATCCGGTGAGTTAACTCCCTAATCCTTGATTAGGTTGCTCATTGCGCTTATGAGATTAGATTAGTGTTAATTAGCTGGTTAGATTAGAGTTAATTAAATTAGCTTAATCTTCAGAGCTGGTTTGCTGGACACTCACCATTTGCCATTTTTGTGGGGAAAAATATGCTATAATTTTGAGGTTGATTTCTTCTTGAAAAATGTTCTAGACATCTTCAGCTATAACATATATTTTAATCATGATTTTATGGATTTAAAATAATGATATTTCAGCTTTGTTATTTGCAAAACAGAATCTCGGATTATGTTGGAAACAGTGACTTTTTGGTGTTCAAATGATTCTTATCAACTCTTAGGGTTCGATTTTTAAAAGAGTGCCTTCACAAAAGTTGTTCATCACATCTTTTATAAGATGGTCAAATTTCAAATTAAATGGACAAGTTTTGGACCTTGAACAAAACTGATTTTGGAAAACATACTTTCTTGGCACGGTCACAGTTTTTGTAAATGCTTTGGGCAATTTACTTCTCTTAATCTAGAAGGATCTGGGTCAAGGTGTCTTCATGAAAAAAAATTTTTTAATTATCCTTTAAAATATATTCAAATTTGAGAATTTTTCAAGTTCGTTTGATTATGTTTCTATAATTAAACTTGGAGGTGCGCAAGTGGGCCGGTTTCTGTCGGTTAGGACCGGTAGTGGTTTTGTGTTCATTCTTGGTGCAGTGCTTGCTGGATAGTGTATATTTGGTGATGTGGTTGACTTGTGGCATGCTTAAAACTTATGGGTGATGATATGTGAATGATTGTGCTATGGTGAGTGTTTATTGGTGATGCAAAAGGTGACCTTATGGACTATTAAATAGAAAATAAATGAGGTTTCAGGTATGGACACCAAAATTTATTTGCCCAATAAAACAATGAGGTTTTAAACTAGGTGCGTGTAAAGTTTGACGTATTAATTTTGAGTACGTGAGTACCTATGAAATTATTTCTAAACGTTTTAAATAAAATAAAAAAAAGGGGGGGTTACTAAGGTTTATTTTCAAAAGAATGTGATTGGAAAAAAAATTAGAAAAAAAATACGGCGTCAGGTTTGGACGTCAAGTTTTATGTACTCAATAAAATGAGGAGTTTTTATACGAGATACATGCAAATTTTGGCTGGTTAATTTCCAATACGGGACCCCGTATGAATTTATTTCGGAAAGTTTGAAAAAAAAAAAAAGGATTGCCAAGTGAATTTTAAAAATGGATTTTTGGTGTTCATGACTATATATGAGGGAGGATAAGGTTGACATGATTGATGAGGTGCCTACATTGTTAGGTTAATTAAATGATTTAGTTTACTTAATTGCAATTTATTTATTTAATCGAGATTTATTTAATTAATTTTAATTAACGTAAATTGTGACGGAATAGCCATTTTGTAGAATTTTACGTTGATTCTCGTGGTTGACTTTATATGTGAAATTGATTGCTTATATGTACAATTAAGTGCTTGGTGATCTATCATTATTGCAAAATTGGATTTTATGGGTATTTAATTAGAAAAATACCGGGGGTCAGTTTTTTATGCCAAAATTTTATATAGTATATAAAATTGTGGAATTTTGAAAGGAAAGTGTACCATGCTTACTGGTTCAATTTAAATGCGTGACTACATATCATTATTTTACTGTGATGATTTTTAATACGAAGAAAAATGGTCAAATCCATTATTTGAACATTAGGTATTTGAGTGCAAAGTATGGTGTTATTGGCCAAATATGGATGTGCGCGTGTGGTCACTAAGTGGAAACTGTCCTAAGGCGTTTACACGGGACGAAACTCCTCAGTGGGGTATCGTCTAGGCGGAGGATGCTAGATGTTGTCATTCGTGAATAGATTTCGGAACAAAGCTCCTTAGTGGAATGTCATCTAGGCAGAGGATGCTAGACGTTGCTCTTCGCAAATAGATTTTGGAACGAAGCTCCTGAGTGGAATGCCATCTAGGCGGAGGACACTAGACGTTGCTATTCGCGGATGGATTCCGGAACGAAGCTCCTTAGTGGAGTGTCGTGACCGTTGGGTCGTAAATAACTGGGACACGCATGAGTGATTGAGATAGCCGCGCCTGATTATGGGACAAAACTGTGTAGCACGGAATGGGACATGTCATAACGGTTTGGCCTTATAATTGGGACCCCTATGATTGATTGAAACATAAATTGATGTGTTCCAGTTATGAAATACATGTGCTGTATTTATATGATATATGAGATGTATTAATGTGCAAGGGGGTGCTGAGGCGAGATAAGTCTCATATGATGCATGTTTAGGCTGCCTCTGAGTGAATTCTCATCCTAATCGAGGTTTAGGTGTTGACTTGTTGAGATTTTGTCTCACCCCGTCGTAGTTTAAAATTTTCAAGTCCCTAGGATGGAGAGTCCAGAGCCGCAGTCGAAGGGATCTAGGTATAGGTCGGTTAGGACTTCTTTTTGGGAGACGGACCTTTGTATTTGAAGCCGTAGGTTTAACTTAGTTTGTTTATAAAGTGTGGTTCGTGAAAATTGTTGTCCTACTTTTACTATCCCATGTGTTTGTCTGTTGGTTGGGTAATTATTTGTTCGTTTTCGCATGTGCATTAAACGATTGGGTCAGCGACTCGTCTGGAACGTCGCAATTCTATTGACCATCGAGGGATGTTCGTGCGCTCGAGGTTCGGGGCGTGACACTCTCTCTTTAACTGCTTCACTTTCTCGCTGCGCTACAGTAAGATCACCACGTGATTAAGTTTCGATATCTTTAAGGCACATGCATGCAAATGGTGACGTTATCTCAGAAAACAGAGTTGAATGTTTAATGAGCCTGGCATCTGCAGCAACTCATCCGCCATTTCCTTCTGTGGGTCATTTTTACTTTTCATTTGCATGATCATCAGGAAGGGGAGTACACGAGTAGGCAAATACCGAGAATCGCAATCTAGTTCGTTCAAGGAAGAGAGGAAAGCAGAAGATCAGGATGTGGAGGCTCAAGATAGCAGCGGCAGAAGACGGTGCCTCCTTGTACAGCACCAATAACTTTGCAGGGAGGCAGATTTGGACTTTTGATCCTGAGGCTGGCACCATGGAGGAGTGCGCCGAGGTGGAGGCCGCTCGCCAACATTTCTACCACCACCGCCACCACGTCAAGCCTTCCCACGACCTCCTCTGGCGCATGCAGGTACACCACGCACCTAAACACATACGCGCGCCCGTTCTCATTCAGAGTCCGCCAATTTCTTGTTTAAGTGTGTGAAAGAATTGTCGTGTACTTTTTTTCTTCGGACTTTAAATTTGAGGACTAATTGATCCCCAGTCACGCAAAGAGGTACCCTGCATTGCATGACATACGTACATATTGAACCCAACATGGATGCCCAAAATCAATTTTCAATGGCGTTAGCTAGTTATGGAATTAACTTCGGCGAAGTAGATAGCGTGCTATCCAGTTGCTAATGTCGGGCGTTTACGTTTCAAGCAGAAGATCCGCGGCGCAGAAATTTCTCGGGTCAAAAGATTTCAACCCAACCTTCCTCCGACTTCACCGCATTACCCTGTTCTTGGTTTTGTCGTTTCCTCTTCTTTCCTTTTCAAACAAGTTCACCCTGGCTTCAATCCCATAAGTCCATCAAAAGGTAAAAATTTTTAACTGTGCTCTGAAAATGAGTCATCACCGTAGCCTTAGGAGAAATGCTAGATTTTACGCATTCCATAGCCGAAGTAATCATCTCGGTCTCGGGAGTTGGGGTTTGTAGATTAGAATACTAACTTATATCGGTCGAGGACAGAAATTTTTTAGTTAAAGCTGTTCACAAAATGATAAACGATGTAATAAACACACTTGTGGAGGGATTGAATTTTCTTAAACATACAAATATCACTTTCATCACTTTAAAACTTTTGGTGTGTTATTTTTGAACTTATCTGACAGTTGTTTAAATCTCCGTCATAATTTTCTTTGTTATTGTTCGGCGCACCATTACTGTTGTTGCTTGACGTCAAGTTTATAACTTGTTAACGTGTGGTACTACCTAAGTGATGGGCAAGCTTAAGCTGCCGCACGGTGCATGTTTTCTGAGCAGTTCCTGAGGGAGAAGCAATTCAAGCAGACCATCCCGCCGGTGAGGGTGGAGGACGGTGAGGAGATCTCCGAGGACAAGGTGTCTACGGCACTGAGGCGGGCCGTCCACTTCTTCTCTGCCCTGCAGGCCAGCGATGGCCATTGGCCTGCTGAGAATGCCGGCCCTCTCTTCTTCCTCCCTCCCCTGGTCATGTGCGTCTACATCACTGGCCACCTCAACGCTGTCTTCACGGTTGAGCACCGCAAAGAGATTCTCCGCTACATCTACAACCACCAGGTACCCTTTTCTCACAAAAAGAATGACAATCGATGGAGAAACAGCAGAGGAGCTATGAAAGACTTCGACTTGAAACTCTGTACTTATGTCCTGCATTAATGTTGCTGCAGAATGAAGATGGTGGGTGGGGCTTGCACATTGAAGGTCACAGCACCATGTTCTGCACCGTCCTGAGCTACATATGCATGCGCATTCTTGGGGAAGGGCCCGACGGTGGCAGGGAGGATGCTTGTACTCGGGCCAGGAAGTGGATTCATGACCATGGAGGGGTTACCTACATACCCTCCTGGGGCAAGACTTGGCTCTCGGTACTGTCTCACTCTTCCTTCGCTAATCGCCAAAAAATTGTTCTCAAGATTGTTCTGTGTATGCGTCTGAGCGAATCATATATGTGACGTTGTGCTTGTGCTTGTGGGTTGTCCTGTCATGCATGCTCTGTAGATTCTTGGTGTTTTTGATTGGTCTGGAAGCAAGCCAATGCCCCCTGAGTTCTGGATGTTGCCTTCATTCCTCCCCATGCATCCAGGTATGTTTGGTACTCTGTAGTAGTCCTGTACATTTAATTTTACCCAGGTGATAAGACAAATTTGTTGGACTAATTTCACGTTGGGACCATGTGGCAATTTTGCTGCTCCGAGAACAATATGGCGTTGGCTTTTTATTGAAGTCACCAACCTTCAAGAATTCCCCTTGAAAGATAGAAAGTTTCAACTTCTGTTTTGTGTAATTGCGTTCTCCTTAGTTTCATGGATATTTTATCTGAATTGTCAAATATTGAATGATGTAGCTAAAATATGGTGCTACTGTCGGTTGGTTTACATGCCCATGTCATACCTGTACGGGAAAAAATTTGTTGGCCCAATCACTCCTCTTGTTCAACAGTTGAGAGAAGAACTTCATACTCAACCCTACAATATGATTTGCTGGAGAAAAGTCCGCCATCTTTGTGCCAAGGCAAGTGTCGGTAGATGGTCCAAAATATTGATCCAGAATAAGATATTTTGCGAGTAGGCAAATTTCTAATGAAATGATTTGAATTGTTGCCGCAGGAGGATCTCTACTATCCCCATTTTTTAGTGAAGGATCTGATGTGGGACAGTCTTTACATATTCACTGAGCCTTTTCTCAACTGTTGGCCGTTTAAAAAACTTAGAGAAAAGGCTCTTCAGGTGACGATGAAGCACATTCACTATGAAGATGAGAACAGTCGATACATCACAATTGGAGCTGTAGAAAAGGTAATGAATACATACATTTAAACAGGAGAGAGACACACATAATCGCAAAATTTACACATCAAGAGAAACATCACTGAGAGGATATCTTTTGCTTTGGACTTGAACAGGTGTTATGCATACTTGCTTGCTGGGTAGAAGACCCGGATGGTGACTCCTTCAAGAAGCATCTTGCTAGGATACCGGATTACCTTTGGGTAGCAGAAGATGGAATGAAGATGCAGGTTAGTAGTAGTGTCGCTGAACTATAACAGAATTGGGCTTACGTTTGAACTGAGAAATACATGTTTGAAAGATGGAAGTATTCCTATAATAATGAGTGGATTGATTTAATAAAGCGGGACCAACTAGAGAAAAGCTTAGTCTGGTGCTTGGCTCATTCACATGCAGAGTTTTGGTAGCCAAGAGTGGGATACGGGCTTCGCCATCCAAGCTTTGCTTGCCAGTAATATGACTGAGGAGATAGCACCAGTATTAGCTAGAGGACACGACTTCATTAAAAAATCTCAGGTTTTGAATTTGATTCTTGCGAGCATCTGCTTGCCTCCAAACTGTGTCCTAGTTTCCTTTGCTTCCTCTAAGCTGAACTGCATTGATCTGTCAATGACATTCCAGGTCAAGGACAACCCTTCAGGTAACTTCAAAAGCATGCACCGTCATATTTCTAAAGGATCTTGGACATTTTCGGACCAAGATCATGGCTGGCAAGTCTCTGATTGCACTGCAGAAAGTCTGAAGGTAATACTGCTAGGAATACCTACACTACGTCCACAATTTCAATCCAATTCTAAATTACTTTGTTTCTCACCGAATCTCTTATCCTGACTATTCAGTGTTGCTTGCTTTTCTCAATGATGCCACCTGATATTGTTGGTGAGAAAATGGAGCCAGAGAAATTGTACGATGCTGTTAATGTCTTACTTTCTCTACAAGTGAGTACGCCATTGTTTTCTTTTCCTGAGCAAGACTTGAGAAAATATTTGATCTAGACAAGATATATTGGCCAAACATTGTCAGCTCCATGCATCCCAAAATTAGGTTGTTATCCAAGTCTTTCTTTGAGTTTTATAACTTTTTTTTCAGATTCCCAAGTATGATTATACATTATAGTATCATCACATCGGTCATGCGTGTCACTTGTTCCAGAGTAAAAATGGCGGATTGGCAGCATGGGAACCTGCAGGAGCCCAGGAATGGCTAGAAGTAATTTTTTAATAAATTTGTAGGAATTCCTTGATAGTCCCGACAGACTAATACATGTTTCTTTGTTCATTAATCACTAAATCAGGACATTATCGATTATTGTTTGTCACTTGCAGCTCCTAAATCCAACAGAGTTCCTTGAGGATATTGTCATCGAGCATGAATATGTTGAATGCACATCCTCAGCTATCCATGCTTTAGCTTTGTTCCGGAGGTTCTATCCCAGGCACAGGGAAGAGGAGATTGAGGATTTTATATCAAATGCTGTACAGTATCTCGAGAATGCACAAAATCCAGATGGCTCATGGTATGTTCCTTTTCCATAAGGTACTTCTGAAGAATTCGGATAAATTAAGGAAACAACTAATGGAGCAAATTTTGCAGGTATGGGGACTGGGGTGTCTGCTTTACATACGGCTCATGGTTTGCCCTTGGTGGACTAGCAGCTTCTGGCAAGACATATGACAATTGTGCAGCTATGCGCAAAGGAGTCGCTTTTCTTCTAAGAGCACAGTTGCAGGATGGCGGGTGGGGAGAGAGCTATCTTTCTTGCCTGAAGAAGGTAATTCCTAGAGTGACCTTCTACAGCATGAGTGGCTTTAGCTGTTTTAGTTGCATGCTTTTCTGGCAACATGGAAATCTTGAATTTTCTAGTTGTCCAATCGCTTCAAGTAGGAATACATACCTCTCGAAGGAAACAGATCAAATCTGGTGCAAACTGCTTGGGCTGTGATGGGTCTGATTCACGCGGGGCAGGTCAGTGAATGATTTTGTTGTTGGGGTCTCAATTGCATTAACCATACTATGATGATAGTAAAACCAACGTTTCTGACTTTGGTATTTCATCTACTATCAGGCAGAGAGGGATCCGACTCCGCTGCACCGGGCCGCCAAGTTGCTCATCAATTCACAAACGGAAGATGGGGATTATCCCCAACAGGTTTGTGCCGTTCTATTACTTGATCTCATATGGGATTAATATCTCTGGAAATATAAGAGTACACCCCACCAATATCCTATTTGCTGTGCAATAATCCATTCAACTGGGGGAACCGAGAGACGATAATTCCATGCATATTATCTTCCAGACAGTTTGTTTAATTACTCGAAACATTGTTGGGAACTATCAAAAAAAAAACTGAAAGAGAGAGAGAACTCCATCGGTAAGATTTGCCTTACAACGAAACGACGTGATCGAAGCATGGACTGTGCCTACCATTAGTATTAATAGTCAGTAACTTTGGGTGGCAGGAAATCACTGGGGCTTTCAAGAAGAACTGCATGTTGCACTATGCCGCTTACAGGAACATACACCCATTGTGGGCTCTGGCAGAGTATCGTAGGCGGGTTCCTTTACCGTCAGCAGCCCTTTGAAGAAGCAAGGCATACACCATCACAGCTTCCATATTGAGAAAACGCAAGTTTCATAATCATGACAGATAGACCCAAAGAACTTGCGGTCCAAGAACTGAGGATCCAAGCTATGATGGCGGTGTTATCCATACTTCATTATAATATAATCTAAACTGTTATTGAGATGTAATCAACTACAAGTTTTTACACGTTCTACCTACACCTTTCGGGGCGTCTAGGAGCATTTATATATTTTCCCCCTTAAATTGTTTTCTTTGAAAAATGGGTGACTCCGTATATCAGCTTGCCGAGTTAGTGAGAGATTCGGGTTGGATTGGGGGCTAGGACTTTGCGTGACACATGGGCAACGTGGAGAGGTGGGTGGGCACCGTGCTGGCATACGAGAACACCTTGTCTATGGGTTCCGGGGTCGGTTATTGAGTGGAGTTTGAAGGTAAGAGTGAGGTGAAGGGTGGTGCATCTTGCCCGTGCGACAAACAATGTCTTGGTCAGATAAACAATGTCTTGGCCAGTTCACTTCTACTTCAGTGTCGACAGGTCGGTTCGATCTAGTTTTCTAATTGAACCGAACTTGGTTCCTACTCTTAAACATCTTCATCACACCACCTCGATATTAATAATAACTTCGTATATATAATAGGAAATTTAGGAAAAAAAAATTGTAGGCCTTTTCTTGCCTTAAAAAAAAATCGCAAAAGCTTAACAAATAGAAAATGCTAAATCTGAACGACAAAATAATCAGACCAACATTGCAGATTTATAAATTCCTAGATCTGCAAGGTTGCTTGCTTTGGCTTGAAGCCTTAAAACTACAGCGACCTACAATGACCACCGACCTCATTGGTAGCCACCGGATGTTTTCTTTTTGCGTGTAGAACACAGGTCTTCTTTTTCATTATTAATTGTTTTTTACTCTTCTACCTTGACAACAAAAAATGGAGATGAAAATAAAATAAAATAAACAGGAAGAAGGGCATTCGCAACTCGCTAGGAGCCCTTAACATTGAAAAAAGGAAGTGGTCTTTTTTTTTGGGCCCAGTAGGCCCAAAAAATTAAAGAATAACAATCTTATCCAATTATTGAGGTAAAAACTAAAGATCAGACCTTGTTATTTGAGCTTTGCATACACAATTTTTTTTTAATAACTATTTTGCTAGAATTGCTTACACAACGAAATATCTTTTATCAAAAGTCATTTTTCAGTTTTTATTGATAGGAGACATGTTCTTGGATGATTCCGGACAAAAAATATCACAAGTGAACAAGGAATAACTGCAAAGTTTAATTCAAACCAAATTGCATGTATAAACCGTGTCGGAATTTAATCGATGATAAACTTTGAGAATGTGCAAAGATGTAACGTTGGAATTTTATCAACAATGCGAGTCTGAGAATCAAAAGCAAAGTGCAAAAAAAATAAAAGTAATTGAAATATAGCATTTTGCTTGATCTATATGCGGGATGAGCATATTTCAGTAGCCGATCAAAGATATTTATAGTGGTTATACTATAACTGCTCTCAAGTGGTTCCCTACAATTGTGCTCATGTTTCTTCATCTCGAAAGTTTCATGTCCATATTCTCACAATCCAATGATTTTCTTTTGAAACAGTTGCTCCTTCAAAATCGAGCGCCAATTACTTCATGACTTGCATTACTTCACTCTGTGGTGGTTTCATACTTCATAAACGTGTCTTGTTTCTTCGTCTTGAAAGTTTTGTGTCCATATTCTCACGATCCAATAATTTTCTTTTCAAATGGTTGCTCCTTCAAAATCGGGCACCAATTACTCCACAACCTGCATTGCTTCACTTTATAGTGGTTTCATACTTCATAACCGTGTCTTGATGCTTCCTATCCTAACTTTACTTCAATGCTATGGTCCGGTTGCTCCTTTAAACTCCGATCTTGCAACCACACGTGGCTACTTCTCATGCATGTGATTACTTACCAATTGATAACTTTTACCGAGCATGGTTCACCATATGTCCTCGTGTGTCGACAATTAATTGGGAGGTAACATTTATCGATGTGTGCTAATATAACTTTTACTGAGCATTGTTGACAACAGGGTCACGTGCATTGACAATATTTGAAGCTTTAGCCACATAATCATCCCATGTCGATATCCGGGTTGTGTAAATATATCCCCCGTTGTAAAGATGAATACCCGCACCGTACGGGTGAACAGTACTGAAGTGCGTATTGTCTTCCTGATGCTTCGTTCTCTGTGCACAGTCAACCCACTTATGTCTTTCTGACACGTCACTTCGATCAGCTGAAATTACAAATCGTCATCACTATGATGGTATCTTTTAGATCGTTAGCTTCCGAAATGATGCCTCCAGAATTCTCCGTATGGAGCAAAGAATTTACTTGGGGTCTTGGGTCTTTAGGACCTCCTCAGCTGTTCAGGAGTTGTTATCGTCCCAACAGGAAGCTCCCCGAGTTAGAGATAGAAGACCGATCCTTATGTCTTGCCCAACTTGTTCAGGCGATGGTGCGGCACTTCACCGTTGATTTGGTGTAGATTTCCGATGACTAGAAGCTTCGTTGAACCTGGAGGTAGCTTAAAATTTAACCATCTCTTAAAGATCACTTTTCTAATAGTATCAACAGAAACAAAGAAGAAGAAAGGATGAAGGACAGGGTAAAGAACTGAGACATCATTTGGAATTGGGCTTCGGAAACAGATACTGAGTGTAGTTAACTATATAGAGAGAAGAAAACCAAGCAGTGAATTGAGGAAGAAGAGTACCAAAAAAGTCATAAACTCAGTGCACTATGATTGAGGATAAGCACAATGGTTGTATCAAGCAGCTGTCGTTCACAAGGCTTCTCTTAATTTTTTATAGAAATAATTGAAAATCTTTCCGGTCATTCTTCCGAGGATGCTCATACTTTGCATCCACAGCTGTAAATATTGGACCTTCTGGTACTTAAATAGGCAAAGCTTAACTTGTGACAACAATAGCCTTAGTTTCTAGTCAAGTCATTAGTCATTTTTCTTTAGGATTCTGTTGTCAAGTGCCCTTCGGATGCTTACTAATTAAGCAAAAAGTAATGTTTGCAGATTAAAATGCAGTGCGTACCTCATACTATTTGTAATCAATAATTTGAAAATTATAACATTTTTTTTTATCAAGAACTTTTAACAGACTCCCTAACAACACTATTTTCTTAGACAATATATACCAACTCTTTGAATTCTTTTATGTTATTATAATAATGAAAAGAAATGCAAGTCTAAAAAGGGTACTTAAATTTGTAAGGTCAGATGAATATGGACAATATTCAGAGCACCTAATTTACTCATCTATGCCAAACCCTCCATGGAGCCCCATACGACTGGTTTATTTCATTCATAGAGCAACGGCTTTTTTCAAAATTTTGGCACATAAGATGGGCAGCGAGAAACGCCTGTTTACTTGGGCGTTCACTACAAATCATCCTTACTCTTTATCCAGAGAAGGGAAAAAAATTAGATGGTTTTTTGTTTATTCAATAAAGGTTGCTGGGGCTAACAATGCAACCTAAAAGCAAGGATGATAGGCTGAGAGTTGATGGATTAAAACTTTTACAAAGTATCAAATAATCAGCACTGAAGATGATATTGCAAACTAATCAATATGTGTGATGCTGATAAGTAAATTAAAGTGCATAGATCACACATCGGTGTATAGTGGTTTGGTTTATGATCAAGCCTACGTCCACTCTTGGACTAATAGCCTTAGCAGCAACTAGAATCTACTAGTAATCAATTGTATAGTTACAAATGGCTAGCGTCATTCCCTTCACTTGATAGATCATAGTATCAAGATACAAGAACACTACACTTACTTTGTACATTACACTTACTTTGTACATTTGGCTATAAGCTGTTTCAGTGCTAAATCAATTGCAAAGAGGTTTACAAATCAAGATCAGTGACAATTTTTAGCTTAGAAAACAATAGCAATACTTCACGTATTCTGTTCTTATGGCTAACCCTTTTCACAGCCTCACTCCTCCTTATATACTCTAGGTCTTCAATATATTCATTGAGGAATTTAAAGGATAATCAGCTAGTCATTTGAGAGCCACTAGGAAGTTCTCTAACAATATTTATACTACTTCAGCAGTCGCTTCACTGTCTAGAGCAGTTTACACCAAATATCCTCTCATTAATATCTCTTATTTGAAACGTGTTAGCTACTTTTCTACTACCTTACTCGGTTTTTTAGCTACGGAATCTAGAATTGCAACGGCTCTTTTCTGAACTGCCAATGGTCTTCTTTTAATGTATATCTCACTATCATTAGACCTGATACATCACTACCACAATCTAACGCACACTATCACCAATGCAGATTGTAAATGTTTAGGCTAACCATCTTCAATAATAATATCAATTGAATGATATGCAATGTTAGGATCAATGATCTTTTCCATTGTCACCAGTACCAAAGACTTTTAAGATCACCATCTCAATTGGTATCTCATCCTTGCCAATAGGAAGGATCATGGATGATATTAAGCTATTTCACTATCTACATTCATCATTATAACTACTAGTAACAAAGGATAGTTTGGTGATCATCAAAATCTTATAGGGATAGTTTCCAACAATCTCTCCATATTTTTATGATGACAAAACTATCTCGTAGATCATTACCGACGTGTCTTCATATGTATCAGCATTCTAAACATATTTCATATTTCACATTAAAACTCTCCCCCTTTTTGTCATAGTCAAGGATTGATAGTCATAATCAAAGAAATTCATTCATTAATAATGATGAGGATAGCGGATGGTAACACGAAAGAGCAATCAAACAACAATTCTAAAAAGGAATTAAGAACAATAGAATCTTTTCTTTGTGGAGGGAGGAGTTTCAACTAATGGCTGGGGCGTAGGGTGAACACGACTGTAGCATTGAAAGCCGAGGATGGTTTGCTCTATACGCATGAGAAAATGTCCAAGATTTTGGACCGTGCTTTCAAGTTCCTTAACCGCTTCATAGAAATCTGCATTGGAGATCTCATCCTTCTGTCTTCGATACATAGGCTCCCCCTGAGTCGATGATCTCTTGTCTGGTACGAGGGGTTGGAGACCTATCGGAGCTGTTAATGCTATTTCTTTCCCACGCATTGCCCTTTCCGCACCTTCCTTGAGTCTAGCTTGCACAGTTTGCTGAACAACTTCATCGTTACAGAATTTCATTTCACCGATTCACCCAACCTTGAGGAGTTATCCTAATTGCCATTTTTTAAGGGTCTCTTTGCCATTTTCCACATTGGCTAGCTTGTCAACCTTAAGATCATCACTAATGATGATACCCTTTGCCCTTAGTAAGAGAGTGATCAGGGCACGGCAAGGCAATTTTCTAATTTTTCTTTGTGCCACACGAGCCATATGCAGAACAATCATGTGAACCAGAGAAAAATTCCTTCCATTCAAGATGGTCTAGATGATTCGAGCATCATAGTGTGAGAGATTGTTGGTTGAGTTGGACTTGGGTCAGAGACACATGATCAGGATTTTGTAGATCAAATTCATTTTCAAAGGCAGCATGTTCAATCACGACGGACAGCTTTTGGGCTTTCCAAGATATATGCATATGCCTTAGGAGAAGAGATGGGAATTATTTCAAAGCTTGTCAAAGGATGATGAATAAGATCAACCAAATCTCCAACATTAACAAAGTAATAATAATTGCCAAAAGTGAAATGAAACTGTTATGGTTTGGAAAATGAAGATAGGAGTAGAGATGTGCCACTATAGACGAGTAGATTTCTTCTTGCAAGGTACAAAAGAAGGTTACAGAAAGCTTTTCAAAAAGCTTGAAAATGAAAATCCGATGTCTTTCTAATTAAGAGAAATTGATAGTGTGATTGGCAAAGGGTTCACGGGATATGAGTAACAGAAAATGATTTTCATGAACAACAGAAAGAAATTCTCAAGAGGAATAAGAGGGATCGGATCCAAAACCTAGAAAGGGCTCAAATTTGAGCGTAGCTTCGGTTATTGTTGTCTTTCTCTTCAGATTCAGGCAAGGATCAAAAACAGGTTCACCAGCATGAGTGTTGACGTCCTTTGGAAGTTCTTGTTTTTCTATACTGGGAGGCTCAATTGTTTCAGGAATTTCTTCTTCTTCAAGAATTACTTCTTCCTGATGCTCTGTTGTAGTTTCACCACCCCTTTCTTTGGGCGGAGCCTCAGCAGTAGTAGGCATGATTTCCTCAGTAAGAACTTCAGTTGAAGGAACAGTGCTCAGTAGAGCTAGTGCATATGTAGATTTGGAGGCCATTGTTCTGCTTACTAAAGTAAGGGCTTTCTGTTGCTGGAGCAAATTGAGAGCAGCAACTTATAGATCACTTATAGTGGGAGATAATGCGCCTTCAAGCCGAGGAAAAAGCTCAGCAAGTAGGTCATGTTGCTGTGCTTCAGTTATGGTTGATACAATCTAAGGGGCAAAGATGATGTCCCCTTGAATAGGTCGAACTGGAATGGCTTCTCATGGTCCTTCAAAGTGAGATTGAGGAGTCTAATCAGTATGAGTCCTCTTGGTTGGTTCAGATTGTTGCGATACGTTTAAAGTACCACCAGATGGAGAGATGGACTAGCTGACTTCCATAGATCCCTTAGAAAGTTGAGTCAGGTTGATCCTGGAGGGCCCCTTAGGAGCACGAGACGGAATAGTAGCTGTCCGAGATGATTTTCTCATTGGCTTGCCAGTTCCCTTTAAGGACTTGGGAGGCATGATTGAAGAATTTTGGGGAAGATGGAGAGAAGAGAGAATTTGCTGATTAAGAATGAGGGGGTAAAACGAGTAGAAATAGAAGAGAATAGAGCGATTGAGAGCAACGGTTGTGACAGTAGCTGTACCACCAAGAATGCGTATGCATGCGTACATATATATATATAGGTGAACGTGGGTGAGTGGTAAATGTGAGTGTGAGAGGAAAGAAAGGGGGGGGGGGGCCGCGGATAACAGTACAATATTAATTACCTAATTAATCACAATGTGACAATTAATCATAACAGAAACAATAAATCTGCATATATCATCGGTAACAAAAAGTACGATGTAACCGTAACGTTTTTGAAAGCATGCATACCTATACAATTATACTTACCAGGTGCACCGTTGATGACGTATTTCCTTCTGTAATATGATGATTATTTGTTTGCCGATGCTAGAGATTCAATCAAGTGGATTGCAAATGCCAAACTCATTCCTTAAGAATTCAAATGCAACTTTGTCTAGAGGTTTTATGAAAATGTTCACCAATTGATACTTCGATTCCACAAACTCAATACAGATATTGCTATTTCTCACATGTTCTCAAATAAAATGATGACGAATTTCAATGCTTGTCACCCCTTGAATGCATAATAGGATTCTTCATAGGTTGATTGCACTTGTATTGTCACATTTGATCATTGTGCCTGAGGATTTCTTGGCATAATTACTCAATTGCTCGTTGACCACAGGTGAGCGCCGAGTTTCTTGCCCAGCAAGCCTTGCTGGCAATGGGTGAGGGTCGCGGCCCACCCCAAGCCATTTAGACCCACAACTTCCCTCCGACCAAGCTGGCTTACTTTGCTGACTTGTTGAATGAGGATGAGGATGGTGAGAACAAGGTGGAGACCGCCTACACAGAGCTCATGAAGAAGGGTAACGCCGAGGTCGAGTTGTTGGTCTGCAATTCGTGAGACGAGGGCACAGCGGATCATTGGATGGAGTGTAACCCCACTATGGTAAGCATCCTTTCAACCGCATGAGTCAGCTAGAGGTGGCTCGGCGTTGAACCCCATTCCACTTTTTCCTTGGGCCCCGCGACCATCTCTTTTAAAAAAATGAAAAGGAAAAGGGAAAAAAAACTCAAAAAATTTATAAAATTACCCCAAAACGGTGTCATCTGATAGAGCCACATCTCTGGCTATTCCACCTCCACTTAGGATGGCTGATGATGATTAGATCTTATGTCAGTAATTTCTACTCAAAATCAGCCAATTAAATTACATTAAGAATTGTTGGACAATTTTGTCTCAAAAGAACACATAATAAACCCGAACACTAGGTTCAAGTGGTTTAATCTATGTGACTTGCCCCATGGGGAGAGCAACGCATGATTCGCTATAAATGAAGTGCTAATAGAGATTACGACCATACTTGAGTAACTCGAACACTCTCAGTTATCTCCTATCCCTAATTAAAGTAATACCCCAAACAATGTCGAGCCCTCATCATTCCTGCAAAATAATATATCAATTTCACAAAAGCATTCACATATTTTACCGCAAGATTTATTAGCTCCCACACCAAAAGCCCCTTTTGGAGGCAATTCACAAAATAATAGCCACTTCTTTTATAGAAAAGATTTAGATACAAAATAAAAAATTCTGCACTCAAATTAGAAAACTACTGAACTAGAAAATCTGTTCAAATTAGAAAATACACTCAAATCGGATTTCTTTTACTGGGTCAAACTCATGATATAATCTCTATATATAGAGCTACAAAGATTTGAGGTCTCATTGAGAAATATAAGAACGAAGGATTGTAAATCAACCTCTTTTTTTGGTCGGTGATTGTAAACAACCTTATTAGCCCTATTTTTATGAGAGAATACAATTCGTCAGATAATTTTTTTTTTTTTTTCCCCACTTCTGCTCCGACTTTGTATCGTACGAGAGTCATGTTTTGGTTTAGTATAATTAACTGATTCATGCTATACAGTGGGACTTGATTGAAACGCCACAAAGTCGGGTCATTTTTTGGTCCATGATGAATTGTAATGATGGGGCTATAAATATCATGACTCATAAGCTACGTTCCATTCATCGAAGTAATTATGTATCTCACGTATGCATCAACTTAGATACTAAAGTTGAACAAAAAGTTTTAATTGAATATTAACAAAAAATCGATATTTAAATGAGAGATGTAGTAGAGTAATTAATTATTAAACTACGCCACTATCATTAAAACGTTTAACCAAAAAATTCGAAAAAGTGAGGAGAAAGATATTTTACAGGAGCCGCTGTAGTATTCACCCAGCTACTCCTACAAAGTGGTTTCAAGTTACAGCTAATTCAACAACTCATGCATCTGAGTTGGGTTGGGTGGAGCCTATAAATGTTGAAGTTAGCCGTGTGCCATCATAAACCAATGACGGGCACACACTTGGCCTTTGATTGGTTCTACTGCTGTTTCTAGAAATAAATTCAAAAGGGAAAGGACCCCAAAAAATCAGCACAATTCAGCATCAAGAAATTCGAGTCGTACCCGTATACTTTTGAAGTCCAATAAGTGGAGAAGTGATTCGCACAAAATTATTACAGGGACCATGTCATTTAAAGCGACGAACCACGCCCGTACACTCGAAATTTCAACAACTTCCTCAGTTGTCGTGCCGTATTAATTCCCTTGATGCACTTGCCAACAGATTTATTCCTATAATACCCACGATTGGTTTTAAGAAAACCACATGATGCTTCCTGCGAATCACGCTGCAATTTAATTTGCTCCGTCGCATCAGCTGTTGCGACACTTGCGTTAAATTTCACAAAGAAAGAATTGCATGCTCCTCTATGCACTGTGATCAACGAGGGACTTGAGTCTAACTTGAGCAAGCAAACTAATTCACAACACGTTAACTTCAAGGATTATATACACAGACTTTGCATGAAAATTCTAAAAGTATACAACAAATATTAACAAAATCACACCGAATGTCAAGCGGTCAGGGGCGGCGCCTCCCTCAGCCTTCCCTTCAGTCCGTCCCGATTGGTACTTTTTTTTTCATGCGGAGAACGATGACTAGCCCAAAAGACGCCAATAGGAGTTGGCCAAGTCAGCATCCGGAGCGTTGGTTGGTGGAACATCATGTTAGTGTGCATGGAGAGGGTGGACGCACCTAATGTAAGAGAAAAAGTTCTCTAAAGCATGACGTGCCTGTAAAATTGTAGCGCAAAGGGTCTTGCATTCACTAGAAGGGTAATCTGGCAAAAAGCGGAGAGAAGAAATGGCTTCCAGACCACGAATTCTCACCGAATGGGCATGGAAGCCTCTTGATCTCTTAATTCTGTTACTTGGCTGGTTTCAAAATCATTGTCTAAGGCTCTTTACGATACCGTGTCTGTTACCCGAACATATATTAGAATTGTATAGATACATATTGTATGCATTATCTCTTTTCAGGCAAAAGTTATTCACTTGGTAGTGCCCCGGTTTGTCGTATGGTTGACATGTAACTGCAAAAATAAATTTTACTAGTTAGACAGCGAAGAGCCGTGATAATATGTCAATTTCAACATGCAGCAATTATATATCATACAAGAAACATATGTCAATGTTATTAATGTCTAGATCATATTATTAAATGCATAACTAGTTAACCACGATACAGACCCCCACAACAAACGAACATCAGGCAATAATCTTTCAATTTTATTTGCATAAGAGATGTATATGCACATACTTGCGAACTTTGATTAGGTACTTGTCTTTCACTCTATAGTATGACTCACTTGTGATTGACTTATATTTGTTTGGGGTTTTCCGGGCATTAGAATAGTACATGATTTTGGTCCCATGGATGGCTCATGAGACGTACTAATTCATTCCGAATGGACCCGGCGAGGGGCCTTGGGCTACTTCCTTGTATTCCATTTTATTCTGGGGAGTCCTAGTTCAGTCAGTTCTTACTCATTTTTTGGGTGAAATATGTTCTTTTTTTTCACTGCAAGGATGACCAGATCTTGCTCAATGGGACTCTATTTTATGTGGATTACATGACAATCCCAGAAGCCTCTCACTTGCCACATTAAAAAACAAACGGTGTGATCATCACCGTCCTAATTCATGCCTTGGTCGTAAAATTCCTCTATTATTGGCTTCAGCAAACCCTACACCATCATTTTCTCTACTCTTGCTATCACTCCCACCACCACTCTCCATTGTCACCAAGCACATCTCATGTAAGTTATGTTTCGCATCACATTTAACTCAATTTCTTTGAGCCTATTACGCAATAAAAGGACTGCCGAACCATGACAACTCGATCTTTGAATGTGTTATCATGTCTTTTATGTTGAAAACCAGTTGATACTCCTAGACCAACGACCCACTGCAATTTCTTTTCACCCAAGTTAGAAATACTAAGATGATTTACAAAATTTGATTGGATCGCGCTTTGTGTCACACTTCTCTTTGTAAAGATGGACATCTATTTATCCTATGGGATTATTGGCACGTACGTGGTACTTAGCAAGCCCCAATAACTCATCATGATTAGATAGCTGACATACTTGTTGCATTTAACTAAAGCTGGTTCTTATTGTTTACATTTTGCTTCATTGATATAGTCAAACAAACTTTTATTATTATTATTATTATTATTATTATTATTATTATTATTATTATTATTATTATTATTATTATTATTATTATTAGGGTTAATACCCTGAAAAACCCCAAACTGGTACACTTGTAACAAATTTACCCCAAACTATTTTTTTGACCATAAAAACTCCAAACTGGTAAACTTGTGACAAATTTACCCCGACTGACTATAAAAAAAAAACCCTAAACTGGTACATTTATGACAAATTTACCCTAAACTAATTTATCCGACTGTAAAAAACCCTAAACTGGTAATTTTTTGTTAAATATACCATATGCTAAATTGGATTAATACCACAAAAAAATCATAAAAATTGTAAACTGTGATAAATGGAGCGTAAAATCCTAAATTGATATACCGGTTAAGCATCACGTGTCATTTAACTTAATAATTTGTGAATAAAATTTAACGAAAACCAGCATAGGGTAAATTTGTCACAAATGTACCAGTTTGGGGTAAATTTGTCAAAGGTATACCAGTTTGGGGTTTTTGGTGGTCAAAAAAATAGTTTGGGGTAAATTTGTCACAAGTGTACCAGTTTTGGGTTTTTTAGGGTATTAACCATTATTATTATTATTATTATTATTATTATTATTATTATTATTATTTACCTTTTTTCTTTCTTTCACTTTTCTTTTTGCATTATTATGACTCATCCATTCATGGAATTATTAGCATATTTTATGCCGTTGTGACTCATCCATTCATGGAATACAAAGCATATTTTATGCCATTCGCGATACCCTTGTTCACAATGTTGATCACAAGAACTACTTAGATGGCGTCCCTCACCAACTACATCATGTGCATTGATTTCATGAACAACATAGGTCTCTACAACTTAGCTCATCACTAATTAGCTCTTCAACAGATTTTCACCTTTCAAGTACTTAATGTACACTTCATCATAAGTCCCACAATACATAATCTGATTTCATTATATATATATATATACCTACTGTTTTCACACTATTAAAAGAAAAGGGAAAGCCTTCAATGAATCATTTAAGTGATGTTGAAAAAATTTATTTATAAAAGGACAATTTGCAAAAAGAAAATTTTTAAGGGAAAATCAAACTAAGGATAAAAATATATTAAGCATTAAATAGTTGTTCATTGAAAATGTCCTAGAGGAGCTTGAGCTCTTCTTTTTTTCCTTTTTTTTTTTTTTTTGCAAATATGACGATAATATAAATACTTATGGTGCACTTTGTTCAACATTTTGAAAGCTCATCAAGGAAATGCAAAACAACTTAGCCTAAAGGGCTTTAGGGGGAAATGCAAAGACTGTTTGGAAATTCTGCTTGTAGAACTTGTTTTGAGAGAATTATTATATGGTAGAAAACACATTTGAAATGCCCATTTGGTGATTAATCTAAACTTTTGAATTTTTGTTTTTTAAAATTATAAAAATAATGTTTGCGACTTTTTTAATTTATATTTGACAACAATGTTGAAGATGTTGTGTAGACAATTTTATTATAATTAAAATTTCTTTTTTATGCTAAAAAATATCAAATGAAAAAATTTTACATTCTCTCTTTCTCAATTACAAGAGGAATACTTTCATTACAATAAACATGGTAACAAATGCTTCGAGGAGAGGAACTCATTATCCTTAAAAATTACAAACATCCTTAACTATTTCCTAAATTCATAGCTATTTGATCACGTAAACATGCCATGCCAAATGCTACGTCATCATTTGAAGCATTACCTTCCTCATTTATACCATCAAAATCTATTATATATAAATTGGTATTCAAATCCACTTCAGCAAAATGCGCATCATTCATGACATTTCTTCGTATATAATTGTACAAAGTTATCGCTACTATCACAATTTTCACTTGTTTTATTTATGGAAAACTTGGCATACTCTTTTGGAATCTCCCACTTCTTCTTCACTATGCCAAAAGCTCGCTCAATTTCTTGTCGTAGTGAGGAGTGAGCATAGTTGAACACTTCTTTATAACTTGTCGGTTGAGGACCTCATTGAAACTCAAGCAAATGATATTTAACTTCTTTATATGACCTCAGATAACCTGTGGAATTTAGATATCCAACATCTACCAAATAATATTTACCTACACAAAAACGTTGTAAATATAATCAACATACGACACGTACATATATTAATGTGTAAAAACCATTAATTAATGAACCTTTCATAGGATGAGAAAATTGTAAATCATGTCTCATAATGGCTTCATAAAAGATACGAGTATCATGAGCCATTCCCTCCCAACAGGCCCAAACATAAGTAAATTCCATGTTAAAATTACACTTGGCCATTATATTATGTGTCGATGTTCCTTTTCGATTGATAAAATGAAGTTGTTCACTCATAGTACCATCACTGAAATATGAATACTATCTATAGTTCAATGTAGTCCTAAAATAAGAACAAAACTATTTTTTGTTTATATTTAGTTCATCTTTTATATTGTATAATCATAACTTACCTTATAATGTGGAAAAAAAAATCTTGTATTATTCTTGATCTTATTTAGAACTTTCCTAAATTGATGATCGGATGGTTGGATCAAATCTGCTCCCATTTCACATATTTTATTCTAAACTAAGCTAAATACCTGCATATCATTTCCTCATAATGCTAAAAGCGTTCTTGTTCTAACTTACCTATATTATGTCCTAAAATATGAAAATACAATCTTAGCATTCAGCAACATCAATATTCCTACCGTGTCACTAAATCATGCATTAAATTCTTAAACACAATTCTATCTATTCTAGACATTCGATAAAACCTTTCAGGATGAGCATCTATGCCCATCAACTCTCTTAACCATGCATTTCATGTATATGATGAAGTCATGCACAGTATTTTTTGACCATATGTTGCTTGATAAATACCGTAGGTATGTGCAGCTGCACAAAGTTGCCAATATTCTTCTTTCTATTTTTCATAGTTTTCCCTTTCAGGAGAATTATTCATAACTGGTTAAAGTAACAAAATAGAATTAGAATAAGAGATATAACAAATTATCTAAATTATCCATCAACAAAAAACACTTATCAATATCATATACATACATACATATATATATATATATATATATATATATATATATATATATAGATATGCAAACTCCACTTGACACACACAAAAAAAAAAAACACCAATTGGAAACAAGTCTCACAATATAGCATAAATATGTCTCGATGACTAGTACAAATATGTCTCACATTACAACATTACATCTAGTACAAATATGTCTCACATTACAACATTACATATGAAAAAAATTCAAATAAGTAGCAAACATC
Organism: Eucalyptus grandis; assembly: GCF_016545825.1. Classification (NCBI taxonomy): domain Eukaryota; kingdom Viridiplantae; phylum Streptophyta; class Magnoliopsida; order Myrtales; family Myrtaceae; genus Eucalyptus; species Eucalyptus grandis. Next base: position 24,236,965 of record NC_052615.1, read on the forward strand.
CTAGTGACAATTACGCTATGCGAACTTATACTTGAGCAATGCGACTTTTTCTTGATCATCATCCAAGTTTATGAAGATTTGCCTATTATCTTTCTTTTCTAAAAAATAATCTAGTGCAAAAAAGTATAACTCTTGGTCTTCCTTAATCTTAGGTATATCTTTCAACATCTCTATGAGTTTCTTGTAAGGATCAAACTTTTTGGCATAGCTTCTATTTTCAATAGCTGAACAAATTATCTCCATTTGCATTGCTAGCTTATTAGTTGTACTCAATTTCTTTTGTTTCTGTCCTTGAAATTGCCTCACTGTACTCTACATCATTCTTTAATCGTTTCAAGGTTGTTCCTAAGTCTTTTCAAAAACCACATTGCACTCTATATTATCATCAGTAAATCTTGCACAATCACTGATGTTAAATTGTGTGGCCACAACATCCTCATCACACACATAAGCCTTGTGCGAGATTCCATATGATGCTTCCAATGGCAACAATATCTCCAAACATTCTATCCAACAAAACTTGAAGATCCAAATGTATATCTTTCATTATAAAAGCTCTAACCTTAGGATTTTCTTGTTATAACAACCATTTTTGTGAGTTTTATAGAAAAAATATGAACTTAAAAAGAATTAACAAAAGAAGGAAAAAAAAACCTGAATTTTCCTTTCCCACCATTCATCACTTGCATCAATAGTATTCTTTTTTGGATCCCATCCTAATCCAGTTTCCTTTAAGATCATTGTCCTCCATCTTTTCCTATCTTTCTTAAGATTATCTCACTTACTCTTCATTTAATCTTTATCATACTTTTTGCCCATTAGGTCCTCAAACTTCTTAATTATCCATCCATCCCTTTTGTTATTTGCAGGACGATTGCCATTGTCAATTTGTTCAACGCACAACTTACAAAATTCAACATCTTCAGGGCTCCAAAATGCTTTTTTCGTTTGATGAACTTGTCATCTACTAATAAATGCAACATAAACAAATGCATGAGTTTCGGGACAATAGACAACATATGCAATCCACATTGAATTGCTTTTTTTCAATTTTAGATATTTGTAACCTTTTGCTAAATTCAAAAGTAAGTAGTCAAGAGACAATAACTTTAAAAGATGTCATTATGAACTCAATCTCCATACATTTGAAGATGAGATGAGACAGATTCAATCTTGCATTGATTTAATGCTCATAGCCTTAAGTTAGCTACTACATTATGCCAGTGGTAGGTTGATAAGCATTCTAGTAATCACCGATTGTGCCTCTTCCGAGAGCAAGCTTCATTTTTATGTACTTTTTCTTGGTGCGGGGTGTTAGACACAATAGCGTTCTTTTTTTAGCATTTGCAATATTCAATTATAGCAAAGCAATCGACAAGTGATCATGGATGAGGGAGAAGGAATAATATGGTGGCAGAAGATGTAGAGAAAGGCTTTCACATTAGAGGAGTGTATCAGCATAACAATCTCTAGATGATCATAGGGTAGAGCATCATTTTTCACATTTTTAACTTGAGCCTAGAGCAATGCAAAGGAGATCGGATCGGTTGGGAGCTGGAATAGGAATTGAATAAAATTTAACTTAGTGATCATTTTGAAGCATAGAGCTTGAAGAATAAGAATCTCTGAAAGACCAAAATTGAATCCCACCAAGCAAAATGAAAGAAATTAATGGGTGAGGAAAAGGTTAAGAAGCTGAAAAGAAATTGAATGAAAGAGGGAAGAAATAATAGGTTCAGAACTCCAGCTCTATAAAAAGGAAGAAAAAAGAAACAAGACCAAATTCTTTTCACAAGCAATTAATAGATGGACACAAATGGAGGAAATTGTTAGGTTGACGAGATCAGGAACCAACGTTGCTTCCTCTACCTACTCATCGCTTTCTCATTGCCACCACCAAACACAACCTATAATCCATGACTCTCACTAACTTTCAGCCTTAGTGAAGCCATAACATTTATACGCCATCTCATTCCCCAATTAGATTTTTCCTAGCAAGAAAATAGTCTATTATTTAGAATCCCAATTCACTAGTCACTAAAAAGCCAAAAAAAAAAAAAAAACTGGGATATACCGAGAGAAAAATTATGAACAAAAAAATCGAAGCCAAACAATTTGGGAAAAAAATTATGAGTAGATAAAAACTCCAAGACAAATATAATTCATAACAACCACAAATGGAAATCATTATCACCATCACTGAAAACTCAATCATCACAACAAAAACGACAAGCACGATGAAAAAAGAGGGAGGGCTTTGGTTACTTCTCATATCTAAGCTATCGGAAGCGGATCCACCAGACGGAGGGGGGAGAGGAGAGCCGTACTTGCAAAGGATGAGCACTTGAGTGACAGAAGGAAGAGCACAATCAAGCGAGAAGCAGTCATCACAAGGGAGAGAGCGATGGAAGGGTATAGAGCTATGGAATGGTGTGGAGAGAACGAGATCTAGGGTTTTAGTTTTCAAAATGAGTAAAAGTGGTTTTTCAATAAAGTTTTGAAGACAAAATAGGCAACTTACTAATTTTCATTAAATGAGCCCTTCAGCATTTTGAAAATGCTAAAAGCTCAAAGTAAGTCCCCACCTGCCTTGAATTTTCAATATTCCCAATGCTAACTTTCACTTGAAAACCTCTAAGGAGATGGTTGCCAAACACCCCAATTTTTCCCCAATGGGCATTTGGGGTTGCAATTGGCTTTTAAAATGCTAAACCAAACACACTCTTAAGAGTTCTTAAACAAAAGCCTCATTGACAAAGTATCCAAACAAAGCAAATCCTAAAGGGATTGAGGGGGTCATACTTCCCAAGAAGAGAGCAAGAAATTTATTCTACAAGCTTTAGCTACTGAATCCACTACACATTTTGTGAATCGGCCATGATGGACCAAAGAGATATTTTCAAAAGAGCCCAACAAGAATTTAGCCTGCTCCATTATAGCCTTAATTTCCTACCACACGTGATCTTCTTTGACCATCGCATCTGCAAGCTCAACACAATCAGTCTCCAGTTGTAGACTTTTCTCTTTCTTCAACTAAAGCAGCTTCAAAGCTTTAGGCATGGCCAATGCCTCCGTCTAAATCGCCGATGAGGCTAGATCATTTTTAGTTAAACCGTCAGGAAAGGTCCATGTAATATCTCGAATAACCCCCACAATGGCACATTCCTCTGCTCCTTCAACATAAGCTCCATCAATGTTGATTTTTAAGGTAAGTGCCTTCAGTAGTGTTTCAACTAACCTCGAGTGTACCACCTAGGGTTTAACTAATGGACTACTAAGCCTAAACTTAGCTCGGGCTCTCCCAAGTCTATACCAATTCGTGACTCAAGTTCAAGTATTTAGCATGCAAAAGATTATTAGCCAGAAGTCGTCACTAATCTATTCTTTGGTGGGTCAATTAGAAACCCAAGCAAAGTAACATAACATTACTTCTATGAACCAGAGATTGTGAGTTCGGGGACTTGATTACACCAGATTTCTCTAATTCCCTTTCGGTACCATTATTTTTATTTTCAAAAAAAAAAAAATCTTTGCAAGCAGACTGGATTGATTTTAATTTACTTTCCTAACATATGAGGTGACCATGCGGGTGCGCAAATCACCAATTTAACACCCAAGAAAGTAATAAATAAATTACGGGACTTACCTCGTAGCAACAAAAATCATATGTGATATTAGGTCAGAATTCATATCGACAACCTACATATGATTTCTAATTAACACACAATCACTCAATATATTAGGATTTTCTCTTGTTTAATGAAATCTAAGCTACATGTCATGCAATTTAAATAAATGACCTAATTCTAATGACGTATAATTTCTAATTAAATGGACCCAACAATAATTACTAAATAACATGAATTTCATGAACCTAATTCTATATGACATGTGCATGATATTTTTGTATTTTTTATAAAAATTCGTAATTAAAAATTGCTAAAAATAAAAATTCTACCTAAAGTGAAATATTATCTATAGACTAACCTAAATCCTATCTTAACCTATATAGATATCTCAAAAAGCAATTCAATGCAAAGATGTTGTTTAGTCTAAATATTATCTAAACATGCATCCTTAAAAAGGTAGCAAAACTATTATATCAGGCAAATCTATCTACGAAACTAATTCTAATCTACATGATGTGCATTTTTTTTGTATTTTCAGCACAAATAAAGCAATTAAAGCAAAGGAAGCACTAAATCATTTAGAATCATGAAAGATATCATCCATTGTTCAAATTAGGAAAACAATATCTAATCAACTTTCTAATTTCACAAATAAAATCGATAAATTAATCTTAAGCCTTAAAGATCAAAATATCAATCTTATTCCTGCGTGATTAATTATTCCATCTAAAACCTTATAGATGGAAAAAAAAAATCGATGTGTGGTTGCGGATTAGAAAACAAATCCTAATGGAAATTGTGCCTATTACCTGAGGAGATGTCAATATGCAGCAAGTAGGAAATAAAATATTCAAATTATTTTGTATAAGAAAGTTTACCAAATTTGAATATTGTATGGATATTGCTTCCCAATTCGAATTTGTCGACGGCTCACGAACAGTGGTTCACGGTAGCACGGCTATGACGATGGTTCAGCCAAGTATCTCGGGAGCAGCTGAACTGGCTGAACTTGGCAATGGACTTCTTCTCGAATGCGGATGTCGTGTGGCTTGCCAGCCGAAGTCCTCAATTGCCACTTCCCTTCCGATTGTCTTTTATTTCTAGGACTCACGGCTATGACTTTCTCTGACGATATATTATTGACTTGGGTTAGCAAGATGTGATGGAAAAGGACAAAACCCACCTCTTAGGACTCATGGCCTTCAATCCTCATCTTGGATGAATCGGTTTCTCGATGATGGAGATAATATCGGCAACTAAGAAGGGATCGTCCGAAAAATCCAGCAAAGATGGTAGCTCTGGTGTCTTGCTAGAGAATCTCCAACGACCAGATCGACAAAGTAGGGACGCCGTCAATGGGGCAACGACGCACAACAGATCGATGTGTGGTCTCAGAGCAGTAGCGTCAACATCGGCATCGCTGAAGGGAGCGGCAACGGAGTCGTGGCGAAGACTGAGAGGGAGCTATGTCTTTGTGGGTGCAATGAACTTCACGACCAGCGACGCAACAGACTCGTCAGAACGGGCTAGAAATCAGCGCAGCAAGTCGTCTCTGGAACAAAGAGTGTGGCATCAGCATGAGACCCGCGGCGGGAGCGTTGGTCGTCGGGAGTGAAGCGTGGCAAGTTGATGAAAGCAAGGTCACGGCCAAGACGGGGCTCGACCGCGACACGCTTTCTCCGTCTCTACCTCTCTCAAAAACTGCCGTATATTTTCTATGTGTGTCCGAGAGCCCCCTTTTTTCTATCTGTCTTCTTGTGCTTTTATTGTGCCCTTCTTGCACCTCAGAACCAGTAAGAAAAGATTGTCCCTTCTCTCTTTCCTGTTTTGTTTCTAAACGCAATAAAAGTGGGCACCAAAATATCACAAAATAATGTTGACTTCCTGTTCTACTCATGTCCGCCGTCAATCAAGGGCACAATACTCAATTCTCTCTTCACAGATTGGTCAGAGAATAGGCCATTTCGTGCCCTTGCGCTAACCAAATATACGATAAGGATATGCAAGGTATATTGCTCAAGATCAAATATGCTTCCGCGCATGATATTACCTCTTATTATTTTGATATTTCATCTGAAATCTTCCAATCTACTGCGAAATATATCGCATGAATATATAAAAGATTTACCGAATATTTGAAGAATAATACGAATCATTTTCGAAAATATCAAATCGCCATTCTTCTTAAGTCAATTTTCAGTTATCATAGAATAACGGGCTAGGGCCAATTCCCTCTCCCTATGGGCTTAGTCCAACTTGTCAGATTAAAGCTTAGAACCATCAATTGAAACCCATCTGTGAACTAGTCCAATACAAGTGCAATAAAAAAAAAATCCTAAAACTATATGCTACACAATTTAATTTTAATTTTTTTGTTTAGGGATTAAAAATTAATCCATAATTTTCTATACAATAAATAAATGATCAAGTCGCCAAAATTTAAGTGTCAATAAGCAGGATCCAATTTTGTGTCAACTGAGCTGTTTTTGAGTGAAGTTTCAAGCTTTGATGGTTCCATTTGCTGAAATTTCTAAGTGACATTCTTGCCGAGTTGATTAGGGCTTTCAGATTTGGGGGAAGTCTTCGAAACACAAAGTTATTCCCCTCTTTACACAAAAACCACAAGAGAGTTGCGGCTTCTTCAAAAGTCATCAAGTTCTCTCGCGGTTCAATTAAGTCTTGGAGCCGTATCTCTATTCACGTGATATTGTGATGCGATGCTTGAATTTTAACCTAAGGGTCCGACCAAATTGAATTGGTCCATGAATAGAGCAAGAACCGGTGTTTTATAGATTCCACTTCCTAGTCACAAAATGGACATGCTAGCCAAGTTATAATTTTTCCCGGTAAAGATTTTATGTTCAGGGGAGTGAATTTTGACATATGCTCCATATTAAGATCTTAACTCTAGAGGGGTCTTCATACTCCAAATACGATTCCATAATTTACAAGGCATCTGGAAAGAAGATGTTGCTTGCATGTTGTGTTGTGGATACTTTTCATTGAGTAGGTACCTGATTTGGAAGCCATCCACATCAATTTATCTTGTGTGGCACAAGAGCTAAGTAGCACTACAAGAACTTTGTTCACTATTTGTTCATCAAACATTCCGATGAGCATGTCAACATCCTACTTTCTCTCTTCTTGTATAATCAAACTAGCAACTTTAGTTGGGTCCCTAGAGATGGTCGGTCCCCTTATAATACCTTGTTTTAGCCACCTATCTTCCTAGTTATTGATATTCTCTCCACTACCTATTAATCATGTATTAACCTCGATGCCTATTAGTAGATTATTTGATAATATTATAAACATATATTAACCTATCATACAAGACTAACCATAACTTGCATATTGTCTTAATAAGAAAGGCGGGAATTTAGGTGCCTTAGATAATATTTTTGTTCTCGGGAACAATTTCTATTCAAAAATAGTTTTTCTCATTTCTATCCCCCGGACAAATTTCTAAGCAAAAGAATGCATTTACGAAATGCACAAAATTTCTATTAAAAAAAAAAAAAGAATAGAAATGCATTTGATATGACCCTAAAAATTTTATTCCCAATTTTTTTCATTTTATTATAAAAATGTTGATAGAGACTTAACAATATAAAACTGGAGTTTTGTAAGGATTTAATTGATCAAGATATTCTAAGATGGCCTCAAAAATTCCAACATAATAGTTAGTCAAATATGGATGACTTGAAACGACAACAAAAAGTCCGTTGGTTTATTACTCACAATACGATGAGGTTGACAGTAAATCTTTGGGCATTACAATAAACAAATGTGTAGACCTTTTGAGCTTTTTTTGCTGCAAGATGAAGAGCAACCGCTACTTGGCAGAATGGGCAATGATAGAAGAACTAAGGATGGAGGTGATCTTAAAGTTGGTGCACTTATTTACACAAACTCATCAAACCTTCAAGTAAATGACATCGAAAATCCATGGAGCACAAGCTAATTCAACTGCTATGAACACAAGACAAATGGTAAGGCAAAAAACTTATTTCAAACCATCTAAATTTCCATTAAAACATAATTGCATATAATCTTAAAGAATTTTTAATATAATCTTAAGAGAAGAAAACCAGAGTTACCAAACTTTCGCTAGCATTGTCTCTAAAAGAAAACAATATTTAAAAATCCATAAAGTAAAGCCCTAAAAGTTTATTCAATTTTGAATCCAATTTTCATCAAAATATTTTCACTTTTTTTTTGTCAAACTAATTAAAAACTAGAATTAACACTAAGATTTAGTAAAACTACTCATTCTAATTTCTAAATTTTTTCTTAATTTTTGAATATTTTTATTTCTTGTTTTTTATTCTGAAAAAGGGGGCATTGGATTGAGAGTCAGGAGATCAGACCCCATGTTGATCGTGTAAAGACGAGTATTAGGTCGTCTTGAACTTGTTTTTCTAAAATGACATTATTTCTCTTTTCATTCTCGAAAGGCATGCGAAATCGTTTCGTAGCATATCTTTTTTCTTTTCTTCTCTTCTCCTTTCTTTTCTTTTCTTTGATTAACTCGAATTTCTGGGCCAGCAAAATTGGTTGCCGAGAAGGGTGATGAGTACTTGGCGAGTAGCAAGGATAGTGCATGCTTTAGAAGGATGGAACGTGAACAGAGTGTGGAAGCATGATGTTCGACATAGAGGAAGCATGGGAAGCGAGCCTCCAGCACGAGTTCTGCCCGCGGGGCGCACTCGGCCATGTGAAGCAACAAGAGCCTAAATCGGAAAGAAGAGGCGTGAGGGTTTAGGAGCGACATATAACTGTAGAGCTTGTTAATGTTGCGAGATATGTGAATTTAATTCTTAAGTTTTTAGCACTCAGTTTGTGCTTGTTGCTCAAGAGTGTACTCATTCAACATTCTCATTCCGAAATAATGATTATATCAGTAAATTATTTCGGTTTCTTTTTCACGTATATGAATGCAAAATTGGGTCAATCATTCTTGTCATTTATTTATAATTTAAATATGAGATAATATGTACAATCTCGAAAATTTAAGTTTCTGCGTACACACGCAATGCATGTGTACTTTTACTGGTAATACTTTTCGAAATTGAATGAATTGGAAACTATTTTTCAGATAAAATTGATTACATCACTTGAAATAATTGATTAATGAAAAATATTTTTACCATGGATAACAATTTATATCTAAACATTTTTAGAGATGATGAAAATATTTTTTGTTCATTCATTTTTGTAGACGACACAAGCAATTATTTTGAGAAAAATATTTTCTAAATTATTCCCTTTTTGCACACTTAAGAGAAAACCTAAATACTGCCCTTCTATACGGAACTGAAAAGGTTTTTTTTAATTACTCGATTGAATGTTATGAATGATAAAACACAGGATCATAATTCGACGGATCTCTTGTCGGGCAGGTGCTATTTGGGCCCATAAGATACTCAAAAACAGCGTGATGGGTTCGGTTGAATCCCGTCCATTAAATTATAGCCCTATATAAGTCGTCTGGTCCCTATTCGAACCATCTCTGAGGAAGAGAAAGAGGGCATTTAGGCGTCACGGGACGATAGTGAGCAGTGTTGTTGGCAGCAGTGGGGTGGTCTGAGGCGGCGGGAACGGCGGTAGGTGGTGAGGGAGGATGGTGGTAGACTTGGGTTGAGATGTTGGCTCTGTGGGTGTTTTGGGGCTGGAGTCTTTCGGGGCTTTCTTCATTAGATGGGCCTTGTAGTCGTTCTAACCAAGCTGAGGTATGAGATATATATTCTAAGAAGTAGACCTAATGTTTTTAGCAAAGGGTGAAAATTCATGTATTTTTTTTTCCTTAACATTCTTCTCATACTAATTTGAATAATGATAATTACCAAATAAGCCCTAAGCCCATTGTACATAAATTGTATCCATTATAAAATTTTGATTTGGCCAATTTAGTGCTAAATTTTTTGACAATTTACTTACAGGTTCTTTCTAATTGATTATCATGGATCCTAATGTTTTTCTCACACTAATTCGAACGGGTTTGCCATAACAAGTGTCCCCACTTACCTACTTCAACACCCCAAGATATGGCAAGGTAACGATTAGCTGGACTTGGAAACATAGATAAAAGAAATCGAAGGACATGGACAAAGGAACTTCCAACTACGGAAAATTGGGTCACCGAACACAATTTCAAGGCATTAAAATACGATGTTGGATCTGTTTTTCCGGACGCTCGAGAGGGACATCGCCAAATAAGAACAACTTCATGATTAACGTGTGACCGTACTTTAATCTCTTAATAGTACTGATGAATTTGTTGTTGTTGGATGCTGATTTGGGCCCTCCTGATCGTCCATGAACTTCATCTTCACAAAATAGATGAAACCTATCGACTTTGGAAGGAAATAGATCGGACACGAAGAGTGACAAGACTTAGGAAATTACACAAAAAATTGGTAGATAAATGCAAATACTGAAAGAATTATCTAAGGAAATTAACAGAGGTATTGTTTCATATTTTTCATTACCTAACTGTACCGTCACATGACTAGTCTACGAATTTTCACCAGATTCAATCAAATATGATACCAGATCTACCTACCCATGAAAATCAAGTGTACCCACTGAAGTTGGAGGGACAATTAATTTTTCTAAATAGGAATTGATTCATTTTTTTAACTAATTCAAGTGAGGTGGATAAAATTTTTGTTTTATCATAATTTTTTTTTTTAATGTGAGTACGAAGTTAGTGAATTGATATTCACCAACAATGAACAACTTGGGCACGGCGCTGAATTCATTTAAGATTACTTGTGTCGCATGTTAATAGGAACTTAGAAACATTGGACGAATGACATTGTTAGTCTCGTGAAGAAAAGATGTGGATTGGAACTTACTTTAGTACTAAATGGAAGGACATGTCATCTAACTGTCCACGCTTACAGCATGCGAATAACTTATTCTATCGAGAATCTATTAGTCGCACACAAAAAAGGAAAAAATTGAAGTCATTCGTAATTTTACAAAACCAATAGTGTAATGATTTTTTTTTTATATTGATGGCATGTTCGACCACCAATTAATTCCCATATGATATCATGCATACCCACTGCAAATATTGTGCTCTTGAGAATGGTCTTAAGACGAACATCAACAAACATTCACACCCCAAACCATGGACGCAAATGAAGAACCAGATTTGGAAAATAAACATGGACAGCTCTTGGTGTAGCTCATCCATGACTGGATCAGTGGCTGTGATCTATAGAAATGAGCATGGCATTCTTGTTGATGGTCTTGCGAAGCCAATCACGCTACTTCGGCTCTGGTGGTGGAAACCCTAGCTGTGAGAGAGGGGCTGCTTTGGTTGAAGAAGATGTTGGACACATGAACCCCACGAACTGAGTTCAATTCAGTTTCTGACCCGTACTTTCTCTTTGCCTCACATAATTTTGTGGTTGTTGAAAACATTATGGGACAAAGGGAAGCACTGTGGGCTGCCAAGTCCCTCATCAGCAAATGCACCTTTCTGTTGGGCCTTCATTCTCAAGCCCGGCTTATCTTTAAGCCCAAAGAAGCCAACCAAACAACCGATTGGGTAGCAAGGGCCCATCGTAATGGCTCACTCCCACCGAGTTGGATTCCCACCGAGTTGGATTGATAATCCTCCCCGCTCTCTTCTCTTAATCCTATGCTTAGATGTTGAATCTACTTATTTTTCGGCAAGTAATGAAAGCTACCTATTTCGATTTAAAAAAAAAATGGGGGGCCTTAAGAGAATGCGCAAGTGTGTCGATTTAAATTTAAGTCTCAAGTAACAAGGATGAGTACACTTATTACTCCAGCAATTCCTAGGATTTGAAATAATCTATGGTTAGCCAAAGAAAAATGTCATAAAAATAGTTGATGCCGATGGGAGTGTCTTGGGATGTGAGGGAGAAAAGTGCATCTCGACTTACCAACCATTTTTAACGAAATTTTAAGAACAAGGGCCCGGACGACCGGAGGAAGAAGGCGACATACAAGCTTTATTCCATGGATTCTTCTCTCATGTTAAAAGCACTCTAAATACTTCATAACATAAAATATGAACGCAGAACAGAAGAAGCCTCCGATCATGTTCGATGATAAAGGTTAAAAGTATGTGGATATAATAATTTGTTAGGTTATTTGAGCATATTTGAGTCAAGTACCAAATCAAACTTATCCGGATTCGAAAATATAGATTAAAGATCACGTGTAGATGATAAATGATGAATGGAAAAACTTCACTTGACTAAAAATTAAGAATGCTTTATCTACCTACAACGCAACTCCTATGCCGATGAGGGGATCGCTGGTCAATGACGAACATAGAAACTTAAATTAAGATGGAAATTCATAAATAATCTTAGCTCAATAGATTATTTGACAGGTTATGTGTCTAATCAATTTGATAACACTCAAATACTTATGTGCTCGGGATGCATACGAGTCTAACGCATCACGATCTTTGCTTGCGGTTGGTCTCACGTTATCTGATGAGCTTGGATGCACTCGGTTCGCGGGAACTCGGCGCATCCATCCGATCCCTCAACAGAAACAAACGAACATATTTTCCAAAAGCCAAAAGCCAATAACATGAGCAAGTTCCCTCATCACTTCCTTTACCAATAATACAGTTAACTGAAACAAAGCTGATCTCAATGGCAAATTGAACCATGCCAAAAATTATTTAAATGGGAGAAATTAAAGTAGTGGCGATAATAAATCATTTTCGGCATAATCAACGTTTATTCAAGCCACGTCGCCTACCGAGAATTCTCACCCGGAACCACAACTCCCTTCCCAAAAATGCACTGCGAGAACAACAGGAAACTGAGGATCACGCCGCTGCTCCGCCCATGTCCGCCCTTGTTATGCAGAGGACTGACCCCGGCGACGCGACTCCGACAGAGAGGACACGTGGAGTGACGCTCAAACCACACATCGATGCACTCGGCGTGGAAGCAGTGGCCGCATTCCCGCAGATTACGGTAGCGCTCGCCGGCGGCGACATTGTGCAGACATACTGCGCAATACGGAGGAGCTGGGTGTCTCCGGCCAAAAGTGAGAGCCGGAGGGTACCGGCTCCATCGGAACGCGTTGGCGAAGAGACGGACGAGGAAGACGATGACAGTCGCGATGGCTGATATAGCTTTGTCGACAGCCGTCCTCGCTATAGCGTTGAGCTTGGGAATGCTCGCCATGTAAACTCTCTCTCTCTCTCTCTAAGGGGATTAGGTAGTGTTGAGCTTGGGAATGCTCGCCATGTAAACTCTCTCTCTCTCTCTCTCTCTCTCTCTCTCTCTCTCTCTCTAAATTATGCTTGCAAGCGCATATAGTGGATTCCTCTGGACCCACTCTACTCTTTGGATGACGAAAATATACATCTAAATCTCAACAGCACCGTGGATCATATTGACGTGAAGTTATGAGCAATTATTATAAGTGTGTTTATTGAACATACTAAATTAAATCTAGACTATCGAAGGTAATGAATTGCGTCACATCTAACAGTCGATATTAAGTTTAAAATGTGTACCTTATTCATGAAATACTTTCTCATTGAGTCATAGATCTATTAGCCTTTGTTTTTCTTTTTTTTCTTTTTTTTCAATTTTCACGATGGCTTCAAAGACTTGATTGGACATGTGATACCATATTAACAAGTGAGACAGTACATACATCATGTCAAATGAAATATATATGTTTATATTGAGTCTAGGTTATGATCGAAATGACACAATACATTGTTATTGAATATTTGAAAGTGGCCCATATACTTAATTGCTCTCACAATCCGCCATGCTAGTTATCATATTAATTTTTTTTATATCGGTAATGGTGTGCCTAGCATTGCTCTATACTAAACACAAAGACTTTAAGGTGCTTTCAAAACATCTTATCACAAACTCACTCAAATTAATCATTTTCCTATAGACATCCAAGCTAATCATATTACCCTAGACATATAACATTTAGCCTACTAGAGTGATTTGGATGGATAAGATGTAATATTCTCTTGCAAAGGAGAAAAAAAAAACCCATTAATTGATAATCGACAATATTAAGATTAATTTGCAAAATTCGCGTACAAAGTTTGGCGACATAATTTAATTGTTCACTGGACAAGGTGGACAAGGGAGCCCCATTACATACCAAAATAGGTGCTATCGCATGGCACCGTAAATCGATTTTTTTAATCAGTCTTGACAATCATGGCAAAACATATCGTTTCAAAGACGAACTTGTTTAACGAGCCAATTTATAATACCCGCACGATAAGAATCTTGACTCGTCCTGTATTTAAATTTTGAAAAAGCTTATCACTCGTCATCAAACTCTCATTTTCATGTATTGATGGCCTGTCATATAATAATTGCATAAATATCTTCTTCAAGAGGACCCAAAAGTCTTTTCTTGGAGGTGGGGCGAGCATTGAGTAGAGTACATTAAATGCCCGCGTTATGTTATCCACTTTTTCTTGTTGGGAAAGTCCACGTACGAGAATAGGAAGCGGGAGATTTGAATTAATGGAGAGGAGTGATGACCGGCCCACACATGGATTGTTGAATTTTCTATAAGAAAATATAAAGAAAAATCAAAATGAAAAGAAAAGAAAAGAAAAGAAAATGGAGCAAAATTAGAGACAGGTACACCCAACTGCACGATTGTCAATGCTTTGGTGCACAATAAAGTAAAACGTACGCACTTTTTTTACACCGCCTTATCATGTTGGCTGGATCCTGTGTGTCTAGATTTCGTTTGAAAAAACAGGAGAATATATATTGGAACATCGATTCTAAATTTAAAAAAAGGAAAAGAAAAAAAAAAGATGTTAATTGACTCGGAGAGTATCAAGATTTAGGAAGGGGGAAATAGGCAAATACATGGAGTTTGGTGCATCGTAGTCATCTCTTACCTTGTCAAACATTTGGTCCTCAGTTCGTGTATGTAATTGTAATTTTGATTTTGATTTTGTTAAGGCACTTGTTAAAAATGTTTGATAAGGATTTTTTTTATTTTCAAAATGTCGATTGTGCATGTTACAAGGGCAATTAATACATTGGAAATCGTGATATTTCCTTATATGGAAATGTTAATATATTGAAACATCCCATATCACTCAATAATCAATTTCATATGTTATTTATATCCATGTGATCTCTATTTACCTATTAATTTAAACTTTTAAATTAGACTTGCTAAACATGATATCAAATTCAAGGTTGTTGAGACTAACAATACAACCTATAGGGAGAAGAGGTGAATAGGTTGTTTGGCAAAGAACTTTTATGGAATATAATAAGTCAAAATTGAAACAATAGTACAAACATAATATAGATATAAGGCACACATGTTGTTGATGAACAAATGATGATGATGTCACAACCTCACCTAAAGGTGAACCACATAGGATTTTGCTAATGATTTACTAAGTCTAAGTATAGTTCGGGCTCTCACAAGTCCTTACAATTCATAACTTAGGTTCAATTTAACATGCAAATTATTTTCATTTTGAAGTTGTCATTAATCTATTTTTAGTGGGTTGAGTAAAAACCCTGTAAAGTGTGGGAGATTTATTTTACTTATGCAAATTAGAGATTAAATGTATTTGGCGACTTAATTACACTAGACTACTCTAATGTCCTTTTAGTGACTTTTCTTCTTTATTTTCAAAATGTTCGCCAAGCAATTTGGATTGATTTTAATGGATGCACTGACATGCAAAATATGATCACGTGGTGCACAACCAATCAAATTAACACCCAATAATCAAAGTAATAACAAATTGCTAAAAGAGGAAAGATTTACTTACCTTGAAGTAAATCAAACAATCTAAAACAAAGTTAATTTAATCATGAATATTTAACTTAAGCATCATTTTTAATTATGGAATCCTAGTTAATTATTTTTGGGGATTTCTCTTTTAAATGAAATCTAAGCTATATACAATGTATGGAATACTAGCTTAATTTAAACACAATGACATAAAAATGTTAAATACCCTAACATGACATGCAAGTATTTAACTCTATGACCTAGTTGTAATGACATGCAATTTCTAATTAGATGAATCTAACATGCATCCTATATAACATGCACTTTAATTAAATGATAGAATTATGATAATAGGAAATAGTTAATGCAATCAATTAGTGACGCGTGGATAATGCAATGAGATTGCTCTAAACATGTACTTATTAAATGACATGTAATCAAGACATGGCATAAATGATAATGTGGAAGATGACATAACATTGATGAATGACTTGGCAACGACACATGACATAGCAAGATGCCATGGTATGAATGATGTGCCACATGACATGGCTAGTATAAATGAAATGGCTTATGACCCAGCATGACATGTATGACCTAGCAAATAGTGATATGTGGATAATGCAATTAAAACTATATGCCGTGCACATGATATTTTTGCGTTTTTCATTCAAATTGATAATTAATAAGTCCCTAAAATGAACTATCTAAAAAGAATAACTATCCAATTCAGATTAGGAAATTATTTGAGCAAAATATTATCCTATCGTGGAAAGCTATTTTAAACATGTACTATTACCAAAAAAAAAAAAAAATGTTATGTTATCTAAAAAAAAAAATAGCTTAATTTATCATGCAATCTATTTGATATTTTTTAAGTAAAGAAATCAAATCAAACAAGATAAGAATCCAATAAAAGAGACAAGCTCAATATAGCAAAGTCATGGGCTGGCCGGATTCTGCTCATCGGTGGGCTCAACTGATAATAGGCTTTGATCCTTTAAGGGCTTATTTTAATTAAGGTTAAAGTCTTTTAACTCTATGATCTAAATCCAACTCAATTAAAGATCAAAATCCCCCTTTTCTTTGTATAATTTCCGGCCACAATATCTCCATGGTCTAGCTGAGTTTTGCTTCTTAACATGCCTAAATCCAAATAATTCAATTAAGCTCGGAACCTTAAACAACCGTTGGTCCAATTAAAATGTTTTGAATGAGATTATCTATATGCTATGAAAATTGCTCCTAACCTACATGCAGTTTAACTAATTTGTTTTTTTAGGGACTTATGTCGCTTCCTAATTTTCTATGCAATTAATTCATATATAATTACCCAAATTTTAGGTGTCAACAATTGTTGCTCTTTGAATGTGAGCTCGAAGAGTTTGCATTTAAAGACAAAAGTAATGCCTAAATTTTGACTATTCGATGTAATAAATTTTTTGACAAGAATGTGGATCCATTTTTAAGGCAATGCAAATGCATGATGTGATGAAAGAAAACTTACTCGCAGTTGCTCACTTATGGGTTGGTGATGTAAACTTAAGATATGAAACAACTCATGTCGGCCAATATCTAGATTTCATCTCCAAAAAAAAAAAAAAATGATCAGGATTGTAATGGTCTTTAGGCATCCAGATTTCACTCCAGATAATTGAACAAGTTCTTTTTATGGAACACATGGATTTTGCATCAGATATTTTGGATAATTTATGGTGAGGAATCTGGATTTCACCTTGGATATTTAGATGAATTCATTATGAGAATGCTTGGATTTCACCTCAGGTAATTTCGAGAATTCAAAGGTACTGTGACAACTCGAGCGGGCCAAGTGTCAGGTTTGTGATAATTCGAGTAGGCCAAATGTTAAGGATTTGGTGACATCGAGTGGGCCGACATGTTGAGTATTAGGATAAACTAAGCAGGCCGAATTATCTATGTTTCGAATGTGGTGACTCGAATAGGCGGAGTGTCAAGACTTAGGACAACCCGAATAGGTTGAGTTGCTTGAGTTTTAAAAAAAGAAAAAAAAAATGAAGTGATGGCTTGAGTGGCTTGAGCGTCAAGATTTTGACAACTCAAGTACGCCGAATATCAGGAACAAGCATTTGAAAACTTCTTCAAAATTAAGTCCGAATAGTTGATGTACTCACTACTAACTTTGCTAATGTAAAGACTCTTCAATCTTCAAGAGTATATTATCTGTAGGACATGTTTGCGTATATGCATTTATTTGGGAGATAGACAGTTAAAAGCTATCCTAGACACATACACTGGGGAGCATAACAATTCATCATGTTTGCATTACCAAATTTCCACTGGGGAGCATCATTATCAAGACAATTTCTACCCATAACGTAGATTTCTTGAAAATGCCAAATGAGAGACTTTTAGTCATGAAGAGCTTTTCACTCATTCTCATTTAAAAATGCTAACCATCAATGTGAGAATGTGACAATCACTTGACCTTACCTTTATCATCAAGTCGACAAGGGTTCGAGTTTTCTCACAAGTAGTATGATCTTGCCAATCTAAAAGATCTTTCATAAGATTGTAATGCAGATTTGGTCAAAAGCTTAACAAATGGATAATTCAATTCCTGCCTACAAAAGCAGTATTTTTCATCGTCCACGCCAAATTTACAAGCTAAGAATACTGCAAAATGAAATATAAATAATCATACCCGTACTCCTTTGGGTAAAGCTTACTCACATTTGAATTCTATGTTAGTTCAAGTGCTCTAATTTGAAGAGACTTTAAAGGGACGTAACTTATGCCTGGTCTATGGGTTAAGAAACAAAAGGATTTATTGAAATCAAAGATTTTTCCTTGAGGGGTGCCGTGACCTACCTTAGGGAGGCTACCCTCGAGGATAAATTTAAAGGTAGGTCAACAAATGATCCTAATGGTTCAATGGAAAGACGGCTTGAACATGTCATCTTTTCAAAGACAGCTTGAACACATCATCTTTTCAAATGCCAAAAGAAGGTTCATAAAAATTAAGAGCGCACTCTTCTAAATCCATAGTTCATGTGACATAAGATTTCCTTTAAAGTTCATTACAACCTAAGTATTTTCTAGGAGTTATTGCTAGCCATTTGAAGTCGGCTAGAAACCAATTAAGACAAGGGAGGATTATCTCAATTTCTATGCAACCAAAGATTTTGATGTTCAAGGACTTGATGGCACTAACATTTCTATTAATGCCCTTTTGGTTACCATTAAATTGGAAGAGTGCTACCTAAATGGTCATGCAATTATGATTAGCACAAAATATGATCCTAAAGTCATCAAAGCCACTAGGTGACATGTAAATATTTTTGTGTGTTGTTTTCTGTAAAATCTAGACTAATTCTAGCCTAATCTAAAAAAGAAATTAACAATCAATTTATTGAATAACAGTGCGGTAAGTAAACCCACAAGGTATTGAAAGTAAGTTTGGGAAATGAAAAACCCGATGCAAGTCAAGCAAATAATATTACTAACTCTTGTTATTGAGCCTCGAGACATGAACCCTTGGAAATTTGCTATTGAAGATTAAGGCAAGCCTAATTCTAATGAATTGATTAAAGTGAAGCCTTAGCTAGACTACACTAAACAATTCCTTAGAATGTGAAGTGAGGTCTAATTGATTTTATTTAACAAACAAATACTAATTAGCATAGAAATGTCTAAACTAATCTAATTAGGACTAATCTAAGCTAAACTAATTGACATCGGTCTATTACCATCAGCTCCATTCAGACTGCCTCCTCGACCACCATTGGCTACACCTTGACAGGTGTCGATTTTGGCATTCAATGATCCACACATGCAATTCATGATTTACATCCAAGCAAAGCAAAACATTGACCATATTCAAATCAATTCAATCAATTTTCCTAGGAATAAGCTTTAAGATTAGATCACACAATTCCATTATCTCAAGCCCCTCTTAACCCAACTAAGGTTCATTGATTAAGATTAATGGTGATTACCCTCCACTTGTGTTCACAAAGCAATAGACTAAGCTATTAATCACTAATTATCACTAATGATGCCCATTAAGCTACTTGCCAATCAAACATGCATCACGAGCCTAAGTACATGCAAAGTTTAATTAAGCATGCAATTAAAATCTCAAATTTCATTAGACTTTGGTTAAGTGATTTAGGTCAAGTTGGTCAAATCGGACTAGCATGGTTCGGATTGAACTGGCTCAATTCAATCAAATTGACTATTGGCATGTTAGTTGAATTAATTTGTCTCAATTACATCATGGGTAGTGTCAATTTCATCCCAGTTGATTTGATTTAGCCATATTGGGGCTTAGTTCAATTGATATGTCTTTCGTGCTCTATTGCCAATATTGATTTCAAATAAGTCAAATTGACTCAAACCGTATGAGATTAGCTCAATTTTTTTGGGCGAAAAACTTATTTACTTGATATAGAAGTTCTCAAACATACGGGTTCTCAAACATGGGAAATTGCCTAATGAGCATTGAGGAGGCAGCACAATAGGTGATGCAAATAGAGAAATCTTTGCCCTAGCCGAAAAAAGAGGGGTCAAAAAAAGTAAACGGGGCTTTAAAGTGCTCACTAGCAAAGAAACTAAAGAGGTATAGCCCTTATTACTCTATCCCTATACAATTGTCTGACCTTGATGAAGCTAAACTATAGGAAACCCCCATTAGTATTTCGAAGGGTACTACGGGATGGGCTTCGGTGGCTAGCCCTAACAAGCCACTAGTTCACAAATGAAGATCTTGTGTTGGAACTGTCAGGGGTTGGACACAACACTAACGGTCCAAAACTTGAAAGCCATCTCGGCTCACAAAATGCCCTATTTGATTCTGTTAATGGAGACTAAAAACCAAGAAAATGTGATTTTTCGCATTAGAAGACAATTGAAATTCAAATACAGTTTTGTGGAGAACCTAATAGGAATCGTCGGGGGTTTAACGGTTCCATGAAATGACGAAGGTGCAGTTACGGTGGAATCAGCTTCCCAGGAAATGATAAACTTGGTCTGTGAGGATTATGATTGCCAGAACAAAATGTGGGTGACTTGTATTCATGCTCCCAATCTTTTTCGAGATAGATTAAAATTATGGGAACAATTGAAACAGGTGAGTAATTTGGAGGATTTGCCGTGGGTTTGCTTGAGGGATTTTAATTAAGTGCTCTATTATTGGGAGAATGTGGGAAATAGAATGGCTGAAAACTATCGTATGCAAGCTTTCCAAAACTATTTAAATAATTGCTCGTTGATGGAAGTAGATTGCAAAAGGTGTGCTTATACTTGGCCAAACAACAAGGAATGTGCAGACCTGGTCAAGGAGAAATTGGATAGGGTCTTATGCAATCTAAACCGGAGGCCTATGTTCCCAAAAGCCGAGGCGTTTGCTCTTCCAGCTATTGGGTACGACCATAGTCCTTTACTACTGCTATGTAGTGCTAATCCTGTCAAAAAAAGAAGAGAATTCCGATTTGAATCCTTCTAGACTGAAGATGATGAATGCAAAGAAGTTGTAAAACAATCATGGTATTCTCATAATTTAAATGAAGTTGTTTTGAGGGACAAAATAAAAGCAGTAACCCATGCTTTGTGGGAATGGAGTAAAAAGAAACTTCCAAATAGTAATCTTCATATATCGGCCCTCAAGCAAGAGTTACAATCTCTAACAAACAGAGTAGACCCAACTCAAGACTACCTGGGTTCGGCTCTTAGAGGAAATTGAAACGTTATGGAGAAGAGATGAGATGTTCTTGGGGTTAAGATCCAAAGTAAATTGGCTGAGATGGGGTGATAAAAATACAAGATTTTTTCATGCAGCAACCATCCAAAGGAGATCAAATATATATAATTACTATGTGAAAGGATTCAGAAGAACTCTGGATAAACGATAAACAGCAACTCAAGAACATCACAATCTCTTTCTTCAAAGATCTATCCACTTCAGTAGGGCCCAGAAACTGCAACTGGTACCGGATTAATGCCCTACATTAGTTGGGAATGATATCAATGAATGTCTCGTGGCAGAAGTAAGTATGGAAGAAATTCATGATGCTTTTTTTCAACTTGGTGCACAGAAAGCTCCTGGTCCGGATGGTTTAAATGGATTATTTTATCAACACCACTGGGACATAATCAACAGGGATATATTTGAAGAAGTCAAGGTCTTTTTTCATACGGGGGTTTTAGAACCCGCCCTAAACAGAACCCATATAACTCTTATTCCGGAGAAACCCAATCCAAAAAAACTTGACCAGTTTCACCCTATTGGCCTTTGCAATTTTGCATAAAAGATTATATCGAAGATTATGGCAAATAGGCTTAAAAGATGGTTGCCAATGCTAATTTCAAGGGAACAAATTGCATTTGTTAGTGGGAGACAGATTCAAGAAACATACACACACACACACACACACATCACACACACACACACACACACACACACACACACACACACATCTCTCTCTCTCTCTCTCTCTCTCTCTCTCTCTCTCTCTCTCTCTCTATATATATATATATATATATATATATATATATATTGTATAGGAGGTGCTACACCAGCTGAGATTGAGGAAAAGAAAAAAGCATTTCCAAGCAGTGCTGAAATTGGACATGCATAAAGCCTATGATAGAGTAGAATGGGATTTTCTAGAAGGATGTCTGCTGAAAATGGACTTCTGCAAAAAATGGGTTAACTGGGTTATGCAATGTGTTACTACGGTCACATTTAGTATCAAATTTTAATGGAGAACCTATTCCTTATTTCAATCCTTCCAAATGTATTAGACAAGGGGATCCGTTATCACCCTACTTGTTTATCATAATAGCAAATTGTTTGTCTTCTTTGATGGAAAAATCTCTAAATGATGGGAACATAAAGGGAATCCAGCTAAATAGATTCTACCCCACCTTGACCCATTTATTGTTCGCAGATGACTATATTTTTTCTTGATGGGTCCATTCAGGAATGCCGGAATATTTCGGTTGTATTAAATCAGTTTGTTATGCCTCAGGACAAGCAATAAACCTAAACAAGTCAGGCATTTTTTTTTAGCAAGGATTGCCCGGTGAGAGAATTGAGAGTTCCAGACTGGATCGGACAAGAAAATACCTAGGAATCCCCTCTGACTAGGGAGCCTCAAAGAGACAGATGTTTTCATGGATATTGGGTAAGGTCAACATGAAATTGAAAGGGTGGAAGGAACAAATTATATCGAAGGTGGGCAAGGAAATCCTCCTAAAATCGGTGGTGCAGGCATTACCTCAATATGCAATATCAATGTTTAAAATCCCAGTATTAGTTTGTAAAGCTATTGAGAAGAAAATAGTTAACTTTTGGTGGAAAAATAATGAAACAAAAGATGGTCTACATTGGAAGAGATGAGAAATTTTGAAATCTAGAAAGGACAGGGGAGGAATGGGATTCAGGAACTTACTTAATGTAAACAAGGCTCTCCTCGGTAAACAAGCCTAAGAGATTTGTTAAAAATTCAAAAGCTTTATGGAGCAAATTGCTAAAAGGGCTCTATTTCAGTCGAAAAGATTTCTGGCATGCTGAGAAAGGAGCTAAGCCTTCATGGGGATGACAAAGTCTGATTATGGGAAGGGAGGCAATATCGAACTTAATGAGGTGGTCAATTGGAAATAGGGACAATGTCAACATTAGAAATGACACATGGCTGAAGAGAGGATTAATCGGGGGGCCGGCAAACAGAAATGATCCACAAAAGGTTTCAGAATTGATGAACTTTGAAGAGGAGCAATGGAATGAACAATCAATTAACATCCTCTTTGATGAACAGATCAGTTAAGAGATCCTTGCTATCCTAATTAATCGGCAACTTCTCAACGATGAACTGGTATGGACAAGGACTAAGAATGGGTCTTATACAATCAAAAATGGCTATAACATGCTTAGAGGAGAGATAATAGTAAAGGCAACAACTGAACAACATTCTTCATCCTACCAAACACACACAGCGCTATGGAATGATATATGGAATATGCATGTCAGCCCTAAAGTGAAGATCTTTGTATGGAGTGTCTCTCAAAACACTATCCCAACCAAGGAGAATTTATGGAAAAGAAATATATTACCTCACCCCGTCTGTGACCTGTGCCGAGAGGAAGTGGAAACAGCTAAGCATATCTTTCTCCTCTACCCCTGGACAGCACAGGTATGGGACAACTCCGAAATCAACGTACAAATCATTACACACGAAGTCACTCACATGGATGTGTAGTTGGTGCATTTTATAAAGAAAAACACTAACTTACTCTCCTTGGAAGCAATTTCATATGTTCTCTGGCAAATCCGGAAGGGGAAAAACAATTTTGTTTTTCAGGGAAGCAAGCCGAACGCCTGCAACATAGTAGATCAGGCTCAATTTCAGCAGAAAAGTTTTGAAAAGTGGGACTTTCAACACCTTCAAGAGACAAAAACAGGAGAGCAAGATGTACCTCAAATTTGGGTAGCCTTGGTGATTGGCACACTCAAGATTAACGTTGATGGGTCGCTCGGAGATGGTTCGAAAGAAGGTGCCATCTCCTGCATCATCTGTGACCACTCGAGCTGCCTTGTTCATGGTTTTACTAGGACTATTCGTGCGGCCTCTACTGCTCAACTGGAAACCCTAGTTCTCTTGGACCCTTTAAAGTACATCGAGCAAGTGAAGATGAGGGATGCTTCTGTAGAATCCGACATGTTAGATCTGGTAAAGTCCCTTATGACTGATAAAGACATCAACTGGGAAGCATGTGCACCATTGGCAGAGTGTAAAAGTCTTCTACTGAATCTACCATGAGTGGGCCCTCACTTCTGTCCAAGAATAGCCAACTCAGTCGCAGACTGGGCCACGCATGAACACAAGAAAACATTGCTGCCCAATTGGATCTCCTCTCCTCCATAGGCCTTTTGGGCCTTTTATGTACTGATGCCCCAGCTTTGGATGCTGTTGGAGTTTCTCTAGTTATGAATAAATAAAAGATCTTTTTTTACCATAATAATAATAATAATAATAATAATAATAATAATAATAATAATAATAAAATAATAATAATAAAATAAAGTAATTCCCAAATGGGTTAGGGTGGATAAGCTATCCAATTACTCGACAGAACATTTTGTCTTTAGGCTTTGGCTATCCAGTCAGTTACCTGATTTGTTTCTATTCTACAATGGGCTATCTTTAAATTGGCAAATGAGCCCATGGATCTCTAGGCTCCCAACACCAGAGGCTTTGCTTCCCATAAAACTGGAGGAGTTTGAAATTGCTTCAACCAATTCCGCACAATCTAACTCCACTTGAATTACGTCGTCACATGTGAGGAAAGAGAGAGCTTCAACTAGTGCAAGTGTTTTGACGTGAAGGGTAGAGGCTGCTAGTACCGATTTGGCAAACCCTTGAAGGAGAGTGCCCGCTGAGTCTTGAAGGACGTTGATTATGGCTCCGGTGTTTGTCCCTTCCGCAAACAACCCATCAATATTCATCTTCAAGCTTCGACCTCTTGGTGGTATCTAGCCTCACGGTAGGTCTCCAAACTCCATCTGAGCCTTCATCTTTTTCCATTCCATCTTCAAAAATTCCTAAGCATAATGTGTGGTAATTCCACTTAGGTACCCAGGTCCGTGATTTGGTGCCTACAAACACAATTGCTCATCGCCTTCTAAATAAACAGAGGATGGTAGCCACAATGTCAAGGGTAGATGGGTTTTGTAACATCCCGATTTTCTAATTCTATTTTCAATAAATTGAGACAAACATTTCGTTGGCACGCATATAGCTCTTTTCCCTGAACTGATCACTCATGGGATAACTAGTCTATCAGGTGAAGCTGTTAAGAAATTCTAATACATCGGACTCAAGAATTTGACTAGGAAACGACCTTTCGACCGAGTTAATCTGCAATGGTCATTACGGCACAGTTAAAAATTGATTAGAGACCGGAGATAGGTCGACTCGACAAAGACATGTGATCGAGTGTGGATGATTCCACCAGATCTCGCAATTCTTGTCGATCAACACTGGACCGGCTTTTCTGTCGTTTGGGTACCCTGTATCCGTATTTGAAACCTTGAGATTACCCCAACAACCGAAAGTCGCAAATGTTTCAAAGATGTACATTGTGGCTTGAATTAATCAACCACAGGTCAAAATGCATGAAAATTTCTAAAAATTGTTCGGTATATCAGAACGCGATAGTATCGTGCCGAAGTGAAATTAACCATGAAATTGAGATCGAATTCAGAAATTGAAAGTTCCGGTGTGTCACAAATCATTTTAGGATCATTGATTTATCTTCAAAAGATTTTTCGTGCAAGCCGAGTTTTTCAGCAATTAAATCATAGAATTGCTAATTTGACTCGAGAAATTAATAGGCCCGCTTTTGGTTGTGCTTTTGGGATTCAAGTTGGTTCTATGGTCAAGTGATTACGTAAATTGAAATGTGGTGATATTGGATTAATTTTATGGACTTCAATTTAATTCATTGGAAGGAAATTGAATGAATTGTGTTGTACAAGATTCTAGAGAATTCATGCCACAACGGAAAATGAAATTGGACCCATTGGAGAATTGTTGTGGGAGATTTGAAGTTAGTGGAAAGTGATGTCATCTCATGTCATGGTGGGCCATTTTTGTTAGATTAAAGAAAAAGAAAAAGAAAAGGAAGTGGTCCCTCTTCCTTCTCTCTCATTCCTCTCTCCCTTCCGTTGGTTTTCCCCTCCATCTCTATTGTGCGAAGATCGGAAAAATGCAGAGAAGAAGCTGGAGCAGCCATGGTCGTCCGCTCCCGCTTGCACGTCGTTGTCGCCGTCGCCGCCACCGCCACGCATTTGCCCCGCACCGCCCACGTGCCTCGCCCGCTCGCTTGACCGGCCGAAGACCAACAAAGCTTGCAGCACCGTCGGAGAAGATGCTCGTTGCCCACGCCTCTGCTCGCCACCGCCGGAGTTGCCGTCCGACACCGCCCCAAGCTGCCGCCATCTCTCCCCCGTCGTTCCTTTACCCAATCAAGCTCAAATCCGCTCTCCTTCAGCCCCAAGACAGCAGCTACAAAAATGGGTATGGCAACTCAGTCTTGGCCTGTTTTGGCCGACTTCCCGACCCCGGATGCTCGGCCCACCTTGAGAAAAGTCAATCCCCTCAACGTCCTCGTCGTTTTGGTCCGATCGGTTCATTAATTTGGTGAGTTTAACTTGCTAAATCTTAATTAAAGGGTTAATGATGCTCTAAGTGTCCTTAGTTTAAGTTAAGTAAACTTAAGTGGTTTAGTTTAGTTTATTTAATTGTGAATTAGATTAAGAGGTTGGTTTAATTTAAAGTATGTTTAGTTAAGATTAAGTTGATGTTTATATTAGTATAATGGTGATTTGATATAAATGAATTACTTTTGGATTAAATAAATATTTCGAAATAAATTTATAATTTAATAATATTTTATTATTTCGAAATTATTAAAATATTATTATTTAATTAATTTTCGGAATAAATTTAATTATTTGTTAAATTTCGAAAATTTTGTCGGGACCTTATTTTCTCGGAATTTCGCGATGATCGCCGCTATGTATTCAGAATTTGAAATTGATGATTGGATAATATAAATTGAGTGTAGATAGTGAAAAATATGGATATTATTATTTAATTAATTTTCGGAATAAATTTAATTATTTAATAAATTCCGAAAATTATTTCGGGACCCTAAATTCTCGGAATTTCGTGTTGATCGCTACTGTATTCAGATTATGAATTTGATGATTAGATATTGCAAATTGAGTGATGATTTGTGCAATTGATTATTGAATTGTAGTGTACTAGTTGAAAGACTCTCCCCCTTTTTGTCATCATTAAAAAGAGGGTGAGAAAGGAGTCATGTCCGCTTGGGAATGCGCACGATCTGGAAATCCCCAATGGACTGGACTACTCCTTCGAGCTTCTTCTTTCACAATCAAATATATGCAGTTACGCATTTCAGAAGAATATTCATGATACTCACAGAATCTACGAGAATCATCCGTACGTATGCTGGCATTGGCTTTCTCGGATGGTGTGGCCAATGCGAGACGATGGCTGACTTACAGGCAGTGCGCAGATTTGGGGCCAATCGTATCATCTTCTTCGGGCAATTTGAGGGCAGGCTTTCTTACGGCTCTGATCTTGACGTCGGGTGGGGGCATTGCTCGTGCTCCCCTGTCTCTAGGACATGAAAAGGAAAGTGATATCTCTTCTTCCGGAATTTATCGACGACTTTCACTTTGTAGAGAGGCTTTGAACAGTGTGGAGAAACGAGATCGGACTTTGTCGTGGCCGAGATAGAAGTCTTCTTCTAAGTGAGATCGAAATGAGTCGGTCCCTTCTTCATTCTTTGTGATTTTGTTGCGATTCTTGATGATTTCCTTGAAAACGATCTTTCTTTGTCTATGGGAGGATTCCTTCCTTTTGCTTTCCCAAGAAAAATGACCATTTTTCTCGACGATGAGCAAAAGTAAAAACATTATAGAAAGTCTTTTTAGGGTTTGAAGATTTGGGAAAAAGCGTATATATAACTTAGTTTTGAAAAGGGAAGTTGATCGGTGCGGAAAGTGAACGGTACTTCTTTTCAAATAGCTGCCAAAAAATTATTAAACAAAGATCGTACCTTTCGGCTAAATGACAATTAGTACCTTTTTAGAAAGAAATACAACTTAGTCTTTTACATCCTTGAATGTGCGAGTCTCAAAGGACTTAGGTGCAGGGTCAGTCTTTAGGTTAGTCTCTAACTTTCACTTCTTCAAAAGCTTCAAAATGTTGAGTGCGAGCGGATAAGTCAAAGCGATTCTTCTCCAAAGGCTTTTGTGAATATATACTGGTTGACTTTTGAATCAACAAATTGGTTCGAGATTTCCATTTTGAATATGATCTTTTTAATAAAGTGATGTCGAATCTCAATATGCTTTGCTCTTGAATGAGATTGGATTTTGGTGATTTATATATTTGGTGTTGTCACTTGTCGATTTACTGTGCATGAGTCTTGAATGCCAAAGTCTGTATTTGTTGTTTTATCAATAGGGCTTGCGAACGGCCGGCGCAAGAAAGCCCATCTTTCGTGGTTGAAGAGCTACGGTCTTTGTTTCCTCGAAAACCAGACACCGTTACGTTTCCAGTAGTTGACAGAAGTTCAGTGCTCTTTCTATCGATCACTGTGACCGGCAGATGCGCGCTAGAATTAAGTCTCCCTTCTTTGGATACCAAAAGACCGATGCTTGAAAGATGGCAACGTATTTGATAATTCGTTTCACGGCCTTTGATGTGATTCTCTAGGATCGGTGAAGCACGAATACAAGCACGAACAAAATATCGGAGTCAGGTCTAGAAGCAGTAAGATAAAGAAGTGAGCCGATCATGCTTACGTACGGCTTTTGATCTATTTTCTTCCACTTCTTCATCCTTGTCCATCTTCACGAGAACATGACATTGGTATGTGTCGATCTTTTTACCAATCCAAACCTTTTGACAAATTAGCATATTTTTCTTGATGGATGAAAGTTCCTTCCTTCATTTGTTTCACTTGGAGTCCAAGAAAGAATGTTAATTCTCCCATCATACTCATTTCAAATTCATCCCGCATAGACTTAGAAAATTTCTTGCAAAGACTTTCATTAGAAGATCCAAAAATAATGTCATCAACATATATTTGAACAAATAAAAAGTTTTTGTTTTCCTTTTGATAAACAAAGTAGTATCTACTTTACCTTTGACAAAACCATTTTGTAATAAAACTTACTTAATCTGTCGTACCAAGCTCGAGGTGCTTGCTTTAGACCATACGAGCCTTTTCAGTCTCTTCTTGGGTCTTCAAATCCAAAGCGGTTGTTCCACATAAACTTCCTCATGGATAAATCCATTTAGGAAAGCACTTTTGACGTCCATTTGGAATAACCTGAAATTTTTGTAACAAGCAAACGCAAGTAATAGACGAATAGCTTCTAACCTTGCAACGGGTGCGTAAGTCTCGTCATAGTCTATTCCTTCTTCTTGCGTATACCCTTTGGCCACGAGCCTTGCTTTGTTTCGTACGACTTTTCCTTTTCGTTCATTTTGTTCCCGAATACCCATTTGGTTCCAATAACAGTTTTACCTTTTGGTTTAGATGTCAATTCCCGACATCATTGATGTTGAACTGCCTAAGCTCTTCTTGCATAGCTTCGATCCAGCTTTCATCGGATAAAGCTTCTTCTATGCTTTTGGTTCAATTTCGAGATGAGAGCCACAAAGACTAGATTCTTCATGCCTTTTTGATCTGTGCGGATTCCTTCATTAAGTTCGCCAATAATAAGATCTTTGGGATGACTGGATTTGTGTTTCCGGTTACCCCGAGTTGATGATCTCTTTCTTTATTTGATTCTCCATGATCGTCTTGATGATGGACTTCCTAATCCGAGATTTTGAAGATCTAGAGCGGATTCGGTCTCATCGTGCCGAGTCCTGGGCGGGATTCATCTTGCACCGAGTCTTGGAATTTGACATTCATTGATTCTTCCACTAGAGAGACATTGCTTGTGTGAGATTTCCAATTTTAAACAGTCGAATCCTAACCTTTCCTTTGCTATTTCCTCCTAGAATGGCTTTCACCATTCACTTTTAATAGCTTTATGAAATATACAGGTCTCCTGATGATTTTTGTTTTAAAAATGAGTTTTCCTTTTGAGTTAGAATCCTTTTAAGAAGTCTTAAGACTAAAACATAACTCATTAATATATTTAGAGACTTTGACAGGGATTTTATAATTACTTACCTCAAATTCACCTTTGAGTCTCGATCCGAGTCTCGAGAGATCGATTGCGCCATTAGACACAGGTTGGCATATTCTCATCACTCTCTTCACACTCGTATCGCTCCGTGTTTCGCTCAAGAGCTTTTCGAATTTCTCAGCTTTTCTTTTCTTTTTCAGAAGAGGACAAATTGGGTGATGTGTCCCTTCTTTTACATTCGAAGCAAACTACTTTGTTTGGTTCCTCATCATCACCGACTTGGTCTGCTGTCTCGAGAATTTGTTTCATCGGGATAAACTCTTCCTTTTCTATTCAGTTTTCTGAATCTTCTTGTATAGGCGAGCTCCTCATCATTCATATCATCTTCAGAATCTGCATCATCAGAATCATCATTTGATTTTTTAGTGCAATAGATTTCTTACCTCTTGGATCTTCGTCTTCATTAATTCGTTCCACTTCGTAAGACCGAAGAGTTCCCACCGGATCTCTACGAAATGGCATGATTCTTTGCGTCTCTTATTGAAGTCTTTATATGATTCCAATCCTGGAGTCCACGTAGAAGCTTGTTCACCTTCATGGGATCAGGAAATTTTTTGTCCTTGGTTCTCAGACCATTGACAATATCTGTAAAACGACTAAACATGCCAAGGAATGTTAATTCTCCACTCATACTCATTTCAAATTCATCCCGCATAGACTTATAGATTCTCCTTCTTTGGGTCTTCTGAACTGTGCTGTTGTTTTCATTTGAAGGATTCATATTGACCATGACTCGGATTTGTGTCAGCTACCAAAGTTGATGATCTCTTTCTTTATTTGATTCTCCATGATCGTCTTGATGATGGACTTAATCCGAGATGCTTGAGATGTAGACATTTGAAGATCTAGAGCGGATTCACTCATCTGAGAATCTTGCACCTAGTCTGAATTTGACATTCATTGTTCTTCCATGATAATCCGATCTTTCTTCAAACTTACCAACTCGATCATTTGCATTTTTCAAAATAAAGCATTTGCAACCTTCTACCTTTGAACAATTCATAGGGGTTTTATCAAGAATAGGTCTCATTTATAATATAGCAAGCGCTGAGTGTAAAATCTTGATTTTCAAATTCACTTCCATGACTGCTCTTATACTAGAAATAGCACATCCTTTTTCATTTTGAATCTTTTAGCAAACTTTTCAAAGTACGAAAAGGTTTCGATTTGTTTGCTAGAAAATATACCTGTGTAAAACTTCACATGATTTATTTGTTTAAATGAATTTTACCTCGCCTTTAATGCATGGAGTATGTCGAACGTAGACCTCAACAAGCCGCTTTTGAAGAGATTTCTTTTGTTTGTTGATATGGCCAAGCTGCCATGAATTGACACAATTTGGCTTTAAGATATGTTTCCATGCCTTCGACCCATGAAAGACTATTCCACAAATGCCTTCTTGAAAGAAGATCTTGTAACCAAAAGACAATATAGTAGATTGTACCTTCCACTAAGAGACATTGCTTTAGCATCTTCGCAATTCCGCTTGTGAAACTCCACCATTCACTTTAATAAGATTTCTGTGTCTGAGCAGACCATTCCGACTGGAGTCTCAAGCTTTCTTTGGTACCCAAATTTTCTTGGGTCCTTTCGTGTTAGTAGGATAAGCATTATTAGGCTTTTCCAAACCATAGGACACTCTTTTCAAAATGTCCCGACCGTTACACTTAGAACACCTTAAAGCATTTCGACAGCAAAGACTTTTGAAATGATTTTTATAAGATTCTTTTCTTAATTTTCTTTTACTTTTTAGTTATTAAAGTAAGGTCTTTTGGATTGAAAGAACTTTTTCAAGTTCCCCTATTGAAAATTTCTTTTGAAATATTTGATAAATCAGTTTTAAGAAAACATTTTCTTTGACAAGGGAAAGCCTTTTTAAGTTCTAAACTCTTGTAAAACATCTTCTTTGACAATAATCCTTTCACAAGAAGAGTCTTTCTCAGTAATCATCACCGCTTGGTCTTCACCTCGAGAATTTTGTTTCCTTGGGAAAACTCTTCGATACTATCATGAGGGCGAGCTCTCATCATATCATCTTCGGTCGCGAGGTGGCTACGCCTAACCGGACCTTTATTCCTTTAGAAATGTCGTCAACAGAGTGACGTGGCTCGGGTCGCAATAAAAGCTAGGCCAACTGGATACATACTCCTTCGGGAATGTCGTCGACGTAATGACGAAGCCGCGCTCCAGGGGGGAGGCGATGCCTGACATTAATGTCAGTAGATAGCCGAACTGCAAGTAGGCTATGCCCTTGTGTGGCAGTGAATAATAATTGGAATGCGTGCTAAATGCGATTGTGATTTATATGAAAGTGATGGCGTTCCAATTGTTTGAATTATTATTACTACCTAAGATTGTGTGATTCAAATTGTGCTAATCTGCAGGAAGAAATTAAGACGAGGTAAGTCTTCTATGTAATGTGGTTAGGCCACTTGGGGTGTATTTTCTTTCTAATAGGGGTTTAGGGGGTTGAACTTGCCGAGACAATGTCTCATCTCGGTTGTGGGATTAAAATTTCAGATCCCTGATGGACGGAGCGGCTAGATAACTTTGGTTGGCTTTGAGGAGTTGCTGAGGTAAAGTCATAAGGATTGGAGAACGTGTCCAACTTGTAGGTCGTAGGACAGTTCCTTTTTAAAAGCCAATCTTTTGTAGACTTTTGGCCATAGACCTATGTTTGTAATTTTGTTGAATTATGAAAGTGTTATGTTGTGGTTTTGCTTCCTGCTTTTCTATCCCGTATTTTATTGTTAGGGGTTTTATAACACGTTCCGCTTGCGCAATAAGAAATGAATGGGGTCGGCGACACTACCTGAGAATGTTGTGTTTGCATGACCATGGTGGGATGTTGGCGCGCTCGAGGTTCAGCGCGTGACAGGTTTGCTGCTTGGTATTGTAATTTTGTATCCAATCTTCAATCTTTGCTAACCCTAGCCTTGAAATATTAATCTATAATGTGGCATCTATCTAGATCCAAGTTGTCCATGATAGCAAGAACAAATACCCTACTGTTTCAGCTTCTTGGCCACAGAAAGGACATTTGGGCTCACGTAAAATCCTTCTCCTAAATAGATTATCTCTTGTAAGTAATGCATTTCGACATAAATGCCATAAGAAAATTCTGATTCTCAGGGGGTATTTAGTAGCCGAATACGTTTTCAAAGCTCTCGGGGTGACTAGTATGATGCTGAGACCTAGATTGTGGAATTTTGATTTGCTTCTTCTTTTTCTATAGTGTATGCGCTCTTAACAATATACTGACCAGATTTTGTGCCCGCCCAAACAACTTTATCTCGTGAGATTCGAGCTTTCAAATGGATTGTCAATATCTCACTAACGGTTTGCTTGTCAAATAGTCTACACGGGATCTATTCGTCCCATTTATCCTCCTCTTTCCAAATCAAGTTAGCCACTTTTGTCAGCTCTCCATAGCTAGCAGGTCCTCCAAGAATGCCACATTTAAGCCATTTGTCTTTATAAATGTTAATTTTATCCCCATTGCTCACTAACCACATAACTAAATGTGAAATTGAACTCTTCCCATCAACATGTTTTGCCATCCCCATGAGGGGCGTGACCTCTTTTTTGCATTCCAAAAGGAATTCCGAGGGAAATAAATCCCTTTTAATATTTGACTCCATAGGGATTGGGGGTATTGAGATAATCTCCATACTTGTTTACCTAGCATGACTCTATTGACAGATAATAGACCTCTAAAGCCTAGATCTCATAGGTCTTTTCTAAACTTTAACAACTCTCATTTCCTCCAATGAAGACCAACACTAGACTCACTATTTTTGCATCAAAATGCTGCAATTTTTTCCTCCATTGAAAGACATAGAGAACGGGATTTTGAATATTGACATGGCGTATTGGAGTAAAGCTTGAACCATAGTTTTTATGAGAATTTCTTTTCCAGCTTTCGAAATAAGATTCTCTTTCCACCCTTCTAGCTTAACATTAACTCTTGCTAAGATCCAAGCGAATATATTTTTTTTAGACTTCCCCAATTCGATGGAATTCCCAAGTGCTTTCCTATATGCTTAATTTCAGGGACTCTTAATTCACCGGCCATATTTCTTCTTAATCTCTGTGGACAACCCATACTAAAAGAAATACTAGACTTGTTCAAGTTAATTTCTTGCCCATAAGCATAGCAATATTGATTCAAGATTAATGCTAAGTTTTGGCATTTTTTTACTTTTCCATCTAAGAAGAAGATCGAGTCATCAGTGAACAAGAGATGAGATAAAATAGGGCAGTACCAATTTAGTTTGATCCTAGTGATTGTCATCAATTGCTTTTTCATCAAGATCGATAGGGTATTCGCCATCGAGATGAATAAATAAGACAAGATGGAATCACCTCGTTTGATTCCTCTTGTTGGTTGGAAAAATTCCCGAGACTTGCCATTGATTTTCACACTGAAAGATGTTTTCACACATAACATAACCCAGTTTACCCATTTCTCATCGAAGCCCATTTTCAGCATACAAGCTTTGAAAAAATCTCACTCAACTCTATCATAGGCTCTTTTCATATCAAATTTAAGCATGGCTTGAAATTTCTTCTTTCTTCTGTGAATTCTCAATTGATGTAGCACCTCTTGCACAATCAAGATATTATCCTGAATTTGCCTTTCTATCACAAAGGCACTTTGTTCAACCACAACAAGGTCAAAAAGCCATGGTTTCAATCTATTTGCCAAAACCTTAGAGAAAAACTTGTAGGTGAAGTTACACAAGCTTATGGGTTGGAATTGGTCTAGTCTCTACGGATTAGGTACTTTGGCACCAAAGAGATACAGGTTCCATTAAGCGTAGGATTAATGTAACCATCGTCAAAGAATCTCCTCACATTCTGGAATACATCTTTCCAATGTTTTTTATAACACAATCCATTCATTCCATCCAAACCCGGTACTTTTAAGGATCTCATCCAGAACACAACTTGTCACACTTCTTCTAATGAGATTTCTACAGTAAGCTTATGGTTCATCTCTTCCGTAACAAGAATCGGCCATTGCTCTAAAATTGGATCAAAATTGCAAGGACCCACCGAGTTGTAAAGGTCTTTAAAGAAGTCTATTGTCATCTCTTTCAACATCTTCTGATCACGAATCCATGTGCCCTTATTATTTTTCAGAGTTGATATCCTGTTTCTCTGCCTTCTTTGAATTGTCGCAGCATGGAAGTATTTGGTGTTTTTGTCTCTTCATTACAACCAATTTACCCTTAATGTAATCTCCAATACATTTCCTCTTGCCGCCAATAACCTTCAATTTGTTTAGTTAATTCAAGGATCCTTCCTCTTCCCCATGACTTATTTTGATTATTAATTAGATATTGAAGTTCCTCTTTTAATCCATTAAGCATCTTAAGACTATTTGGGAAAGCCTTCTTACTCCACTTCACTAACTCAGGAGACACATCTTTCAATTTGTTTGCTAGGTTGCAATCTTTTGAGCTAGTTGAATTTCACATCTCCTTGACTATCTCACCACATTCTTCGTTTTCAACCCAAAACGCTTCAAATTTAAATCCATTTTTTTCTCTTACTAGATTCAACTGAAAAAGGATAGAAGTAAGGGGCTATGATCCGAGCCAATAGCTTGTAACTCAAAGGCTTCAACTTTGGGGTATATCAATCTCCATTCTATATTGCAAGTGACTCAATTTGACCTTTTCTTCACATATTCCTCTCCTTCTCGGTTATTAGCCCAAGTAAATGCATAACCCTTACTCTCTATATCCATCAAACTACAATCGTTTAAGAAGTCTCTAAATGCATTTAATCTATAATGGTCCACCATTCATTTTCCCACCTTCTCCCGGTGGTAAAGAATTTCATTAAAATCACCTACGCACACCCATGATAGAAAGTTCTAAGCAGTTAGATATTTTAACCTCTCCCATAAAGCAAGTTTGTCTTTATATATAGCAAGAGCATGAACAAAAGCTATCCTAAAAGGCTATCTTCTTTCAAAGTCTTCATAAATGACATCAAGAAATTCATTAGAGGCTAAGTTAACCTTGATAGTGACTTCATCATTCCCCCCGCAATCTCGCTTGGGTTTACTACATAGCAGTACTAAAACTTCAACCTCCATCGCACTTTTTGGACATATTCTTCTTGATTCTGGTTTCCATTAAGAAAACCGATCCAGGCTTACCTTAAGCCACAATGGTTTGCAAAGTGAGAACTATCGGGGGAGTGCCCAACCCTTGACACTTGACAGTTCCAACATAATATCTTCATTTGCCCACAGCAACTTGGATCAGGGTTTCCAAGAGTTGGGTTTCATCCAACTTATGTGCATTATTTTGCTACATGTCATAGGGGCAATATCTTCCATCTTTCTTACTGATCCTAGTGTTTATCTTTCTATGTCTCTTCTGCAAGTTTGCTTTTGCAACTTGTGATGAAGGGAGCTCTAAGAAGAAAGGAGGGTTCACTACTGGGGGTAAAGGGGATCCCTCCATTCTTCATAAATTTTCATGAAGGTTATAATCTCCTTCACTCATCTTTCTTTTTTTCTTTTCATCATGTGAATGGTACCGCATGTTATGTGAATTATCAACTTTTGTTATCACAATAGTTAGTTGTCCTGAGTTTAATGGTGTCTCTGGCACCATCTCATTCAGTCCATCTTCTTCAGAGATATCCCCATAAAAAGCCTTCCAAAAAAGGGTTGCTTGCACTAACTTCCACCTATAGCCAAGATCTGAATAGTAAACTATCATTGTTAGAGAAAAAAGCTTCCTCATAAGGCACTATCTCACAACTCTTAGCATAGTGACCTATTCTTTGACACGAGTAACAGAAATGTGGGAGTTATTCATACCTAAAATCCAGCCAATGTTCCTTACCCTGATAGCTGGAAATAATCCCATAAACAAGTGGGTTAGAAAGGGATAAGGAAACTTTGGCTTTTTAGATTGCAATGGATGCGTATCCACATGTTTCAATTTTAACTTAAGAAACTTCTCCAACATTTTCAGTAATCCTTCTAATAGCATCTCCTGTCCTTGCTTCTATAGGAGGCAATCCATGAATTTACATCCAAAAGACACACGAATCAACTACACTACAGTGAGGGGGATGCTTATTTCCCATGGTTAAGTACTTGAAAGTGGCTAGAGAAAGACCATGGACCACAATGGAGAACATTGTCCTCCTGGATAGAGGAAAATTCAAACGAGAATAACCCAGGTTCCAAGTGCTTGCATCCATGTCTTAGTCATGGTGGATAAAAATGCTTGGGAGTTTATATTGGGATTACCATACGGATATCCAAATGAGGTTCATTGACATTCCTCCAATTTTTCCTGAAAAACCACATCGTTTAGGTCAAATTTCTTTCTCTCGAACCCTAAATGCCTTAATCTTTTAGAAAGGGCAGCCATGTGTCTTTCTAATCATTTCTCTGTTTCCATCTTAACTCCTCCACTCTAGTTCATGCCTTGTAGATTTCAATTGGGATTACAAATAAAGCCACATTGCATATTGTCGAGACATCCCAAATACTCTAGATGTACAGATGCTGAGAAGTCTAGACAAAGCTCAGTTGAACTAAACAGTAACATTTATCAATCAATTTGAGAAGATTCCTTGGGCAAAAGAGCCCTTTCTTCCAAAACCAATTGCATGAAGGACATCAACTTCACATTTTGCCAAGAAAACTCAAAAACGCATTTTATCTAGAAATTCCGAAATTGGTAGATTCAAACTACCTCAGTTTGGCTGAAGATGCGGTAAGGAGATCAAAAACTCGACCGTTGGAAACTCTCCTCCTTATGTGTAGCAACCACTCCATATTTTGTTGCCATTTTTGAGATTATGGATAAATGCAATAGAACAAAAGATGGGAAAAACAAGATATCTTCTGTAGAAAATCTAGGGTATTAGGGGCGGTAGGTGAAAGCTACCCAAATGGAAGGGTATATGTAGAATACTTATGATTGTAAGGGGAAAACATTGGAATTTGGGTTAGGGTTTTAAGATAAGAGATGAAGCTACTGGTTGGTAGAGAGGAGCTCTTTAGGCATGCAGTAGTTAAGTTGCTACCGAATTAGTTCAATTCATTTGACTTTGGCACCTCAATTCGTCCAATTTGCTTTTTACATGACCATATTAGACTGTAAAATCGTAATTGAGGTTTAATTGTCAAATTGAACCTCAATCAGTCAAATTAAACCTTAGATTAGCATGGTTCAAAGGAATAATACAAATTGGATCAACTTGTCTTGATTTTGTCACATATTGGTTGGCTAATTCAATCAAATTGAATCTAATTATTGTAAATTTATCAAAATTGACATTCAAACCGGGTTGCCTTCAAGGAATTGAACTTAATTTTGGCTAAATTGCATAATTCATGTAAAATGGATCACAACCCCTAATTATGGCCAAAATTGGGGAAATTTGCTTTAGGGTCCGTGCATTTCGCGGAAAACAACTTCCGGAAAAATATTTTCTGGAATTTTTGGTGTTCGGATGGCGGAAAGTAAATGGTCAAAGAAAATTATTTCAAGTCAATGGAAAATCTCCTTATAAGATTGTGAAAATTGATTTCCTCTTTTGAGAAAGGGAAATCATTTTCCCCATCTTTATGCATGCGTTCTCACGCAATCTTCTATTGCCCTTCTTTCCTTACTCATTTTCTCTAGAAGCTACCATTTCTGCCCTCTTTCTCAC
The DNA here is from genome assembly GCF_016545825.1 of Eucalyptus grandis. Lineage (NCBI taxonomy): Eukaryota > Viridiplantae > Streptophyta > Magnoliopsida > Myrtales > Myrtaceae > Eucalyptus > Eucalyptus grandis. The sequence goes on from NC_052615.1 coordinate 24,275,842, forward strand.
AAAACCTAGGGTTTTTGATCTCATCCTCCTCCTCCTTTGACACCAACGATCAGCAGCAACCGAGCGCCCTCAGATGAAGGACGAGGGTTTCTAATCTCATCCTCCTTCTCCTTCGACGCCGACAATCAGCAACGACGAAGCATCCCCCTCATCTAGCGGTGCTCAATCTCTGCCTTCACGAAGCCCAGCGTTTTTGATCTCATCCTCCTTCTTGACGTTGACGATCAATAGTGGCCGACTGTCGCTGCAATTGCTCCTCCCAACTGCTCCTCTCCCTCGGCGACGGTATCCTCACTTCCTCATTTCCCTCGGTTTCCATCAGTTGCCTTTTTGTTTCTATTGATCACCTCTATGCCGATCGATCGCTCGCCCCTTGGTCGCCACGATTGATGTTCCCGCATAATGGATGGAGCTGATTTGGCGGTGTTTGCGTGACCTTGCAATTCACCCTCTTGGTTATGTCTTATATGTTTTCGAGCCTCAAGAAGATTTTTGCCGGATGATTTATGATGGATTGAACATGATTGTGTTTAGCTTTGCTAATCATGTCTACAGCTTGTGTAGTTTTTATAGGGAAAGTGAAGGATCAAGGAGATTGGTTACACCTTTGCGAGCTTTTTGATGTGATTTTTGTGCGTTGAGCTTAGAATTCTATAGCTGCTGGAGGTCTAATTAAAAGTGGAAAAGGATGGGACCTTTTAGCCTCTATGTGAAGTCGTGGAGTTTCTAAAAAGATAGCTTGGTCCAAACAATGTTGGTTATATTTTCTGATTGAGATGTATTATAAATCGTGACATCAGTATTTTGGAGCTTGTCTTGTCTCGTCCAAGGCAAGTAAAACATATCTCATGTTGATAGTTTTTAAAGTTTCATTGCATTTTTATCTCTAGTGTCCAATTGGTTGCATATCTAAATTCTCATCAATCTTTGTCCATATCAAGTTGATACTTCGTTGTAGGCGCACATTAAGCAACTTGCTCTCCCTTGTTGAATGCAACTCTGAAATGAAGGCCGAAATGTGTCTTGCAAGTCTTGTTGTGTAACCTACAAAAGGGAAATTGATTAGGCTAGACATCCACATTGACACAGACAAAGTGAGGTAATACATTCTTACAATACAACCCTAAGTATTCTGGATTAAGAGCTAACTCCTTCATAGTAGACAAGCCTAGTGAAGGATTCATTTGGTCTCATCCATTTGACTGTAATTATTCATTTTGTCATGTTCTTTCATGAGAAATATGTGCGTTATATACTGGTTTACCCTCTTAACCCCTTCTACCATGTTTATAGATGGTTGGTTAAACAAGTTGTCATGTATATGGGTTGACCTCTTAATCCCCTTAAATATCATTTAGACGAAAATAGTTGAGCATGTTATCATCTATTGTCCCCTATTTTTCTAGCTCTTCTAGTATTGCCCTTCTTGCATTTCACATGCATTTTGTGTTTCATGATTAATGTGTTCCAATATAGATGGATAACAAAATTCGAGCGATGGTAACGGTGCAACTGCAACGGTTATGAAAATTATCACATTAGTTATGGATGATTATGATCATTCGGAGAATCACATACCAAGAGAGCCTCATGTGAATCGAGATTATGAGAGAGAGTTATATATGAATCGTGTGTTATATAGTGGTGATACTCATTGTATAGATCAAATACGGATGACACCGAATGCTTTTTTAGACCTTTGTAAGGTACTTGTGCAAGTAACTTGTTGCGTTCTACCGTAAATGTTTCTATTAAGAAGCAAGTTTTGTCGAACATAATGTAAGGTTTAGAGTCATTGGGGGAAGATTTCATAGATTAATAGACACCGTTTATAGATATTTCAAAATTGTCCTGCAAGCAATTTTGAAATTATACAAGCATGTGGTGAAAGAACCAAGCAATTCCACTCTTGAGATTAGTAACAATTGAAGGTTTTATCCATATTTTAAGGTATGGAATTTGAAAAAACAAGTCTATAAAGTGCTTGAGAAATTTCATTAGTAATTTATTTGTTAACTATATTGATTATTTTAGGATTGTGTTGGAGCAATAGATGGAACTCGTGTACATGCATCGGTTCCTCTTGAAATTCGAGGAAGATTTCGTGGTCAGAAGGATGGAACAACATAAAATATATTAGCGCCGTTACATTTGACTTGAGATTTTCCTATGTATTAGCTAGTTAGGAAGACACAACTCATGATTCACATATTTTGGCTGATGCACTTTCAAAGCCAAATGGATTGAACAATCCTAGAGGTGAGAAAATAGAATTTACACACATTATTTGAATTGAAATTAATAACTTGATAATAAACTTATCTATAACTTGTAGGAAAATATTATCTTGCCGATGCTAGTTATGGAATCCATAATGGCATCATCTCTCCCTATCGTGGTGTTAGATACCATTTGAAGGAGTTTAGCGATCGCCCTCCTAAAAACAAGAAGGAACTATTCAATTTGCAGCATTCATCACTAAGAACTACTATTGAAAGAGCACTTGGAGTTCTAAAGAAGTGCTTTCGAGTATTGGATTCAGAACCTTTGTGGTCATTTAGAACACAAGTCGATGTTGTCTTAGCTTGTTGTGTCATTCACAATTTTATTATGAAAGCTTATCCCAATGACTATCATGGAAGAGATGAATAGACAAATGGAATCTTAAAGAGAAAATCCAATAATCCAACTTTCTGGAGGGAGGAAAAGGAGGAAAATAAGATATGGGCATCGAAGAGGGATAGGATTGCTCATGCAATGTAGATTAGTTATCAGAATATTAGAAGAAGCCAATAGTTTTGCTTTTATTTTTTTTTAGTGATTTATTTTGAACATGTGGTTTTCATTTCTTTAATGATAATCATCTGGTGCAGCATTGCAGTGGGTCCCACTTGCCAAATAAAAATTGATGAGTTGGCCCGATTGCACACATGTCAAATGATAAATGAACCAATCTACATTTTTATATGGAGGACGAATCTACCTAATTTTTTTTTTTTTCCTTTGCATGACCATGAGACGAACTTAAAATTTAATCCATGTAGACGAAATTGAAAACAGTACATGTAAAAGTTAGGATAATAGAGTTACTTCAGGATTTCCAAAGCTGATGACAGAATATACGGGTGCTCTAGACAGTAGCCTACAGATAATTTTTCCTGTTCCTTGTTACCAAAACAATATTGAATAATAATTTTTCCTATTCCTTGTTACCAAAACAATATTCGAATGAATCAGGGAAAAAAGGTACATGCAAGAGTTAAATTAGGTCATCCACTATTTGCTTATTTTACCAAACGACGGGGAAGAAAGTAGCTTAACCTAACATTTGCAACCCTGAGATGCTACTTAGGCAAAATAGCCAAAATAGCGACTGCGTTCATATTGACAATGATTGTTTAACGTGAGGCCTTGTAAATTGTCCGAGCAAAGGAAAACTGTTCTAAGTCCACGGTAACCTCCATGTTCACCTGCCCTTGGAAGACTAACTTTTACTTATGGCCATGCAAGAAAAAGAAGTAAAACTGCACAAAGCTCGAGCTATTTCCAGAGCTACAAATGATGGGTCACAGCTTCGGCATTGAAAATTTGGAATGACGGAAACATGATTTTGGTATTAATGATAATTTTTTGACTAGTTGTGTGTGCAAGTGTATATATAGGGTATGTATTTAGTAGAGGATAGACAAGGGAACATGTTAAGATAATTTCGAGAATATAGGTCATGGGATAGTAAAAAAAAATAGTTCATTCGTTGAATAAAATAGTTTGTTAAAGGAGTGTCGATGAAGGAGCTAAAGATTTGAGTTTATGAGCTCAGCCCCCGCACATCGACATAAATGAGCCCATCCCTTTTATAAGCAATCTCCACCGTAGTTGAAGTAGATATTTTAGGATTTTTTTCTAGATACATGCTTACGTGGACTCCTTTTAGATAGCAAGCTCCATCTACTCCTTAAAGGACTTGAACACCACCAGATTCAACTGCCCACTATTAGAGTGAATGTTTCTAGATATTTCTTCAAAATTGGATCAAAAAAATGGATCACTTCCCCAACACTCCTCCTTAATCCATTTTCATGATCTTTCGAGCACGCTTCATGATCTTTCAAACTTGTCTTGAAATCCCTCCGGTGATCGGTTCCATGCCTTTTTCGTGATCTTTGCTCTAAGAACCCTGCATCCATCCATAGTTGATTTGCTAAAACACTCACATCTTTCTCTAACTCGACATATCTTTCTTCAATGATGTCTTAGATGTCTCGGCCATCAAAATGCTCTTAGTTGTAGATATTTCCATCAAATTAGAGATTGGTATTTTTAACAGGCAAGTTGGCCTTTGTTTTAGCTCTGGCTTTAGAGTCGGGTCCGTCTCTGACTTTTATTTAGTTGAGAATAGTGTGGAAAAATGCCCAACACCATCCGAACATGCCTAACTCTGAAACCACGTTGAAGATTTGGAATCGCATAGAAGCACGATTTTGGTATGGATAATAACTTTTTTTTGTCAATGATGTGCAAGTGTATATTTGTGTAGTATGTATTTGATTAAGGAATGGACAAGAGACAAGTTAGGATAGTTCAAGGATATATGTCACGGGATAGGAGACAAGAATATAGTTTTTTTAGTGGATAGAAATGTGGTGTTACATTAATGGAAGGAGGGGATCTTGTCGTGGGTAAAGTACAATGATATGGAGTTTATCTAATGCTTCCAACACCCTAAACAAACCAATGCAAGCTCTCTTTCTAGAGCTACCTACCGACTTCTTCAAGGAAAGACCTCCACTTTTGTTAGAGACTTCATGGCTTTCCTTGTTCTCAATGCATAGGCTCCTAGAGACTTCAACATTTGCGCTTTCTGGACTCTTTTGCACACATGCATTGCCGCCTAAGACTAGATTGTTTGTAATATTTTTTCTAGACTGCACTAACAAATGCCTGGAAGATTCTAGAAATTGGACATCTTTGATGTGACTAACATATCCTTTGGGAATTTATTACCTTTACCAAAAAAAAAAAAAAAAACATATCCTTTGGGAAAAGTAGGCAACCCACGAAACTAAGTGGCACGTCGACCACACTTCATACGCCACCCTCACTCTTATCTCCTGCAAATTCCTAACAAGGGAGAACAAACGTTTGGTAGAAGCCCTGAAGCACACTGTGCACGCCTCCCTGTAAATCCCAGTGCTTGTAGTTTTAGTTCCTCTCAAAGAACGGTTTGTGCCCGCATAGGTTACTCGAACTATCTGATATTAAAAAAAATCACTCTCACGTTGCACAAAATTCTTGCGGAAAGCTCATTATTGGGTTGGGATGAGTTTTTGTCATATTAAATTTTTCACTTGTTTCATTCTCCTACACAAACTAGAAGCTGCACTTACAAAAGGTGAAAGCAGCTTCTATGAAGAATATGAAATATAAGCGACTGGCCTTTTTCTGCAAAGATCGAAACAACGGCACTTTTTTTACCAACCGACTCAGGCTGCTTGATCTTTTATTCATAGCAGGCACCGAAAAATGCAACCTGTGGTGCACTTCGCAACCGTTTCTGCTAAAAGGCCTAACGTACACTATGACGGATTTTTTTTTGGAAATTCTCTATAAATGCATGAATTACTTCTCCTCAAAACAATAATAGAACATGAAAAGCTTTAGCGTCAGATAGTTAAACGTGGGTATAAATTGCCATAGGACGTTTGGCTGTGGAAATATAGAAGCCTTACAGAATTAGACCAATGTACAGATGCAAAGTTGTTCCGAGCTGCATCATTATGCTAAATAATCGCATTAGATACTATTTAGAAGTACTGGTTCTCTATGAGGTATTACAGGGATGACTCAGATGCAACAACCACATTTAATAAACATATAGAGTCATATCGCCTCCTGAAGATGATACAGCCCAATTGATCATTACTGATTTGCTCCTTTCAGTGATTTTCACAGCAAAAGAAGCCTATAAGATAACGCAACAGGAGTGCTTTATATTTCCACAGGTCGAGGTAAAAAAAAATTTGATGTCCTCAAAGACCTCGTCAGCAGGCTTTCCAGCATCAATCTGAATAAACGCCGAGATAGATAATCAATCAACTGGAACAAGAACACGCAATTCACCTACCGAAGATTTCAACACATTAAGAGACTTTAACCTTTCTGACTTTTCCCTTGGAATCGTAGTACTCAATAACTGGGAGGGTAGACTCCTTGAACACCTTAAACCTTTTCCTTATTGTTTCTATGTTGTCATCTTCTCTTCCCTTCAAAACCAGTTACAAATAGTGGAAAAGCATCAGATTTCTAAAATAACTAGATGAGCTGGAAAGATGACAAAAGCAAGAGTATGTGTTCGTAAGGTGACGGCAATGAAGAAATAATTGCCTGACCTGATTCCTATTCAACAAGCGCCTTTCCATCTCTTCCTCAGAACAATCAAGAAACAACACAAGTTTTGGCTCAATTTTAATCTGCAAAAATTTCACTTTTCAACCCTTTGAGGAGGAAGATCAACATGCAATAGCTAATAGGCTCACATTGAAATGGGTGGGATGATACTAGATCAGTAACTAGATTAGAGAAGCGCATTGCAAACAAAAAAAAAGGTCTGGTCAAACTTACAACAGCTTCATATGCAGCACGATTTTCCTCATTCCGAGGGAAACCATCAATAAGCAACTTGTCGTTTCCACATTCCTGCATCGCTTTCTGCAGGAGCTTGATTGTCAATTCTGGAGGCACCATCTTTCCCTCCTTCATCATCCTCTGGATCATAGTCCTGCCAATTGAGAGAGGAAATTTGGTTGGTCGTCAAACCTTCAAAGAGACAACTCAATTGCATAAGAACCTAAAAGACATTGGATCCTATCATGTGCATGCATTCATCTCAAGATGGCTTCAGTCATCTCTCTGTTAAAAGAAAAGCACCCAGGAATGTCAAACATGTCTTATGCCAGTTAGGCCTAACAACTGAAGTTTCCACCTTGAGATTAATAGTTTCCACCTTGAGATTAATTCTTGCTGCCAATTAGTCTAACCCAAAGATGATATTTAATGGCCAATAGAGCTGCTCATCATAAATGTGATTTGAAGCAAGCTTGTTTAACAGCACTTTTTTGTCAGTTGTAAGCATAGGATAACAGGTTATAATGTGTGTAAGTGACAAGCTGTCATGATTAATAGGCGAACCAGTCAAATACACGTCTGAAAGAGCTCAAGAGGCTACCGAGTGTTAACTTGTGAAGGACACGGTTCTTTTTCACGCTGTACCATTTAAGCTGCGATGTTGGGTTCAAAATAGTGAACTAACTAAAAGCCACATACGAGTTATGTGAACAACCCATGGGGAATTGCAGCTCTGAAGCTGGTTCGTCATCTCAACCAGAGTTCAGAATCACCATTGAATCAATAACAGCACAATGCAACCAATTGCTGCCCAAGCGGCAAAACTCTTTTGTGTGTATGTGCGTGCGAGTGAGTGCAAACAACCCATGTTGCAAATTGCAGCTTTGAAGTCGGTTCGTCATCTCAACCAGAGTTCAAAATCAACAGTGAGTCAAAAACAACACAGTGGGGCAATACTTTGTCCCCGTGCAAACGAACCATGTCACAAATTGCAACTTTCAAGCCGGTTTGATATGTCAAGCGGAGCTCAAAATTAACCAATTAATACCCAAGTGGCGATACTCCCTGAACATGCCTGGACTTGCATAATTAGGTTTAGTCAAGAAGAGGACCCTACCACTTGAAAATAGATATCTGTAGCGAAAAGTACAAGCACAGATAATGGCTATACTAACTTCCTGAAATAATAGAAGATCAATAATAGCGGCATTATTACCCATTTTCAGAACCAGATCTAATTTCATCTCGGAGAAGGTCACCAGTACTGATATGAGTGAAGCCAAAGTGCTGAACAATTTTATCACATTGGGTACCCTTTCCACTGCCAGGTCCACCTGCGAACTTAAGAAAGTTAAATTAGAAAGGTTGAAAGAGCCTCTATTCTTTGGCAAATAAGAAGGTAGAAATCTTCCGAAGCAATAAAAATACTCCTTCCAAAAAGTTAAAAGGAATTTTGAGGGCACGTATAAAAATCTTTATAAGCAAAATTAAATGTGAATACATTAAATCATATATTACATAGCTAAACTTTCGGCCATTAAATGATGCAATTCTAATATTCTCCATCAAGAAGATCTACATGAACACCAGTTTGTCGTGATTATAAGTAAAAAAAACTATTAAACTTGCATAATAGAAAATGGTCACACATAATGCCCCTAGTAATAAAATATGGTGCATTTCAAATAAAAGATTTATATCATGGATCTACCATATGCTCATTCAGTATTTAAGGAATAGAATATGATGAAATCAAAGGAAATAGAAAGGTTAATGCTGAAAAAAGTAAGGAAGCAAATAAAGTCAAAAGGAAAAAGAACCGAGTGATTAAGTTGAATTGTATCCTACCAAAAAAAAAAAAAAATCTCACCCAACACTAAATCAAGCACCAAACGTATGATCCGCAGGGGAAGGATCAAAACTTCAAGCGAAAGACAAGCATATTGGAAATTTGAAACACAATGCATCACTCAAGCAACTCTGCTGAAAGATCCGGATTAGTCAACTTTCTACAACTTTTTTTTTTTTTTTTTTGGCGCTAAACTTTCTACAACTTGACAAACTTAAATAATGGGCAAAAATAGAGTATCATGGAATCTAGTAGAAGCTAACTCACATGGAATTGGTTACGATTCAAGAGATTTTGCTGAAGAAATAAAGGACCCCTGTTATCCCTATAGCAAGTCTCAGAAACTTAAGAATAGATGCTCACCCAAAACAAAAACAACTGTGGGCCTTCTCTGTGCCAAGGTTCCCATCTGTAAGCACGGCAGTTTCTTGTGTCAGCATCGCACATCAGTGAAGTTGGAGGGAAAATGTGTCAAAAGCAACTTTGCCCAAAATAAAGAATCTTCACAACAAACAGTTATTCTTCATATCAACAGTCTCCACTGAATATGTTCTCACAGCAAGTTGTCAAGTCACTTTAATACAAGGATGCCACACAAACCTTACATTAACACGAGTGTGAGTGTGAGTGCGAGTGTGAGTGCGAGTGCGAGTGCGACCGCTCCCTAGCCACCCACACATACACATACACACGCACACGAGAGAGAGAGAGAGAGGGAGACAGAATCAAAGGTTTTCTGCAACATGCTTAATGCCTTGTATCTCATCATCATGAATGATAAGTGCATTTTATTAGACTTCTTAGTTCCAAATTTTGCGGTCCATTGTACTGAACCTGATCCCCTTTCTCACCTTATCAAAGGTTTAGATGACACTTTTTGGTGTCAAGGTACTTTTCATGTGGCCCCAACTCTCAGCAATAAAAGGCACTTCTGAGTTATTACTAAATGTTTGAGTGTGGAAAAAGAAAAAAGAAAAAAAAAATCAAAGATGAGCATGGAATGCAGAAACAACTGAGGTTGAGAAGGCTTACACTCCATATTGGAAGAACGAATAACGTATGACTGCACATGAGGCAGTATATCATGGCTACCGCTTGGTGCATTTTATTGGACTTTTTAGTTTCGACTTTTGTGGTCCATTGCACTGAACCCTATCCCCATTTTTACCTTATCAAAGGTTTAGATGACATTTTCTGGTGTCGAGGTACTTTTAATGTGGCCCTAACTCTCAGCAATAAAAGGAACTTCTGAGTTATTACTAAATGTTTGAGTGTGAATGAAATTAAAAGGTGAGCATGGAGATGTAGAAACAGCTGAGATTGAGAAGTCTTGCTCCTCCATATTGAAAGAATGAATAACATATGACTGCACAACAGGCAGTACATCATCACGGCTAGTGTTTAGGACTAACGTTCAAAACAGGACACATGTAACCAAAAAAGAATTACTAGAGAAGAAATCAGATGCTTGCCTCCATTGCAACATCAGTAACACTCCCCATGAGAGGCAGCTAAAGAATGTTGAACCACAAGATCTGGTTCACCAAAGAATAATTGACTCAGAAAAGCTAAATTCATGCTATCAATTCTTGCTAGAGGCTACCATCAAGAGGCCATGTTAAGCTCCAAAGAGTTGAGTGCATCTTCGAGAGCATATACCATAAATATTGACATCCAATTTGCCATAAAAGTAGATCAGTTTGCAAACATACACATACAAAAATATCTGCTGATGGATTTTGTTGATCCTTACAAGCTTAAAAAATCAAGATAGGCACTTTACCCAAAAAAAAAAAAAAAAAAGATAGGCATATCTATTTTAAAATCAAGGTGGCCTGACCGTAAGATAAAAAGCTTCGTTCATGATAATCTTATGCACATACACTAAAATAAATATGCTTCTGCTTTCTCAAATATAAAGGAACTTGAATATGACTGGTGAACATTTTGACACAATGCTCAACTAGGAAGGAGAAAAATCTTTCTTTCTTTTTTGCACTCCTCATCTCTCTTCCTCGAATCCTATCAAACGCGAAAGTAGAAGAGGAAAGATCAGCACCGGAAGAGGCGAACCCCGATGCTGGCTCGGTTCACAACCTGGCCTGCCGAACAGTTTAGAGCCGAAACGTTACCGAAATTCTAATGGTGAAGAGGAAAAAGCTGTAAATCGAGGCTTTATAGACTGCTTTGCGTCATCCTGACGGTTAAAGTTGTAGACAACCCTCTTGTGAAGCTCACGAAAGGAACGCGCAAAGTAATTCCCATCTCAGGTTCAAGTATTCTATAGCCCAGACCCATTGTGCGTAAGGCCTAGCTCGGAATCTAATTCTAGTATAGAGTTCCACTACAAGGGTGCACCATTGCTCGAGAATTTTCAAATCTGTCCTTCGGGATTTCACTGCATCGGAGCGATTCAATCTTCCAAAGGTAGAAGTCTAATTAGCGATGGCTTTGGCGACAACAATTTGGCCGACGACCGTCTTGAACTGTACGCTCTTTGGTGGCAAATCGTCATCAGAGTATCACGGTAGCCATGGAGTGATGGTCGGATGGGATGGGCATTCGATTAAAGGCTATTCACCTACAGATAAATCTAGGTCAATTTATCGAGGGAAACAAAGTGGCACCTAGAGGAGATAAAGGTAACGGTTAACCATCTTGTGTATTTGCTACAGCAATGCGAAATAACCAACTAGCCTGGATGTGAAATCAATTAACTAGCGATAGACAAGACAGATTCATTTGGACAAATTGTTATTATTGGGATGTGTAGCGAGTTACCTCATCTTGGGAAGGTAAAAAGAATTGTTATCACCGCCATTGATTTCATGCTCTCATCCTAGCTCAAACCCATCTTTATATAAGGTGTAGCTTAGGGGCACGTATGTTTCTACTTAAAAGACAAGTGAAAGCTGCCCTTTTTTTTTTCCTTACCTATTTTTGAAATATTTATGTACTTTGAAAGCTTCAAGTAGTTTAGTTTTAAAACTCAAAATGCATGTTCACAAGAGGAGTTTGTATTACGTGAAAAGTAAAAATGACTCCATATATTCTAGGATAAAGTGTTAGACACCTAAATTTAGGACAATTTTAATTGCATGAAAGTCAGAAATCGAGCCCACTAATTCTATTAAAATTTAACCCTTAAATAAAGATGTGCATACTGCATAATCTTGTGATCTCTTTATTACATTCTTCCGCATATAGAAATTATAGACAACTTTGTTTAAGAATAGCATATATGCATCAAACATATAAATAACGTCTATGCACGCAGTACACGGACCACTCTAAGCAAGGGAAGAATGAAGACATTCATGGAAGTGGGGGAGGAACAACCGAGATTAGTAGAGAAAATGACATGTTCGGTCAATGCATTTGTAGAAAGAATGAGAGAGATGAGATTGGAGATTAGAAATAGAGAGAGAGAGAGAGAGAGAGAGAGAGAGAGAGAGAGAGAGAGAGAGAATAATTAGCATTCACCATCCTTTTGGGAATTCTTAGACAAACCGCACGAAAGGGGCCTCTGTTTCATTTCTTTCCAGAAATGGGGAATCTTCATTAAAGAAAATCAGGGAAATCCAGATCAGCTCCACCAAGGCCTCATTTGACCTGGTGGCATCATTAAAAGGGGAATGCGCATGAGCAGCACACGTTCTAGGACTGGGATTTTCTTAAACTTCGCTTCTATTGCAAAAACTTTAATATTTTTGAAAAATATTTTCAAAAAAAATATTCTTTAAAGAAAAGCAATATTTTTCAGTATTTAACTAAAAATCTAAAAGTAATTTATAAATTAATTTCCGTCTTTTGGAAGAAAAAAATATTGAATTTATTAGAGCCGGGATTTTCTCATGCCCAACATGGGAAACTTGAACGCCGGTGCCTAGGACTATCCAAACCTTTCCGAAGGTAAACAATCAGGGGAAAAACATGCAGATCGAATGCACGAAAGGTGTGCAGGATTGTGCATGAAATAATGACTAACTAATATGCAATCTATACTAATTTTTTTATATTTTTCTATGTTAAAAGAATTTGACTTATATGCACTAATTACCGAAGGACTTGCAAGAATGATATGGCTATATGACACGAATGGTAACTTCTATACGTCATGTGATTGATTTCAAGTACTACTCATGCGCGACAATAATCAACGTTAATACTAATTAATCTACTAAATGCCATGAGACATGAATTTTAATCCATCAATTTTTTTGTTCTTTTCTTTATTAATTAACAAAAAGACCCCAAAGACAGACATGCATTCTAAATCCTATATGCAAGATGACACATTTTAAATGCATGTATATGCAACCCTAAGTTAATTAACATGAATGACCTTAAGGAAGTCACGAGCCCATTCTATAATGAGGACTATATGAAATACTATTTTTATTTTATTTAAAAAAAACAGAGAAATTAAATTCTAGGACTCTAATATGACCTAATCAACTTACCATGAATATAGAACTATATACAATGCTGATGATGCTAATATTTTCTAAGTGATGCGCATCACATGATATGAGATTAAACTAGCCTCAGGTCTACATGCAATCTATATGCAACCTTGTGGCATGTTTATTTGGTTTCTATTACAAAATTTATGTGTCGCGACCTTCACAAAGGTGAATTACCCAAGACAAAGTTAATGGATTACTAAGTCTGAAGACTTAGCAGGACCCTCCCAAACCTTACCAATTACAACTTGGTAGTCGCAAATTAACCCATTTAAACATGCAATTTTATTCAATTTACAACCGCCGCTGATCAGTTAAGGTTGATTAGAAACTCAAGTATGGGAGAATATTTTACTTTCGTGAACTAGTAATTTAATAGGTTTTGAGACATGATTACGCTATATTAATCGAACACCCTTATGGTACCTTTTATTTTCAAAAATATTTTGTAAGCAGTCTTGGTTGATTTTGAACTAAATCACTAATATGCAAAGGATGGTCATGCAAGTGCACAATAAATAAAATAACATCCAATAAACCCAAATGACGAATTGTAAGAATTATGATTAACCTTAAAACAAAGCAAACTATTAATTCATTATTGTCTACTCTTCTAAAATTCTACAAGATGTTAGTTAGAAAATGCATGTCCTAAACATGATTTCTAAATGATATGACATTTAGTTCTTTTTTTAAATCAATTATGTGCAGTTTTAATCTAAATTTGATATGCATGATTTTTACCTAATGCCATGTGACGTGCAATTCGTATGACCTATCTCAAACTATAGTAACAGGTGTGCAATCTAATTTCCATGGCCTTAAATATGCATTTGCTACATGACATGGGATGGATGACATAGTAATTCTATATGCACATGCATGTTCTTTTTAAGATTTATTTATTTTTTAATTTTTTATGATTTTTCATTAGAATAAGAAGTTACCTCAAATTAACTATGTCTCATCTAAAAAAACTCCATGCATGTCTCTAATTTCAAAATTACCAATTTACTACCACTATAAAAATAAAAATAAAAATCCACTATGAAAAGATCAAATCGCCCTACTATATTATTAAAAATTCTCAAGCCCCCAGCTCTCCTATAAAATTTTTATCCACAAACCCCCGTGTCTTCTTCGCCACACACCACCGTCCGCCGCCGCCGCCACAACCCCGGTCAGCTGCCGCAGCCATCCCAAACCTCCCCTCAACCTCTGCTCGCAGTGCCTCGCTCATTCTTCTATGCAATTTCTCTCTACTGTCGCTCTCTCCCTATCTGCTCCGAAATCTCAGAGACCTCCATGGAGGTCATCATGGGCACCGGTTGCTGACGACCTCAGCTTGAGGTCGCGAGCTGCCATTGAGGTCGCACATGGCTCGTGCTGGCCGTGACCTTGATCAAGGTCGCCCGTGACCTCAATATGAGGCCTTCCATGGCCTGAGGGAGGTCGTCGGCCTCACGCAGCCATGTTGCTACTGCTACCTCGACCGAGGCTGGCAGAGAGAGAGATATGCAACTACAGAATTCGTGACCTGGGATGGGATTTTCTTAGAAAAGAAATGACTTTTTAGTAAATAAAAGCGAAAGGATACCTGATGAAAGTGTACGAGAAATGTTCAAGGAGCGCAACTCGGAGGAAACAAGATTGTTTGAATGAAGAAACTAACAAAAATATTGTATGTTACTTTACTCGTAGGATTAGACAATGTGTGAAATTTAGGGGCTTGGGCCCCTTTTGTTATAAAAAGAAAAGGGTGTTCCAGTAAGCTAGATATACAGCTCATGGGCAGCAACGGCTATTAAAATTTTGAAGTCCAAGGATGTTTATTATATATGTGAAAAAAAAAAAAAAAAAACTCAAGCTCCTGAGCTTGAAGCACGACTTTCAAATGCAATGATGGCCGCCATCTTCAATTGAAGGCAAAGGTTACTTCATTTCCTCAGACCACAACCATTTCAAAGACCCAACTCTGTATGACTTCGATTGATAGATGCAGCTAAAATATAGAGTGCAGAGATCATTTAACGTTTTTCCCAGTTTTCTGGAACTCTTCACATTAGATGATAGCGTTTTGGATCCACGTGAATCCTTCCCATTAGGCGGCCCTCCTACGCAGAGATTGTTGCGAAATGATGAATTGTCATGAAATGTCAGCGAGATAATGCATGCCGACGTACAGAAGAACGTTATGGCAAAGACGCAACTCTATTATGTCCTGAGACATTCTAAAACATTAGAGTAAAAATCTCTTAATGTTTTGGGAACAACCGTTTCGAGAGCAGACATTTGCCTGTACTTGAGATACTTTTGCATTAGCATAGAGGTGATGCATGAATATCTCACACCCATGTTTTAGTGACTGATTGTTGACACTGGTGGTGAGCGAGGGTACGGAGGAAAAGGAGGAAAAAACAACAATCAACCATGTTGGGCCGAGGGGTGCAGAGGAACTTTATTTGCAGGTTAATAAACCTTTTAAATGCTGTCGGTATAAGAATACAGAGCCATATATCCCATCACATGCTTGTATATAATTCCTATTGCTAAAATAGGTGCAAGAATCCTCCAAAATGAAGCAACAATAGGCAGGTACAACAGCATCATCACCTGGCATGGAACAAAGAAAATTCCAGCGTTATACATCACTGTGTTCCTCACCGTAATTAGATTTCTCAGGAAAAGTGACGCGATATAACAGGCATACAAAGTAAGGTGAGTTTGTCTCTTTTCATATGTAAGTTCCATTCAGTGAAGCCTCTTGAAATTAACACATTGAAAGATTTGTAGAGACAGTG
This sequence comes from Eucalyptus grandis, assembly GCF_016545825.1. Taxonomy (NCBI): domain Eukaryota; kingdom Viridiplantae; phylum Streptophyta; class Magnoliopsida; order Myrtales; family Myrtaceae; genus Eucalyptus; species Eucalyptus grandis. Next base: position 24,291,582 of record NC_052615.1, read on the forward strand.
GACTAAAGAGTCAAACATGCTACCAGAATAAAAGCTATGTTCAGCCATCTCACTTTACCTAATAACTAAGCAAATGGTTTGTCCCAACCAGACATCAAACTCTTTCACCAGCCATTGGCCGAACAAAAAAAGAAGCACGAAATATGAAAAAGAAAGAAAGTACCCCTTTCCAAAAGGAACAAAGGAAGAACATGGGAAAGTTCTAGACCATCCATTATATATACTCAATGATAATTATTGTAAGAACCTTCCTTTAGCCCCATATATGAAGTGGAAGCAGGATATACTCGAATAGATGTATTCCATAGTTCAATTAGTGGAGTACAGAATCAGGTTCTGTTTCATATAGAACATATCAGAATCCAAACTTGGAATATCAACATTATTAAGCCAATTTCAAATCATAGTACTAGCATATGCTCAAGAAACCTTTATACTCAGCTGTACTCTCCCAACCAGCTAATTATCTCAAAACGAGGGGCAGCATAGGAAAAGGAATTTGCATGACCACTGGAACAAAATCTAAATGCATTTCTTCAACCTTAAAATTTAACCCATATTGACAAAATTGAAATGGTACTTGTGAAGGTTGAGATAATAGAGTTACCTCAGGATATCCAAAGCTGATCACAGAACATAAATGGATGCTCTAGACAGTAGCCTGCAGATATGTGCAAGATAGAATTAGCACCTACCGTTCCCATCCTTTTTACCAGAACAATATATTCAAATAAATTAAGTAAAAAAGTACATGCAAGAGTTAAAGTAGGTCAACCACTATTAGCCTTTGATCAAAAGAAAGAAAAAAACACTATTTGCCTAATTACCCAAGGAGGAGGGGGGAGAAAGCAGCTTAGCCTGACGTTGCAACCATGAGATGCCACTTGTGGCAGAATAACCATTATGTTCATTGTATTGGCAATGATTTTAATACAAGGCCTTTGTGAATTGTCAAAGCAACAGAAACTGGCTGTGCCATCACCTTTCAATTTGACAAGTGGTAAATGGAGAAGTTAATAAATGTGAGCACCCCCTTCCCACCCCCCAAAAAAAAAAAAAAAAAAAACACTTTATCCCGTCACTTTCTAAATATTAATCTGATTCTTTATACAACAGGTTAATGGTGCTAAAATGCATTTTTCTGTCAGAGTTATGCTATGATTTCAGCATTTAATTATAGAATGCAGACCTCCAAATTCACCATTCATAGCACTAGGTAACCTCCATGTTCAGCTGCCCTTGGAAGACAACCTTTACTTGTGGTACTTAAATTACTGCATAGGGCCAGTCTAGGAAAAAAGTACAGCTGTACAAAGGCTCAAGCTATCTCCAGAGCTACAAATGATGCAGCCATGGCTTCAGAAATCGAACATCTTAAAATGAGTCAACACACTTTGGGATAAGTTGGCATGTTGACCACCCTTCATAAGCTGTCCTCACTTTATCTTCTATAAATGTGAATTCCTATCTAAGGGAGAGTGAACCATTGGTAGAAGCCCTTAAGCACTCCACACACCTCTTTGTAAATCCCAATGCTTGTGGTTTTTGTTCCTCTCAAGGAAGGATTTCTACCCACAGAGTTTACTCAAACTATCTGATCGAAAAGTCTCTCTCCCTGCTCTCATATTACACAAAAGTCTTCTAGAAAGCTCGTTATTGGGTTGTGAAGAGTTATTAAGTTTAATCCTTTACTTCTTTCATTCTGCTACAAACCTAAAAAACCTGGAAGCTGCATCTTCATAAGATGAAAATAGCTTCTATCAAGAATCTAGAATATAACCAATTGGCATCCTCTGCAAAGAATGAAAAACCAGCACTTGATTGATCAACCAAGCAAGTGTTTCTCGATCTTTTATTCCTACCAAGCACCAAAAAATGCCACATGTTTTACATTGCATCCATTTCAACTAAAAGGGTAATGTACAATATGACAGAAATTTTTTTGGAAATTCTCTATCAGTGCATGAATTACTTCTATTCAAAACAATGATGGAGCTGAAAAGCTTTAAAGTCAGAGAGAGAGAGAGACCGGGTGAGGGACCAGAAACAGGAATTGGGAATAAGGGGCAGAGCAACTGCAATCTTTCTTCTGATCTTAAATGAGGGTATACTAGTTGTAGGACATAAATAGAGCCAATTTGGGTGTGGAAATAGAAGCCTTGCATACAAAGTAGTTAAAAGCTACATCATTATGCTAGATGATCTCATTAGATATTGTTTTCAAGTATTGGTTCTCCAAAAGGGACTACAAGAATGAGTCAGAAGCAAAACCACATTTAATAAACGTATAGCATCACATTGACTTGTGAAGACAATACAGCCCAACTGATAACCTTAATTTGTCCCTTTAAATTAAGATAACACAACTTTGCCACTTTACCTTCTCAGAGTTTGAGGTGAAAATTACTTTGACGGCCTCAAAGACCTCTTCAACAGACTTTCCAGCATCGATCTGAATGAAAGTCCATATAGATAAGCCATCAAATGAAATAACATCATGCAAATACACCTACAGAAGATTTCAACACATTTAGAGATTTCCTCACCTTTCTGACTTTTTCCTTGGAATTGTAGTACTCAATAACTGGGAGGCTAGACTCCAAGAACACATTGAACCTTTTCCTTATTGTTTCTATGTTGTCATCTTCTCTTCCCTTCAAAACCAGTAACAAAGAGTGGAAAAGCATCAGATTTCTAAAATGACTACATGAGCTGGAAAGGTGACAAAAGCAAAAAAGTCTACTTGTATGGTAAAGGTGGTGAAGAAGTAATCGCCTGACCTGATTCCTACTCAACAAGCGCCTTTCCATCTCTTCCTCAGAACAATCAAAAAACAACACGAATTCTGGCTCTATTTTAGTCTGCAAAAATCTTACTTGTTATCCCTCTAGGAAAGAAGATCAACATGCAATAGCTAATAGGCTCACATTTGAAATGTGAGGGATGATACTAGATTAGTTCTAAGATTAAAGCAGCGCAACTCAAACAAAAATAGGTGTAGCCAAACTTACAACGGCTTCAAATGCAGCACGATTTTCCTCATTGCGAGGGAAACCATCAATAAGGAACTTGTCATTTCCACTTTCCTGGATTGCTTTCTGCAGGAGCTTGATTGTCACTTCTGAAGGCACTATCTTTCCCTCCTTAATCATATTCTGGATCATAGTTCTGCCAATTGAAATCGGAAATTTGGTTGGTCATTGGACCTTCAATGAGACAATTGTAAAAGAACCTAAAAGACATGGCTCCTACAATGTGCATTCATTCATTTCGAGATAGGTTCAGTCATCTCTCTGGTTAAAAAAGGCATAAAGGAATGTCGACCATGTAGTTAGGGCTAACAACTGAAGTTTCCATCTTGCAATTAATCATTAATGCCAATAAACAGGAATCTAAATATGTCCAACCCAAAGATGACATATTAGTTATTTGAATCAAATTTTCAGTGCACAAAAAGAAATTGAAAAAAGCAAGCTTGTTTAAGAACATTTCTGCCACTTATAAGCATATGATTGCGGGTTAAAATGTGTGTAAGAGACAAGGTGTCGTAAATAATAGTTGAAACAGTCAAATACACACATCTGAATGAGCTTAATAGACTACTGAGTGTTAACTTGTGTGGGACATGCTTCTTTTTCACGTTGGACCATTTAGCTGTGATGTTGGGTTCAAAACAGTGAAGTAACTAAAAGTCACAAACGGGTTATATGAACAATCCACATCGCAAATTGCAGCTTGCAGTGAGTCAACAACAACACAGTGCTAGCAATTGCTGCCCAAGCAGCAATACTCTGTGCATGAGTGCACATGCATGCAAACAACCCTTGCCGCAAATTGCAGCTTGGAAGGTGGTTTGTCATCTCAACCAGAGTTCAAAATCACCAGTGAGTAAATAAAAACACAGTGCAACCAATCACCGCCCAAGCGGCAATCCTCTGCACACATGCAACTACCCATTTTGCAAGTTGCAACTTTCAAGCTGGCTTAATATCTCAATCAGAGCTCAAAATCCAGTGAATCAATAACAACACAGTGCAACCAATTGCTGCCCAAGCAGCAATACCCAACCCCCTCGCACTGTCTCACTGTAGCCATTAAAGCAAGGTATCATTACAACTAAAGCGGATGCGAACAACATTATCATCTGCCATATAACGATTCACGAAACATTATCTCAATGGAAACAAAGCCAAAAAAAATTGTGAAATGACCAAGAAATCCTGTTTAAGTGAGCATTGAAAATAATACAAAGGAAAGAAAAATAGCATCACGTAAAAAACTTCACTTGAACATGCCTGGACTTACATAATTAGGTTTAGTCAAAAAAGGATCCTACCACATGGAAAATAGAGAATGCACATATTTCTAGCAAAACGTAGAAGTGCAGATACTATCTATACTAGCTTTCTAAAAAATAGAATATCAATGACAGCGGCATTGTTACCCATTTTCAGAACCAGATTTGATTTCTGCTCGAAGAAGATCACCAGCACTGAGATGGGTGAAGCCAAAGTGCTGAACAATATTGGCACATTGCGTGCCCTTTCCACTGCCAGGTCCACCTACAAACTTAAAAAGCTAAATTAAAAAGGATGAAAGAGCCTCTACCTTTTGGCAAAAAAGAACTTAGAAGTCTTCTGAAGCAATAAAGAAAAACTCCTTCCAATAAGTTAAAAGAATTTTAAAACCCATATCAAAATCTGTAGAAGTAAAATTCGATGTGTATACAATGAATCATAAGTTTATCGTGAGTGTAAGCAAAAATTATTAAACATGCATAATAGTGAACAGTCACATATTACGCCCCTTAGTAATAACGCATGATGCATTTCAAATCAATCTTTTGTATTTAGATTAACAGTATGGAGCTACTGAATGCTCATACAGTTTTGAAGGAATAGAATATATAGAAATAAAAGAAAATAGAAAGCTAATGCTGAAAAAGGGGGAAAGAAATAAAATAAAGTTAAAAAGAAAAAGAAAAAGAAAAACTGAGTAAAAAAGTTGAATTTTGTCCGACAGAAAAGGAAAAAAAAATCTCACCTAACTCTAAGTCAAGCACCAAACATATGATCCAAAGGGGAAGGATCAAAACTTCAAACGAAAGACAAGCAATAGTGAAAATTGGAAACACAATGCATCCCTCAAGCAACTCTGCTGAAAGATCTGAATGAATCTACTTTCTGCTACTTGACAAAATCAAATAATAATCAATAGTATCATAGAATCTAATAGAAGCTAACTCTGATGATATTAATTATTATTAAAAAGACCATACTGATGAAATAAAGGACCCCGTTATCCCTAGAGTAAGTTGCAGAAACTTAAAAGTAGATGCTCACCTAAAACAAAAACAACTGTGGGCTTCTTCTCTGTCAAGCTTCCCTCCTGTAAGCAGGCAGTTTCTCATGTCAGCATTATGCATCAGCAAGTTGGAAGAATATGTCAAAAGCATATTTGCCCCAAAGAGAGAATATTCACGACTAGCAGCTATTCTTCATATCAACAAATTTCTCTGAATATATTCTCATACCAAGTTGTCAAGTCACTTTGATACCATGGATGTCACACAAACCTTAAATTAACACACCCACACACATACACAGACACAGACACATACACATACACATACATGCACACGCGAATGCAGAGAAAGGGGAGGGATAGAATCAAAGGATTTCTGGAACATGATCGGCAAGACAAGACAGCTTCTCACCTAGAACAAGATAATGTAAAATGAGAAACCAATCAAGCATTTTATTCTAAAGTTGTTTTCACTTAGGAGACTTGATCTAGCATTTCAAATGCATCTTATCTCATCATCATGTATACTTAGTGCATTTTATCAGACTTATAGTTTGAGGTCCATTGTGCCAAACCTGATCCCTTATCATCACCTTAGTAGGGTGTCAAGATACTATTGACATGCCCCAAATCTCAACAATAAAAGGAACTTCTTAATTCTTACTAAATATTTGAGTGTGAATGATATTCAAAGATGAACATGTAGATGCAGAAACAACAGAGATTGAGAAATCTAACACTCCAGATTGGAAAAATGAATAACATATGAGGGCAGATCAGGCAGTACATCATGGCTACAGTTTAGTACTGACATTCAAAACAGAACACAAGTAACCAAAAGAAAGCTCTACTAGAAAAGAAATCAGATGCTTGCCTCAATTGTAACATCAATAACACTTCCCATGAGAGCCAGCTAAAGAATACTGGACCGAAAGATCTGGATCACCAAGAAGAATAATTGTATTAGGACAGCTAAATTCATGCTATCAATTCTTTGTAAGGCTGCCAAGTAGAGGCCATGTTAAGATCCAAACAATGGAGTACGTTTCAGAGAAAAAATACCATAAACTATTGACATATAATTTGGCACAAAAGCAGATCAGTTCGCAAACATGCACCGTATCTGCTGATGGATCTTCTTGATCCATACAAGCTTAAAACATGCTTACCCTTCACAAAATCAAGGCGTTCTAACTGTTGTGGAAAAGCTTCAGTATAACCTATTTATTCCATTTTACCAATTAGATCTGATCCCGAATAAACCCTTAAGACGAAATCCTGCAAATCCAGATCATTGACTCAACTAATGCACGACTTGGAAGATCAAATGGTACAACTGAATTCACTGCATGATGGTCGTACTTATGATTCAATAGCTAAGTACTCGCACGAGCAAAAAGATTTACCATATGCACGATATGCCTATGCTTTTAAAAAAAAAAAAAAAAAAAAAATTGAACTTGAATCTAACAAGTGAACATTTGGACACAATGCTCAACTGGGAAGAAGAAAAATCTCTTCTTTTTCCCCCTCCTCAGCTCTCCACCAAGAATCCTCTCGGCCCCAGATGCCGAAAAAAAGAGATCAGCACCGGAAGAGACGAACCCGGTGTTGTCTCGGGTCCCAACTAGGGCCGCCGCACAATTCAGAGCCAAGACGTTCCGAAATTCAAACGGAGAAAGCGCGGAAACGCAGAGCAGTCGATGATACCGGATCGAATCAGAGCAAACAGAACAGATCCGGTAAGAGCCGGTGGGACACGACCATGCAACGAGGCGACGAGACGAAAGCATAAGCAAAGCACGGGAGAGATCAGGAAAGCCACGAGCAGATCAAGCAGAAACCAGAAAATTGCAGGAAGAGAGAGAGAGAGAGAGAGAGATTAGATCTGGAGGATGGATTACCTCTGCAAAGAAAGGATGCCAAATGCGAGAGGGAGAGAGAGAGGGAGAGATCTGAGAGGAAGATGGGAGATGATGCAATGGCGGAGAGAGGAGGAGGAGGAGGAGGAGGAGGAGGGAGGGCTTTATAGGCTGGTCGGGTGGTGGGGATTTGGCAACTTTGCGTGATCCCGACGGTTACAGTAGTTACAAACAACCCTCGCGCCCGAACCTCGAAAGCAGCGAACGCGCACTGTCGGTGTCGGAAATTTCCCCCAACTCACATTCCATACATAAGCCCAGCCCCGTGCAGCGGACGAGGTTTGCCTTAGAATCTACGGCTAGGATACGCGGTTTATCGCGAGGTGGGGGGCTGCGAACGACCAGAGATGAGCGGAGAAAATGACGTCCGGTCAATGCAGTTGTGAAAAGAATGAGAGAGATGTGATCGAAGATTAGAAAGAGAAAGAGAAAGATGAGATTTTTGGGCACACCGCACGAAAGGGGGTACACAAAAGGGAGGTCACCTCCGCAAATTACTAGTCCATTGACTGGGCAACAGAGAAGACGAGGATAAAGGGTTGGGGAGAGAGACAGAGATGAAAAGTAACGGGAGAGGGAAGGGAGAGGGGAGAGGGGAAAGGGGGAATCTTCGAGGAAAAAGACGAGGCACGCCCAATAAATGGACTGATAATTTTACAGAGTTGGCCTCCTTTATGTACTCAATATTTTCTCCACGAAGGGAGGACGCTTTCGTGTCTTCCGGGAAAGGGGGAATCTTCGAGGAAAAAGACGAGGGAAGTCCATTGATCAGCTCTGCCGACGTTGATTTGGTGGCGAATTTGCTTGGGCAATTTACGAAAAGGGGCTGTGCGTGAGCGGGATCAACACGGAGAGAGCAACGCACGTTCTGGTGGACTATGACTATGAGGAGCGCAGGCACCGGGAAAATCAGAAATGAGAGAGAAGACGAGTCGACAAGAGCCGCGGAGGAAAATCAAATTAAGATTAGGCATCTTTTGGTTTTGCAGAAAATTAAATTTTCTGAAAAATATTGTCCGAAAGGTCATTTTCTAAGGGAAAAAAGGCAATGTTTTTTTGGTGTTTGGATAAAAAAATGTCAGGCAGTTTGAATTAACTTTAGGCAATCCACTAAAATGTGAGGTGATCGTGCGGGTGCACAATCATTAAAATAATATTAAAATAATAGTTAGCAGTCAAGGAAAGCGTTTAAATAAATTGCATGGGAGAACAAATATTTAACATTAAGTAAAAGATAAATGCTAATACTAACTAGACTAAATGGAAGCCAAAATTAACATACCAAAATTGTACTATAAAGGGTGTTTGTCTTTAAGGACAATTGAAACCCTAAAGGCCTAGTCAAACTTGAGCATAATTCCAAATTGAAAGGCTTCCTATTTTTTAGAGAAAATTACTGCAAATATTCATTTTAACCTTTTCAAGGAAATTTATAAAAAAAATTAGAATTTTTCTTTGTATTTTTCTCTTTTTAAATGAATTTTCGAATTTTCCCACTGGATTTTTGCAATTTTTTATTTTTTTTTTTTTTTTAAACATCGAATTTTTTAATGTTTTCTGAGTTTTTGAATTGTCGGAAAAATTTTTGAATTTTTATTACTTTTCGAAATTTTTATTTTTTGAAAATTTTTAAATTTTTAATATTTAATATTATTATATTCAGGAAAAATGGGTTCGAACCCGGTAAACCCAATCCGCCCGCTGATCCGATCCGAGCCCAAGTCCGACCCACGTCAGATAAAAAAAAAAAAAAAAATTAGTTTAGTTTTTTTTCAAAAATATATATTTTTCCTTTCTTTTTTTTTCTTTTATTATTTTATCCTTCTGCTGCTCCATCTTTTGCACTTGCTCAGTCCCGAAGCCAACTTTTGCTCTTTTTCTTCCTATTTCTTTTTGACCTTTTTGCTGCACTTTTCTTCTCTTGCGTTTTCTTTTGTTTTTTCTTTCTTCTGGTCTCCTTCTTCTCCATCTTGTCTTTTTTTCTTTATTTACACGTTCGTTCCCCCACCCTCACCGAAACAGCCATCCTCCAGACGAACTCTCACCGGAAAGTTCTTTCGCCTCAACACCAATCACCAACGCCGACCTACGCGGCCGCGAACGAGCGGTGCGGTCGCCTCCAGCGGTCCCCAAACTCCGGTGACCACACTGACCCAATCCGAGACTCGGAGACTTGATGGACCCGATCCCACCATCGGTCGAAACAGGCGACAAGAAAATGCCGACTAAGCAACCACGAACGAAGGAAACACGGAATCACGACTAACATTCCGAAAGCAAAGCAAAAAACGGCGTAAGTGCTCACAGATCTAACTAAGACATTTTCACAAACAGTTGACGTGCGATAACAAATCCTAAGGTTTCCGGCACCACCGGGACTCGAATCCACGCCGGCGACCTCGACGCACGACATACGAGGACTGTGGAAACAAGATATAAGGACGACAAGGGCCGGAGCTCGTGCGAGCCGAACGGCCGCGATCTCCGGCCCGGTGTGCCCAAAACGAGAACACGAGCGAGAGGCAAGCGTGCTCGGCTTGAGGACATCGCGGAAGGTCCTCGGACCTGCAACGCGGGGCCGAGGCGCCCTCTCTTGCTCTCTTAGGGTGCGTTTGGTAACGTTTCTGTTTAAAAATTGTTTCTGGGAACAGAAATAGAAAAAAGTGTTTGTTCCGGGGAACAATTTTTGAACAAAAAAAAAATGCGTTTGGTAAATCTATTCCAGAAATATAAAAAGAATAGAAACACGTTTGGTAAATTTGTATAATTTTTTATTTCTTTTAATTTTTTAATATTTTTATTTTATTTTTCTATTTTCTTTCTTATTTTTCTTTTTTTTTTTTTCCTTTTTTTCTTTTTTTTTCTTCTTTGGCCGGTCGTGCCGCCTCGGCCATGGCCGGCGAGGCCGAGCTCGGCCGTGGGCCGGGCGAGGCTCGGCCTCACCTTGGTCCGGGCGAGCTCGAGCTCACCCGGATCCGGCAAGGCCGAGCTCGCCGGGCGGCGGCGAGGCTCGGCCTCGCCGGCCACCGCCGGCTACGCCGACCGGGCGGTGGCCGGCAAGGCCGAGCCTCGCCGGCCGGCCGGGCGAGCTCGGCCTCGCCGGCCCGACGAGGCCGAGCCTGGCCGTGGGCGGGCGAGGCTCGGCCTCGCCGGCCACCGCCAAGCGACGCCGACTGGCGGTGGCGGGCAAGGCCGAGCCTCGCCGGCCGCAGCCGGGCGAGCTCGGCCTCGCCGAATGGGCGAGGCCGCCGGCCCTCGTCGGCCGGTCGCCGGCCATGGCCAAGGCCGGCGACCGGCCAAAGAAAAAGAAAGAAAAAAAGAAGAAGAAAAGAAAAAAAAAAAAGAGAAGTGTTTCTAGATTTTGTTCCAAAACAAGAAACAACTTTTTGTGTTTCTTGTTTCTGTTTCTTTTTGTTCTGGAACAAAAGAACAAAAAGGAAATCGAAACGCACCCAAACGCGTTTGTTCCTTTTTTGTTCCCAGGAACAAAAAAACAGAAATTTCTATTCCTGGGAACAGAAATAGGGTGCAGCCAAACGCACCCTTAGTCGCTTGGACCTTTCACTCTCCGTTTACCATCCCTCTCTCGTTCTCGGTCTCCCCTCGGCAAATGAGCGAGTCGCTCACTTTGAGAGCAACCAGCCTCTCTTGCCCTTTTTACATAATATATATTTAGAAATAGGTGTCAACAATATCCACCCAGGCATTTTCTGTATTTATTTTCCAAACTCAAGTTAACATCTTTCAAATCATGGATATTTTGTGATCCTATCTATATATATTGATTGATTTCCATTTGTTAATTTAGAAAATCATTATGTAAAGCCTATAAATAGACATGTGTATTATTCATTAGTCGATGAACAAAATATGATTTCTCTTCATTCATTATTCTCAACTGGTTTTAACATCTGGACCTAGGTCCATCCCTTGTGGACCTAAGACAAAGGAGCCGAGATGGCCACTCAGGTGTCCTAGGCATGTCCTCAGCTCAACCTATGCTTAGCCTCAATGAACTGGAGCCCACATGCTGGACTAGGGTTCCAACTCGGCATTTCTAAACCTAATCTTGTAGGGCACGACCAATGGGGACCCAACACTCGGCATCACGGTCTCAAGCCCAACCCTTGTAGACCTAGGCTCACATCAATGGAAGTGCAACCAAGAGCCGAGTGCCCAAGTAGGGCCACCAAAGTCCGAGACCTACCGCTAAGGACCCAAGCACAAGCATCAAGAGAGTGCGAAAAGATCTCTGGTCCAAAGATCGCTATCTAGTCAATTTATGGAAAATAATTTCTAATTATTAGAAAAAGTAATTATTTCCTTGCATTTAATCATAACTTTTTCATTCACTATAAAAAGATTTTTCACTAATTCATTCTCTTAAAGTGATCCAAATGCCTAAAAATTAAAGCCTTGGATAAGTCTTCATCAAGCTTTCCGTACAAATCGTAAAACGCTCCAGGTTTATAAAATCGCACTTCCATCATCCATGTAACGTCCTTCGTGTTTCACCCGTCTAGAAGTGCCTACATTATGGTTATGAGTTAGCATCCGTTTGTCGCCGAATCTCCACATGAAATCTCTGTTTTTGGTGTGAGAATATATCTATTCCCGATCCGTATTTGGTGCAGGGATTTAGCAATTGTTGACGGGCCAACTCGAGATCACGCCTCGCGCCGATCGAAGGGCGGACTGATCCCCCACGACGCAGCCCATGCGCGCATCTGTACGACACGGCCCTTTCTTGAGAATCCTTGTTTTCAATCGCTTTTTGCCTTCAAACTTGGATTCTCATGCTTTAATATCCCCACTTGCTTGTGTTCAGATCAGTTTTGTTTTTGGATAAGTGCATTAGAGGTCCAAAAAACTTATCGTAAAAGTACAATTGAGTACTAAAATTTTCAAAAAAATGTAATTAAATCCTAAAATTTATCACAAAAATCCAATGAAATTCTAAAATTTTCAAAAAATACAATCATCAGAGGGACTTAATTTAACCAATTTAACAAGTTGTAGAGCTTAATTGCATTTTTTGAAAGTTGTAGAGTTCAATTACATTTTTATGATAAGTTTTAAGACTTAATTACACTTTTTTAAAAGTTTTAGGATTCAGAAGATTTAAGACTTCAAATGAACTTATCCATTTTGTTTTTATTAAGATGCGCGTATGAGTTATGTAAAAAAAAAAAAAAAAAAAACTCAAATTGGTGTAATGTCCATAATTCATTAGCTAAGTTTTTGAGTAAAAGATTGGTCCAGCTGAATATGTTAAAAACGTTTCGAAACTACGTTACGTAACAGACATGAGATCACAATGGACTTTCAGTGAATCAATGTGACCGCCATGTACTGGATAATTATTTTTTACGAGACTATCAACCTTAGTTGTTCGAAGGTTTTTGGGGTCAATCTTGGGCTAACAAGGCGCGCACAAAGTCAGCTAATCATAGTTGATACTGACTTGGCGTTTTCTTGCGAGTCTTTGTATGGAAATGCGAGATTACCTCGATGCCCGAAGTTAGGACACTCGCCCTTTATCGTAATCGATGATGATTTCTCGTGAGAAAAAAGCAAGGGACTATTATTGAACAACACAAGATTGGTAAGGATTGGTTTCTCCTAGGATGTTTTTAGAAGTAGGCGGCGATTACCAAAGTCGAAGCACAAATCTATGGCTTCCGCTCAATTTGGATGCGAGCTTTCATCTGTCGGATAAAAAGACCGGCTCAATTTCCAAATCTGACACCCGTTAAACTGCCATTTGAATCCACCCCTTCACAATGACCAAAAAAATAAAAAATAAAAAGAATCCACCCCTCCATGGTTCATGTGGCGACGGACATGGACTGCTTTTGGAAAAATTACCAAAACAATCATCAACCTATTGCGATTTTTTTTAAATCAATCCTAAATCTTTTTTTTTTGTTCAATTCAGTCCTAGACTTTTTGCAATTATATCAATTTTTTTTTCTTTTTTCTTTCTTATTTTCTTCAATTCCTCCTCTTTCCTTTAGCGACCAACTAGAGGCAAGGCTGAGGAAGCTTACCCGTGGCTGCACGACCTCGCCTAGGCTACTCGTTGGACTCGCAAGGTCAGAGGCTATGACCTTGCATAGCCTTTGGCCTAGGCAAGCCTCACCAACCAAGGGCAATCATGGCCTTGCCATCACTACATGAGGCTCACCATCACCGTTGCACGCCTCTCACTGCTGGCCAAAGGAAGGACAAAGAAGGAAGAAGGAGGAAAAAAATAAAGACAAAGAAAAGGAAAAGGAAAAAAATTAAAAAAATTGATAAAAAAATCGAAAATAAAAATTTTGTTAAAATATTTTTCACATCAGCATCAACCAAACATCCGACGTGACTGGCATCCATGTCAACGCCGATCGCTTAAAATTAGTGGAATGAATTGAATTTGCACAATTATAATAAGTTTAGAACTTTTTGAAGTAATTTTTCTGCTATTTTCTAACCTAGCCTCTAAATACAACGAGACAACATATTTTCTTTGAGCCCTTATTGAAATTAGATGGGGTTTCATCAATCCCTCTACATGAAAATCTCAATGCAAATGCAAATGGAATTGAAACTCTTAATATACAAATAGAACTAATAGTCCATTCATTGGGCAACGGAGAAGATAAGGAAAAAGTAAGTGAGAGAGAGAGAGGGGGGAAAAAAATAATGTTGTGGAGGATAGAGGAAAATTACCAAATGACACAACATGTGGAAGGGGGAGGTTGCCTAATAAATGGACTGGTAATTTAGAAATAAAGTAGTGTAATTTATTGAGTTGGCCTCCCTTATGTACCCGATAATTTCTCCGTGAAAGGGGGACTCTCTTTCATTTCTTCCAGGAAAAGGGGAATCTTCAAGGAAGAAGACCAGGAAAGTCCATGATCAGCTCCGCTGAAGTCCTCGTTGACTTGGTGGCAAATTTTCGTGGGCAATTTACAAAAGGGGGGCTGTACGTGAGCTAAAACTACATGGAGGGAGCAACACACCTTCTGGTGCGCATTGGAGTGCAGGCACAGGAAAAATCAGAAGAGAGAGAAGAGGAGTCTGAGAGCGTCCCGGAGGAAAAAAAAATTAAGATTAGGCCGTGTTTTTTTTTTTTTTTTTTTTGCAAAAAAATTTTGCAAAAATTTGATATTTTCTAAATGATTTTTAAAAAGTCATTTTCTAGAGAAAAAGGTAATATTTTTGTGTTTGAATAAAAATCTAAAAAATGACTTGAAGATTATTTTCCACCATTTGGAAACGTAAACATTGAATTTATTTTCTAGACATATAAGAACTCCTCTCATGATATTAGGAATACCAAGCTCCTAGATCCCGATTGTAGGAGGTAAGGCTTCTCTAGCACAACCACATGTGCATCGAGAACCCAAGCTCAACTCAGGCCATTGCTAGTGACTTGGGTGGGAGACTCAGGGACCCAAGCACTGACTCTGGGGACTCGTATGGGGACTCATGCATGAGTATAGTTAAGAATAATAATGTGGAAGAAGCAAACCACTATCGCTCATTCCAATATAGAAGCAAAATATCGAACTCTTGCTAATACGACATTGAAATTATTATGGTGGTCGTTGTTGCTAGAATATATGGGAGCGTGTCATCATAGCGAGACAATCATTCATTGCGGCAGCCAAAGTGATATCAAAATAGCACATAATGATGTTTTTCATAAATGTACCAAGCACATTAAAATAGACTATCATCATCCAATATCACGTTCTTCATGACACCATTCAACTTGTCTCTACTTTCTCCATTGAACAAACTGCTAATGCCTTCAACAAGACACATCTACCCAGTGTTTTCTTGATTTATTTTCCAAACTCAAGTTGACATCTTTCAATCATCTTGAGTTTGAAGAGGGATGTTAGATATATATTTAGAATATTTAGTGATTTTATATATTCTCCTTGATTGATTTTAATTTGTTAATTTAGATAGTCATTATGTAAAACCATAAATAGACATGTGTACTATTCATTAGTCAATGAATAGAATATGATTTTTCTTCATTCATTATTCTCAATTAGTTTTAAGGTCTAGACTTGGGCCCATCCTTTGTGGACTTAAGACATGGGAGCCATGATGGGTGTCCCAGGCATGTCCTCAACTCAACCTCTTGGGAAACCTAGGCTAAGCCTCGATGGACTTGAGCCCAGGCACTAGACTAGGGTCCTGACTCAGCATTTGTGGGCCTAATCTTGTTGGGCATGGCTATTGGGGACCCAGTACCCAGCATCAGGGTCTCAAGCCCAAGCTTGATGGACTTAGGCTTGGTGTTGGTGACTTGGGTATAAAAACTAGGTACTTGGGTATAGGAATCAATGTTCGGGCCCAACCTTTGTGAACCCAAGCCCGGCCTCAATGGAAGTGCAACTAGGAGCCAGGTGCCCAAGTAGGGCCACCAAGGACCTAGGTTCAACCTCTATGGACTTTGGAACCCGCTGTTGAGGGCCTAGACACAATCGTCAAGATCCCGTGCTGAAGCTCCAAGGCCAAAATCTTTGGTCCAAGGATCGTTATCTAGTCAATTTATAGAAAATGATTTCTAATTATCAGAAAAAGTAATTATTTCCCTGAATTTAATCGTAACTTTTTTATTCACTATAAAAAGATTTTCCACTAACTCATTTTGTTAAGCGATCCAAATGTCTAAAAATAAAGCCTCAGATAAGTCTTCATCGACCCTTGAACCCTTCCATACACATCGTAAACCACTCCAGGTACACAGTCGCACTTCCATCGTCCATGTAATGTCCTTTGTGTTTCACCCGTCTTGAAGTGCCTACATTATAGTTATGGGTTAGCATCTATTTGTCACCAAGTCTCCTCATGAAATCTCTGTTTTTGGTGTGAGAATACATCCATTCCCGATCCGTATCTAGTGCATAGATTTAGCAATCGTAGATGGGCCAACTCGAGATTTTGCCTCGGGCCGATCCCCCACGACGCAGCCCATGCGTGTATCTGTACGAGCAGCACTTTCTTGAACATCCTTGTTTTCGATGGTCTTTTGCTTTCATTTTGGATTCTCATGCTTAAATATATCGCTTGCTTGTGTTTATATTAGTTTTGTTTTGGGATAGGTGCATGAGAAGTCCTAAAGTTTATCGCAAAAGTACAATCAAATCCTAAAACTTGTCAAAAAAATGCATTTGAATTCTAAAAATTTTAAAAAGTGCAATCAAGTCCTAAAACTTATCACAAAAATCCAATCAAATCCTAAAACTTAAACAAATGTGATCAACAGAAGGACTTAACTAGATCAATTCGACGAGTTTTATAACTTGATTGCACTTTTAAAAGTTTAGAATTTAATTACACTTTCTTGACAAATTTTAGCACTTTATTACACTTTTTCAAAATTTTAGGACTCAATTATACTTTTGTGAAATGTTTCAGGACTTCAAATGCACTTATCACTTTTATTTTTGTTGAGATGCACATATGAGTTAGTGTTAAAAAAAAAAAAAAGCTCAACATCAAAGAATTGATGTGATGTGAAACGATTAATATATTCAAATCAGCCCATAATCCATTGATTAAGTTTGAGTAAAATGTGGGTCCAAATAGATATGTTAAATCATTTCAAAACTACGTTGCATAACAAGCATGAGATTATGATGGACCTTCAGTGAATTGATGTGATCGCCATGTATTGCGTAATTATTTTTTATGATGCTATCAACCTTAGTTATTGAAAGGTTTTTAGGGTCAATCTTGGGCACTATCGGCCCCTATACCGTTGGCTAACAAGGCGCGACTCGCACTATTTTCTGGCCTGGCCTCCAAATACAACGAGACGACATAGTTTCTTCGATCCATCATTGAAATTGGATGTGGTTTCTCCAGTCTCTCTACTTGAAAACCTCAATGCAAATGTAAATGGAACTGAAAATCTCAATGCCAATATACAAATGGAACTGACAGGGCAAAGATACGTCACATTCGCTGCTGGGGAGAAGAAGCTGTTGCTGCTTCCAGTCGATGACGTTTTCCTTTTCAACTGGCAAGAATTCCTAGACTTTTGTCCCCCTCGACACTAAATTTGCCCCCCCAAATGGAGGAACCCTGGCTTGCAATTGAAGTTGAAGAACCATAACCCACAAAATTTCCCTAAACTTTCAACAATGTTTCTCTCATCTCGCCCTATTTACTTTTGACAAAATGATGTCGTTTCAATGGGTTTGGCTACTAGGCCAGCAACGGCATGAGGCAAACATTCCACATTTGTCATCTTTGGGAGCTGAAGAATTATACAAATAATCCTGAATTTTGCCCCAATGTGCAATATAATCCTTAAAATTTTAATTTATTCATATGATTCTTGAACTTTCATCTAGTGCAATGTGATATACTCCCTAAACTTTTGATATCTATTTATTGAAAATTTTCATTATTATTCTTCTATTAATTCAAATTCAGGAACAACATTAAATATTTTCATATAATTCAGAGGATAAATTGAACATGCACTATAAGTTTAAGGACCACATTAAACAATTTAAAAATTCAAGAACAAGATTACACATTAAGCTAAAATGTAGAACCACATCAAATAAATTAAATGTTCAAAAACTACATCACATATTGAGTTAAAGTTCATACACCATTTGTGTCATTTTCCCTTATAACTTTTGATAGCAGCAGGTGTCGAATTTGGATCTTGAGTCCAAGTTGGTGTAGTTTTTTAGACGAATGAAAGTTGGTGCCAGAGTTGGGCCAAAACCACAAAACTAGAAAATAAAGTAACGACCTTAAACAAAATGTACCGAAAGTCCAATTTCCCATTTTAATGAGAACCTACCAAATATCATATTAACACCATTCACGATATTTCCAGTACTATCTTTTGCTTTCTTTCAAAAAAAAAAAAAAAGAGTACTTGTGTGCAAGCCCATATGACTTGAGTGGCCGAATATTAAAGCACAAAACATTTTCAACACAGGCTTTCAGACTTATGAAAAAAATATATAATCAAAATTTGGCAAAACTAAGCTTAGTTTAGTTGACAGCCTAGGAATGAAAGAAAACATGACCTTTTTATAGACCTGTTGAGTTCATGCTTTCCTCCATGGATTTGATTGATAATTTACCGAAAATGGCATCACCTACTTTCACTTTCAATCCGAATTTGTACCTGAAGTTCTCTCCCCAAACTCAGTCTAACAATTTTGATTGGTGAGGAAAAATCCACGTGGAAGAAACAAAGGGGAGAGGTAGCCGACAAAAGTTGCCCTTAAGGACCCCATGTTCTGGCGAAAGGAGCACCAACGACCATTGGAATTCCATTTTCATTTGGCCTCTCTCGCTCTCAGAGACAGAAATCAGAAGAGCATCTTTGGGGTGTAACATGCAATCTGCGGCGTTCCTTCCTCGCCTTCCTCAACACCACAGCCACCTCTGCCGCTCAGACAACTTCCTCGTATCACACCACTCGACCTGGACTTGTCCAAAGTGGAAGCTTGCTGCTAGTCGGATTGCTGTCACTAGGATGTCTCCCCCTGCAAGTACTTCTCACTCTTTGTCCAGGTTCACGATCTGCTATTTCTTTGTCATCAAATTTTGTCCTGCCCTTGTGTTCTCCAAGCTTCAAAATGAGAATGTTGGTAATTCTATACTTCATAAGTTACTTCAATAAAGCAGGATAAGGACGATTGCATACAGTCTGTGTTTTAACTGTTTTCAATTCATTTTTCTCCCATCAATCTATACATAGATTAAAAGCAAAATGAGGGTTTTACTGCCGATAAACCTGAGGGACGATTGCTATTAGTACTTGAAGCCTCATCTGAAAAACATGGCATGGATTGGACAGTTGCTTTAATTTGGGAACTGGGATTTGATACACTTTGGGCTAATCTCTTTTTCTGCAATTTTCGCGTCCCTTATTGTTGAATATTTCAATGTTTCATCATATTCGGATGTAGTATTCCAATAACAGGAAGGTAAGGCAACACTCAATGCAATGCAATGCAATCAAAATAGTTCACCAGCCCTTACAATGTTCATTTAATTGTCTGGCTAAAGAGCTACCAATGTAGTCATGGCGATATCTTGTTCATCTTCGACAGTGAAACTTCTCTGGCTGCTCTTGCACCGCTGGAAGCAATACTTTTCGACATTGATGGCACACTCTGTGATTCTGATCCCATCCATTACTATGCCTTCCGGGAAATGCTTCAAGAGGTGATTAACTGATCCACTTGCCTCCTTCAGATTTTAATTTTCAATTACATTAGAAGTATACCCATGTGAAGCGTGTTCTGAAACTGTAGAGTGCCTCGCAGGTCGGCTTTAACGGGGGCATTCCGATCACCGAGGAGTTCTTTGTCAAGAAAATCAGTGGCATGCACAATGAAGAGCTTTGCCATGTCCTATTTCCTGATTGGGAGATTCAAAAGGCCAGCAAATTCATGGAAGACAAGGAAGAGATGTTCCAAAGGTATTGTTCCTAGTCCTTGTAGATAGTATCATACTACCATGGTAGATATCAAGGAGGATGAAAGAAAGGGAAGTAAGTGGTCCTCAGGACACTTTCAAGAGCCTGGAATGATGTGCTCATTCTGCAAAATGTTGAACCAAAATGCCTCAGCAGCGGTTGCTTCATCATCGATCTTACTCAGGAGTAGATGCTTTGTTGCATTTGTTACAGAGTTCTGCTGCTAATTGACTATTTGTAAAGTTCAGTGAGATTGCATATTTTCTGAAAGTCACACAATACTAATGCAAGTTTTGTTTGGAGAAGGACAAGACATGCAGGCAACCAGAATTCACAAAAATTAGCATGATGAATAAATGAGACACTTTAAGGTTCTAAACAGCGGTTTTAGATACAAGGTTAAAAGAAAAGCCATCAAAGTCACCATAAGTCTTCTTTGTTGTCTTCCCTAGAGGTGACAATCCATTTTTCGGGTGCTAAAAAGCTTGATTCGTACCAACTGAACAAACAGATTGGCATCTGAAAAGTTAGAACCTGTCAAAGGGTTGCCCAAGCTTCTAAAGTGGATTGAAGGCCAGGGCATGAGACGAGCCGCCGTGACGAATGCTCCTCGACCAAATGCCGAGCTCATACTCTCTCTGCTAGGCCTTAATGACTTCTTTGAGACTCTTGTGATCGGAAGTGAATGTGAACGGGCGAAACCCTTTCCACACCCTTACCTGAAGGCCCTGGAAGTGCTTGGAGTGTCTGAAAAGCATGCTTTTGTGTTCGAGGTACTACTCAGCTTCCTCAAGTTTGTTTTCTGCCCCAATCTTCCGATTAGGATTAATCACAGTAATGCTGTATGCCTGCCTATGTTGTCGCTGCGTTTAAAGATGCCTCCAGGTTCAAAGAACCTGAGTTTCATGCTCTCTGACATCCATTTATCACTTCATTTATCTGTGCTTGTGTAAAATTTGAGTGTCGTTAGCTATTGTTTTTGCGTCATTACAAGTCATGCTAGATATCCAAACTAAATTTGCAGCTAAAATAGAATGTGAATAGGAGTTAAACATTCTTTGCGCTTTAACTAAAGTATATATCTCACTATAATAACTACAATTTTGAAACACAGCACCTTCAGTTTCTTTCCATCTGCATCCTAATCGTTCTCTGTGGCATCGAAGGACTCGGTTTCGGGGACAAAAGCTGGAGTTGCAGCAGGAATGCCAGTCGTGGCGTTAGGAACAAGGAATCCGGAGAAATTACTGACAGAAGCCGGGGCTGCCTTCGTCATTATGGATTTTCTCGACCCAAAACTGTGGAAAGCGTTGGACGAGCTGGAGAAGGATGCCGGGGTCACAGGAATCAAAACTTGAAACCCAACCTGTCGAACCTGAGAAAACTAGATCCCTGTTGGATGCTGTGACATCAAGTAAACCTTTGGAGTGCTGAATTAGCATGATTCATTCATGCCATTCTTTTTTGTAGCACCCATCATTCCTTTCTATTCTCCTCTGTGTCGCACCAAATCTTTAAATCGATTTATAGAAGTCGAGTCTGTTGGTAAGTTTGAACCAAAATTTATGTCTATTAGTACTTCAAAAAGTTTGGACTAAAATTATGTTTGTTGGTACTTCACAAAGCTTGAACCAAAACCCAATTTGGTCTCAGTAGCTTTGATCCATTTTCAACCCATTAATCGCTAGAGTTGGTAGCCGGCGGAAAGGAAGATGAGTGGCTAGAATTTCAAAAGCAGGTTGAAATATATTCACAAAAGTAGAGTCCACCTAAATGTAAGACTTTAATTGGCACTAGAGTTGACCAAATGGGTGTAAGACAAAATTTCTTTCTAATTCAAAATTAGTAGGCCTGGCGAACTATCGTTTGCCTAAAATTGCAAATTGGTTTAGAAAGCTAGGGCTCGATGATAATTTTGGATCCTAAGTAGAACCATTTTCTAATCTCATTGCTAGCTAGAGGTGGCCGAACGCATCTGTGAAAGGTGACAACTCATATTTATTCGGTTAGGTAAAATATTGGTTACTTAAAATGTTTGCAACCAAACAAAGCCCAACTAAATATGAAGGCGAGTCCAAAATTAACCGATTTCAATCAAGAAAAGTGTCACAAAAATCCTAAATATTTTGTAATTGTGTCAATTTATTATTAACATTTTGATGTTGTGTCAATTTAGTCATTCCAACTAATTTTGATCAAATTTTACTAACTAAATGCTTGACGTGACACAGTGATGCTAAATAGGACAACTTTTAATAAAAAAAAAAATTCTTTTCATTTTTCCTTCTCTCCCTCTTTCCTTCAGCCGATTGTCAAAGGCAGATGCGTCAACTAACAAGGTTAAGGTCAACCTCACTGGCCTCTGGCAAGCCTTACGGCCACTAACAAGGCTCGAGCCCTCGCCAAAGGCCGCGAGGGCTACTCGCGCCAGCCATAGGCCACCAAATTCCGCAAGGGCAGCAACCCTCACAGCCTTTGGCAAGGGCTAGAGCCTCGCTAATGACCGTGAGCCTCGCTGGCCATCACCCTCTAGTTGGAAGAAGAAGAGAAAGAAAAAGAAAAGGAAAATAAAATAAATATTATTAAAAATTATCAACGTCAATGCCAATCGTGCCATGTCAACCAAGCCATGTGAGCCGAGCAACGCCCAATCAACAAAATCCAACTAAAATTAACCAAAAAGAACTAAATGGACACCAAATAAAAAGGTTTATAACTAAATTAACACCAAATAAAAAGATCTAAAACTAAATTGACACCAACAAAAAATTTACGACTATATTAAATAACAAAGGTCTGACATTTTTTGACACTTTTTACCAAACCCATTACTAGCTAAAGGTGATCCACTTTCTTATTTGTTTTTTGAGAGGGTCGAAAATTTTAAAAGCAGGCTCGAATCGATTTATGAAAGTAGAGAACCTAAGACAACATATGTCTCAATGGACCCGCCCCCTTGTACATATGTCTCAATGGACCCGCCCCCTTGTGGCTTGTACTTTGTCGAGAGAAGACAATTGATCCATCGGAGAGTATGCCGCATACAGCGAAGTTGTCACCAGATAAAAGGGGTGTTCGCAAGATACACGACCAGGCTTCGAACCTTCAATCAATGCACAGACAGATGAAACCTTATGTACAATCTAATGAACAAACTGCGCAGATATTGGAGAAAATCAACGCGCACCGATGAGTTTCAAACGAGAGATGCCGAGCCATCCACTCAAAAAACAATACAAAATAAGACATTTATAAGACATATGATTGAAAAAATGAGTAGGGCTTCATCAGTCAACAAATCACCCTAGTCCATGAATACTACTATCATACAGAAAAAAAAATTTAAGTACATGGAATTAACTTCATCGAGCCCATGAAACAGAATCGATCTCATCCCGTGCTGCCTTGTATAGTTCGAGCCTCTTGGCACATTGTTGCCTCTTCTCCATTAATGCCGGGTCTTCGTCCAACATTAGCCCCAACTGTTTAGCCTGCGGAAGGAATAAAAACCATAACCATTAGAAAACAGCCGAATGCTCAAGAACAGTGTGAACACTCTAAAGGCTTCCCTCTCCTGAGTACGGAGAACTTCCAACCGAAAAAGAGAGTGAACGTCCTATCTGTTCAGATATTAACATGCAACCACACGAGAGCAAACATTTGGATGTCCTTCCGCCCTGTGTGTGGGTGTGAGGGGAGGGAGGGAGGGGTGGGAGAGAGAGAGAGAGAGAGAGAGCGAACCTCTTTCTGTCCTATTTGTGTGTAAAAGTAATTTAGCAAAGACTGCTTGGCCTCTCTAACTTGACAATAAACCACAGCCTTGGGAATTGTGTTCTTAAGGGTCTCAGACACCATGCCAATATAGGAAGACACATTGGAAGCTATCCTCCTGAAGTGCCCTTCTGTGTAGCGGTCCACCGTTGTGGTAGTGGGATTTCCACCTTTCTCCATTTCCTGGGGAAGTCTACGAAAGAATTCCACTGTCAAGTATGAAGACTCCATATCCACTAAACGTATCACTGTCTTCTTGCCGTCCTCCCGGAACCTTTCTAAAGCTTCACCAGCTGCAGCAGCAATTTCAGCTTGAAGAGTTGGGAACCGCCGAAGTTCCTGTTTCATCAGTGAACCCCAATTCAACTTAATGTAAAGGGTGGGATTTGAATATTATTAAAGCCACCACTTTGAATCTCCAAATTACCTGTGTTTCACCTATTGACTTCCTCACAAGTTCTTTTAAAACAAAATGCACCTGTGATATAACACTCATAAGTTCTCTAGAAGTATGAAGAATTAGAGGCGCCATAAGATTCCACACGGAAAAAGAAACCACTTACAGCATCCACCGAGGCTTCAGCTGGGCCTCTAAAGTAGTTCAGAGACCCCTCAATTAATCGCCGGTAACCCTGCTCTGGAGCAATCAGGTGAGGTTGGTAACCATCAGCCTCCGACACGACCTTCTTAACATTATGAATAGAGAGATGTCGATCAAATGGAAGCTTCCTCAAAGCAGCAGGAAGCTGGTTATCGAAAACTCCATAAATACGATCACCTCCTGGTCGCCTGAAAAAAAATAGGAAACAACCAACTTAATAAGGAAATACACAGGATAGAGGACAGAATGAACTTAAGCCACGTAAAACTATTGAATATACAAAGGAACATTCTCTTTGATCAGCATTTAGAAGTTTTCACTCAATAGAAGAAATAAGTAATTTCTAGTTCTTGTCACCAAAACAATTTCAGCTAACAGTTAAAAAGTTACGAATACCACATTCCCATCGACAATGAAAGATCCCAGTTCAAGGTGATGGGAACATGTACTATGCAAAGCTCAGCAGCTCAAGAATGTTGAGGAACAAAAAAATTTCTTTCAAACTATTACTCCGTGACCATATATTATCCACAAAACAATTGCATGCAACTTGACAGATAAGGTACAACCAACAAACCAATAATAATTTGAATGGAGAAAAGTTCGGTCACCATACCACCTTTTTCCCACGAATTACACAACCAATCATAAAGTACAATAACAAAAAAGCATAAAGGTTATTCAAACACCAAATGTCATCAAACTGTATGGAGCGAGAGATAAAAGGTCAAAGGTATATACCCTCCATCCAGATGCTCTTTAAAGATCCTGTCAAATGCACGACAAAGCTCCAAGATAGTGTATAATTGAGCCTATAGAAACAGAGTTCAGTTAAACACAGTAAAAGGAACACCAGTTTCGTCAATAATTGCACATTTACACAAAACTCACCCCAGCATCGACTGCAATGGGCCTCCCAAGATGATCCATTTCTGATTCAAGTTCATCAATGCTCTTATTAATCAAGGATGTAATACTCGGTATCCGTGCCCTAATCACAGACTCCAGGTGCTGAACCAAGATCAATTTGTTACAAATAAATCCTTCCAAAGTAATAGAACTTCCATGATGACGCAAAGAGTGGTCAAACCTTTGACAGGAGCTTTGCAAGATACTCTGAACCCATTTTGCTGGCCAAGTGTCCATAGTCAGTACTTGTTGCAAAGTATTCACGCTCCTTGCGCCTCGCGACAATCATATCCACATTTTTGTTGATATCAGCTTGTGATCGATTCACAATACCAACCCAAGGCTGCTGCAGCCGGTAAGATCTTCCTTCGAGAACCTGAGTGTAAAGAGCGCACATAAGAAAATATGTAGCTGGTCATTTTTAGCCCAACAGAGGGTTGAATGTAGCAAAAGAAATTGCATACATAATATCGCAAGAGACACAGGCACACTGACTCATACACATGCCCAGGGACAGAGACAAGCACATGTGTGACAGACATGAACACACAGATAGAGAGAGAGAGAGAGAGTACATCCAGAGCATTAGTTCCTTTGTCCATCAAATCCAGCTTAGTCAAGACTCCAAATGTCCGTTCACCTGATGAAGACATCTTTGTGAATTATGACTAATGACATCCAAATCGGGAAAAAAAAATTAGTAACTGTCACCACACAAGCAGACCATACCTGTAGGATCCACCTCCCTGGCAAGCTTGATCGCATCTGAAGTGGCGATATCCTGATTCGCTGGAGATATTGCTAGTATGATGCAACTAGGCTACAAAACACAGAAGTCTAATCAAATATTAAGCATTAGTGCAGAAGCAAAAAATTTATGATCATCTCCGGCTCAGCAATTTCCAATGCCCAAAGAACATCCCATAAATAAGAAAATAGTCAACAACCATCCAAAGACTTGAAATGATCTACAGCTTCTTAATTCATCATCACTCTGATCAAGCTGTTTCACAAAGAGCATATTCACTTGTACATACATAACCAGTTTCCATAACATAACCTTTAGAAAATAAAGCAAAGAGAGCCTGAAACTCTTATTATAACTCCTGAACAACTTCTAAGGCAAACCAAAACTGCTTCACCAAAACTATCACATTCTTTTGTGGCTTCTTTCAACATTATCTATAACCTGATGACGTGCATACACCGGAAAGAAAAACTAAGGTCCCGTTTGGTTCGGCATTTAGAAGGGGTTTTTGGCCTCTAAAGGGGTTTGGGCAAAAGCGGGTAGTGTTTGGTTCAATATTTTGGGGACTTTAGGGAGATGCAATTGCATCTCCAAGGGGCTTGAAGGGGCTTTAGGGGAATGGAAGGGGAGAGGTCCATTGGGAAGTTGCATAAATGCAACTTCTACTGTCCATCTTCACCGGAGAGAAGTCGATCGGAGGCCGACGACCGCCGGCCAAGGGTCCCGCGACCGCCGGCCAAGGGTCCCCGACCGGCGACGCCCGGACCTCAGCGACGCCCGGGTCGCGCGAACCAGGCGGCTGTCGCCTGAA
Organism: Eucalyptus grandis; assembly: GCF_016545825.1. Taxonomy (NCBI): domain Eukaryota; kingdom Viridiplantae; phylum Streptophyta; class Magnoliopsida; order Myrtales; family Myrtaceae; genus Eucalyptus; species Eucalyptus grandis. Next base: position 24,318,114 of record NC_052615.1, read on the forward strand.
TCGCACGACCCGGCGGCGGTTGCCGGTCGGGCGACCCCGTGCAACGGCCGCCTAGGGTCGCGCAATTCGGGCGACAACCCGCTGGGTCGCGCGACCTCGGGCGACCGTTGCTGGGGTCGCGCGACCCCCGACGACCGTCGCCCGGGGTCGCACGACCCGATCGGCCGTCGCCCGGGTCACGCGACCCCAAGCGACGGCCATCGGGTCGCGCGACCCCGTGCGACGGTCGCTTGAGGTCGCGCGATCCAAGGCGACGGTCGCCTGAGGTCGCGCGACCCAGGCGGCCAGATCCGGCCATCCGGCCGCCAGATCCGGCGGTCCGGTGGCCGGACTTCAAAAAAGAAAATATAATTTTTTTTTGTTTTTTTAATTTCATAAAAGTCATTTACAAATACAAATTTTACCAAACAGTATTTGCATTTCGGAAAACCCCCTTCAGCCAAAGGTATTTGCATTTTAGCAAATGCATTCCCCAAAAGCCGAACCAAACGGGCCCTAAGAGAGCCAATATTTTCCTTCAACTTGATCAAAAGTTAAGCCTGATAAAACAGCAGTATACATTGCATAGAATGATACATTATGGTCATGCCCATTTGAAGACTTCAAAGTAAATATCGTGTAATCTTAAAAATGGGCAGCATCTCATTACCTTCTCAACATATGATCGAACCATGTTTTCAATGTCTTCAACAACAGAATCAGGCTGTCCCTCTGAAGAGGAAAAATCTCTCTTCAGTACAAGGAAAACATATTGGGTAAAAGTTTAATGCCAAGTTAAACTAAAGAAGAAACATACCTACAGCAACCTTTGTTAAACCAGGCAAATCAATCAGGGTTAAGTTGACAACTGCCAAAACGACAAAACAAAAAATCAAAGAGAAGCAGATAAGATAAGAGTTGCAATTATAGAACAATATCCCAAAGCTAAGAAATAGATTTATCAGAAACACAAACAGCGATTGTATCATACCCCCCAAAAGAGCAAAATAGAGGCTTAATAACTAAGAAACCTATCTAAAGGTTAAAATAAACGTGAATAAGTAAGTTTTATGTACAACACTCGAAAAACATAAAACCTACATTTTGACTGATCAATTATATCAAACTCAGTCTTTCTCTTAGTATAAAAAAGCCAAAACCTGCATTTTGGGACAACAACAACATTCAATCCTAACAAACGAATGTACAATGGCAGTCAACATGGCATTTCGAGTTACACAGTTAGATGGCAAGAAATAAACTATAGGAGGAAGAAACAACAAAGGAAATGATCAACAGAACAACATCTTGTAAAACATTTCAAGAACAGAATAGGAAAATTGAATCAGCAAGCAGGCAACAAAAACTAAAGCTAAAGAAATCACGCAAAAAAAACCCCATGTTTTATCTCTTACGGCAACTAAAAGGACCTAGTGCTGCAAATTTTACAAGTGCAGCATAATGAAGAAATACGGCAAAGTTTCTATTGCGAATTGCAAGAATGCAAGCTCAAACATACCGTTTGGAGAGTATATGCTAAGATGAATTGGAATAGGAGATATCTGCTTTGTCCTCCCAGTAACTCGGTCAGTTTCATCCTGAATTTCCTTCCGGACGAGGGCTGAAATCACAAGGGCAATTATGGAGTCAGGATAAGAAAATAGAGCAACAAACAGGGACCACAATCGTGATTTTATCAATGGATGGGCAGAAACTGGATGATGACACTGAAAATAGTAATGTGCACTGAGAAAAAGGTCCATCCTTATGAGTTTATTCTGAATTGAGCACAAGAAATAGACATTATTATGATCTGAACGTCTCGCCTAAATCATTTTAAATTTCATGCAGACATAAGACAAGTTACAAATCAATCCATGCAGACAACTGTTAGAAAACAGAAGTGGCATAGCTCAACTATTTTCACTTAAGGACTAGGCAAAAAAGCAATCAGTGCTGGAGACCAATTTTAAGGGGGGTCACTGTCCCACACTATTGTCCTGAAAGGTGCCACTCAGGAAAGATGACTGGAATAGAAAGTGATGCCAATTTTTAACTAATAAAACCAAAAAAAATCCCGAGCTATGTTACACACATTGGAGGACTGTAAACGGAACCAGCACCTAGCAATTTCAATAATTGCCAGAGTGCACCCAAAAAAAAAAAAAAAAAAAAAGACCAAGTCCTAATTAGTAGCTTCAATATCAGTTAGAGAAACTTCGTCCTCGATAATTGGATAGTTACTCTTCACACGTTACAAATTAGGGACACTTCATCCATTAATGCAGGACAACATATGCTGAACTGAGGGCCGAATTCCATTCATTACCCACGAAATGAAAACACGACCGAGCACATTGATCAAATGGAATCAGAAGGAAACCAGTCAGTACCGAAATCAGAAAATCTCCTCTTGGGCAGATGAAGGAACTCAGCATATTCTTGCGCTCCATCTTCCGTCCTGTGAAGCTGCAGGACCAAAGGCCGCCTCGTCACAATACCTGCCCCATCATCGCCAAAACAACAACCTCAGCACGCAATCACACAACACACGCCGCTCATTGGCGTCGAAATGTTTCGAATCAAACGGGACGAAACGTGTCGAGAGCACGAACCGGATCCTCGGGGGAGAAAGTCCCTGCCCACAATGCTCTCGAGTACCGAAGATTTCCCGGAACTCTGCACCCAAAAACGTGAATTGCACAACCGGTCAGACAATTCCACTCGAAGTAAAGTCCCGAGCAGCATCTACAAGCTCAACAGATCATCCATCGCGATTTTTACTAATTTAGACTCGGGATATACCCATCTCCGATTTCCTCTCTCTCTCTCTCTCCTCCCTTAAAAAATGGATTTCCGTTTCGCCTCCCTCACTAAAAAAATTAAAAAAAAAAGAAGAAGAGCAAGACATTCCTCCTAAGTCTCCTCCGCCAGAAAAGCTCGATAACGGAATTCGCCACCTCGGCCGCCCCGAAGACCGAGCGAAGAAATCTAGAGAGAGAGAGAGAGAGAGAGAGAGAGAGACCTGGCCGCCGACGACGGCGACGGACGGGAGCGCCTCCCAGAGCGAGGAGAAGGTGTTGTCCCCGCCGCCGTAGTCTCCGAGCGCCGTGCAGGCCCTCTGGATCCGGTTCACCAGCCCGATCAAGCTCTCCATCGTCGCCATCGTTCCCGCAACGCACCTCCGACCGAGCTTAAGCTAAACCCCGAACTACCCCTCGCAGCTACTGCAACTGCTCCAGGACACCAAACCCTAAGCGCCCGCCGAGGTAGAGAGAGAAAGAGGAGAGAGAAGAGAGAGAAGCCGAGCGCGTCGATCGGCGTCCGTAGAGCTTGACTTGTGAAGAACGCGAAGAGAGAGAGAGAGAGAAACAGAGGGGCAGAGATTGCGTTCGCGTGGAAGCTTCTCGTTTCTCGGGCTGGGTTTTGGCCTGCTACTTCGGAGAAACGGCGCAGTCGGTGCCGGGCGATATAATGCGCCGGGGTGCGCATTTTCGGATGGGGGGATCCGGTGCGGTCGTCCCCACTGGGAGCGGAATCGCCATCGTCCATTCGTCCGTGTCGTTCTGAAAGTTCATTTCGAAATTTTGAAATTCGGTAGTCAGGCGGGATGGGGTCCACCGTGGTTTTCCATTAGCAGAAGCTTGCTTCTCTTCTTTTTCTTCCTTCTTCGTTTTTTTTTTTTTTTTATTCGATTGATGCTGATGTGTGAATGTCGCCTGTAACGGATCTCTGCTATAAAATTTAAAAGAAAAATGAAAAATGGAATTTTTTGGAGCTGCTATTTCTTTTTCTTTTTTTTTTCTTTGGGAGCTGAAGCTGTCAAAGTTGGACGGCTGAGAACGGTCGTCATTTCGGTCGTCCGTTGAACGGAAAGCAACTAGGAATATACTTTCTTTTTTCATTTTTTTTTTGTGTGGAAACTTAGGAAATTATATAGTTTCTTTCCGGTCTAGTTGGTCCACTTTTCTAGAACTATGCTAATCGAATTCCCCTTTTTCCTCGCAATCTTGTCTCTAAACATAGGGGTCATGGTCCCGGGTCTCATTTGTATGTTTCAAACACGAGAAATTACGGTCATCTTTAGCTTTAGTTTGCAAATATATAGGAATCTATCTAACCGACCTTAAATTTTTCCTTATTTAAAAAAAAAATAGTTTTTTTTTTGTTTTTATAAAAGAAGATACCATTTGCATATCAAAATAATATTCGAGAGAGCTACCTAGAAGGCTTCCAAGCGTAACAAATCTCAAATAACTATAGAATAAACAAAAAGCCATAAGTAAATAACAAAGCACAGTTTGCAAACTAGAAGCATACTCTTATCCCTTGAGAACAAATCTAACATCGTAAATGAGCAATTGTCGATCATCAAATTTAGTGATGAGCATATTCCAAAATGTCCCACTCTATTTGCAAAGGCTTGATGTGCGTATTTAGATATTCATTGCCATCATTGTGCAAAGACACTAGTATCAGATCAAAAATATCTATAAGGTGCTCCCAAATCTATATTTTAATTTAGTTCGAGAGAGTTTAACCCCCAAAACTTGACCTAAATCTAAATATGGAGAGAAGAGTAGCCTAACCTTAGAGAGGTTGCAGAGCCACGTTACAAGCATCCTCCTCGGTGGTTGTCAATTGACCAAATGGCTAAACTAGTCCCCATGTTCACCTCAAATCAACTGCAGAAATTTATTCACGCACAAACTTCCAAAACCGTTTGGGGGAGAAAAGAAAGACAGAAAAGATTCAAAAGAGGGAAGTGAAAACTCCTATTAGTCCATATATATCAATAAATAATTTTTTTTATTTTAATTAGTGGCTATAATAATGGAATTGGATAAGAGGAGGGTTTAACCCGTCCCGCTCAGCACTTGTCCATCCCCATTCCCGCACCCTCCGTTGTTAATTGCACCTATTAGCTTATAACCGGTCAACCTTCCGATTGGTGGAATTCTTGGCCACTCTGCGGCGGATCACTATCTACGATTTGGATTGACCCCAATAAAAGTCACCCGAAGGATTCGCCAGATTGAATGATAACCATGGTTGTTTTCCTCCTTAAATAATAATGGTACACTAAATTTTATAAGAGTGGTGGCAGTCCATCGGCAAGATGAATAATCCTTTTATATAATTCACCACAAAAAAAAAGAGTAAGATTTATTCAAGATCTTGTAAATTGAAACAAATAATGAAGATCGACCAAACACTCCATGTTCATTTGATTGTTCGTCTTTTGAGATGCACTTGTGAATTGTATTAAAGAAAAAGTCTCATATCGAATAATTAGTGTGGTGTAATACAATCAACATATCTTTGTTGGAGAGTTGATGTAAAATGATATTTGAATTAATGAGGCAAAATTAACTGTGAGATCACATATAAATGAGAGATTGTTTAGATATTGAGGTTTATTATGAGTTCAATTAGATATATTGATGGGCTCGAATTTAGACTTCCTCTTAGTGATCTCCCTATTTAAACAACATTTAATTGAATGGAGTTTTAGAAACCACTTGTAAAATTATTTATTCCAATTTCCACCAAACTTGTCCCTAAACATAGTATTTTGTTGTCCCATGCTTGTGACAGTCTCATCTTATTCGTAAACTTTTTGATACGAGGGTTCACGATCATATTCAACCCTGATCAGCAAGTATAAGGGTATGTTTAAATTGACTCTTACTTTTGCTTCTTGCTTATAATTGAAATATTGCAGCTCTTGTACTTTGACTTTTCTTAAAACACAAAACCCTTAAGTTTTCATAATGTTCAAATGTTAGATGCATATATTTGCATATGATTTTTTTTCTGTTAATTTCTCCAAAATTCAAATGATATTTTTAAATTTTCACGGGAAAACCAAAAAAAAAAAAATTACTTTTTGCTCTTTTTCAAGACCAAACAAATTTGCCCTAAATTTGTCTCAGAATTTGTTGTGCCTGAGCTTTATAATGTTTAATTTGGTAGTAATTTTATTATTTCACTGCTTCTTTTGAAGAAGTTCTATTCTCGTTTGGTTCAGAGTTAGATAATAGGAATATAGTTTCAGTCCGACCTACTTTGGACACTTCCATGTTTATTTCCAATCAATTTCTCATGAAACAATTATACCCTCATTTGATTCAAAGTAATATTCAAGAATAGCTGTTCTTGTAATATGAATATTGCCGCAAAATCCAAATAGGGTCAGTTTTTTACATTCCATAAACGACGTTGCATAATTGTGTTATACCTCTGGTTAATTGCAATCAGAAATTAAATTTATTATCTAAAACATTTATAGTTTATATTTATTTATTTATCGAAGCTTAATTCATAGTTATAACTTCAATTCATGGATATTTTAAGAATACTTATTTTATAATAGAAACCTAAAAGTTAATCATGATTATTACATCGTTATCGCAACATTCTTGCTATCATTAATTTTTGCTAATAAAAAAGTTATTCTTTATTCATTATTTATTATCAAATAACCTTAAACAATTTTTAATTGAACAAGTACATTTAACAATTATAATTTTAAATAATGCTATGGATCCACCATTATTCTAATAAAATTATGACTTGTAGGATACTCATCTACACAATTTTTCTCAAAAATGTCTTTTAAATTCTAGTGGTTTTGTATTTACGATTTTTTTTTTTTTTTTTTTTTTTGTAAAGTTGTATTTACGATTTTTAATAGATCTAATACAAAGAAAAACTGTAAATTGATACACCCGTGACAAATTTACCCCTAACTAATTTTTTAACCACGAAAAACTCCAAACTGATATACCTTCGACAAATTTATCTCACATCAATATATTTGTAATAATTTTACCATATGTTAGTTTTTTAAATTTTACTATCGAAATACTAAATTTGATGATATGTGACAGGTTGACAGGCATGTGGATTTAAGATATTTTACTCTCGGTTTGTCACAATTATATAAGTTTTGTGATTTTTTGTAGTATTAATCCAATTTAAAATAAATGTACTAGTTTAGGATTTTTGACAAAAAAAAAATCAATTTGTGGTAAATTTGACCAATTTTTGGTTTTTTGTGGGGTCATTTAGGATAAATTTGTTATAGATATATCAATTTCAATTTTTTCATTATCAAAAAATTAGTTTAGAAAAAATTTGTCATATGTATATTAATTTAGAGCTTTTCGTGGTATTTATGAATTTTTTTTTATGACCAGGAACCCGCGCCTGTCTGCAACGCGAACAGTAGACAGGCTCGGGGTAACAGGGGGTAAATCCTAAGGCGACGCTAGCGGAGAACCCATCACCCCGACGTCCCACTTAAGATTCCATGCGACCAGCGGGATTCGAACTCCCCTCCTCTCGCAAAGGATCATGAGAGCACTTATCCAACTGGGCTACCGCAAGCGGTGGTTGGTATTTATGAAATTTTTTTTTTTTTTGGTAAAGTGGTATTTATGAATTTTAATAACATGATAAGAAAAGAAACTGGGATTGGCTGAAAATGGAATTTTTGGAGGTGGGGCCTGTCAAAGGTTGGGCGGTTGAGAACGGTCGTCATCTCGATGGGTCCATCGAACGGAAGGAAAGGAATAAATTGTTTCTTTTTCATTTTTATTTTTTATTTTGTGGAAACTTAGGAACATAGCACATTCTAGAACTATGCTGATTCTCTTTATTTTTTCCACCCGGTCTTTGTCCCTAAACATAACGTCTTGTCCCGTGCCTACGCCAGTCGGATCTATCTCGATCGGCTCTTACTTTTATTTCCTGCTTAATTTTAAATCCCCATGGCTTTCGTACTTTGACTTTTCCTTAAAACGGAAACCCCTGAAAATTTTTGTCGTGCTCGAATATTAGACACGTATATTCACATGTGATTATTTTTATTTCTCCTCTTAATCTCTCTGAAATTTGAAAGATATTTATAAATTTTAAAGAGAACACCAAAAAAATTGCTTTTTGCTTTTTATTTAGGGCAAAAGTCACTAAAAAGCCCTAAACTTTTTTTTGTGATACTCATATGACATATTTACCTTTGGTCAAAGTTCTGTCAATGAGAATTATTAAAAAATCTATTTACATGAACGTCAAAAAAGCATAATGCTCACGTGACTTAAATAAAATAAAAACGACAATGTTCTGGCTTAAAATAATCTAGCAAAACCTTGATAAAAGTAAATGTGTCACATAGGAATTTTTTGTACAAATGTGCCATGATGGGCATAGTTTGGGATTCTTTTATGATTTTTTTTTTTTTAAAGTTTAGACCAGGATGTGCTGAATTGGTCTTAGAATTTGTCATGCTTAAGATTTATAATATGTTTAATTTAATAGTAATTTTATTCCCAGATTGCTTCCGATGAAGTGGCTCTATTCTCGTTTGGTTCGAAATTAGAGATAAGGAATATAGTTTCAGTCCCACCTAGTTTGGACACTTCCACGATCACTCCAAATCAATTTCTGATGAAAAAATTATTCCCTCGTTTGATTTAAAATAACATCAAGAATAGCTGTTCTTGTCATATGAATATTGCCGCAAAATCCAAATACTGTCAGTTTTTACATTCCTTATATTACGCTGCATAATTGTATTATAGCTCTGGTTACTTGGAATCGGAAATTAAATCCATTATCTAATACATTTATAGTTTATATTTACTCATTTTCTGAAGCTTAATTCTCGGAAATTTTAAGAATAGTTATTTAAGAAATTATGATTACTACATCATTATCACAAAATTCATGCTATCTTTAATTTTTGCTAATAAAAAAGTTATTTGTTGATCATTATTTATTATCAAATAAACTTAAACAATAATTTTTGTCATAAGTATATTTTATAATTATGATTTTAATAATGCTAAGGAACCAATATATATATATATATATATATATATATTTTTAAATCATGACTTGTAGCTTACTAATTTACACATTTTTTTTTAGAAAATATGTCTTTTATATGGATCTCGAATTATAATATAGTGATGATCATATTGTAATGGTATTCTAGAAATAAAGATATCATAATCATTTTTAAATTCTAATGGTTTTACATTTATGATTTTTAATAACATGATAAGAAGAGAAACTAGGCCTTGATTATATCTCGTCAAAGCGTAATAGGTAAATTTCCATGTAATTATGGTATTATGATCTATCGTGTAATAGAGCCAATATTTGCTGAATTATACGAAGACTTAACTATAAGTAAGCATCATGCATCTATTTATGCATTTTCTCAATCTACTCGTTATTACTTGAATCTCTTTGACAGTAGCACCACACATTCAGTATTGTCAATTTGTTTTTGCAATGGTCAAAGTATACTTGCTATCTTTTGCAATTTTTTTTGAAGTTTTCAAATAACATATTCACACCCTAGGTCATATTGTTAGCCCTAACATTTTCCTTTTCCATGCTACCATTCATCTTCTTCCTTTTTTTTAAAAATAATTTTAACCATACCAAAGATCGCTTATTGCTTTCTAATATCACTTCTCTTTGATCCCTTCTGAGATCCATTTCAGGAGCTTGCTTGAAGCGTAGATCCATGATTCGCAAATCTAGTGCATCGCGTGAAAATCAAAATCGACAAAATAAGGTTGTCTTGCTCAAAAGCGAACTCATTCCTCGTTATCATACATTGGCTGAAGGCGAAGAACATTTCTCGTGTTTGTCAATTCTCTAGAGACAAAAATTCATCACCTTAGCTAAATGTTTTTGCCAAATCGACATTTGTTGCCTTTGGCAAATCATTTGTTGTGTTAAGTTTATTTTTCGAGTTACATTGTTCATTTGTATTTTAGTGAAATTGCCTTACCATTATTTTTAATTATTCTGATATGTAAATATATCATCTTATAACCTTAAAAATTAATAACTTTATGGCATCATATATAAATAAGAACGACAGACAATTTCGCTACACCAAACCAAATACAAATAATATGTTCGGCAACATAATTACAAATTAAAAAAAAAATCGATCATTGTAAGTAATTGAATCCAGCAAAAGCCCTCCCACACAGACACAGTGCACTTGCTGAAGTTAATAAGTTTTTTTCTTTTTTATCATTAACTCTACGCTTTAAATATAAAACCAAACAAACGGAAAGCTCGAAAGAATGAAGGCGGGCAGCAGCCGCGGCTGGAGATCCACTAGCGGTGGCAGCTACCCGCCCCAGATCAACCGTGACCTTCTTATCTACTTGCGGCCGTGACGGGCCTGCGAGAAAATTTTAAGGCAAGAAATATAGGCTACGCAAACTTAGAGAGGGAGGGGGAGAGAGAGAGAGAGAGAGAGATGGAGAGATGGTTCTCGATTTTTTTAGGAAGTAGGTCTAGCTTTTGTATTTCAATAGTTTTGCTTATGTCCTAAGTATAGGTCTAGGCTCTTTTGTGGCCATGACCATGAGGACGATCGAACAAAGAGCCTAAAGGCGTAACAACTACTTCAAAATGACAATTCTTCTAGAGAGAGAAGGGGGAATCGAGAAGATCCTTTAGATGATTTTTGACGGGGAAATGGAAGAAATTGGGTTTCTCTTAAGAATTTATTTGATAAAAATTGTGACGTTTCTAAAATTATTTTTTAAAAAGTCATTTTTCGATATTTGGCTCAAACTTGAAAATGAATTAAAAAAACATTTTTTGCCATTTCGCATGAAATATCTGTTAATTTTCTAGGATAAATATAAAAAAAAAAAAAATTTTTTAACTTTTAATTTTGTTTATTTTTTTCCTTTTTCTTTCCTCTCCAACCTCACCTATCCCTCCAACGCCTCATTCAAATTTGGTCTGACTCCGTCCGCAGCACTTGCCTGGCCAACCCCACTGCGGAGCCTCCCCGCCTTTGGACCCGCCTCCCTCCCACAATCGCACCCTCATGACCACCGGCAAATGCGCAGACTCGTTGCCGAGGATCCCGGGGTTCGCTAGCGAGTCGGAGGAGAGACCCGATTTCTTTGCGAGGATTGAGGATTCCCGAACCCCGAGCCGAGGGAGTCGTCTCCGAAGAGGTGGCAATTGAACGCGGGAAGGAGCTCCGTTGGGGTAGCGGAGAGTAACATGGAGATTGAGAGAGAAGAAGGAGAATGGTCTCAAAAAAATGTGGGGAAATAATTTCCTCTTCAGTGCATTTGAAAATGTTTTTTTTTTTTTTTTTTCAAATTAGTGTATTTTTTTGAACCAAACGTCGGAAAATCGATTTTGTTTTATGTGGGCTCTTCCTTCTGTTACTCATCTGGGCCGATTTCTCATGGGCTTTAGGTTTCATTGGTCTTGGTCTAACGAATTGCGGTTCTGGCACGTGGAATGGGCTAGCGTTCATTTCAATTTTGGGCTGAAGGGTTTCAAAATCTGATGATATTGGTTTCTCCTCTTTATTTCTTTATACATTGGTTTGTCATTTATTATTCTTCATCTCATTATTGTTATTGGTTTTTATATATTTTTACCAAGAGTGCATGTTCGCTTCATCGATAAAATTTTAGGTGTCAACATTCTCGCTTTTGAAAAGGCCTGAAATTCCAATCAAGTTAATTTGGCTTGTGGGAATAATCAGGTTAATTCTCTCCAAACTAACAATGTCGACAAAAACAAATGGGACATATGACAAATAATGAAAATATTCCACTCTTAACCCCTATTCCAAATGTGGATAATGAAAGACCTTTTGTGTACTTCCATCTCCAAATATAGGAAATGTACCCCATAGGCTTAACTTGCCAGTTAATCATAATGTTGACAACCAAGACCTAGATCATGACTCCAGGGGGCAAGAATTTCGAGCTTATCCACCTATCTACCTTGAACCTAGGGGCAAGAAGGTCAGGTCTATCAATTTCTAGATATTTAGCAAATGACAAATATGATTGCACAATGAAAAGGTGCTGATGGAGGAATTGTTAGACTAGCATATAAAAAGCCACATCCCAATTAGGTTGATAACATGCCATACCCAAGAGAATTCAAGACTCGACTTCACTGCGTTCATCAATGAAGATGATCAATCGACTATTGAAAATGTTGATGGATTTATTGTCCAATGTGAAGAGGCAGGAGCAAATGAATTCTCAAGACTTAGGTTGTTTCATTTCTCTTTATAAAAAAATCATATTTACTTGGTATATGAATGTATCTTTTAATTTAATCCATACTTGGCATGAGATGGAGAGACAATTTCATCCTCAATTTTATATAATGATACCTAAGGTATTGATTGTTGATTTAGATAGAATCTATCAATATGATAATGAGTCAATTGAGCTATTTGTTGCTCGATTCAAGAGAGCTAGAAATGGAAGTCTTATTCCACTCTATAGGGAAAGAATTTATAAATTTAACTTTCATTGGATTAAAACTCAATCTTATAGAAAAATTCAAAGGCTATAATTTTGCCGATTTATTCCAATTGGCAACGAGAATATCTAAGTGTGAGCAACTACTTAAGAATAAAGAGGGCCACATGAAGACATTCACAAAACATGCATTTCATGGAAAAAATGAGTCGGACCTCAGCGAGCAAAAATCAAATTTGCTGACGACAAGTGGCACATGATGACTCCTGATTGATGGCTCTGACCTTCGAGACAGGAATGTATCATTTCTCGGATTGCAATGCCCAACATGACCATCATCTATGAACATGACATGAATTCAGCAAAACCGTTTCACAAATGCAATAAATCTTGAATGTTTCTGTAACAAGCTCAGGCTCTAGAGAAGAAGCAACAGACCTAAACTAGTTCCATATGGCAATACACAGCTGAGTAGACCAACAACAAGGGGGAATGAGATCACTACAGGGAGAAGAATAGCCTCTGGCCTGAGAACATCTTGACCAGGAAACAGCAATAGCTAGTATAGCTCAAAAGCCTTGAGAGGATGGAGTGTCTCAAAGCTACAGTTCGAGGGCCAACGACACGAGGTTGTGGACCTTGAAACTTCTTTCAGATGTTCATATACCTCCACAAAGCACATTGCCCTAGGCTTATTTTCTTATGAAGGTTCAATATAGTATGCTTTACAGAGCGGATCTATGAGTTTCTATGAGGACAATGTTTCAGTTGGTAAGTCATTGTTCAGGAAGTGTCTTTAACAGGATATCAGTAGTCCCACCCTGTCCATATCCGAAACAAAGATCTTACACGTTCAACACTATGCACGATAAAGCCAAAATGAAAGAAAACATACATATCTCGAGAAAATGAAGCAGATGAAAGGCACTGAAAATAACGTGACATCCTCGAACAAGCATAAAGTATCTGCTACTTCATGAAATGGGACATATTCCTAAAATGAATTTGTTCTAGACTTCATTGATTCTATAATTTTTATCTGCAGCAGTAGTTTCCAGAAAGAAACCAGCAACTAGAGAACAAAGGTTTCTTAGGACTCAAAAGAGATAAACTGAATTTTCTCCACCGGTGCATTTGCCTATGATATAAAATAACCAAGAGAGAAAGGATAGATTTCATAGCAAACATATACCGAACTCTACATCTTTGAATGGACTTCCATCAGCAAATATCATATTCTCACCAATGATAGAAATGCGTCTTCAGGGATACATTCAGCTGGAGAATGTATGAGAGACAGAGAGACGTAAAAAGGTAGGGCATTAGAAGACTCATTACCATTTTTTTTTTTTTTTTTTTGGTAGGGTTCGACATTGTGAATACAGCTGGTCGATCGGATGTTGAATCTTTCATGGCCTCTGGCAACTAAAGCAGTGCATGACGATTAGATAATACGTTAGAACCAGTAAGTTAGCATCTTAGTTAGCAAAAGATGAGTCTTTCTGCCTGAAAAATTCAAGTTGTGTTCTTGTGACTGTCACTTGCAAGAAGCTCCATTTTTTTTTCTTAAAATGTAAATGGGTTAAAAACATATTTAGTGCTTTTAAGTTTCAGCTCTTGTGCAATTTGGTTCTCTACCTTCTCTTTTGTTCAATCATATTCTTTAACTTTCTGGGTTTCTGCGATTTTATCCCGTAAGTTTAAATTCGTGCAATGAAGCACTTTAGCTTTCTTAATTTGCGCAATCAACTCCTTCCATCAAACGCTTAAACTAAACCATCAAGTCTATTAATGACATGGCATTACTTACTTAACAGAAAATAACATGTGACACTAATTTGGTAAAAAAGGGTGAAAAGCAAGAAAAAAGAACAACCTTGATTTGATAATATTAGTTATAGTGGGTGAACAAAGCACTTGACTGAACAAACCAAGAAGTTTAGAGGACTCGATTGCACCAAACAAAACTTGGAGGACGAAATTGCACAAATTCATAAAGTTAGAGGACATCATTGCGTGAAATAAAAGTTAGAAGACCAAATCGCACAAACTCTAAAACTTAGAGGACCAAATCTGTAATTAATCCATAGAAAATTGAGCATGGTCAACAAACATCAACAACGGTTCCTTTCTCTCTCACCCCATTAATAACCAACTGGAAAGGATCTAGAAGGTTTCAAATCATTTCTCTCCTTCCAAATGACACAAAAAGAGATACAGATTCTGCTTTCTTGGTTAATTCTTGGTTACAAAGAAACCTCCTCCTCACCAGCACCCGACCCTTTCTGTTTCAATTTTTCTGTGGTTAGAACTCTCTTCCAACCACTCTCCCACCACAAAAGGCTCGATTTTCCTATGGAAAAAGCAGGGTATCCGAATCTTGTGGCTTAACTAATCCTCACAGATATACGCAAACCATCTCATGTAGATATATTATGTAATTGTCTCCATCCATAGATCGGTGCAAGATTAATATGAGAGGCTGACGCCATGATATGGACGTGGATTGCTAGATCCAAACTAGGTGCTTAGCACTCAGCCAAACCCTAGAGATTAAGATGCTTTCTTCTCGTGATGAAATTTCCAAGGGAAAGGATTGCCAGTTTATGTTGAGTTCATGGAGTAGCTCCTGTAAGCTATCCATTTCACTTCCACTGTTAAGCCATACTGATGTATCCTCTACTCTGTTAAAAACTATGAGAATCATAAGGGAGGTCGAGCATTATGAGGTAGTGCTTTTTCTTTTTTTTTTGGTTGCTAGGGCACGAAATAATCTGTACTACAATCCAAAACATGAGTAGAACGTGATCTCCACTCCATTTGTCCTTCTAAAGGAGAATTATGCCCCGATAGCTCAAGTTGAATGAATGCTAGAAATCGTCTGTGTATAATACCCCTTCCAAATCGACAAGTACCAGCTTTCATCATCAAGAGACAACTTCAGAAGCTACTTACCAAGAAGAGCCGGTTACAACACCAGATTTTAAATTACTAAATGATATGTGAAACCAAATTCATTATGACCCTAAAGAAACCACTTTCAAATGCTTCCTAATCTTAAACCGCTGACTAGTCATAGGAAGAAAGACATGTGACAAGGAGGCAGGTTCCTGCTGAGTGGATTCCTGTAACTTGAAACCTGAAAGCAATCTTAAACAGTTTCCAGCTGTGCTGCTTTGCATTTGAAGTTCAGTACAGTAGGGATACAAATTTCCATACCCCAGATGTTTGAATGTCCTGCTTACAGAACCAAAGGAGACGTTTTCAAATTCGAGCTCAAAGGTCCTTGTGATAGTGCTAGTAAAAACGACTTGTCGATCAAAAAGGAATTGTGTTCACACGAGCCTGCTGAGCAGAGAAGTCAACAAACGCTATCTAGTAACCCGACCGAGAGGGAACGCATTGCCGACGGACAAAGTCAACCGTTTTACATGATATGTTTTTTTTAAGCTGGACAAGATGACTTGTCCAGTCTACAGCTGATCAATAATGTATTCGATGGGGCGATACTTTTCCATTGACTTTATAGTCATCCCATTGCCATCGATACATCATCAATTTTGGCCATTAGAAGAAGAAAGTAGAAGTTCTTCCAATGTATTCACGGGAATTTCTAAGATACACTAGTATATCATACCCCCAGTTTTTAAGGACTAGTTCCTAAAAAATTCCAACTTTAGGTCCAATCTCAATTCTATCTCGGGCCTTTTTATTGTTTAAAAGAAAAATTCCAAATTTTCATTTTAGTCTTAAATTTGCTTACGCATCCAAAAATTACCACTAGTTTTTTCAAAATTATTAAAATCAGGATCTGTTCGAGGTTTATTATTAGAATCGACGTCTTTGTCAACACCCTCCCTTTCTTATGAACAATATCAGCCTTTTTGAGGTTGATAATCTTGAAGAAACCTGTGAAAATTATGGGACACGTGAGCAGATTTTGGACTAAAGTAGAAGTTGGGGATTCTCTCTAAACAAAAGAAAGCTCCGGGCACAATTAAAATTGAACTTAGAGTTGGGGGCTTTTTAGGAAATTAGCTCCATTTTTTTCATGACTGCTTTAGACTTGGCTGTGATGATTCATCTTATCATGGTAAATTGATTTTACGATGAGTTTTCACGTTATCGTATTTAATTATCATGACTCGTCCTAATGTTGTATGAAACACCTAAAATCTACTGGTTGTCTGCCCCAGCGAATCCATACTTGCACGGATAATTTATGTAGAACGATATTACATATATTAAAATAAATGGGGTGGGAATAGTTCTGTCACAGCACAAATATATCTATCATTGCCCATAGACTTTACACGGGACGGGGACGAACAAGGCTCTAAAGAAAATTATGTACGCATAAGCTGCTGCGCAGAAAAGTCAATAACCGGTATTCCATAACCAATCGAAAAGGAACATATTACCAATGACACAAGTTTCGCATGATATTTTTAACATGATTAGAACGAGTTGTCTAGTCCACAAGTAGTCAATTATGCATTTGATGAGTATCCCTCTGTCGCTGATTAATCATCAATTTTGGCTGTTGAGCTCTTCCTATATATTCACGGGAATTTCCAAGATGTACTAGTACTACTCTACCACCACGATTTTTTGTGATTGTTCACCACTTGGTTATGATGAATCGCGATAATGTCTTAAATCAATTGTACAACATGTTACAACTTTTTTGTACTTAAATAGGACGACACGTCGTAGTGCCGCACTGTATACCTGAAGTATTATAGACATACCCTTACTAGTTGTCCACCAATGGCGAATCCATATTTGCATGGATCATCTAATTAGGGCTATACTATACATATCAAACTAAATGAGGGTGGGAATAGTCAAAGGGTGATGTAGCTTAACTCGCAGTTTTTTCTTTTTTTATGTTTTTATTTTGGTGGAGAGTCGGTACGTAGATTCGCTTTGTCATTTTTATCTTTTGTTTTCTTTTGATGTCAGAGTCGATAGATATCCTCAATCAAAATCAAAGAATTAAATCTTGCTATTGTCGTTTTGATTCCGCATTTAAACATTCAAGAAAAATTCTTTAAAGATGTAATATCTGTGAATGTTGTTCCACCCAAATTTCCAATATATGAAAACTATAGTAACTATATGTGACATCTCATAATTGATTTAATTTAACTAAATATGTAAACTATATAGGCAATGCTTTATGTACAAATTGATACACGTTTTGTCATTCAAAAGAATATTTCATATGAAAAATTGAGTTTTCGGCCAGTGAGTTTGATTAAAAGTGTTTGATAAATCACTTACTTGTTCAACGTAAAGGAAATTAACTCTATTACTATAGTATTATAGTCAACCTAACTAACAAAAATCAAATTGCCGACTTTTTAGTCATTTTAATTTTTTTTTTTTTTTTTATTCAAACCATGATATCCTAACTCATGTCCTCAAAGCATGTTTATAAGGAGCAGGCATGACTTTAAATTAGGAACCTAATCTCTCAGAATCAAGATTGGGCAAGTAGACTTAGAGGTTCAAAGCTCAACCAGACGGAGACAACTCCAATGCCACAGAACCCGACTTTGACACCTAGCCTAATGAGCATTTTTGAAATTCTTCACGGGAAGAAAATCTCACTTGAACTGTAGTTTACCTCAAGTGCTGGGATCCTTCAATGTCAAACCTCCCATCAGTTAGACATCGCCTTCATCTTCGATTTGAAGAGATATGGGTACAGTTCACATTTCTTTCCCTCTTCTCAGGCAAAAGGGTCCGTGAAGGAGAAGCTATTTGGCTTCTTGAAGAAATGAAAAAGGCGATGTCTTTCCCTTAAGGAATTGAGGGATTGTTTTGGTCATATAGTTAAAAGGGATCTGATGCAAAGTTCTTATCTGAATTATGGAAGGACTGCAGAACTCAAGTACTTAGATGTGGTCGAATATGTAATGGGAAGATTACAGTTTACTTGATTGGTAATGGAGTGTAAATTGATGGCTAGGAGGTGAAAATTGCCGTATATCCCTGCTGTTCAGTAGATTTCAGCAACCTTTTGGGGCCTGCTAAGTGAATTTTATTTTATTTTTGGTTTAAGCCATTGTTTATTTCCTCGACAACTCATGAAAGCGAATGCTGATGATACTTAGGTCTATATCATTATCATGATCACGAGACTCCTGTATTTGTATGGTATGTTGTTGGTGCAGATGCGTAAATTTGTCGTTTCATATTTATGATATAAAATTGATCATTCCTTTATACAATTTCCTGAATTTATTAACAAAGGCAATTATAAGGGATTTTTTCTGCGGGTACGTTTCATGCGAGTACCCATGCAAGAACGACTCGAAATAAGTGGCACGATTCTAGATTATTCTTGTTTTTAGAGAGTTCTAGTTTGGCGAGTGCGGAGCAGGGCTCGTTAGGAATAGCCTAAGATACTCAGGAAAATTCTCTTTGGATCATATACTTGACAATGGCCTTGAAGTAATTTCAAATCAAAAGGACTGTACCGACCAAATGCTTTTGAAGAAAAAAGAAGCGAGACTCAAGTCTAAGTCCCTAGAGACAAGCCCTTCCTTTTACTCTAAGATGCCAATCCTAACTATTTCGAATAGTTAACGTTAAGAAGAAGTTTTGGTCACATGGCAAATTGACAATGGGGAATGGTTCACCAAAGTGGTTATTTTTCTCACTAACTCTCATTCATTGATTATGTTAGAATGTCAAATCCATTGTCGAGCAATGTGTAATATTTCAACACCCCTCACATGCAAGTCAAATTTGGAATGGCATGGGAAATTTGACTATCGGAGGTAGATGCACTCGCGAAGGGGATAGAATCTAGTTCCAATACCATGATAGAAAATCTAATCCGAGAGCTTAAACCATTCTAATAGCGAGTCTCAAGTCAATTTTCTTTTTTCTTTTCTTGCCACAGCCTCCCATCATATTGTTTTGTATCTTTTTTTTATTTCATAAACCGTCTGTGGAAAGACTAGTTCAACTAGAACAGTTGTAATGACTATGCGTCGCTTTCAAGAAATCGTTGGATAGATGGATTCCTTATATAAAATATCTGCTTTCTTTGAATAGTTAAGTCCTTCTAGAGAGCGATGAAAAATTGACTCGCCTCCCTCTATACCAAGTCCACAATATAAAATGGATGTTTGGGGGGATCGATCAAAGTTACGCGAGACTTAGGTGGAATTGGGAAGGAACAACCCCATAATAATTGTGACTTTCAAGGACAAATTTGGCAAAAAACGACGGTTCTATACCAAATCGACGGACGAGGGAGTAAAGTAAACGCCGAGCCAGAGAGGTCCCAAACCATAGGACATCTAGCAAGCTTCTCGGATGTAGCACAGGAATAAGAACTAAGTGAATTACACATTATAAATGGGAAGAATGTCTCTATGGTATAATCTTTGTATGGACACTATTACAAAAGGAAAAAAATACCCAAAGTCGCTAGGTATTAAATGTAATCGTGTCGTCACTTTTTCAATTACTGCAATCAATTCCTAGACTTTTATCAAGCATACAAGTGAACCTTAGATCTGTGTAATTGGGATAATGTAGAAAAGTTCAATTTGAGGATGTCATGTATGCAATACTTGAGTGCCACGACGGAAATCTCTAGTAATGGCTATCAAAAGAAGTTGATTTAATTTTCCGGAAAAGTTTTTAGGACTTAATTTTATTAATCTGAAGGCTTAGTATTTGTTTGCATTTTATTCACGAGGTTCAAGAACTCGGATGACATTTCCTTAATAGCACTTTGTTATGTATAGCATTGCATAGCATTTGCATTCATTATTGGAATATTGTCTTAATTGAGGATTGTGTTTGTATTATCCCTTTTAAGTGTATTGGTGTAGTGTGTTTGATCCCCAGATGATGAGATATGTGAATTACATGATTTGTAATATGCTTATTCAATGATGACGCTGACTCGATTAAGTGTTTTTAAGCTTCTTTGAATTGAGAGAAAAGGAGCGGTTGAGATCCTGGAAGTATAGGGTGCAATGGAAGCTTAGAAGATTTATGTTGTTACATTTATTGGCAGTATAGGTTACGCTGACTCGATTAGGTAAATTTTGAGAATGAAATTTCTTTGAAGGATAGAATTGTAATACACATTTAAATTTTAGATGTAATTGATTAATTTTGTACTATTTACGTCAAAGTAGATCTTCTGGACCAATACGGCATCCTCAATTTGAACTTTTGGGTAAAGTTTCCTCAAAAGTTTAGGGGCTGCTTGTTTGTGTTCTTTTTTTTGGTCATGAACACAATTTCTATTTTTTTTGTTCCGAGGAACAAAAAAAGAACAAAAACGCATTTGTTTATGTTTCCGGGAACAAATTTGGAACAGAAATAAGAAACAAGAAAAACTTGTTTCTTGTTCCCGAACACTTTCGAGAAACAATTTTTCTCTTTCCTATTTTTTTCCTCTTTCTTTTCTTCTTCTTTTATTTTTCCTTTTCTTTGACCAATTGTCGACCTTGGCCATGGTTGGCGACCGACCATCGAGGGCCGGCGACCTCGCTGCTTGCCAAGCCACGGCAAGGCTTGGCCTCGTCGGGGGCCGGCGAGCCTAGCGAGCCTTGCCGTGGCTGGGTGAGGCCGCCGGCCATGGCCGAGGCCGACAACCGGCCAAAAGGAAGAAAAAAAGGAAAAATAAAATTAAAAAATTAAAAGAAACAAAAAAATTATATAAGTTTACTAAACGTGTTTCTGTTCTTTTCTATTCTAATAACATAAATTTTGTACGATTACCAAACGCATTCTTCTGTTCAAAAATTGTTTTCCAAAAAATAGAAAAAACTATTTCTATTTCAAGAACAGTTTTTGAACAAAAACGTTACCAAACAACACTCTTAGCTTCATTTGGCCATGGGCTAATAATAGCATTGGAGTGTCGATGACTCAATTCCTAACAATTGCAGAGCAAACGCAATTACTCCTCCTTCTAATATTTTCGTGAAGTCCATAACAATATTTTATTTTTATATTAAAGTGAATTGTGTCTGTTTTAATACGATTTCATGTGTATATAGTGATAATGACAAAAAAGATGTGACATTTGATATGAGTTATTTGAATAGTGAAGAACAATAGGATAGGTTAAAATTGTGAAGTGTGAGAATAAGTGTCACATATGTATTACGTTGATATAGCAATCTCTTGAACTCATATGAATATCTTTTTAAATAAAGCAGCCGGTCCAATATGTGTGTTTTTGTGAATGAATTGGGTGAAAGTTTGGGAAAAATTACTCAATTGGCTTTAAACCTATTGTATAGTTGCCAATTTAATCATAAATCTTTCAATTTGGCCAATTTAGTTATAAACTTATTGATGATTCTTCAATGTGTGACATAAATCTCACATGGAGATTCAATCAACTCCAACAATCCTACATAGTACAGTAAGCATTTGAGGTGGGCCATTGTTGATATAAACAACGCCACTAACTTTTTTTTTCCCTTTAATTTCCTTCTTGCCATTTATCTTCTCAAATTTCTTTTCACTATTCACCGAATCCGCAAAGAGTGAGTTTTAGTAAGCAAATCCAGCATGGGTCCTGTCGGCTATATTGCTTGATCAACACATGGATCATGTGGTAGTGCAACTTGAGGTTTGTGAATCTTGAAACATTTGAAGAAACTAAGGCTAGGTTTGGTGACTAGGATAAAAGTCGGGATATGATAAAAAATTATCCTATGTTATATCTAGTTCTTGTTTAAAACAGAATAAAATTGGATATAAGGAGATATGATCAACATATAATTATCTAATGAGGAAATGGGATAAAGGTAGATATAATTTACTATATTCATGGTATAAAAGTTTTTTTTTTCAAATAATAAACTTCTTAAAAATAAAATGAAAATAATAATTTAATGTAAATAGTATATGAATCCTATTATTGAAAAGAAAATTGAAAATGACAAAAAGAAAAGAAAAGGAATAGCGTCAACTTGAAAGCCAAGAGACGGGTTCAAGCAAGAGGAGAGGCTGAGGGTCTCAAGAAGGACCCAGTTTCACTATCGTTTTGTTTGTTTTTTTTTGAAGTCCCTCAGTTTCACTTGTAAAGGATGAGGTGGAGGTTAAGAGCGTGCTTGACAAAATTTCAGTTTCTCTATTTCTCTGTTTTTCTGTTCCCCAAAATAAGTTTGGAACATAAATCCATTTGGTAACGCAATTTTTTATTTATTTATTTCTGGAACAGATTTCTATTCCATAAATAGATTTGGAGCAGAATTCAGAAATTAAAATTTTTAGCTTTTTTTATTTTTGGAACAGAAATGAGAAATTAAAATTTTTCTCATCATTTTCTCTTGTTACTGCTCGTCGCCACTTGCCACCCGAGAGATGCCGGATGCCCGATGTTAATTGCCGCCCGCCCACCACCAGCCCCGGCCATCGGTCATTGACCGCCGGCCACTGGGACGTCACGCCGCGCCCACCACATTCTAGCCGCTCGTTGCCAACTGCCGGTCGTCGGGTGCCGAACGCCCATCGGTCGTTGGCCACTCATTGCCAATCGTCGGATGTCGGAGGCTCACCACCAACCACCGGATGTTCGTTGACAACCGTCTGTTGCTCACCACTGGTCACCAGATGTCGGCTGCCCGCCACCTGCCACTAGACTCCCGTCACTGGCCACTTGCCGCCGACCTCTTGTCGCCGGACTCTAAATGTTGGACGTCAGACATCGAGCTTCGGATGTGGGACACCGGTTGCCAATTGTCGGACTCTGGTGTTAGACTCCAGACTTTGGCCACCTGCCGCTGGTCACCGGACGTTGAACGTTGGTCGCCGAACGTCGGACTCCGGCCACCAGACGACGGTCATTGCCGCTCTTAGAAATAAAAATTTTATTCTTTATCAAACAAATTTTTATTTCAGAAATAGAAATTTTGAATTGTTATCAAACGTGTTACTTTACTTAGAAATTCATCGATGGAATAGAAATTGAGAAATCAAATTTTGGCCAGAAATTAATTTCTGTTCCATAAATTTTGCCATGTGCGCCCCAAGCTCCCAATCGTACTTAGCATGGCAGGGGAGATCTTGTTGTCCCCGTCGATTTGGTTGAAGACCTTTCGGCGCTCACCGTTGCTCATGTCCTTGAGGTTGAGGTTGGATCGCTCGCATCGAATTGGTTAAGGGTGAACATTATTGTTGGCTTAGAAGAAAAAGATGAATACTAAAGAAAAGAAAAGAAAAAGAAAAAAAGAAGAAGAAAGAAATAAAAATTCAAAAAAGTATCCAAAACCACATGTTTCGTTTAAATTCTTCCACATCAAATTATTAGCATGTCACGTATGATGGTTAGTGATAATTGGACCGATACATCATAATTTTAGATGAAAATAGTTGTAAGGACTATATAAAAAATTATTCAAAATCTAGAACTATATTGACAAAATTAAAAAGTTTTTAAGATTGAATTAACATTCAAATAATAGATTTAGGAATGATCAGTTTATTTTTCCAAAAAAGTTTGTGTGCCTATAACAACTTGGTACTACAAGGAAGGGATCGAATGCTAAATTAAAAGGCTTGAATAAGATTTGGCTCCTCGTTGGCCACAATTATGTTGAAGGAGCATCTGATCGCGATGGTAGATTGCTTATTCATTAAGTGGTATGCTTAATTACCAGTGATTTGAAGCCGGCCCCATTACAATATTTGCAACATTATGTTGATTGAAAAAGATAGGGGTAAGCGAGATCCTGTAAAGGTAAAACGTTGAACAAGTGAATTAGGGCACTTCTGACCCAAAAAAAAAAAAAAAAAAAAAAACTAGGGACCTTAGTGTCTATACGCTGAGAATTTGAGAGGCCGAGATTCTGTACATGTTTTAAACCTACAACACCTGAAAACTGAGCGAGGCAACTTCCTAAAAAGAGCACTGCAGCTTTGACGGTCCTACGGATGTGAGCGGTTTCCCAAACATCTTGTAAAAGTTGTCTGTCCCTTTGCCAGTTTGGTGTGATTGGCTTCTTTCTATACGTCACCAATGCGTAAAACGTATGTCTTAAGGACCTTCTCATGAGAAAGACAAACCAGGACCAGGACCTTGCTTGTTGGGTCTCGCAAACCATATCAACTTCGAAGAAGTAAAGCCATATTTAGAATTAACCGAATACCCGTTAACATTAAAAAGAAAATATAGCATGTAGAGTGTGAGGATATTTAAATATTAAATCACACAATTATCTAAAAATTTAAGATTTTAATATAATTGATCATGGTTTTACAAAATTTTACTTAATACCAGAACAAGGTCCTGAGTTTAAGTCCACTTGGCCCCTTATTAGCATATACATCTAAGTCCAGCTTACAAGTATTTTTTTTTTTTTGGGGGAGGAGAGTATTATGATACATATCTAAATACCCATATTTTATTAAAAAAATCAGTTATATCACAGCACCAATATATTTAAGGGTTGCACATGGAAAAATTTAATGATTTTTCCTATATAATTATTGCTTCAAATAAGAACTGCAAATTTTGCCTCACTGATAATTTGGGTCCCTCATGCCAAGTTTATCAATTATAAAAGAAAATTGCGTAACACATACGGTGCTGCTAAAAAAAGTCTATTAACATTATCCAACAGCCCAATCGAAAAGAGGACATATTACCGACGGCACAAGTCATCCGTTTCACGTGATATTTTTTAAGCACGATGAAATGACATGCCTAGTCTACAAAACAATCATTTGATGATGATAAGCTTTTCCATTAACTATATAGGCTCTCCCCTTGTTTTAGACTTAATTGCCATGATTTGACTCGTGGTATTACGACGTTTGCACTAAATTAGGATGCTAAATTTTCACCGTATCAGCGCAACAAACACTTCATTTTAGTGCCTTTTTTTGAGAGGAACCGGTGCACATGTTGCCCTTTTTTTTCCGAGAACTTGCAAATGTCTAAATTTGACATAAGCCACTTACATAAAATAACATTAGAAAGCATACAACTAAAATGGATAAATCCTAAGTGAAATTGATAACTCGTCGTATGTTTAATTGCTTCCTACATTATTCAAACTAAATATACAAAAGATATATAATAATCGATATTAAAAATAAAATACATTTTTAAAAAGTACATAAATAGAGCGAGGTGGCAATTTTCAAGGGAAATTTGTCCGGTCTGGAGAGGACCACCTTAGGGTGCAGATTCTCCATGCCATGTGCCCACTGCCCATCCCTAACGACTAAGCAAGTCCAGATCGCCGCAATTGCCAATTGCAAGGAAAAATGGATGCGTTAACCAAACTTGAGGGTCGATTTGGAGTCCATATCCATTCAGCATTGCCATTATTGTAGCTTTTAGCACTTAAAATGGAGTTTTTGACAGTATTGGAGTTAGAAATTGCGGCTGCAAAGAATATCTTAGGATTGGATAAGGTAATCGAGAGCACAAATATTTCAAAGATGGCTTTCATCAAATCATGACTTCTGGAGCAATTATATTTCATTTATATTCAAACCTCACTATAATAAGTAGAAGCCACTAAAAATATATTGGATGTCACTATCCCTTTCTGGAAAGAAAGGCAACGCCCTAAAACGGTTCTTTTGTTCTTTTATCTCTTCTATCTCCACCTCTCCTCTTTCTTGAATTTTTGTTAGCATTTTTATAGAACGGGAGTCGAATTGTACACATGTAACACTAGCGTCCCACCCCTCAATATCCTTACCACGCTTAGTGGCCCCTAAAGTGGTACTTCATTTGCTTAATAATTGTGGTTTTTCCTTTTTTCCAATTTAATTAGTGTCATTGGCATATGCAACGTCTTAGAGGACCACGGACAAATCATATAAGTTCGAATAAGGTTGGAACTTACTGATCGAGGTCAAATAAATGATGCCATGAAAAAAGGGTAAAATTAACTAATAATTTAGATTCCATTTATTTCACGAAAAACGAATGATCCGAAAAATAGTTTTTTGAAAAAAAATCATAGCTCAAACTACTTGAAATATTTATTCAATGAATATTATTTTCACGATCAACAACAATTTATGTTTAAATATTTTCATTAAATGTGAAATTATTTTTTCTTTATTCAATTTTGTAAATAATAAAAGTGATCATTTTTAAACAAATACTTTTAAAATTATTTATTTTTGGTCAAATAAGTGAAGCTTTAAGTTAAAGCAATTTTTGCTCATGCATTGCACTGGTTCGTATGAAAACCAATATTCTATTTGCAACCGCTTAATGCTCAAACCGGTCAACGACCAACATGTTCAAATGGAAGGAGTACCATAGAAATGTTTAAATTGACTGACATTCTATTGCAATTAATGTTGATTTGACCATGGAAAAAGCTGAAACTCATCCTGTGCAATGTGCTTCTAGGACCAGATTATTAAAAGAAACCCTCCTCCAAATTCCATTTGCGAGCATCCCTCAAATCTTTTGATTGAACCAAAACTTGAGAATGATTTGGATTCTGTCATTAATGATCATTTTAAGACCATGTGGAAACGTCATAGATTCCTAGAGCAATATTATACCCAAATTTGTCCACTGATTATTAATTTCCAAAATAAAAGTTAATACCATTAAACATTCCAAACACAATTTTTTTCCAAACTAATTTCGTCTTACAAAAAATCTCAAACTTATACTCAAGAGACATTTTCTTGAAATTAAATTTCCACTCATGAAAAATCAAAATTGGTACCCGACCCAAATCTTGCTATAGATTTGGACAGGAAGCACCATTTAAGATTTATCAATACAAATTTGTGATTTTTTGTGAGACGAAAAATAGTTCGAAAAAAAAAAGTGTCACGAGACACTGGTGTGAAATTTTAAAAAATATTAACCCTAAGAAGAAAAGAAAGTTACTTACGCTTGTAATAAATCTAATAAACTTCCTATCCAGCATCTTTCTCGTTTCGACAGAAGATTAAGAAAAAGGATATACATACATGCTTCTTTTTCGATGGCAATAGATGATTCTAAATCAGACAAGAAAAATAAAAAAGCAATTCCACTCGGACACCCGCAATGTAAAATTCAATCGAGAACAGGGGCAAACACGTAACTCCAATCACTTGTCGTTGCTAATGTGTGAAAGCAACGCACTCGCAAACCGGCCATTTTTATTTGTACACTAAAAAAATTATTGTATGTGTCGGACTGTACTTTGTTTAATAATATGGACAATCAAAAATAAAAAATAAGAAAAGTTAAGTGAAAAGAAGGAGAAGAAGAAGAAGAAGAAAAATAAAAAGAAAAAAACCCAGAGAAAACACAAAAATCAACGGGAGCAAGACGCGTCCCGTCGTAGAAACCAGATCACCACCGTCACCTGAGTCAACGTCAACGGCCAGCGTCCAAATCAACGGTTGTGGTGGTGCGCTCTCCCGAAATCCGCTAGCTTGCGCGACCGGTTCTTGCCAAACGACGACGCCGTGGCGAGGTGCGGCTTCGCCGACGCCCTGCCGATCTCGCCGGAGTACCCCGCCTCCGGCGGCATGCACCCCTTCTGCCTCCGGTTCCGGCTGGGGCTCGCCCTCACCAGCGGGCTCAGGCAGAAGGCGAACCCGGACACGTTCCTCGAGTGGCCCGGCCTCGGCCGGGTCGCCGACTTGGGGGCGTAGGAGGGGGTCACCGGCGTCCTCCGCCACCACGGCGGCGACAACGACGTCTCGGAGGAGCACCCGTTGCCCCGCGGCGACCGATCGCCGCCGGTGTTCCCGTCGGAATCCTCTCCCAGCGCCGGCGACATCCCGCGAGCCGGGATCCGAGAGGGCCTCCCGCATCGGCCGTCGACCGCGGCGACAGTGGAGACTTCTTCGAAGGAGGACAGCCTCGATTGCGCTCTCCGCCGGCCCGGGAGGAACGAAAGCCACGACGGCGAAGGGGAGGCGCGACAACCCTGGGATCCGCATCGGAGGAGTCCGGATTCGGATCGGAATCGAGCTTCTCGGATCTGGATCTGAACAGATAGGCGAGGAGGGAGAATTTCCGGCTCTTCTTGTTGTAAGACCTATGGGAGGCCAGCCCCCGCCCCCGCCCCCGCCCCCGCCGCCGGCGCCGCCGCCCTCCGAGGCCGCGCTGTACGTAGGGGCGACCTGAGGCGTGCTGTAGAACCGGTGGTGGGGATGGTGGTGGGGGTGGTGGCGGTCGTCGTCGGATTTCCGGCGAGAGACGTAGGGAGACACGGAGCGAGGGAACGAGAGGGGGAGGAGGAGGCTGGGCGTCGGATTTACGGGGCTCCTCCGCGGCGGCGGCGGCGGCGCGGTGGGCCAGAGCCTGAGCCTGAGCCTGAGCGCGAGCCTGAGCCTGGGCCTGGGCGGCCATGAGGGCGAAGAGGCGCTCGCGGAGGCAGGAGGCGCAGACGCCGGCGCCGCTGCTGAGGTCGCCCGGGTGCTTCTTGCACTTCATCTACTCCGCCGCGCAAAAGGGTCCGCGTATCTTAATCCCGTATCTCTCTTCCGGCGGCGGGCGGCGGCGGGAGGCGGCGGGTGGCGGGTGGTGGGTGGCGGTGGCTCTTGTTGAGTGGGGGGTGAAAGTGGTGGTGGTGGGATTGGAGAGGGATGGGATGAAGGGAGGGAGGGAAGGCAAACGAAAGTGAGGTGGGGCTCGGCTGTCTTTTCTGGTTGTTGCGCGACTTTTCTTTTTATTTTCTTTTTTATTTTTTTTTGTCTGAAAATTCGAAAATTAGAGGAGGATTTTGAGCGTGGGACTAACGACCATTTCTCGAAATGGATTTTTTTTTCTTCTATATTAAAAAATGCGGTGCCTCGTTTCTTTCTAGGAAAGTTTTTATGGTGTGAATTTAGAATTTTTTTTTGAAAATGCGGCAATTTACATACATGTCGAGAGAGGGAGAGAGCGCGACCGTATAAAAAAGGGAATAATAAGCTACGGCGATTATCGGACTGATTCCCTGCTCGTTCGTCCGGCTGGGGGTGATCTATTCTTTTTTTTTTTTTTTTTTTTCACGAAGATGATTACGTCCTGAAATATTTATTCCCCTGTAGCAAAAGGTCCTAAAGATGTCAACATTTTTGTGCCATGCTTGCTTATGCCGACTTTTTTTTATCAGATCACTTTTTTTTCAAACGATTGCTTGGATGCTGATTGTAATTTATGCTGTCGGAAATTTAACGTGACCATGCTTTATTAATTGAAAAATGATTGCGTGACGGTCTTTAATGTACCGTGAAGATAATAATCTATTTTGAATCATAAAAATCAAATCACAAAATAATTATAAATTTTCATGGGACCAAATTCTTCAAGAATTTGCGACTTATAATAGATTATTCTCACGGTACTCCAAATATTCTTACACTAGCAAAACCCTTATTAATTTATCCGGCTGACGTCACTTGCCGGCATGTTCAGTCAACATATAGACCCCCTAAACAACGTCATCTACGGCATTTGCTCCAAAATATAAATCCTAAATCACAAATTGAAAGAAATTCCCCAATATGAAACCCTGACAGCCAATAAAACCCAAAATCTCGAAACTCTAATTTAGTTTGCCCCAAAATTAACAGCTTAATCTTGCAAATGGATGTCAGGGAGGCTTTAAACATGTCACCTGAGCTGCTTGTCAGGGATAGGTCTTCAAACGAGTGCAGGCCACTTCAAGCTTTCTCGGCCGAGAAGCGGGTCGAAACGGAGCAATGGTGACTACGATGAGAATCGACGGTTCTCTGCGATCGTTGATCGTTCAACTGGTAAGGTTCCTAGTGACGCGTGCTAATGATTCGAAGCCGGCAGAGGAGGATCGAACGAGCTGGAAGCATTTCGAGCTTTCTAGCAATAAACAACTCTGAATTGAGCCGCTTCTCCATCGCTTTGGGACGGCGACGGTCGGTAGTGGCTCTAGCGGCTTGAAAATGGTGAGGAAGTCCGTCACCAGTGGCTGACGCTATTGAACGAGCTTCAGGGGAACCCCGGAGTCTTCGAACCTTCTTCATTGAAAAACAGAGCAAAAATGGGACGAACTGATTGCGGCTCCGGCAACGACTAGTGAGGGTGGGGAGCGGCAGGTGGTTTCGATCTATGGCTAGCCTGAGACATTGGCAACTGGTATGGATTAATGGTGGTCGCCCGCGTCTCTGCTCGTACTTGGTTGGGCGATGCCTTCAGGAAAATGGCCGTGGCGGCATGGTGATCGATGGTGGCCGTGCATGGGACGACGGTGGCTTTGCGTGGCTTTGTAGTGGTTAGGAGCGAGTCGGAACGGCGGATGGTGGCGTCATTTGTTGGCGAGCGAGCAACCACGACGGTGAGCGTTGAATGACGGCGTTTTTCACCTAGGAGTGTTATGGAGAGAGCCGGCATAGGACCGAAGTCAATGTGGAGAGAGCCAAGGAAGAAGATCGAGTCGCTCAAGACACCAAATTCAACATTGTTGAGCCGGGATAACCTCCTCTTTGGACAACCCTAGATTTAGGGTCACTGGAGCGCCACGACACCCTCACGATGATAAGGAATTGAGGTCACGGGGGGGTTGTAGGAGGTTGTGATGCAGCTTGTAGGTATGGGTAGTGATGGGTGAGTGCTGGTAAAGTTGTGGTCGACTAGTCTATGCACATGAACGACATGGAGCAGCGAGGGCGAAGTAGGAAGAAAAGATAAGGAAAAAAAATGATGTGGAGGGAGAGGAGGGAGAAATGGACACATGAAAATGTCACCTGGACTGGTTTTTAAAAAATGCTAACTTTATTAAAATTTTAATTATAAAAGTCACGTAATTTCTTTTTGTCAGAATTTATTGTTAGAGTTAAGTGATCTTTTTTTTTTCTTTTCTAATTTGACATTGAAGTGAGCCAACGAATTTTTTTTTTAGTACTATAATAAGCATTATATGAAACTTTTGGTATTTCTAGTGTCCTTATGTGGATGCTTTTAAATTGAAAAATGTGTAACTTTTGGTCCAATCAAGTCTTTCTATGAATAGAAGAAAGCACTTCAGGTGAATTGAAAAGGGTATAATTTTTGAAGATTTAGATGATCGAAATAAAAGTTTAAGAATTTAGGCATATGGAGTTGACAAGTTTTTAACAAATGTTAGGACGATTCACTTTTTCATTAATGGGCCTCGATAAGTTGTATTTGTTACAACTTAAAAAATTGATTTTTCTTCAGAATACTGAAGCGTTAATGTCATGGGTAGTCCATGGATTTTTCTCAATGCTTGGTGTATTGTTTAAACTCGTTTTCTCCAAGTTTTGTTCAGGGTCAGGGGAATTGCTACTTTGGCCATCAAACGTTGTAAGTCTATCGTCTAATGTTATCGGTCAATTTCGACCGAAAAAACAAAATGTTATCGGTCAACCCAAATGCTTTCACATGTTCAGATTCGTACTTCTTCCTCATTTTCCAGTACATAAGCTACTTCCCCTTAAAAAAGCCTCTACAACTTTAAATTTATCGCCAATTGCTACCTCTGCCTCCTGAAGTACAAGACACGACCGCCTCAAATTTGAGGCGTTGCGGCTTTTGGCCCTCGAATCTGAGAGGACGCATCCTGGCCTAGGACGCTAAGGCATTGTGATATGATCTCTAGGGTAATGGATTGTAGGTTGGGGCTGGTGACGAACGACAACGAGTTGGGGAAGAAGAAGGAAATGGTGGAAGAAGAGGAGGGAGAAATGGAAGAAAAGAAGAAATGACGGGAAAAAGTGACTTGGCAGTCGACAAAAGTTTAGAGGTCCTGTAATGCTGACTTGGTAGCCACATTAACACAAGAGCACGTGATTTCATTCTGTACTTAACGAAAGGATAACATCGAATTTATTAAAAAAATTAAAAATTAAATGAACAAAAATAAAATTAAGGAATTAGATTGAACATTGAGTCTAAATTTATAAATTATGATTACGTTTGGTAGTCAAAATAAAATTCAGAATATAAATAAATTTATCTTGTGCTTGGTATTTTTTATGATAGGATAAAGTTATATATAAGAGAATATACTTAGGATATAAATATCACATGAGAGATGTGAGACGAAAAATGGATAGGATATTTTATATTTATACTATAAAACCTATATTTCAAAAATATGTTCAATCTAAAAACCTTTTTAAATTTCGAAAGATTTTTTTTTTTTTTTTCTAGAGAAGCTCCGTGCACCGACGGTTGCGGCGAAATAAACCTTAGGGAGGCACGTAAGTCACCACCACCTTTCGTGTTCCGGGTAAGTCACTTTTGCGATGTTCGGAAATCGAACTCCTCCCGTTGCATTAGGGGGAAAAACTCGCCGCCAGCAATGCCGCCCAGGTGGATGATAATTTTGAAGGACTTTTAATAATGCCCTTATTACAACAAGTACAATCCATCTCACGTTTTTCCAAGTAACCTTTCCATTCAGGGAAAACAACAAAAGGGAAAGATACAGCATCGATTTTACTGGACTTTACTGAAAGATATATTTGAAGCAGGTATACATTCAACAATCATGAGCTCTTGTTCTTAATATGATGAGTTCTTGTCCTTAATTATGACGAGTCCTTGTCCTCTTAATTATGAGATCTTGTCCTTAATTATGATGAGTCCTTGTCCTCTTAATTATGAGATCTTGTCCTTAATTATGATGAGTTCTTGTCCTCTTTATTATGAGCTCTTGTCCTTAATTATGATGAGCTCTTTTCCTTTCAAATGAAACATGTCTAATGACACTACTAGCTCTTTACAAATTTTTGCCTCTTCTGCCGGGACTTGAACCTTGAACTTGGGCGTCCAAACCCCACTCTCCCAGCCGCTAAGCGAGACACTTCATTGGCACTTTTTTTTTCTTCTGTCTTTTGTGCAATGTTCTATCGACTTTTTGATTGGTTTTGGAATTTTTAGTAAATTTACAAATCTTTCCTAATTTTTTAATTGTTTCGATTGGGTAACCTAATTATTTAACAAAAAGTCTAAATTATCTTTGTACTACAGAAAAAATTTATGGTTCAATCGGGACAAAACCTTCGGTTTTATGAAAAGAATGCTCCCTCAAGTTTTTTTTATATCTATTAGTAGCGCATATTCTAGTCCTACTTGCCTTATTCTTGATATACATATTTTTCATTACAATAAGAGGACATTAAACCCTAATTTGTTTAAAATTTAATTGAACCAATTTATATATAGGTGATAACACTACACGTTTAAAAAAAATCATGGATTAGATAATGCCGCTTTCTTGGAACAAGATATGTTAAACAAGCCCGTTTTAACAGTGATTGAGACACGCAATTATGAGAAATTCTCCAATTAGTCCTTGACTTATTGTACAAATGTCTATTCGGTTCTATTTTTTTAAAACTTTGCTAATGTAGTCCTAAACCTTTATTTAAATATTAAGTATAGTCATTTTAATCAATTTTTGTTCGAAATCGCAAACTTGGCAATGTACCTCATATAACGGTAAGAGATAATTGGATTGTCACGTCAGTAATTTCTATTGAAAATTAATTGAAAGGATTATATTATAATTTCATACAAATGCTTAGAACTAATTTTGCACAAGTAAAAACTTTAAGACTAAATTGACATCCATATAATAGGTTTAACACTGACTAGGTAATTAACCCCATGTAATTAATAGGTCCTTGTTAGAGAAGGATTCGCTGTTCTACTAATAAATTTATGAATGAGGGACAAAACCCATGCCATCTTAATGTATTGCCTAGACCAATTGCAACGGGAACAATCCCGACGTGAACGCTGGAAGTGCCCCACCACTATACCTAGGTAAGTTTGACAAGAATGCTCACTAGAGGATCATAACTTAGTAACTTAAGAGAGTGGATGCGAGATTGAAGGAGAATCACCATGCGAGTATCCTGCCATTGGGCTAGAAGAAACCCCTCTAAGATGTGAATAAAACCTGAAGTGTATATGCTGAATTCGCGACCAAAAGAATGTCGTCCTATTTAAGAAAGGCGGAGCATGTTTTACTGGGGATGAATTTATTCACATATCAAAATGGAGCTCCTCCTCATGGAAAATTATCTCTCATATCGGATCTTGCGCAAAAATTGTGGGGCTTTATATCTAATTCTTGACGTGGATGGGACTGGATTGAAAAGGTAAATTTAGTTTGATATGCGAAAACCGATCCAATAGATCATCTTACCTCACGCCAAGGGAGTAATAAAGGTGGAGCATTGCAGGATGTCCGTTTGAGTCCAAAATTATGTAACCCGACAAAAAAGAAAAAAGTATTAGAAATTATGTAAAATGGCGATAAAAGAGGCACGGGATGATAGCATTAGGAGTTTCTAAAGTTTGCGCTGGTTTGCTAATTCAGTCCTTAAAACTTCTTTTGTTCTTGCGGTTCGGTACCACGATGTGTTCCCGAATGGCATTTTAATCATTTGGTTAGGTCTGCACGTTTTTTATGGACAGGAGGGATTTGTATATGGCAATTTAATCAAAATTAATTATTTAGGATATATTTTGCTAGAAATGATTGCTCGTGTTGTTTACAAAAATAAACTATTGAATAATATTTTTATTATCCATGAAAATATCCCAACATCTTTCGTCAACTTATTATTTCAGATGATATAAGTGATTATTTTTTAGGAAATATTTTTTTAATAATTTCTTTTTCGTGAGACAAACGGAGCCTAAAACAACCATAAACTTAAAAATACTCAAATAAGATTTTCTGTCCAGCAAAACACAAACACACCTAACGGAAGTCTTGTAGTGCAACAAGTATACAAGTTTTGGGCAAGTGCGCGGAAAAAACACTTCGAGCCGGTGCCGGTCAAAACAGGCGGAGGGAAAGGTCCATAGAAGACTTTTTGAATCGGGAACTACATTAATGAGGCCGACTGACTCTTCGGTCTTTGGATCTCACGGAGAACGATGATGTCTCGTACTGCTTCTTGGATCCATCGTAGGTTTGGTCGACTTTGACTCAGCTGGGGGAACTCAAAACGTTACCACCGTCGCCATGGACGATCTCATGAGCATCCGTGTTCGGTTTGGGATTTTCGAAATTGTCCTGATGGATCCAGGAGGAGAGGGTTAGGAACGAGACGCGAAATTTCCTTGAAACCCTAGTGAAAAAAGGGCGGACCTCCAGTAATTTTCTGGTCAAAGTTATCAACTTTTATGTGTGGGGTTATGTTGTTATCGTCATATTGACAAACTAACGCATGTGAGAACCGGTTCGGATAGACGTTGCCGTTGTTAATTCAATCCCCCACGACTGCATTGCTTTATGCATGCGGACAAACATCGAGTCACTTGAAAATTAATATGGTGGAAAAGAAAAGCACGAGTCACGGCTCGTAGATACGCACGAGGCGTTCGAAGAGATGTCTCTTGATTCGTCGCTAGATATTGTCAGATCATAAGTCCTCTGTCGTAGCTTATCGTATTGGCCCATGGAAATCGCTCTCGTCACATGAATGCAGTCTCATTATTGCTAACCGGAAAAACTCAGCCATTGTATTCTCGGCCCCAGGTAAACACTCAAAGACTTGGGCAGTTTTTGGGCGTCAGCGTCAACGATTCCGGACGAGTATTATTAAAAGCTAATATCAGGTCGGACGAAAATAAAGTGTATGGAAAATGAAAAGCCAGGTACATTGTCCCTAAATGTGATAAACAGTGGCATTTGGATGGAAGATTACATTTAGATTGCTCTTGAGGTAACCGCGAGAAAAGGAAGAAATTGCATTGGCTAAGCAATTGAGATTATTATTGTATTTGTTATGATCCCACATGGCAGGATCTCAAAAAATGTTTATATAAAGTAAAATCACACGTGGATGTAAGGTGTTTATAAGTCCTTATTAAAAGGGGAATGTCGTGGTTTGGGCAAATTTTTAGGACAAGCTGTCATCCTTCCGGCCAAGACAGCTCGCCGATGTTTAGGCCGATCCATGTTCTGCAAAATTGTCGCTATTGTACACAGCCAAAATGCTAATGGATCCACCAGCTACTTGGCACGAAGAGAGAACGTTTCCACATGACTATGAGCATGGGAGGCATTTCTACAAAATCCATGAAGATCCAATCCTCGATGGTTGGACCCAGTAGGGTCACAAGAGAACAGATCTTGGTCGTTTGCTAAAAACCTTTCGAATTGTTCGTGCGGTGACACACTATTTTATAAAGGGATTATGCGAAAATGTATTAGAATACGGTATTTTTGTGAATTGATGTTCAACCATTGTAGTCCAACGAGATGCAACCAAGGAGCATTGTGAGATGTAACTATAAGATGGTTTCGAACTTGCTTCACTTTTTCAAATGCCGGTTTTCACAGGCAATTGGTTTTCTTTCCTTATGCAATGTCATGACGAAGTAATAATAATTTAATAGCTTTAATTGAATGACACAACAAAATACTTGACATTGTTTTCTTTTATTTATTACTATACAAAATAACACTAAATGAACATTTTGTATTTAACATTTTTTCGACCCAAAAAATATTTTGATATTTCTTTCAATAATTTCAAAACGCATTTGTTCGAAAATCTAGAAAAAGAAAGAGAGAGAGAGAGAGAGGGGGGTTGGTTTGGTGGAGATGGCGTTGGTTGTTGTACCGAGAGGACGATCAAAGAATTTCATTAGGCGCACTTTTCAGTACAAAAAAAACGGATTAGTAACTTCTCGCTTTTGCCAATTTGTCCTTTTTCTTTGGTAAGTTAAGCATCTTCTTATGACTAAATCACATTTCAATCTTATAATAACATATAGACGAGGGCAAATTAAGAACATTAAGAGCGATATGGAATGGAAAATCAAAAGTCGTGTCATTACTGTCCTGTATCTCTCGGGGAAGGCATCAATTCTCCCCTTTTCTTTGTCACCTGGAGGCTGTCTTTTTCTGCATCGTGCCCATAATTTGCCGGTTAACAGGACAACCTGGAAGACCGAGGAGCTCTTTTGGACGCGTTCGATGCACTTCTCAAGGCGGAGGGATTGTCCTTAAACAAAGGCAAAAATTGGGTCGAAAAGGGCAAAAGAACCGCAAGAGAGGCCTCGCGTCGAGTTAAAAACGTAGGTGGCCGACCTTGGGGGCATCGTTGTACACGGTCTCCCGGCTGTTTGTGCATTGTAGGGCTGTCCTTTTTTGTCCGCAAGCTCTTCTTATAATGGGATGTTCCTTGAGATGTAATAGAATATGATGGCATTCCAAGTGCGATGTTGTGATTGATTCTTGTATTATTATATAGGTTCTCCTCCTTTTGTAAAGTTAATTGGCATGATGTTAAATGAGTTGCGTATGTTTCACAAAGTCATCAGTTCTATTCTGTAGCAAGTGGATCTCTGAACAACTTTTATTGCGTTGCCTAACTGTGACGGAATTTGTAAGGAGCAACCTTGCAGCCACTAACGTCTTGCAGGGGTAATGACAAGGCGCCTGCTAGTAGGGGTGTGCATTGGACCCGGGACTGCCCGGACCGCCGGAATCGACCGAACCGCCCGAACCGGCGGTTCTTGAGGGAACCGGGTCTGGTTCCCCTGGTCCAATTGTTGAGAACCGGGTGGGAACCGGGTCCGGTTCCGCCCGTGGGCGGATCCGCCCGCCCGCCCACCCGGACCGGACCGGTACTATTTATAATTAAAAAAAAAAAAAAAAGTCGCTAACGAAGCCCCCTGCCCCTAATTCGCGAAGCCCTAATCGCGTTTCTTCTTCAACCTCCGACTCTCTGTTCCTTTCCTTCTCTTCGTCTTCGATTCCACGGTTCCACTGGTCCCACCCCGAGTATCCACGCCGCCGCCGTGCTCCTCCTTCCACCGTCCGCCCCTCGCGCCGGTCACCACTCGCGCCGCCAACCGCCGGCTCCTCCGCCCGCAAGAACTCTTGACCGAGCCGGCGAGCCCCTTTTCCGTCACTCAACAAGGTAAGAAGCGCTTAATTTGCTTCTCATCTCTTGATTCTCTTAGATTTCTTCCTCGTTTTGATTATCTCTCCGTTCTTCCTCAATCTCTTCTCCTCGTCTTCGATTCCTCACCAAGCATTCACGCCGCCGCCTCCGCCTCCGCCACCGCCCGCCTCGCGCGGTCGCCACTCACCACAGCCCGTTGCTCCTCCGCCTCGCCGCCGCCCCCTCGCCATAAACCCTCTGAGTTCTTGCTTTCCTCACCACCAAACCAAAGGTACAAACAAGTTCGTGCGTGGCGTTCCGTTATTCCGTCAATTTGTCAATTCCCCGTCGTTCTAAAAAAGTGAGAGTTTGGTTGTGTTTAGAACTTTAGATCCACGTAGCAAATTTGAGGGTCGTGCGATTTTGGGGTCTCTTGAATTGAGTTACAAGTTGCTTATTTTTGGCGTCAAAATGGGTTCCATGGATCCACCCAACAAACGGGTGGATCCTGCCTGATTTTTCTAACCGGTCCTTAGCGGCGGTTCTGCCTGATTTTAACTGGTCCTTAGCGGGCGGTTCTGCCTAGGTCGGGAACCGCCCGCCCGGACCATGCACACCCCTACCTGCTAGGGGTGTGTAAAGGAACTGAGAACCGCCCGGACCGCCTAGAATTAGACTGGACTGGACCGGAACCGATGGTTCCCAAGGGAATCAATTCGGTTCCCGATTCTACTTTATTAAAATTGGTGGGTAAGCATGGAACCATTCACCATTAAAAAATGTATATATCTATAATTTTAAAGAAGAGTTTCCAACAAAAAAATTTAAGAAAAGAAACCCCTAAAATCCATGAAACTCAACACCTAACACCCATTGATTAAGTGCTCATCTCGTCTCATTCTCATTTTGTCTAAGTTGTCTCTCCATCTCTCACTAACGATTTCAACTCTTAAGCTCAACATTTATTAACTCACGACCTCAACTTTCAACTTTCCATATGAGTTTAATCATTTTATTAATATTGCAATCAAGAATAGGGAAGTTCTTTGTTATTTCTTTACTTTGGCTTATAGGAAAATGTTGCACTGAGTGCGTGATGCTTGCTAGGGCTGGTTCCATGGACCCACCCATGAACCAGATTGGATCGGCAGTCCGGCTCATGAGTGGATTCATGGAACCAACAAATGGTTTTCAATTTCACTTTTTTGGAACCGATCCTTAGTGATTAGTTCTTAGTTTCAAAGTGGGAACTGCTCACTCGGATCTTGCTCACCCCTATCGCTTGCCAACCTCATGCCTTTGGATTGTGAATGATGCAAAGTAGCCTTGGCTCAATCTAAATATTTCGCAGCTCATGTATATTAACTTTCTATCACTTCTTGAAAAGGTTGGGATGATGAGCTCACTAACTTCGAATTTTTGGATTGCAAGTGTTGAGGATTGACTACTGCAAATTTTATGCCTTGAATAGAAGTAATTATAGTTCAGATAAGCCAAAGAAATCCTAAATTTAACAAGCATAACAAATTCTCTCTCTCTCTCTCGCTTAGAAGAAGAGCCTTCCGTGCAACTGAAGCCCATCCATCCCTTCGGCTCCACGGACTATTTTATGCTTTGAACAATCACTCTTTGCTTACTTAAATGAAGTATTTATGTTGAGTTATATGGCTAAAAAATTCCATCCCGAAGAAGTGTTTAGCATAAAATGAATCACAATTAATTTCTAATATCTACTTGGTTTGATATTAGATTTTTGTCCATTAAGATCTATTTAATCAGTTATCCGTTGTTTCATCCTTGTATTCCTATAAACCAACTCCGCGAGATCTGTTAGAACGAAATGTTGCGCAAAGCGCAGATCGAACGACTAGTAGAGTAGTAAAAACTAAGATGTAAGTTTCCTCATCGCTCCAACTAAAAGTAGATAAAAGCTAATGACAAACATTGACGGCAGGCGAGGACGCTGTGAAATTCTGCCCAGCCACGCATGGCTATGAATTGTGTTCAGGCCACACTTTATGATGTAACTCATCTCATTTCTTCTCATCAACTTTCAGCGACTCATCGAGGATTTCGAGGGACACAGAAACAAAGAAAGTAAAGAGGGAGACCACGAAGAGATGACCAGCCAACCCTCCATTGAAACTATTGCAATTTGTATTTCCAGCATGAAAATATTCACACGGGTATGTAATTCAATAGCATTGCAGCTCTCTATATTCTCAACATAAATGCAAAGACCCAAGAAATCCCGACTCTATCGGCAAAGGTCCTTTCTTCCACTTCGAGAATGGAAACAGACTTCAATTATATCACAATACTAGTACTAGTCTGAGTCATTCCAGGTTTAAAACATCAGTACCTAAAGGCTAATCAGACGAATCCTATGTATGAGGACAAGCAAAAACAAAACCGACCAAAATCTCCATGCTATGAAAAGGAAATGAGAATATAAACTTACAAGACACTTCAAAATGACAAAGGAAGCATATATCGAGACGATGTTCAGCAAAGATGACATGCTCAGGCGTGAATCTATCAACAGGCACATCCTCCAGACTGCTGTTGTGACTGAGACGCATTTGGGTTGGTAGACTTAAGATTGACGTCAACCATGTCTTCTTGCTTCGTTGAAGAAAGTGTCTCCATTCCTGGCAAGGCGGCTGCAATCTTACGGAACAAAGCCTAGACAAACAAGTTCGAAAAGATAATTTACATTTTGCCCAGTGATCGACTTGCAACAAAATACATTTACATTAAAAGTGAGCATGAACATGAACTAATCGACACAAGTAGAAGGGAAAGTAGCTTAAATGACAGATCAACTGAAGATCAGGGTATGCTTTACCATCCTGTATGATACATTGACACTTCACTATAAGAAAGTGAATGAAAGAGAGCAGTTTCTAAACATATGGTTGTCACGCGATTAATAATAAGCGATCTGACCACTGGTTAACTATCATCAAGTGTCCCATATTACTGCCGTCGTTTTTTCATTTAGCATGGAAACGAATAACAAACAATGATGTATTTGAGAGTAGAGTCATCCACTAGATCCATTTTATTATTGCCTGGAGATAATAGGAACTTTGGGAATGGTAAGAAAGTGTATTCAGAAGGTTAACTATATAAGACTTCTTTTGGGCTATAACCTATTACATGGACTCTAAACTTTTAGTATCATAAAAACAATGCTTGAATTTCCTGTCAGATGATCTCTCTCATAACATTACCGTATGGATATGCTAGTAGATTGACAGTTGTAAATAGAAACTCTTTCTGTACAGAAAAAAAGCATGCTTGCTGTTTAATGCCAGGAACAAGTAGTTTCAAGTCATTTGGTGATTACTCATGTTGAACCCAGCTTTTGCACTAGTTTCAATGAACATCACATTCAACTCACGAGCTTTGGCTTCTCCCTCTTCTATCGACACTTGCCTGGCCAATATAAAGAAGCAAAACATGAGGTGAAGGTAACGTCTAAAAGATTGACCACAGGAAGAATGTAATCTCCCACACTCAAAGAAAATATTTTATTGTTATTAATGACATTAGAGTCAAAGAGCACACAAATGTTGAGAAATGCAGTCTTGCAAGAATTCAAAGGTAGCAGAGAATGAAATTTAACTTCAAAAGCAAACCAGTAACTCTTATTCCCATGATAAACAGCTTTAATTCATTCCAAAGTATAAAATAGAGCAAACTTACCTCTTATCCACTAGATCGGTTTTGTTTCCAAATAAGTACAATGATAACATCGCTTCCCTTTCAGTGCGGACCTCCTCAATCCATTTGGAAGTATTGAGGAATGATTGTCGGCCTGACCAACCATATAAAGTGAAACAATATTAGCTGAATGACAAATTGCATGCAAACTAAGAGCTTGTTAAGGTACTTCCTACTTACTACTACGGCTTTTTTAATGATTTTCTGGGATTAAGAATAAGAAGCTCAAATTACAAATAATTGCAATTTGGCATTTATAACTCCCACAAATGCACAAATATTTATATTCTTATGTCATAATTCACAACTTAAAGAATGCATTTGGCATTTTCTACCTATTCTACCTACTGCTAGAACCTAAACTTCCTAGCTTCTGTTAGGAAAGAAAATTGTTCATGGGCGCCAAGGGTGTGATCCAGATGTCCTAGACCCAAATTTTGAAAAAAAAAAGAAAAGAAAAAGAAAAAAGATAAAAAGAGCTGCGTGCACGTGCACACGCACAAGAGATAAAAGACAATGGGAAGGAACTAAAAATGAAGAAGGCAAGAAGCTCAGGAGATGTAATGTATTTGATCTAGCATTATTCCCTATTTCAATATATAGTATTTAAATGGTTAAGTCACAAAGCACTTTCTTACAATGGTACTTAATCACAATTCCTTAACCAATGTTGCAAACCAAGCAGGATTTTAATTAAAATAGAGAAGGTTAAGACTTAAAATCCCCTTCTGATAGGAAGCCAATATAGAAGTAGGATGGATTCACTATCCGGAATTACATGCAGAATGGGAAGATAAAACAGGCATGAGGAACTAAAATAGAAAATCAGTGAGAAGAAAAAGAAAGCCACACAAACCCATGCATAAGCCTCTCGCACCCCGGCTAATGAGCACGACCGAGGATGCAGCAAAATCGACCGTTGCCGTGGCGGCCAACCATAAGTATAGTTCATACGTGTGGATCGTCTGATTTAATTGATAGCTTCAATATGAAACATAGCAAAAAGTAAAATACTGTAGTCTGTTCATTTTGGTGTGATAATAGCTCAATTGGAAGAATGTAAAGAAATATGTGGATTTGAAGGCACTTATTTATTCGTTTACATTATTGCTCCTATTTATATCTTTGCCAGAGAATCAATTTCTTTAATTGGAAGAGAGCCCATTGGCCAACCCATTGTAAAAATTCTTTCTAGAACGTGAATAATTGCATAAACCTTTTGTGAAAAATAATGTAAAGGCTCAACATATATCCTCCAAATTCTAAAAGATAGGAACTCACTTTCATTTCTATTTACAATAAAGAGATAATTGATTGATTTATATCAATGCTTATTAATTTCATATCCAGATGTACGAGTATATTGCATTTTTGACATGTGTGTTATTCGAGTACTTTAAAAGTTTGTAGTTGCGCTATGTGCGTGCCCGATT
Organism: Eucalyptus grandis; assembly: GCF_016545825.1. Classification (NCBI taxonomy): domain Eukaryota; kingdom Viridiplantae; phylum Streptophyta; class Magnoliopsida; order Myrtales; family Myrtaceae; genus Eucalyptus; species Eucalyptus grandis. The sequence goes on from NC_052615.1 coordinate 24,361,366, forward strand.
ATTTTCCTAATCTTTTGAAGCATTCAGATCGATAAATTTATATAAATAGATAATTTATTCTAGGTACTGAAAATGTGAGATGGGAGCTAATTAACGGACAATGTGGCTCTGTCAATGGAATAGAGGAGGAAATAGAATATTAAATGATGCTACCATTTAGTTTACATCAATTGCATTATTCACGGAAAAAACCTCGCATATAAATTAGGCCCATTTAGAGTGCAACATCTTATGAATAAATTCACATTTTTTATAATTGAGTTTCATAACTACTTCATACTATCTAATTAGAAATCAAAATAACATTATTTTTAAAAGTGCAAGAATGGGTGTGTAAACATATAAATTAACTAATTAAAAGAATATGAAATAAGTCCAAAAATCGAAGTACTTTTATTCGATTATATCATGACTTGTACTCTTTATGTGTATCATTCGTTGTACTCCAAAGAAATCTAGTATTTTCCTTAAATTTAGAAAGCGTGCGAGAGACGGAGGTAATCACGCACTTAGCAACCGAGGGGATGATGACCTAGTAAACGGGGTGTAATCTGGTAATGACAACTCTATTATGACAAGTAGTTCGAGAAGTAGATAACCATAATTTGTTTTTCAAGAGTGTCTAATTTGGGAAAAGATAAGATAACCATAGTTAAACCGACTTTTAAAAAAAAAAAAAAAATTGGCAAGCGAAACTTTAGTTTGCATGTATCCATATTCTGAGGATTACCTACGGTTGATCTTTCTTTACCCCATCACTATATAAAGCAACGATTCCCAAGAGAATGCATCAAACTTCTCCATAACCTCTACTAATTCGGCAAAGACAAAGGAGGGGAAAAGCAAAGAGAGAGTCCGCATGATGAGGCCGTGGATCCTTTGCTTAGCCATCATCGGCATGGTGTTGATCCACCACGGTGCGGTGGCCGCGCCAATCAAGCCTGGAGTACTCGACCCGTGCAAAAGGCCCAACCCACCACCCGGTTGCCATGCCAACCCGCACGCCCGTCGTGCTCCGGCGAATAATTACAATCGTGGATGTGTCAAATTCAATCGATGCCGTGGAGGATAGATCATCACAAGATGGCATGATTGATCGAGAAAGTGATGGGGAGATTTGAATTGGCATCGTATTTTTTTATTTATGTTATGACTTAGCTTCAGAAAAGCTGACAATTCTGAATATCTTGTAAGATTTGATAAAAATAGGAAGATTCGTGATGCCATTGATGCAATATCAATCGGTAAAAGATTGCAGAGGCGGACTTTTAGTTTATGCTCGGCCTGGGCAAGCCCCGATCTATGCTATGACAGCTGAAATGAAAAGGGAAGAGAGTGTAACAAGCCTCTTTTCTTAGATGGGTTTTTGAGTTTCAACGATAGTCTTTTTGAAACTCAATAAATCAATTTTTTTAGGGGAAAATTACAAGTACCATGCTTAACAACTTCACTCCAGCCCTCGAATCGGTCTATCTAGAGCTGGTGGAGACCGTGAATCATCGACGGCCGCCATCGCTGTATTGTAGACCTTTGCTCGAGAACGCTATCACCCTACTTCAAAGCTACCCTAATCTACATTTTCAGCACTGTAGGCGTGAAGCAAATTTCTCTACCGACTGGGCCGCCAAGGCCCAAGGCCGAGGATCTCTATGTCCGAATTAGGCTTTTGCTCCCCACAACTCTCTTGAATCTACTTTGTAATGATGCCCTTTTGTAATGATGCCCTGTCTGAGGTTTGTGACATTTTCACTTTGTGAAAGATATGCTCAGCTTTCGACCCAAAAAAAAAAAAAAAAAAACTTCACTCCAGCTATTAAGCGCGATTGTGGATGCGTCAAAATCAATTGTTGCCTTGGCGGCCAACCATGAGTATAGGTCATAGGTGTGGAGTGTCTAATTTAATTGATAATTTCGATATCTTAGCAAAAGTAAAATACTGGAGTCTGTTCATGTTCGCGTTATAATAGTTGAATTGAAAGAATGTATGGAAATATGTGGATTTTGAGGGTACTTATTTGTTTACATTGTCGCTTCCGTTTTTATCTTTGCCAAAAAATCATTTTCTTTTATTGGAAGAGAGTCCATTGGTTAACCCATCGTTTAATTCTTTCATGAACATGAATAATTGCATAAAACTTTTGTGAAAAATAATGCAATGGCTCAATAAATATCCTCGAAATTCTAAAAGATAGGAACTCATTTCCGTCTATATAATAAAGAGATAATTGGTAAATTGATATGAACGCTTAATTTCACATCCACATGCATGAGTACATTGCATTTTTCGCATAAACCTTTTGTGAAAAATAATGCAAAGGCTAAACACATATCCTCCAAATTCTAAAAAGGTAGGAACTCATTTCCGTCTATGCAATAAATAGATAATTGATTAATTGATATCGACGCTTATTAATTTCATATCCAAATGCATGAGTACATTGCATTTTTCGCAAGTGCATTATTTGAGTACTTTAAAAGGTCGGAATCATTTAGAGTACAATATCTAATGAATAAATTCACATTTTATGATTGAGTTTTGTAACTACTTCATAATAGCTAATTAGGAATCAAAAGAACATTTTTTTTTTGTAAAAGTATGAAATGATAAGATATTAACACATTTTTGGTGTGTAAACAAATTAATTGACTAATTAAATAATATATAATAAGTCCAAAAATAGAAGTACTTTTGTTCGAGTATAATATGACTTACTCTTTACGCATATAATTCGCTATACTCCAAAGAAATCGAGTATTTTCCATAAATTTAATAAAGAGGCGGGAGATGGAGATTTTATTGAAAATCACGTATTTATCTTATTGTACGGTTTGAGAAATCAAAGTGTGAGATTTAGTAATTGAGATGAGATGACTTGGCAAATCTAAATCGGGAGTAATCTGGTAATGACAAATTTAATATGAGAGAGAGTTCGAGAAGTACCTAACCATATTTTGTTTTTCAAGAGGTTCTAATTTGGGAAAAGAAAAGACAACCATAGCAAAAAATATTTAAAAATAGGCAATCGACTTACCAAACAGAAAAAAATGGAAAAATAGGCAAGCGAAACTTGGGTTGCCTATTTCCATAATTGGAGCACAACGGTTGATCATTCATCCACCATCACTATATATAACAACAACTCCCAAAAGAAATCTTCAAACTTCTCCATAACCTCCACTGAATTAGCAAGACAGGGGAGGGGAAAACAAAGAGAGAGTCCGGATAATGAGGCCGTGGATCCTTTGCTTAGCCATTATTGGCATGGTGGTGATCCACCACGGCGCGGTGGCGACGCCGATCTCGGCTGGTGTACTCGACCCATGCAAAGGCCCCAACCCGCCACCCGGTTGCCACGCCAACCCGCAAGCCCCTCCCACTCCGGCGAATGAGCACGATCGTGGATGCACCAAATTCAATCAGTGCCGTGGCGGTTAATCATAATATGGATCATGGATGTGGAGCGTGATTATATTGTTAGATTCAATATAAGTGAAACGCTTACGAATATCTTTGTACTTTTTTTGTAATTTGTCTGATAATAGTTCAATTAAAAACGTATAAAGATATATGATATCAATTTTTGGAGAGGTCGTGAGCATAATCTGTCTGATTGCATTTTTTTTTTTAATGGTCGCAAGTACACTACGCGTGTTCCCGCTTATTTTCCCGATATTTCAAAGTATCCAAATTGATAAATGCACATAAATGGAAAATTTATTCCAGATACCAAAAAATGTGAGATGGGTGCTAATTAAATGATGATAGATAAATTAAAACCCGAAAATGGAGGACCTTTAAAGAAATTTCATTACGAAAATTGTACATGTTGAAGGACTGAATTAATAGAAATTACATGGTAATTGATCAATGATGAACTTGAGAAACAGCACATAGGAAAAATACAATTGTAATTAGACTATTCTAACAGTTCCATATCTAGTTTTGTGAATTTAACCCACCTGTTGTCTAGCTACTGTTTAAAAAAAACTATATTTTTGGTTTCCTTCAAACTCGAAATTCTGTAATTGCAATCAAATCCTTAATCAAAATAAGCTGTTGTATATAATAAATTTCTCGGGGATGGGATGGGATGGGGACGCGTAAGTTTCAGGAGTGGGTTTCGACTCTCACACCCTGCAAGAGGTAGGGCAAAAGTCTGAGAGTGAGTGTAAAGTAAGAATAGAGTAGAACTGACAAAAAAAAAAAAAACAAAGCAATTGGTACAATTCCCTTTCGAAAAAGAAGATCTCTCTTTTATAAAGTAAATTAGAATTACAATTTAATATATTTAGTTATAATTTTCTATTTAACTTCCGGTTCCTCAAATTTCTAGGCTAATGTAACATGTTGATGACCTATTGCACTGTCCAATAGTTTTGTCTTTCTCCAACAAAATGAACTGTCTAGATCAATAAGGATATGTATCCCGTAAATCAATTCCAAAAGTATATGATGCCAATTGACAAAATGGTAGTTGATGGACAATGGTTGGACTGAAGAATATAAATAGATGAAATAACTGAAACTTTTGAATAAATTCGACCGAAAGAAAAAAAAAAAATTGAATAAATGCAGAGAAACTGGCCTTGGGAGTATAGGTGTTAAAATGGGTCAAAAACCCATATATGATCAATTTAAATCATAAATGGGTCATATATGGGTCACTTGTTTTTAGATAATAGTAATTAAATGGGTTTCATAACTAAAGGCTTAAGATATGTAGGTCTTAAATGGGTCTTAAGTGGGTCTTAAATGGGTTGGATTAAGAACCCATTTTTAACCAAAACCTTATAATTTCTTTCTTTTCTCTTTAACTTTCCAAAAAATATTTTTTTATAAAAATCGAAATTATAATTTTTTATTTTATTTTTTATTTTTCTTTCCTTTTTTTCTTTCTTTTTTTTTCTTTCTCCTTCCTCCTTCCGGTCGCCGGCACGGCGATGACCGACGATCGGCCGGGCGAGCCTCAAGCTCACCGGCGTCGGCGAGCTCGAGCTCGCCGGATCTGGCGGGACGCGAGCTCGCCGATGTCGGGCGAGGCTCGAACCTTGTCGATCTAGCGAGCCTCGAGCCCGCCGGCATCGGGCGAGCTCGAGCTCGGCTGGATCTCGGCGAGCCTCAAGCCCGTTGGCGTCGGGCGAGCTCGAGCTCGCCGGCGTCGGGCAAGGCTTTGCCTGTGGCCGGTCGCCGGCCAAAGAAGAAGAAGAAGAAAGAAGAGAAAAAGAATAAAAAGAAAAGAGAAAAAAAGAAAAATGAAAATTATATCTAAAAAATAAAAATAATTAAAATTCAATTTTTTAAAATAATTATTTTAAAAATTATAAAAATTATCCATTAAATTTATGTTGTATAAAACTATTTTAGCAATACTATTTTTTAAAAATATATATATATATATAAATAATAGCTTTATTAAATTTAGTTAATAAATTCGACCGAAAGATTTTGTAAAAAATAATTGAATAAATGCAAAGAAACTGGCCTTGGGAGTCATAATTCAATGCCACGGTAGTCAACTTCATTTAGATTTGTATTTGCTTGGGCCAACTTCTTCTGTTTCTTCTGTACGCTTATGAGATAATGGCTTTCTGGGGCTTGTTGAAGGGCTTTGATGCACCATTTAAAATCCCCTGCTCCTGAATCATCTTATTGCTAAGAATTGATGTTGAACTGTTTGATCTCTAGCAAATTGTTTTAATTATGTTTGCACTGCCTAGAGCTCCATTTATTTCATGAAAAATAAATAAAATAGAAATTTTTTTCCTTAAAATGGTCATTTGAATTGCTTGAAATAAATAGCCAATAAAAAAAATTTCATCATTTTCACGAAATAAATAGAGCCTAAATCAAAGTTCATTTTAATGTTCAGGAAATGTATTTGATGATAAGAGAATAAAGTGGGGTTTTGTTTGTATTTTGTCCAAAAATAACCTCCGAAATTTTTCCAAGTTACTGGACGTCAAAACGGCTGGTCCTCAAGGTTGCTTTGTGGGAGTAGCAAAGAAAGTGCTTCAGCTGCAAGGGTGCCGCAGCTATAAGACTCTTACTAAACGCCTCGAAAAGTCAAAGTACCCTATTTCACGTTCTACAGTAGCCGCCAAAAAAGGAGTAAAACACGCATTTTAAAATCAATCATAAGGCTTATGACCAAAAAAAAAAAAAAATCGATCGTGAGGCTCTATAATGGGAAGGAACACCATGAAAAAGGGCTTCTTGCCATCACCAACCTAGCTTCTATCTTTTAACTTTCTTAAAAAATTTGGAGAATCTTTGTAATATTTATCGATGACTCTCATTCAATTTATTAGTCTTCTTCATCTCCTTTGTAATTTCCATTAATATATCATCTATAATTTCCCTACAAGAAGTTCTACCTATAAGTTTAATCCAAGATTTACACTAAATTCTCTTGCATATGCTTGATTTTCATCATGGCTATCAAAGCATTTTCAATAGATATTTTCAATTACTTCATCCATTTTATAATTTTCGATTAAACAATTGGCATTTTGCCAATTGGCATCATACCCATTTTTACTTTGGCCGAGGAAGCTTTTCGATCCTTCCCTAATTATGATATCTTCTCATAAACCTTCTTTGATTGATTACCTTAAAAACGGATTAGTTCAAGTGTCATTTATGCCTTTATATCGTTTAGGAATAGATAACCCTAACTTTATTATATCTTAAAAATGGTTGTATCATGACACGTTTGGTAAACATTTTGTTTTCAAAAACAATTTTTGCTTAGAAATGATTTTTTTTTTATTTTGTTCCCAAGAACAATTTCTAAGTTTTTGAATGCGCTTGGAAACTGTCTAAAATTTTTATTCATGGGATAAAAATGCTTTTAGTAAGATTTTTAAATTTTTCGTTTCTTTTAATTGTTTAATACTTTTACTATATTTTACATATTTTTATATTTTTGTCACGACCCGAATCTTGAGCGCATGCGCATCCCTTTGTGGTCAATACAAATTTGCAACATTCCAAAAACTGTTGCCAACCCATTGATTTTATCAAGCATGCGAAAGCGAAATCATAAACTCCAAACAATATAAAAATGGGATAGCAAACATAAGCTTATATTTTTATAAACCACACATATTTTTACAATAACATTTATATACAGAAGAGTCTAACATGGCATGGTATATTTCAAAATGAAGAGCCTCTAGGCTATCTACACTCCGAGCTCCTCATCCATGGGGTCAAGTCTCTACCTATGACCTTGCCAGGCTCTTTGATAGACTAGGGTGAGTGGTCACCCACCATCCAAATCAGACGGTAGACTCGTCAGTATCTGACAAAAGCTACTGAGACATCCATACTCATTTGCTTGTAGTCATCTGCTCTTTATTCGTCCACCCTCCATCTAGGGACCTGCAAAATTTAGCCAATTACGGGGTGAGATCACACCTCGCCGAGTGCCCCCCCCCAACAAACCTCAAATAGGAGAAGAATACACTCTAAATGCAATCTAATCACCTTCCCCACAACTCCCTCAACACCAGTATTTCCCTACATGTTAGTGTAAATCAAATTGTACGTAATAATATAGATCATATATCATATGAACACTTTAACATGTGTATATGTAAGGATATAAATATCAAAACAATTATATAGGCTCCTAATTACTAGACTAAATTGTTATGGCACGTCCTATATCACACCATACATTTCCGTCTCCTAATTAGGTCCCTCCCTTTCAATTATTCACACGTCTCAAATGATTTCAATACATTGACCCCAGCCAAAACAATAGATAGCGGTCTTCCAGTATGACCGGGCATCGTCTCACACCATCGAGCACGGTAATGTCCACATCTAGACGGTATTCTGACTAGAAGCATCGGTCCAGCCTTCATTGCGACGGACATCCGTTGACTTGGGGCATTCTCGAAGGAGCATTGTTCGGCCCCAAAAGCTCATAACGGATTCTTATGTCATGTATGCATTTACTCAATACCACAATTCAATGATCACTTACATATTTCATTCACAATATCAATTAAGTAAATTTCTAGCAATAAGTACCTTAAGAACAGTTACAACTTACTACTGACCGAAATTGACAGAAACTGTTCATTTACGCACTTTTGAGTTTAAAATAAAAAACCAAGTCAAATGAGTTCGAAAAATTCTCAAACTTGAGTATGTTGTAAAGGACACTTGAAGAGACATTTTTCATGAAGACACCAAGACCCAGATTCTTCTAGATTTGGCCCAGTAATTCATTCAATTCAGCACAAAAACCAGATCCGTTTCCAGATGGTCTGTTTTATGAAATTAACTTAGTTTGGGGTTTGAAATAAATCCGTTTGGTCTAAAATTCGAGTATGTTAAATTAAAAGATATAAAAAAAATAATTTTTATGAAGAAATCGTATGGAAATTCAAACCTTAAGGGTCAGTAACAACCCTTAGAATCCCAATAGGTTAGGATTTCTGTATAGTCCGACTTTTTGTTTAAAGATAACGAAGTTAAAATTTTCTTCTTTTAAATTCCCAAAATCCTATGAAAAATATATGTTATGCTGAAGAGGTCTAAAATATTTATTCAGAAAGAAATCACTTCAAAATCGTAACACATCTCGCCTACAAAAATAGCAAATCGTACGTGTCTAAAAATCAGTTACGGAGAGCAGCCCTATCTTTGGCTAAACTGTCATCTAAAGCACTAGACTTGCTATTTAAACTAAACTAAACTCTTCCATATCTAATCTAACCTTTCTAAATTAACACTAAATTATATTTAATATCATCTAACCCTTTCTTAACTTACTTAAATTCATAAACAGAGGTACACATCCCATAATCAAGATTTAGGAATAACAATTTACCTGATTAAGAAAACTCAAGATTGCACTTATTAATGAGTGGCAGCAGCTAAGCTGCAACCTCCAGGGACGCCGGAGTAGCTCCGGTTGGCCTGGAATAGGGCTGGGAAGCCCTCGGCTCACAGTTGAGAAGGTTGGCTCTCGGCCGGTGGGAGCCGAGCGGTGAAGGATTTGCAATCGCAAGGGTGCGGCTGTGACACTGCGGCACTGGCTTGTTTGCTGGTGGCTGGACAACAACACAGAGTAAGATTTTGGGTCATTTGACGGTGGGGATGAGTCGAAATAGAGGAGGGATGAGTTAAGGTGTTGCGACAACAGCCGTAAACTAAGTTGAAGAGTTCTCGGAGAATAAAGGAAATTGTGGTGTTGATTTTAGAGAGCCGTGGGCTTACTGGTGAAGATGGTTGCTCAGCAAATAAATGACACATCAAAGATAAACGAAATATAGAGGTAGTTGGGTCAAAGCTTTGTGGGTCCAAAAAATTTGTAATGTCAAAATAGAGTTTTCCTCTATTTTCTTGGTTGTTGATTTGTCGTCTAAGAGGGAGCAAGGAAAGCCGGATACAATAGCTTAAAGAAGAAGATGACAAAAGGTTTTACAGCTAAGAAAAGGAAAGAAAAAGAAAAGAAAGAGAAAGGAGGGGGATAAGTGTCGCACGGCTCCAAAGAAAAAGAGATGGGAAAAGAGACGCATGACGGGGAGAGAGGAGAAGAAAAGCAATTCATGGAGGGCCCCTCTCTCCATTTTCCAGGTCTTATGGTCCTTTTTCCATGGAAGTTTAAACCATATCACTTTCAAGTGGCCCACCAATCTTATGCAACTTTATCTTACTTAAATGAAATGCAAACGTTGATGAAATCCCTCTTGATGGGCATCCATCCAAATTTTACAGCCATTCCATCAACTTTTCTCTTTTTTTCACTTTATCTATTTATAACCTTAGCTAACAAGGATTAAGCCCACTTAAACCCTTATTATACCTATCTCAATTTGTTCTATATCAAGGACTAAAATTCACTTTGAGATATGGCTTTTCTCACATTTCTTTAATTTGTTGGATTTTGCATTATCCACCACAATTCTTATTTGTCCATAATTCTTGAAAAGATACAACGACATTCCTAGAATTAGTCGCGACAAATGAAAGTTCTCAATTTCTGAAATTTGAATAATTTTCGCAATTAAATTCAGTCAGATGTGGTTTTAGTGTGACCTAAACTATGAAGTAATTTTTGGAACTTTCGGTGCAATTGACTCGTGGCCGATTGTCTCAAGCCACCATGTACATCTTCAACTCATTGACGACTCTCGATTGTCGTGAAAATCTCTAAATTTTAATTACAGGAATATGTTATCAAAATGATAGAAAAATTGGTTTAGTGCCGACCGATGAGAATTTTGTAATTAGATGGAATCACCAATGCCTAATTATATATCTCTATCGAATCGACTTATTTCCGTTCTTTAATAGATTTTCGACTATGCTGCAATGACCCTTGCAAACTAACATGGTTTAGCAATCGATTCCCGGTCGAATTCTCAAGCCTATTGCATTAAATCCCTTAATGACTCATCCAACTAGTCTAGTTATCTCATGAGTGATCATCTCAGAGAATAGCACCATAAACACATTGATAAAAAGCCCGATTTTTTTTTTTGGTAAAATAAAAATGCTGATTTATTCAATTGAAAATAGAAGTAAAAAATCAGACTGTCACATTTTTCTATCTCCTTTTCTCTTCTTCTTCTTCTTCTTCCTCCTTCTTTGTGGCTGGACCTCGTTTAGCTAATTGCCAGTGACCATCGGTGATGGCGGAGGTGGTGGTGGTGGCAATCGTCAGTGACCAATTGGGAGGAAGAAGAAGAAGAGAGAAGGAGAAAAAAAAATAGATTTGATTTTAGAAATTCCTGAAAACAAAAAGTAATTTTTTTCTACTTCTTAATTTTATTCAAAATTTATCTTCGAGAACAAAAAAATGGATTTTTATTCCCCATAATAGAAAATTTACCAAAGGATTTTTCTTTTCAAGGGAACAAAAAAATAAAATCGGTTGTTCCTAGAAGTGTTACCAAACGGGTCCTTAATTCAATCAATTTTAGTAGTATTTCAATCAAATCTACAAAATGGATTTTAGTAATATGGGAGAGTTAGTTTTTTAGAAAATAAATGATTTGAAAAATATTTTCCGAAAATTGAAAATGAAAATATTTTTATTCATTTATTTTTATAAACGATGCAAGTAAGTTCATTCATTTTTGTAAATGATATAAGCAATCATTTATAAGAAAATATTTTCCAAATCATTCAATTTTTTAGAAACAAATTGAGCCTGATTAACAAAATCTTTTCTTTCTTTTTTTCCTCACAAGTTTCAAAACTAAAGAAAATAGATAATTAAGTTGATAAAGCATTGCATTTTCATTGATATGTTGTATAGTATAAATAGACATATCACCATCTATATTTATGGTGATAAATAATGATAAAATATAACAATTTGATGTACATAGAATTGAATAAAAAAACAATTCATAAAAGATGTGCAAGTGATCGACTCATGGATACTCTGCTTAATATGTTATCTTTAAACTGATTTATAAAAGATTTTGCACTGCAACTCGTGTGATCTTTTACTCTTTTTTTTATACTTTAATATTCAAACCGGTTAATGAGGAGGACTAAAGACCCAATTTGATTCGTAAACCAACAAACCTATCTCAAGTAAATGGTTTAGTGAAAATATCAATAACTTGTGAGAAAGATGGAACATAGTGAGCTACAATAGAACCAAGTGCCACGTTTTCCCAAACAAAATGATTATCAATCTCGATGTGCTTTGTCCAAGCATTATAAACTAAATTAGTTGTGAGATGCAATGCTAATGTGTTGTCGGAGAAAAGTAACAAATGTTGACATTGATAGATCTCAATGTCACATAATTGTATGAAATTTAAGTGAGTTCAACAGTTGCGGAAGTAAGAGCTCGGTATTTGGCTTCAACTATGGAGTAGGCCATAGTAACTTATTTCTTGGCACACCATAAAATACAATTTGATATAAGAAAAAGAACAATAACTTATGGTAGAACGTCTGGTGACTTTGCACCCAACCCAATCTACATCGGCAAAGCCAAATAAATGGTGAGAATTGCGAGACAAAATGCGAAACTCAAGCTGTAAAGTACCGCGAACATATCACCATATATGTTTTACAATCTAATAATGAGCAATAGTTGGGGCATGTAAATGTTGGCAAATTATGTTGATTGCAAGCGAGAGATCTAGACAAGTGAGGGTCGAGTACTTAACAACGCTTACAATTCTTCAAAAATGGGATTGATTAGCCCAGAGCTTACCACCATATTTGAGGGGTGGTTACTTGGTAGCCATTAGAGTAGCGATTGGCTTACATTGCACAATTGATGCTAGACTTAAAAGATCTATTGAAGAGTACTAAGATATTCCATATAAAACAATTGATCAAGTACCTATACAAGATGGTTCAGTAATGTCGGAAAATTACTAGTGAGGATTATATCATCCACATAAAGTATTAAAATAATAGTATGACCATGATGATGATAAATAGATAATGATGGATCGATAGTACTGTAGAAGAACCCATACTCAAAAAGAAAATTACTGTACTTGTTAAACCATGCTCTAAGAGTTTGTTTGAGGCCATATAGCTTATGTCGAAGTAAACAGATAAGGTTAGGATAAAATGAATATGAAAGCCTGGTGATTGTTCTATATAGACGGGAACAACAAGATCACAGTGTAAGAATGTGTTCTTCACATCTGATTAGCGAATTTCCCAATTCAAAATAGTAATAATAGATAGGACAATGCGAATTGTTAAATTGCAGACTAAAAGTTTCTAGGAAGTCAACGTCTTGTTTTGATGAAAGCCTTTTGCAATAAGCCAGGCTTTCAATTGGTCAAGTGAACAATTTGCATGTAGCTCTATTTTGTATACCTATTTACGTCTAACCACAATCATCGATGGATGACCAGGAACAAATCCCCTTCAAATCAGTCAAGTTTCTATGTTGGTAGTGGTTCTATAAAATTTAACTTGGTATGAGAGCCACCAAGAGACAAAGAATTAAATCAAACCTTAGCTTTTTCTTCCTTTATGCTATCTTTAACTGTCTCATCTTTAGTAACTTCCCGATTTTATTGGCACTCAACAATGCTACTATAGACAATTATTCGACATTGCACTCTCTTTAGTTGCGAGCAACATCGCTGAGCGAAGTCGCCATCAAATATCTTGATAGTTGTGAGTATCAAAGTCAATCACATTTTCATAGGATAGCCAAAGATGAGTAATGTAGGGGTGATGTCATCAATTATCTAAGTAGTTGTGAGTAGGGGTGAGTGGTTCCAAGTTTCGATTTGGTTCCATCTGGAACCTGAAGCCTACTTGTCAGAATAAGGAACTTGGAACTTACCCCGTCACAGGTTTCAGGTTCCAACATGTTCTTCTTTTTTTTTTTTTTTCTTTTTTTTTTCATTTTCAGATTTGAACTATAATATACTTCGTACACAAATACTGCACGGTAATTTCCCACATCTTAGCAAACATACCAGTGCCAATTGCCAGAAATTTTGGACGTACATAATAAAAAATAATAAGAAATTTCCAAAGAGGAAATGAGATACTTGATTATATAATTATTGTGCCAACATATGTCAATATATGTGCATTAAAGGTTAAATATACTAAGAAGATGAAAAACTAGAAGAGCCAACAAAATATCAAATTTTCATCTACTCCATAGTGTGAACTCTGCGACATTTTCTTGTGATTCCTTTGACACAGCAAAACCCTGCAAAGACATGATTAAAAATTAGTCAAAATCCTAAATAAAGACAAAAAAAAAAAAAAAATCAATATCAATAATACTCCATGAAGCATGCCATTTTGCCCATCTAAATGCTCTAAATTCTTTAACAACATAGTTCAAAAATTCAATATACATAAGATGAGCTTGCATTAAGATTACGATAAATAAAATTGCTCATCAATCAACTTCCGCACAGTTAAAGTAACACAAAGCCAACAAAAAACCTTATTTGACTTCTCAATCGCTAGACCCATTGTAGATGCGACACTACCAATTCTATTTATCGACGATAATTTCCGCATTAAAACCAACCATATCTGAAAAGAAGAAGAAGAATATATTAAATAAAATATTCACTTAAAATTACAATATATAAAGATATAAACATTACTTATCTAACTCAAATTGTTCTGCGTTCTCGATGCACTCTTCAACATTAAGCGGTATACGAATGGTTCTTAATCAATCTTAAGTGCAAATCAAAGCTTCCATTATTTTGGGAGTTAAAGAATTTCGAAAACTATCAAGCACACGACCCGATATACTAAAAGTTGACTCTAAAGCAACGATAATTACATGAATGCACATAATATCTTGAGCCATAAAAAAAATGATATTATATTTTGAGCCATTAGTCTTCCACCAAATCAAAATTTCAAGATCAAGATCATTTTCATTTTTTTGAAAATACTCATCAAGCTCGAATTTATTGTCATCGCACCCTTGTTCATTTGAGTATAAAAACATTTTCTTCCAAGCTTGGCCGTCATACTTCTTTATTTCTTCATTACCACCCGTATATGTATTGAAACTACTACTACTTGCACCCAAATTATAGCCATCAACATTTTGATTAGGGTTAATACCCTGAAAAACCCCATACTGGTACACTTATGACAAATTTATCCCAAACTATTTTTTTACCATGAAAATTCCCAAACTGGTACACCTGTGACAAATTTACCCCGACTGACCATAAAAAACCCTATATTTGTACATTTATGACAAATTTACCCCAAACTAATTTATTCGACCGCAAAAAACCCCCAATTGATAAATTTGTGACAAATATACCCTTCCCTAAATTTGATTAATATCATAAAAAAAATCATAAAAATTGTAAACTCTGACAAATGGATCATAAAATCCCAAATTGGTATACTAGTCAATTGTCACGTGTCATTTAACTTAATAATTTGATAATAAAATTTAACGAAAACTAGCAGATGGTAAATTTGTCACAAATGTACCAGTTTGGGGTAAATTTGTCAAACGTATACCAGTTTGAGGTTTTTGGTGATCAAAAAAATAGTTTGGGATAAATTTGTCATAAGTGTACCACTTTGGGGTTTTTCAAGGTATTAACCCTTTTGATTACTTGGAATAAGAGAATATTGCTTATAAAATTCATGCAAACACTCAAATGTATCATTCACCTTGTAATGTATCTCTTTAATTTTCGATTCATCATCATAAATTTGTCCATACAAGAAACTCACATAATTTAACTTCGCTCTAGGATCTAACACAACCGTAATCAATACAATCATATTCACTTTATCCAAGTTTCCATAATATTTGTCAAATTTTTCTTTCATTTTCACACTCATAGCTTGAAGCTTAGGATCCGAAGCATTGATCGCATCTTTCAAATATCTACACAAAAGAGTTATCCCTTCAAAATAATCATTTGAAGTAACATATAAACTCTCATATATCTAATTGGTGACATCATAGAATATTTTTAGAAATTTCAAAAGAATAATAACGTTTTCCCAATCATCATTACTAGGAGTTTCACAATGAAGCTCACTTATAAAAGATGGATCGTCTTCTTCCATCATTTCGAAAGCTTTTCTGAACTTTTGTCGATGTTTAACATTAGGTAAGCAGAGTTCTATTTAGTGGCAACGTCAAGAACTACCAAACCCTTATAAGTGATATGTTCTCTTTCAATGTAAAATTGAAATCTTTTGACTCTCATGGGAGAATTCCTTACATACCTAACCACATTTTGGATACGTGCAATGGAGTCACGTATCGTAATCAAACCATCTCTCACAATCAAATTTAATATATGACTTGTACACCTCATGTGCAAAACACTACTATCTAATATCAACGACCTTTATTTCGAAAGTTTTTCCTTCAAATAAGTAATTGCAACATCATTCTAGCTAGTATTATCCACGGTAATTGTGGACACATTTTTTTTTTCTATTTCCCACTCCTCTATGCATTTCTTCATAATTTTCCCAATCTTTCTACCCATGTGACTATGCATTACCACAAAGTTAATTATTCTTTTATGTAATTTCCAATTTTCATCAATAAAATGTGCAGTGAGACACAAGTAATTCAGATTTTGATTGGAAGTCCATGTATCAGTCGTGAGTGCAATCCTAGAATTAATCTTTCCAAAATAATTATTCAAAGAAGTTCTTTTACATAAAAACAACTTTATACAATCTTTTGCCACCATGAAACGTGATACATGTTTGAAGAGATATCGTAACTCAGTTACATATTCATGAAATCCAACACGCTCAACCAAAGAAAAATGTTGCTCATCAAGGATGATGAAACGAGCAAGCATGTGCCTATAACATTCTTGATTAAATAACTATGTCAATAAGACGCTACCAATACTAGAATCTCATCCTGCCTTGCCATCCATGTTGACATTACGTGGTGCAAAGAATTTCTGCCTCTAATCTACATTATGGGGAAACCTCTTGCATATGGTCAAGTATTTCCTCATTACAGAATTACTGTTAGCAACACAATACTTAAGCATGAACCCACAATGAATACACTTCACTTGATATATTTTTTCATCCTTACCACTGATTCTCGAATAATGATTTCAGTATTCGGATGTATATTTTTATCATGAGGAAGATGAGAACCAAAATGCCTTATTTGTGGCACTCAAGATAAGGGGTGTCTCTTCTTCAATTTCATTACCATAAAATCCCAATTCCATAATCGGAGTCATCTCCTCACGTCCCTCTACCTCCATTGTCGTGTTATCTTGATATATTAACTTCGCATTACACAACAATAATATAATATAATTATAAATTTCAAAACATAATATGAATTGAGTTACAGAATATGCAGGCAGTTGCTAAAAATCAAATCAATACACAACTTTCCCTCAAAGAATTGCTCTCAAGTATTGTAGACAATTAGCTTTTACTAGATGCTAATAATCTGTGTATTTTGATAAATGATAACTCGTGCGCAAATGACACAAGCTAAAAGGGATCCAATTTGATCATGCATATATCAATTATGTGGCACATTGTTATCTTTCTCCTATATTATCTCTACAATTAAAGACCAGTAATCATGAAGAGCCACTTTGTATAAGAGAACAAAGCATTCACCGTGCACATAAAGCACCACATTCTATGTTGACTAAATTCACCTAGATCACAAAGCACCATGCACACAAAGCACCCATATCACATTCACTGAGAACAGAGCATTCATCCTCAGCACGCCTCCGTTATCATCAACAAGAGGAACAACATCAATGCACGTTAAAAACATCGTGTTAAGAACAACATCGTCGCACTACAAGCAATGAGACGTGTGCTAAGAACAACATTGTCGCACTACAGGCAATGAGACGTTCTAGGTAATTCACAATCATTGTCAAACGCGCAAAGCGATCAACGGAAAGTGAGATTAGATGAGAACCATACCTTGATCAATCCCGGCAAATGCCGAATTCAAGAAAAGGCAAATCGCGCGATGTTTCTAGAATATGCACTCTCAGGCTTCACAATAAATGAGTCCAGCGACTGGCGTCGAGTGGCGGCGGCGTGGCTTGCGGTGTCTGGCAGTGGCCTCTAGGTCGAGCGGCGTCGATAGCGAGCAGAGCGGCCTCAGCGACAGGCAGAGCATGGGAGAGATTGATGTCGAGCGATGAGGGTTCGGCGACAAATGCCGAATTCAAGAAAAGGCAAATTGCGAGATGTTTCTAGAACAGGCACTCTCAGGCTTCGCGATAAATGAGTCCTGCGACTGGTGTCGAGTGGCGGCGGTGTGGCTTGCGGTGTCCGGCGGCTTCTAGGGCGAGCGACGTCGACAGCGAGCAGAGTGGCCTCAGCGACAGGTAGAGCATGGGAGAGACTGACGTCGAGCGATGAGAGTTCGAGCGAGTGGCCTCGGCGACTAGCGTCTAGCGGTGTCTGGCAGTGGCGGCCTTGAAGGCGAGTGGCGTCTAGCGGCAAGACTCAGAGCGGCGTCGGCGATGGGCAGAGGTAGAGCACGGCAGTGACTGGCGTCGAGCGGCGAGGGTTCGCGCGAGCAACGTCGGCAACTAGTGTCTAGCGGCGTCCGGTGGCGGCAGCCTTGAGGGCGAGCGGCATCCGGCAACGAGACTCAAAGCGACGTTGGCGACGGGCAGAGGCAGAGCACGGCAGCGACAAGCGTCAAGCGGTGAGGGTTCGTGCGAGCGACGTCGGTGATTGGTATCTTGTGGCGTCCGGTGGCAACGGCCTTGAGGGCAAGCGGTGAGACTTAGAGCGGCGTTCGGCGGCGTGAGTTCCAGGTCTGAAATCTTAATAGGGAGCGCCAAGCGGGGGAGGGGGGGCTCCTTTTGGAGCCTTAACTGGTTCCCGTTCCAATTCTGTAACCGGAACCCGAATTGCCGGTTCTTGAAAAAAAGGAATTGGGAACCAGAATCGGTCATTTAAGAACCGAGAATCGAAACCGGTCTTTTAAGAACCGGGAACCGCGCTCACCCCTAGTTGTGAGTGCCACAATTGAACACACTTCATCATGTAGCCAAAGATGAGCACTATGGGGTGATGCGGTTTAGTTTTCCGCAATTCAAGTTGAGTTTCCACACAATTCTATCGATGTTGTATGAGAAAGACATGTTAATTTTCAAAGCATGTTTTGCTTTAGCACTTGTCAAATCCTATTCGTTTAGTGTAAGGTTCGGCTTACATGACATAGACTTTCAAAAAAGTTGCATGAATCATACATAAGCTAGACGATCTGGCTCAATTTGAGGGAGAGTGATGAAGTATACTCATGGAGATTCAAGATTTGCTTGTTAGACAATATCATTAGAGATATTATATCATGGATATTATTTCATATTTCGTGATTCTTTGCGATAGCTAATTTCCTTTCATATGTTTAAGTATAAACGCCATTCTCTAATAACTTGCAAATCCAAGCCAATTGAGTAAAGATGTAGTCTTTGTTGAGAAAATTCCTAATAGATTTTGATATTAACAAAACTCTCCATAAGTTCCAATGGTTACCTTGAAGTGTATTGATCTAAGAAAACATCTTGGAGTGAAATTTTATAATGTCTACTTCATGCGTACTTAATTAGACTTTCATTCAATTTATCTTTCTAAGAGACAAAGATAGAGAGAATTACTCCCATCCCATCTTGATGTTAGTTCACAATGTGGAAAGTTAAGAAGGATACGAGGTTCAAAACATGGCATGATCGAAACGTTGCAAGACTAGTCTAGAATAAGACCATGTTTGAGATACATAATGGCTTGTTATTTGATTTGGATTTCACATTAAGATAGATTTGATTGACTCAATTTCCTTGATTGGAAAATCAATCCCGAACATAAGCTCTTTACAAATGGAGAAACTATATTTATGGAAACCAAGACTTTGGTTGTATAGACATAATCAAAGTGGAGATTTTGTTTCTATTATTCAATGGCTACTTAATCTTCTTGATATAAATTTGTCCAATGGTAGATTAGAAGATGTTCCTTTGAAGATTGTCCAAAGGTTAGTTTGGAAGTGGAGTATATAAGGAGACCAAGATGCCAAGGAGCAAGATAGAGACAAGGCTTAGAATATGAAATTCCAAAGTCTAATCGTTATTTGATCATACGCTTGTCTTTCGTGAATTGAAATGTTTGTGATTGTGAGAGAAATCCAAAATGAGTAACTGAGTGAGATAGTATGATCTACTGTTGAGTGTTTGTATTTAAAGTTGTAATATTTTATTAATCATATAGTGGACTCTAGTTAGTACGTTAATATCGTAAAAGGTAGACGTGGGCTTAACTTAAGTCGAATCACTAACTTTGTGTGCATTTTTCTTTACTTTAATATTTTATTATTATTTATTATTATAGTCTATTGCACACTCGTTGACGCCCTTAGAGTTTGTTCTACTACTTAACATATTCTGAACTATGTACTTGAATTTGACTATTATTCATACTTTTATCTTGACTTGCTCTATTCTACTCTAAATTGTTAAGATTTTATTCAATCACCAATTTATCTCTCTCCAGGTGTTATGTACTAGTTACATCATTTTTTACTGAATCTCTCTCTCTCTCTCTTGAAAAATACTAGAATATTTATATGGTTTTAGAGCTGGAGTTCCTAAATTTGAATCTTTCCAAACTTCATTTGGCTCTCCAATTAAATGTCTTAGTATTGGCAAAAAGACCAAATTAAGTATGAAGATCCTAGAATATTTACATGGTATCAACATGTCATTGGTCACAAATGTTGCTTGCATCTTCTTGGGAGCAGTAGAATATATTGAACCCTTCATGTGAAATCATAAATTTCATCCACATAGAAGGACAAATGGTTATTACAAAAACAAAATGACAAAAGCAAAATAAAAACAAATATTTATTTTTTTAACAAAAGATATATAAATATACCAAAAAAAATAAAAGATATATAAGAAATAATGAAATAAAAGAAAAAAAGACCAAAATAGTGTTTAAATATTATAAGACTTGCCTCACACACTACTAGATTTGTTAAATGGGTTGGTCGGGTTGGAAAATAGTCCGACCCAAATTAACCAATTAAACTCGTTTCGAGCCATTTTCATGCAATACAAATCTAGTGACCTATACCCGATTTGGTCCAAACACAACCTACACCAACCTCAACCCAACCTAACCCATACCTAAACCGACTTATAATGCTAAAATGCCTTCATATTTTACTAAGTTAAGGAAAAATTGCACCCGAACTACGGTGTAAGTATGGAGTTAGAGAGCGCGATATTAAGTAAGGGCAAAAAAGAGTCATAGAGGTGAGTTAATGTCAAAATGAGCTGTAAATCCATTTAATATCGATAGTTGGTCTACATTCGTCTCTGATCATGTTAAATATAACTAATAAATATAAAACCTTGGCCATCGAACCCGTTTTAACAGATCTACTGAGGGTGCGTTTGGTTCAGCATTCCCAATAAACTTTCAGCCTTCAAAGCCTCTTGGGGGAATGTTAAACTGTTTGACAATAATTTTAAAGTAGCTTTTAAGTGAAAGTTAGCATTGGGAAAGCTGAAAGCCCAATACTAGTAGGGACTAGTTTTGAGCTTTCAGCATTTGCCCAAATGCTGAAACTTATTTTTTTCTTCCAAAACTATCCTCACTCATTCTTCAAATTTTTGATTTTGTCATCGTTATTATTTTTTTAAATACCAAAAAATGCTAAAAAAATCAAATATATTTTTATATATTTGATTTTTTTAGCATTATTGTCAAAATTTATATTTAATAAGTTGCATACATTTTTTTTTTTTCAATTTTAAACAAATAAAAGTTAAAAAAAAAAATCGACGAAAGGTTTTGTCTTTTTAAATATATATATGTATTTGATTTCTTAGCATTATTTTCAAATTTATATTTAAAAAGTCGCATATATTATTTTTTCAATTTAAAAAAATAAAAAATAAAAAATTTCAACAAAGAATTTGGTCTTTTTTTTAAAAATATATATGTAGTTGATTTTTTTAGTGTTATTGTTAGAATTTATATTTAAAAAGTTACATACATTATTTTTTTCAATTTAAAAAAAATAAAAATTAAACAATTCGATGAAGGGTTTGGTCTTTATATATATATATATATATATATATATATATATTTTTGATTTTTTAGCATTATTTTCAAATTTATAATTAAAAAGTTGTATACATTATTTTTTCAATTTTAAAAATATAAAAAATTTTAAAAAAATTCCATGACGGATTAGGTCTTTTTTAAATATATATATGTATTTGATTTTTTTAGCATTATTTTGAAAATTTATATTTAATTGCATACATCTTTTTTTTTTCTCAATTTTAAGCAAATAAAAAATAAAAATTCCAATGAAGGGTTTGGTCCTTTTTAAAAATGCATATATTATGTATTTAATTTTTTTAGTATTATTGTCAAAATTTATATTTAAAAAGTTGCATACATTATTTTTTTTAACTTTAAACAAATAAAATTAAGAAAAACCAACATTAATCACCCAAAGAGCTTTTGAAATATGTTTTCTACTTAACAACATTTTTTTCAAAATTGCTTCTCAAAGAATAATTTATCAAACGGGTTTTGTATTTACCTAAAATCCTTTGGACTAAATTATTTTGTATTTTCCTAATGAATTTTCAAAATGCTAAACCAAATGTACCTTCAAAACCACCACCAAAAGCGGGCCCATGGGCCAAAAACCAAAGCCCACAACAACCCCCGACACCTTCTCCAAAAGCCCATCTCCAAAAACCTTCGAATTAAGCAAACCCCACCTCCCTCGACCTGCTCAGAAGAAAGACCAGACCAGAGCAACAGCTAGAGAGAGAGAGAGAGAGAGAGAGAGAGCAGGAGAGAAATCAAGGAAAATCGAGAAAAGCAGGAGAAGTCGCCGAGCTCCAGGTCTCGGAATCGATCCCCTCGATCGGCGAAATGAAGCGCCGGAGCGGGAAGGGCTGACCCCCGCCGCGCCACCACCTGACGATCCTCGGCCCACCGCCGGCGCCGGCAACCTTCGCCACCGGCGTCGCTCCCTTTTCCCGGCGCCGTCGTGGCCACATGGACCTCGAGCGACCGCGGCTCGGGGGCTGACCTCGCCGAGGTTTGCCGCGGCGGAATTTCGCTGAAGGTTTTCTAGGCGTTCCGAGGGTTTTGATCGGCCGTGCAGATCATGTAGGAGTTCACAGTGGACAGTCCTTTTCTCTCTTTCGATTTCTTCTCTCCCTTCGATTGACTGAGTAGGTGTGGTGATCGTGTGCGGATGGCCTGAATTTTGGCGTGCTTTTGGTGTCAGTCTTTCTTGTCTGTGGAAGCTTCATTTCGGCGGGGGGGTTTTGCCGTGGTGTGATCGGGCCAGGATGGCGTCGTCGTCGTCGCACAATGTCGAGTTGGAGGCGGCGAAGTTCCTGCAGAAGCTCATTCAAGAGTCGAAAGACGAGCCCGCCAAGCTCGCTACGAAACTCTACGTGGTGCGTGCTTTGTTCTTTATCGATTCGCCGTTTCTGTTGTTCCGTCGAAAGTGCTTTAATCTTCCCTCTCGGTTGGTACTTATTGACCGCAATTAATTGCTCAGATACTGCAACACATGAAATCGAGCGGGAAAGAACACTCGATGCCGTATCAAGTGATATCAAGGTGACACCCGCCTCCTGTTCGGTTTTACTCTTGTTTTAATCAGCATATGTGGAGGATTCTTCAAATAGCTAGATTTGAAATGTTCTAGACTTGCTTGTGGGGTAGAATTACCTCTATGGTGTGTGGATATGCTGACTGTGAATGCTAAATGTCTTTATCGACATGTTTCTTTGGCTTCACGTCTTACTTGACTGCCGGGGATTTGGTGTGAAGAATGTAGGCCAATAGATATTTAAGTGTGTTTTCACATATCTTGACCTGCAGCATCTCCTGTTACAATGATCAATTGATGCTTTTTATGCTCAAATATGAGGTTTTCTTTTTCGGCTTATGGAGAGGGAAATGTTTTATTTACTAGCTGCATGATGATTGCTACTCTCTACTGTGCAAATAGCCTAATGATGGTTTTCTTTGGTTTTGTAATATGTATCTTATGGCATCTTTATAGTGGCAGATCTAAGCGGGAGGCTATTGAATATGTCTGAATTACATCTTTGCCAATTCTTTCTTCTTTATCTGATTTCTCTCACATAACTTCTTCTTTTGTCCCGGTTTCTCCTTAAGGGCTATGGAGACTGTGATTAATCAACATGGTCTCGATATTGAGGCCTTGAAGTCCTCGCGCCTTCCTTTATCAGGGGGAAATCAAGCGGGAGAATCCATTGCATCTACACATGCTGGTAAAATCTCCTATAAAAATTCATTATCCTCACGTTGGAAAAATTTGTCACTGGCAGTGTGTCACTTTTTGCTTTTTGCTGCTTGCTGAATGGAATATGATATTTCAGGATCTTCACAGGCAAGCCTACCTACCACAGCAGGCCTGGCTGAAAATGAGATGTCTAAGAGCGATCCATTTTCTTCAAATAGGCAACCAGTTGGTCCAAATGTTGGACCTGTTTATTTTCATGAACCTGCAGTGCATAGAAGTGGTCATTCACTTGAAAACGAAGGTTTATCTAGTTTTGACCCAAGGTCTGCTAGTTTACAATCGCAAGAAAGGCATGATCAGGCAAATTGGGGAAGACAGCCAGAGGGTAGAAAGCTCGACACTAAGAGAAAAAGAGGAGATTCATCAGGTGCTGAATCAAATGCTGAGAATTTCCAGAAAGTTGATTCATCTAACTCTTTGGTCCATCAAAGGAAGGGAAAAGTGAACAAGGTTGAACCACTGGGGAGTTCAATAGTTGGAGGTGAGCATTTAAACTCTTTATTACCCTTTGTGATGCCTATTTGATGGATCGATCTCATCTTTACCTGGTACTGTGAAATCAGTTTCAAGATCCAGGCTGGAAGATCAAATGCAGGTGGGTGGCTCTTCTCACGGGGGTCATGGTTTTGCTCATAAGGTGCATGGTGAAAGAAGCATGGAAGTCCTTCCTGTTGCAAGTTCTACCGAGATTGAACAGAGCATGAACAAAAGTGCCTCCCAGTTCATATCCTCTGCTCGAAGGGATGATGTTTCTACTGCTCTTGGCTCTGGAAATCTCTTGGAACATGATAGAGGAAAGTCAAGTGTTCTAGACCATGCCAGAAGGAACATTCAGGTATTCAATTTTTTTACTTGAAGTTTGAATGTGTGATGATGTCTTATGATGGGGCTTTTATTCAGTTTGGTAGTAAACTTTACAGATCACTTCCTTCCAACCGCTAATTTCCTTATGTTTCTGAGATTAGGTCTTTTGCTGAGGTGTAATGTCCATGGAATTGAAATCCACTTGCAGACGTGTGTTTAATTTTATATGTTACAATCTAACATGAATGCATTTTGTTAATAAATTAGATACTGGCCTGCAAATTGTGTCTAATGGAGGAGATTCCATTTTCTATCCTAACTGTTGCTACCATGGACGATGCTGTCCACACTACTTTGTTAGTGCTGTTGTTGCCTGGTTATTCAACACACCTTGTTCTCATGATCTTTTGAGTTCACTTCTCTTTCTAGGAGGCCCCTTATGAGAAAAGGGGGAAAACTTGGTCATTAGCACCGAGGATTTAAGAAGTAGGTATTGCAGCCAAAATACAACAATATCTATAAGCAGCAATGCTGTTACGGGCTGACGTAGAGTAATAATTAAAAGTTTGCCCTGTACAGTATCAGGCAGTGGGTGATATTTTAAGAGGCTGAATTAGCAATTAGACACAAAACTTTTACCAGTAGCTAGTTGAAGTGGCCACTCAGACTGCTGCATTATGGCTAGAGGTGGCAGTAGCTGCTGTAGTAGTGCATTTCTGGTAGCTACAGTTGATATTATACTGTCGGACCCTTCCATAAACTCTTTCAAGTACTTTAACAGCCTTCCATCAAGCTGATCTTATCTATTTATTGTTTTTTCTTTTCCCATCAGTGCCTGTTAAGAGAGTTATGCAGAAAAAGAGGGTTGTCTTGGACAGGAGACACTGCTTGAAAGATGTGGGCTTCTTTCAACCTGGAAAGGGGCTAGGCAAACTTGCTGGGCTGGACTAATATCACCTTTTAGAATTTGTAAGGGCTCTTAGAATAGTGAGATTTAGGGCCATTCACCAAAGAAAGGACATGGGCTTATTTTAGCACGGAAACAGACTTTAGGCACACTAGCCAGTCTGGACTACTATCTCCAATTAGGATTTGTGGAGGCTCTTACTATAGTGAGTATTAGGGCCATTTATCAAAGAAATAGAGTAATTTATCATGTTTGGCCAAAATAGAGGTGAACTTGATTGGCTTAAAACTGGTTAGCTCAGTAAAGCCCATGACCCAAATGAGGCCAATAGTTTTTTGGTAGCCTTGACTAATTACTGCAAATGTAACTGGATTAGAGAAAACAAATTTTGATTGACTTGCATTGTGCTTTTTCATCTGTTTCTTTATACTCGATGAGTCTCAACCATCTTGACACAAGAATGAGGTGGTTCGTTGATTTAATTTTCTCGCTATTCTTACAGTTTTCCATGTCAAAATCAATGTTAAGATATGACAAATATGACAAAGATATTCAGCCTCCCTATAATTATTGGAGACCTTGAGTTTTATCAACGGTGTACTAATTAACTGTAAATATAGAGTATCACAATAAGCTGTTACATCATTGTGAAAGGATTAGGTAGAAGTTCTAATGATACCTGACCATAAGATGGGGGCACAGAAGTTCCAGAAAGAAGTCTTCGAGATAAAAGGAAAACTTTTGTCTGGTTTGATAGTAACATCTCTCTGCCTCTCTCCCCTCTTTCCTCCATCATTTTTGCTTTGGTTTAATGGACTTATCTATTTTCACCTCTGAGCTTATGGTAGCTGCATATTGGTCCCCTTTTCGGCCTGAATATTTTCACGAAACAAACAAAATGGTTTTCATGATGCCTGAATATCTGTTGAAGATCTAAATGGCAGATCTGAATTTCACTCCACATGTGGTTGGCTGCAAATTTGTACTTCAATGTTAGTTTGGCATGAAATTCAAAAGGTGTTTGTTGAAGGATAATGAAGGGTTCGTGATTTATAACTGTGAATGCATCTATGCAATACGAGTCTTTTGAAGAAGTAACGGAGACGGACATTAGCTGTGGAGTGCTTGGAATATACAGGACAACATGGAAAAGAAATTATGTGTGGCGAGCCTCAAGATGTTGAGAAAAAGAAATCTAATTATTGGGACCGGAGCCACCAAACTGTATTCTCTAAGTCTTAACTCAATTTAAGATTTGTGATTTAATTACTTGAGCATTTCCTGAGCCACCAAATTGTAATCTCTAAGTCTTAATTCAATTTACGAGCCGTATATTGTTATACAGGTATTTGTAATATTAACGATGTTGAGGTGACAAATATGGCTTGATGTAGTCATCGACTCCTGGTTTGATATTACATTTTAGTGTCAGAGCCTTGATTTATTGTTTTCAACTCCATTGTCGATTCTTCAAGCTATGGCAAATGAAAGAACCTTTCTTCTGAGACATTGTGAGATATCTCTTCATGTGACATATTGTGTTCATACTCTCTGAGATCTGCTTGAAGGTCCTTGTCAAGCTTGCTAAGGTGCTCTTCTTTAGGTTGTCCCACTAATTTTACTGGAGTTAGCATTCAGTCCCTTCTGGGTTTTGTCCTCTAATAGGTTCCTGTGCTTAAACATGCTGAGTTCTGGAATGGAGATTGACACCACCTGCTGACATGTATATTGGGAACCAATGCTTGTTTGCTTGTGCAGGATCCTGGGCAGAATAGTGTCTCCGAAGCGATGTTGTCTAGAAGTTCGACTTTCAAAGAGACAGGGAAACGCCTTGCTGTCCCTGGCATGCTGTTTAAGGAACAACAGTTAAAACAACTCAGAGCTCAGTGCCTTGTTTTCTTAGCCTTCAGGTAATAAGCCCTTTATGAACCTATTTGGGTAGACGTATTTCTTATCAAACTTTTGGTTGCTCCTACAGGAATGGTATGGCACCAAAGCCTTTGCACCTTGAGATAGCTCTCGGGAATATGCATCAGAAAGAAGGTATGCAACAATTTAATAGAACATTCTAGTTCTAATCCCTTCGCATCTTTGTAAGTTAATGATAAAATAACAGGTGGTTCTATGGATGGACATCGGCCTGAGCTAGTTGCTTCTAAAGAAGTTGCACAATCATCTAATGAGCCCTCAAAAGTTCCTAATCTGGCAAATCCACTTGGGAGACTGAATAGGGTTGGGGAAACTGAGAGAAACTACCCAGCTTTGGCAGCTGGAAATCTTTTGGGTTCCCATTTTTTGAAAGAAGCCAACCAGGCAAAACTGTTGGAGATTAGTGGCAAATCATCTCTAGACCATAATGCTCATGAAGAAGAAAGGAGACGCCTTATGGCTAATAAAACTCTGGAGCCTGAGATGCAAATTCAAACTGATTCACAGTATCGTTGCGATACCCACCAGCCAATAGTATCAAGTACCATGGAGTTGGGAGTTAGCGGTCAGGTTGAAAATGTCGAGAAGGATAGAAGAGCTTTTATCGATGAACATCAGAATTTGATGCTGATGGATGATGCAAATGGGATGCCAAGAAATGTATCTCGTGGTAAGAACTTGATATATTTGAAGTGATTATTTTGGCGGTAAATATATTTAGATATGGGTCTCTTGATGGAGGCAATAAGTCTTCACTTCATCAATTTGCTTTTAATAGCTGTTTTTCTTTATTCTAGAAGTGTCAGCAATGGGAGCAGAAGAGGAAGAAGAAGATAACTCACCCTCTTCTGGGCTGCCGCCTCCAAAGTACACGATGTTGGAGAAATGGGTTATGCATCGGCAGAGAATAAAATTCTCCGATGAACAGAACTGGTCTCAAAAGCGGCAGAAAGCCCGGCAAAGAATTGCCACATCCTTTGACAGGTTAAAGGTCTGTCTAGGAAAATGTGCTTGTCACTTACTCTTTTTATTTTGTTGTGCTGTACGTCCATATTTATACTTTTCCACCCTACCCTCCTGATGTCTGGAGCTAAATTTTTTTGTTTTTGCTGTATATGTAAGAAATTCTTTCTATTTGTAGCATGTTTGGACAAGCAAGTATCGCTTCTGGTGGAAAAGGAATTTAGGCTATTTCTTTAACTTACATTTTTCTAGGTTTATGGGACAAATGAAGCTATGGAACATTTAGCTTTATGTCCGAATTTAGGCAATGACTTCTGCTTTCTTCATAAGGCCTTTAAGTAAAATTCAGTTGAGCCCATGATAATCACATTGAAGATATAGTTTTGTGGATGACATGAATTTTCATTAAACTGATGCTGGATCTGCGGGACAAGGAACAACAAACATGAGTTAAGGACATTATTGTAATCCTTACTAAACTGCTTTTAATTAAATCCCTGTGTATGAAAGGTACATTTTGATGGTGGGCTCTGCTAACTTTTTGATGTCTGGCAGAAATCTGTGAGTTCTTCTGAGGATTTGTCCACAAAAACCAAAAGTGTCATCGAATTGAAAAAGCTGCAGCTATTGGCGCTTCAACAGCGTCTGCGGAGGTATTGTTGTCCATTCGGACTTTCATTTATTTTAATGGAGAATACTTTTCTTATTTGTGGCATATGCTATTTGTCCTTAAAGTTCTGATGCAGTCTGCATTGTTTTGGGCAGTGATTTTGTGAATGATTTCTTTAAACCAGTAATGGCTGAAATGGATCACTTGCGATTATTCAAGAAACATAAGCATGGTCGTAGGGCAAGACAGATAGAAAGATATGAACAGAAAATGAAGGAAGAACGTCAGAAGAGAATTCGTGAGCGGCAGAAGGAGTTCTTTGGTGATCTAGAAGTTCACAAGTATGAGTAACTATGTGCTTCTGGCTTTAGTTTTGTGTAGTTTCATGTTGTATGTTTTCTATTATAACTACCTGTCCCTTGTAGTGCTCTAACTGCTTAGTATGACTCAATCGATTCTTGAACTTCAGAGAACGACTCGATGATGTGTTTAAGATTAAGAGAGAACGATTGAAGGGTTTTAACAAGTATGTGAAGGAATTTCACAAGAGGAAGGAGCGAATACATCGTGAGAAGAATGACAGAATCCAGCGTGAAAAGCTCACTCTACTTAAGATCAATGATGTTGAGGGATACCTGCGCATGGTGCAGGTAGGATTTTGATTCATTTGGACACTCTTGATTCTTCCTATCATTTATTTTTATCCTTTTGACATGGAATTTTAACATTGTTGCAGGATACGAAATCAGATCGTGTTAAGCAGTTGCTCAAAGAAACTGAGAAGTACCTTCAGAAGCTTGGTTCCAAACTACGAGAAGCGAAGGCAGTGGCAAAACGCTGTGAAAATGATATTGATGAAGATCAATCTTTAAATGTGTTAGACAAGAGTGAATCTGCTTTTGAGAATGAAGATGATGGTGACCAGGCAAAGGTATGTTGGCTTTTCTGTTTGGTAAACAAGTATGTCGCTTCTGAACTCTCCTTAGTTTATACTTGTATTACTCATTGTATTTCTGAATGTGTTCTGCAGCACTACAAAGAGAGCAATGAAAAATACTACATGATGGCGCACAGGTACTGTTCCAGCTCTCATTATAACAATGTGTAGCTGCTGAAGATTTACACTACGATGTGCTGATGGCCACTGTCATGTCATTCTGGATATTTATATGCATGCAACTCCTACTTTTACTGGGATTGCTTGTACTTCATGTACTGATTGAGAAAGAATAATTTTCTGCAGCATAAAAGAGAGCATAGCAGAGCAGCCAAACACACTAAAAGGCGGAAAGTTGAGGGAGTATGTCTCTTCCCCCCGCCCCTCCTCTTTTTTTCCCTGCGACTTCCTTTTCCTTTCCAAAGCCTCATGTTTAACCTTATCACCTGCTCTGATAATTGATGGAGTTTTATTTTGACCTGGCCCAATCTTTAACAACATAGTGTTTTGCCTTCAGGTACCAATTAAATGGTCTAAGATGGTTGGTCTCTCTGTACAACAATCATTTGAACGGAATACTTGCTGATGAAATGGGCCTTGGTAAAACTGTTCAGGTTGGTACCCTATAGATCCATTATTATTATTCTGCAGTGGCCTTATCTTTTGCTTTTGGTATTCAGAGTTTTCTTTGCATGCTACTGATTTTCTGATACTATTTGTTTTAGGTTATTTCCTTAATTTGTTATCTGATGGAAACAAAAAATGACCGAGGGCCTTTTCTAGTTGTTGTACCTTCTTCGGTTTTATCTGGTTGGGAGTCGGAAATCAATTTCTGGGCCCCTGGCGTGCAAAAGATAGTCTATGCTGGGCCTCCGGAAGAAAGACGTAGGTTATTCAAGTAAGTGGATCATCTCTCCCTAATTTAATTTATTTGTTTATTTTAAGTTTTGCTTTTTTTGTTTTTTGTTTTTTTTTTTTTGGGGGGGGGTGGGGAGCAGCTTCATCTGAGTTAGAAATTTGTCAGTATTCTGGAAATCATACTTTCTTGGCCTTGGTAGGCCATGGTGGCTGCTCCTATTCTCCGGTTAGAGGTTACCACTGTGATAGGCATCTCAGTAGCATGTGCAGTTTACAAAAGTGAAGGGTTCATCTGAGTAGCGCTCAGGTTGAATGACTGATTATCAGACAATCAGTGGCACTCAAATTCATCAGTCACCAACTGTAAATATGTTTGTTTGAGTGTTGATTTACACAAAGTAGTAATTGTCCAAATATATACCTGAAGATGTTCATGACTTGTGACTGTAGATTCGATATTTTAAAGTTTGGCTCTGTTTTTTCTTTTCTGCAATCAGTACCCTTTCAGATCTGTCATTCAACCTTCAAATAAATTGATTAGAAGGTAGGAAAGTAGATTGTAAATGGTGCTCTCTGCACCTAGATACCTGCCCTTGATTGTGAAGCTTGGCTGCTTTCAGCTTCATTGTCGATGGGTTTTCACCTTCATGCATCCTGAATTAGTTCACTTTAGTCTCCCTTCAGTAGGAATAGTTAATTGGTAACTCCATCTGCATATAATTGGTATCTGGTGTCTGCTTAAGGAAAGGTTAACCTCTCTTCTGTCCCCTTCCTTCCCCTCCTCAATGGCTGGGCTAGAGAAGTGGCAGCTCTCTCTTTCCCGATTTCCTCCAATCCTTTATGGAAACTGGCTTGTAGTGATCCCTTTATATAATCGACACAAAATTTACAAGTTGAGCAAGCTGGATGTTCCTTTTCCACGTTTTTTGGTGTAGATACCGCCTATATTACTCAAATCTCCAGTTGATGCTGTGCACCTACATTTTCTTTTTATCCTTGTCTATTTTTTGATGGCTTATTATTGTCAGTTTCTCTTTGATTTTTTCTGTGACCAAAAAGTTATATGCACCCTTGTCCAAGTGAATCTTTTGACTTTGACAGTAGAAGTCATGGGATTCGTTTTGCTTCAAAACATGATGCTTTGTGTGATGTTTTCCAGGGAAAAAATTGTTCATCAGAAGTTCAATGTCCTTCTGACAACTTATGAGTATCTTATGAACAAGCACGACAGACCAAAACTATGCAAAATACACTGGCGCTACATTATAATTGATGAAGGTCACAGAATTAAGAATGCTTCTTGCAAGTTAAATGCTGATTTGAAACACTATCAGAGCTCCCACAGATTGCTTTTGACTGGGACACCATTACAGGTGCATTATATAGGAGATTCTTTGGTCTTTATCTTGTTATTGGGTGTTGGGGCAATATATTGACAGAAGTGCTAATCTAAATTTGTCCAGAACAACCTTGAGGAGCTGTGGGCACTACTTAACTTCTTACTGCCAAATATTTTCAACTCATCAGAGGATTTTTCTCAGTGGTTCAACAAACCATTCGAGAGCAATGGTGATAATTCACCTGATGAAGTTAGTTCTTCCTAAACTTTTGATATTTAGGGTAACACAGATATTGGTATGCAGCAAAATCCCACATTAATGTGTCTTTGGGTCATTCAGGCGCTGTTGTCTGAGGAGGAGAATCTTTTGATTATCAACCGGCTTCACCAAGTTCTTCGACCATTTGTGCTTCGAAGGCTGAAACACAAGGTATATGGTGTTTAATCGATGGAATGCATCTGATGTCCCTTCTTAAGATTGCAACCAGTTGTGCATTTGTCTTGGTACCTATAATTATGGTAAATATAGTTATTTTGTTGTCTTATTCATGGGAAGGTATACTGGAATATCTGGCGTCATGTGATACTGTAAATATCATGCTGGACCAGAATTTGGTTTAAATCATTACATTTCCTCTTTGGCTGTTTTGTTGGCTCTGGATTTTGTGCTTTGATTAAGTATTGTCCCTATATAGTGGAGTATGTCGTCCCTGGAACTCGGTTACACGTGTATTTAAGAAAAGGTACAAGCCTGGCTCATGAAATGTTATCCCATTCCTTGGAGAAGAAACGGAAATTTGTCACTAACTCTTTATATAAGAAGGTGCATTATTCCCATTCTATATTATGTAGGCTATGTTCTATCTTTTTGTATCTCTTTTAGTGCTGTTCCATTGTCAAATATGCGTAAAGCTATCTGGGAAATTGTCTAATAGTGGCATTCCGATTTGCTGATTTAAGCCGGTTGGGTGAGATATTGAATACTTATGGATTTTGCAATAGGTTTTTTTTTTTTTTTTTTTTTTAATAATAATAAGCCAACTTGATTACAGCACCTTTTTCTGTTAGAATACTTATTGCCATTGGAGTTTGTGGTACACATATTAAGTACTCCAGAAAGTTGACAGTTTCGGTTGGATTCATCTTTTCACCACATTCATGCAATAAGAAAGTCAAGGTCAGTACACTAATATGACCTCGAACTACTACTCAGAACCACCCAGGAGATCCATGCTTGAAACAAAATATTTTTCTCCTTGCTGTATCTAAGTTACATGGTCCAAAAAAGATGCCTGAGCAATGTAATATTCTCTTTCGAAGGTCTGCCCTCTCAAACTTATTTCAACCAGATGTGTCACATGAGACGTGCTCTAATAGATTGATTCTTCGTATTTTGTGTAATTTAGGCAATCTCTAGAAGACTTGTCAGTTTGTCTTTTCTGGTTATATTGGCAGTGCCATCAAGTTGAAATCCTTTTTTCTTGCTATATCTAGCTCAGGCGACTGGACTCAAAACCCATTTAATGGGTTAAGATACTTTAGTTAGTATAGCTTGATCTAGATAAAGTTATTACTGACAGAATACATACTTGCTGAATATCTATCATGTACAAACTCATTTCTGATAGAAAGTTTTCTGAGTGGGCCTTTCTAATCAAATTAGGTAACTTGCTATTCTGGTAAGTTGAGCAGTTGGCTTCCATTTTGAGTATAAGGCATCTTTATGCTGGGCAGATTTGGTTCTCTTATCGATCACCTTGCAGATGCATATGCAAATTACCATTATCTGTCATCTGCTAATTTGATCGTTGACATGAAGACATCAGCTAGGGATGCTGAATGTGGTTTCTTTGTCATCTTAACGTTGCTAATCGATTGCAATGTTCCACGCTCTTCTGGTAGGTTGAAAATCAGCTGCCGGAAAAGGTTGAGAGGCTAGTAAGATGTGAAGCATCTGCATATCAAAAACTACTGATGAAGAGAGTGGACGATAATCTAGGGTCTCTGGGAAATTTGAAGGTTTACTTTTTTGGAATTTTGCTCTCTTATGGAATAATTTTGTAAATTTTTCACCAACTGCAAGTTTTTCACCATTATTAAACTATTTCTTTCCGTTTGGCTGCCTCTTTGCCAGTCACGGGCAGTGCAGAACTCTGTAATTGAGCTTAGGAATATATGCAATCATCCTTATCTCAGCCAGCTTCATACAGATGAGGTATTCTCTTCATTCATAATGTGTTTCATTCTCCATGACATATGGATTTGCAAGCTTAGGAGGTATTCTTCGAAATTCTTTTTGAAGATAAACAACTCCAAAAGTTAAAGCACCTTTGACTCTGAAATTCTTGCATACAGCCTTTTTATGCTTGTGTACTTTCATCACTTAAGACTGAATTAATTGAGTTGTATCTTTACTAGGTTGATGGTTTAATCCCCAAGCATTATCTGCCTCCAATCATCAGACTCTGCGGGAAGCTTGAGATGTTAGATCGGTTGCTGCCGAAACTGAAAGCTACGGATCATCGTGTAAGAGCATCGTGTGTATACTCATATCACCCACACTTTATGTATGAATATCATCTATCATATCCATGTAAAGTAAACATTTTCATTATTGAGACTCTTCCATCAGTCGGTATAATTAGATTACTGCATTATATCGACGAAAATATCGACGAAAGTCAATTTTACTATGTCTCTTTAGAGTGACATCAGAAAATATGATTTTCATATCGTGCATCAATTTGTCTTATGATTTAGAGGAATGTTTCATTTATGGTCTTTGTCTATATCTACATGGTTTTTCTTGGAAAAACTTGGCATTTTTTGGTTAGTCATCGTACTCTCTTTTGTACCCTATGAATGGGCTGGTTTCTTTTCTAAAATATTCTTGTTAGGGAGAAAATGAACTTTTCTTTTTCATCAGGTTCTGTTCTTTTCCACAATGACGAGGTTGCTTGATGTAATGGAGGAATATCTTGGCATGAAACAGTATCGTTATCTTCGTTTGGATGGGCACACCTCTGGGGGTGACCGTGGTGCTCTTATTGAGAAATTCAACCATCCTGATTCGCCGTATTTTATATTTTTACTGAGGTAATATCGTGCAATGTCCTGAATGTTGGAAGTTATTAATGTGTTGAAATTGGTTTTTTCTTTGCCATCTAGCTCAAACAATGTAGGAGCTAGGATGGCTACTTGGATGATACTGGGCCGACTTTTGGGCGCTGCTTCTGATAGGATATTGCTTGTTCTGTTCTATGATGCTGATGTACCACTTGCAGAAAAAATTTGAGCCCCGATTGTTTACTAGTTTTGTTGATGAGTCTTGTAGTTAGCTTAGTTTTGTTCCGTATTGGTGATAAAGCTTTTTCTATGTTAGCATTCGTGCTGGTGGTGTTGGAGTAAACCTTCAGGCAGCTGATACAGTGATCTTATTTGACACTGACTGGAATCCACAGGCAATATATGAGATCCTTCCTTCTTATTATTTAGCTATCACATGTAAAGATTGTCTGTTACTTAAAAAGCTTCTCTTTTACTTGGTGCTTCTCAGGTCGATCTCCAAGCGCAGGCTAGAGCTCATAGGATTGGCCAGAAAAAGGATGTACTGGTTCTTCGATTTGAGACGGTTAGTATGTTTGTGGTGTCTTTAAATATTAAGATAAGACTTAGTATTCCATGAGACAGGTCGTCTTCTTCTGGATACTTTCTGTTGCCCTCGTTCCAACCTTATTTGTCGAACTAGGATTGCAACACATTCCACATGTTCTGGCAGTGGGGTCGGAGTGGGTATATGACATTGGATGCTAGGCAGTTGTGCACCAATATGTGCATAATGTGACTAGTGGAGATGAGTGTGCTTAAGTGAATATATGGGTACTAAACCAAAATGGGTTTCCAATGAGTCTTGTGAAAATGTTCGCTATTTGGTACATGTTTGGTGAAACTGTGAATGCCATCCACGTCTGTTCATTATGTGGATTGTCGCTTTTTTATATGAATATTTTCTTTTCTTCCCTTTACTCTGATATCATGTGCAGAAGCAGGTCTCTGAAGTAGGGATAATTTTGTACATTTTAGTCCTAAAACTTGTAATTGTCGTCCACTTCAGTCCTTCCGTTGAATCCATTAGTTTCAGTTGGACGGAAATGCATGCGTGGGTTTCTTATCGCGTTCTTTAATTCTACATGATTTTTTTAATACTTTTCAATAGTTGAACGCAAAAAGATGCCCTTTTGTGACTCCACATCAGAAAATGAAAAGAAAAAACTGCAATAAAAATCAAGTCTGGAAATTGAAAGAAAAACCAAAAATATAAAAATAGGAAGACACCGTAGGGTTGGGAATGGTACCGTGTGTGCATTTCCGTCCATTTAATACTGGATTTAGATGGAAGGACTAAAGTGCATGAAGTTGACAAGTTTTAGGACTTAATAGTACTCGAGTGCATTAAGTTGACATGTTTTAGGACTTGCATGGTCATTTTCCCGTTTTAAGTGAACATAACGCTCATGAAGCTAGACAAACCAAGGTGATTTTCTTCTAGTAATACAAAATTTCAGCACAAATATTCAATAACCAACTAAAAGAAAATGAAATAAAAACAATTTCTACTTAGGTATATCATATCTTGAAAGAATGAAATAAACAACTTTTGTCCACTTTATCAAGAAGTCCTTCCAGTGTGCATTTGTTATGTTGCTTGCCTTGTTCTAAAATATTCCCCATGTCTGTTGGGTATAACACACAAGTTACTGTTGTTTGGAATGTGAATTTGCTAAACTCTCTCTATCTAATTATTGTTCTAAGGTTCATACTGTAGAAGAACAAGTCAGAAGATCAGCAGAGCACAAGCTTGGAGTTGCCAATCAGAGTATCACTGCTGGCTTTTTTGATAATGACACCAGGTAAAGTGATCTTCTTAAGCCAGTAGTTCCTGCTGACAAGTGACAATTCAGTTCTCAGTGGAGTAGAAGTCAAAAGGTCTCTTAGAATTAACATATGATGTGTTTGTTTCGTTTCACAGTCCCGAGGATCGAAGAGAATACCTAGAGTCTCTGCTTAGAGAGTCCAAGAAGGAGGAAGCTGCTCCTGTCCTGGATGATGATGGTCTAAATGACATTTTAGCCCGGAGGTAACTTAAGCTTAAGTTAAAAAATATAAGGGTTTCCCTTCTGCATTTAGTGTACTTGTGGACCTCTAAGTAGTTTGGTGTCTTTCATTTTTGTTTTGCACTCTAGCTCGGTGGCAAGTCAAAATTGATTAACATAACCATCGGAATCAGTTGCATCTTTCATTTTTTTGGTTGACAATGATGTTCTTGAATAATCGTGCTTGTGTTATTAAATGGAAGGCAACCTCCATTTAGACCCACGCACTTTTTTTTTTTCCTCGGTTTTCCTTCTCTTGTTGGTGTCAATCAATTGTCTAGCCAGAATCCCACATTAAAACTGCATGATTGCACATCACCATATTTTGCTCCCTTTGTTGGATCCACCTTATGAGCTGCAATTTACCATGACATAGAACTCATCATCTATCTGCCAGGTCCTCTTCCCCCTTTATTCAGGATTGGTAGTTTTCTTTACTTCTTAGCTTCAAGTTTTGTTTTCATGGATTGCATTCTCATTTCTGTATGCATATGTGGTATAACTACTTGCAGCGAGTCAGAGATTGATGTGTTCGAGTCAATTGACAAACAGAGACATGAAGAGGAGACGGTATGCTTTGTAGGATGATTAGTGTAATGTATTTTCTGGACAGTTGTTGCCTGCTGATAATTGACGTGGATTTTGATGCTTCAATAATGCAGGCCACATGGGCAAAATTGGTACATGGATGGGAGAAAGATGATTCGAAACTTCTGCCTCCATTGCCTCCTCGCCTAGTGACTGATAATGACTTGAAAGAATTCTATGAAGCAATGAAGGCGTACGAAGTGTCAACCAGTGGGATGACGTCGGCAAATGGAGCAAAGAGGAAATCTGGGTATGCAGGCAGCCTTGATACCGAACAATATGGACGGGGCAAGCGTGCAAGAGAGGTTTGTTTATTTTGTCTGCTTTTTAAAATCTCCTGATTGACTATAATGATCTTCTATGGCATGTGCTCACCGTGAAGGATCCCTTACCTTTTCTTTCTATGATTACTTACTCAGGTGCGGTCGTACGAAGAACAAATGACTGAAGAGGAATTTGAAAAAATGTGTCAAGTTGAATCTCCTGATTCTCCTAAGTTGAAGGATGAAGAGGCAAAAAAAAAATTACCTGTAGAGCCCAAAGTGGAGCCCAAAGTAGAGCCCAAAGTAGAGCCCAAAGTAGAGCCCAAAGTAGAGCCCAAAGGGCAGGCTGTTGTTACACAGCCTTCTGCTCCACTTCCTCTGCCTGCATCATCTCCCTCTATACAACCATTACCCGTGAGCTTAAAGAACGAGGTAACGCCTCCAGCTAAACGAGGACGAGGAAGACCAAAAAGAGTGGTTGCAAATACTTCTCCGATGGTACCTGTTGTTATAGCCCCTACTGAAGCTGTTAAAGTTCATGGAGACTCACAAGGAGTTCTTTCTAGCCACGCAGCTTCCCCCACTCTTGACCAATCTCAAATATCAACTCCTTTGAAAACTGATGTCACGGTCATGCCTCATTCTGCTGGCGGGTTCACACCTACATCCCAGGCAAGTCCTTTGCCTCCTTCTGTCGGTCCTCAAACTACTGCTGGAAGTCATTCTGCTCCGCCAGAGGCAAAAGAACCTGGACGGAAGGCTCCAAGTCGAGCAGAAGCACCAAGAGGCAGGGGAAGAAAAAGGGCTGTAGGGGTTCACACGGCTCCAGATCACTTTCCTGTTCTGGATGCAACAGCAAAGGAGCAATTTCAGAGTAAATCTGCTGATTCAACTATGATTAAGACCATTGCTCCAAGTGAAGGCGCTTCCATTTCTCCTGCAACCCAAGGTCCTGAATCTACTTCTGCAGCATTAGTTGGAGTAGATTTGAGTGGAACATCGATTTCTGTTGTAGGAAGTGCTTTGAACTCCATGCAGCCGTCAGGCCCTTCACCGCTTTCTTCTTCTGTCGTAGGTACTCCATTGATAAGTTCTAGCCCTTCCATGGTTTTGGAGAGTAGAGGGCATAGTCAAAAAAGTCAAAGTGCCGGTGAAGCACCAAGGCGTGGGCGAAGGAGAAAGACTTCCATATCTCATACTTCATCTGATGTCCCTATCGGTCAGGATGTGAAATTGAGTTCAAAAGCAGACCAAACGGGCACATTAAGTGTTAATGAGATGAATAAGCAAGAGGTCTCTAGTTCTGAAATTGTTAATGTTGGAACTGCAAGAGCTGGTGAGGCCTGTATACCCACAGGTGGATCTGTTTTGGACACGAAGAATTTAAACTCTGTTCAAAGCAAACTGTCAGTGGGTTCATCAACAGTTCAAGGTGGTGGCCATGACGTCTCAAGTGAGTACCTGCAGATGCATGGCTGATAAAATGAAATGTCAATTTCTTAAAACAAGATAAGTTTTTGCAGAGAGATTACTAAGCATGGAATTTATGCAGGTTCCTTAGGTCAAATTCAAAGTTCTGGTTTAGCTGATGTTGCAACTGCATCTTCAAAAAGTGGCGGGCCATTGGGAAGTGAGGGTGGAGGTACATTGCCGTCACCTGCACTAACAAGTTCTTTTTCGGAAGGAGCACATGTGGCTTTGTCAACATCGAAGTCTGCACCATCCATTAGCCTTGATTGTTCTACACCTTCAGAAAGTAGCAGTAGAACTGTGCACTCTCAGGACGTGAAGAATGCTCATAGCTCTGTTTCAGTCTCAACTTGCCCACCTGGGTCTGTGCAAGGTACAAGGCAAACTCGTAAAAACCAGGGCAGAGCTGAGACACCCAGACGGAGGGGCAGGAAGTCAGCTTCTGTTTCAACTCAGGTTCCAGATGTCTCATCAGGTCAGCATACAAAATCTTTTCTTTTTCAGTCACATGTCAAACTTGCAGAATCATTTGGAAGTAAAGCAATTCTTATGATAGGCAAACAAGATACTGATGGTCAGCAGCTGATAGATGTTACCAAGGATCCAAAGTCAACATGCCAAACTGATTCTCCTTCTAAATTCAAATCACCTGCCACCTCAACAGGTGGCCAGGACACTTCCTCCAGACCTCAGAGTAAAAATCAACCTCACTCCTTTTTCCTCTTTCTAGACTTATAACATATGCCTCAATTTTGGACTTTTGATCTTTTGCAGGCCTCAATTTTGGACAAAAGAACAATGCTGATGTTCGTTATGTTGCTTCTATGATGAAGGAAATTTTGTCTGAAAACCGCTTGTCCAAAACTAAAATTGGTGAACGGTCACATGGAGAGAGTTTGTCTACTTCAATCTTGCAAAGTCCAGGTGATGCGTCTGTTGAGGTGAACAAAGAACAGAGTGTAATGGCCACAACTTGTTCAGGTGGATCAATTGCAGAAATGGATACTCCTGGGGTTGATCTTCAAACTCAGAGTAATCAGCATGAGCGAGAAGGTACTGGAGCAGTAGAAGAGAAGAAGTTGCCAATTGTTTTAAAACCTGTAGTCTGTGCCCTTGAAAGTAAGGTAGCCACTGGCTCTTTAGACACTCCTGTCAAGGGGCAAGTTACCTCTGAAAGCTTGGATGAAATGCCTGCTATTCCTCCTGGTTTTGAGAAATTTGACATTGCAGCCAGCAAAATGAATATTATTGGACAAAATGTAGTTGTGAGTGCACTTCCATCAGCTGCAAGTGAGATGTCCGCTGAGGTAGCTGTAAACCAAACTTCCAAATGTGTAACAGAGTCAGCTATTTCATCAAAAAATGTGACTACAGATAGTGACAGCAACTCTATGAAGAGAGTGGATTCTGTTTCAAATGAGGCTCATGATTCAAGCTCTTGTATCCATAAATGTCCATCCCTCACCACTGTTGGGTCTGTTGAAACAGGTACTGGTGTAACACTGCCTGATGGAGAGGATTTTGTGAAGGATGTTGCTGCAGAAGTTATACAAGCAGATTTGAATCTTGGAGAAGAAGACAATGCTAGACAATGTGCTTCTGACGATGAAAATAAAGTCAAATCCATTGAGAAAGCTGCTGCAGATGCAGTAGAATCGACTGAAAATCTTTTTCAGAGACAAGCTGATTGTGCTTCGGACAATGAGAATAAATTCAAGTCCATTGAGAAAGCTTCTGCAGATGCTATAGAATCGACTGAAAATCTTTCTGAGAGGCCATCTGCTTCAGTTGATGATCGTGCATGCTGCATGGGGGTGCCTTCGGCTTCTTTAGGCAAAGCAGAGCTG
Organism: Eucalyptus grandis; assembly: GCF_016545825.1. Classification (NCBI taxonomy): domain Eukaryota; kingdom Viridiplantae; phylum Streptophyta; class Magnoliopsida; order Myrtales; family Myrtaceae; genus Eucalyptus; species Eucalyptus grandis. The sequence goes on from NC_052615.1 coordinate 24,402,856, forward strand.
ACGGTCACTGGTGTGAATAGTTTTGGCTCTGAAGCAGATATCTCTTGTAGAGACTCTGGGAAGTCTTTTCTTGATGTTGCCAATCCTATGGGTCCCTCCTCAGAGACAATAGTTGGCAGTGATTCTGGTGGTTGTGAAGTAGAGACAGCAATCCTGGAGAGTCAAGGCCATTCTGCTGTACCCGATTCTACTGCCTTACAGGACAGTGCTGCTGAGCAAAAAACTGAGCCTCCATTAGAGGAGCATCTGAATTCGCCCCATGGCAGCAACTTTGAGGGCTTTGGAAGGTCAATGAAAATTGATGCTGTCAGTGATAATGATGAAGTGGTTAAAACTTCGCTTTCAGAGCATTCAGTTCAATTGGTGCCCCTCGGAAGTTATTTGGCTGGAGATGACCAAATAAATAATTCCCAGGCTGTTCGAGCTAGCTCAGAAAATATCTCAAAAGAAAAGGCTCTTCCTTCACTATCTTTGATGACAGAGGAAGGACAGAGCATCAGTGCATTTGAAAAGGGTCCTCTTGAAGGCTTTGAAGCAACTGGGGACAAGGAGACTGCTGTTTGTGATGCTGTCCCTCAGGTTAGTGAAATTATCTCAGGAAGCATGCCAAGGAGCATGGATGTGATGCTCGCTTCGGTAATGAAAGAAGATAAAACTGCAGCCCCCTCAGAGAATCTGATGACCAGTGGAGTTTCTACACAGGAAGCAAAAGTTGACGTAGCTCAGACTTCTGAAACAATGGAAGTTTCTGAGAATGCTGACAGTTTATTAGGTAATTCATCAAGAAATGCAGATATACTTGTAAAAACCAATGAAGAAAGTACAGAAAGCTCAATCCCTATGGATACTGACATTAGCAGCTCAGTTGTGAATATAGAAAGAGAAGGGGAAAACAATAGTGTTGTGGATGAGACCAATGTGTCTATAGTTGATGGGGCTTTGCCAACATGTATATTAGAAGAAACACATAACCCTTCAAACATCTGTACAGGTGAAGGACCTATAGGGGACTCAAATGTCATGTCTTCAATTGATGTTGAAACACTGAGTGGAGAAAAACTTGAAGCTGAGGTGGATGCTTCTCCGGTTTTAGGGAATGGTTCAGAGAATCAATTAGGAGAAGCATGTCTGCCTTCATCTTCCATGATAACACATGAAGGGAAAAGTGACAATTCCCCGGTCAAGTGTCCTGTTGAGAGTTCAGCCTTGTACAAGAAAGTACAAGGGGATATTAAGGAAATCAATGATGGGGAAATTGCATCACAGGGGAGTGAGATTGTGCCTGAACTTGCATCAGGAAGCATGGAATCTTCTCAAGTAAATCAGCTTGAACCCCAAGTGGTATCTGAAAGACACGTTTCTTCCCCAGTGACAAACATCGAGCCGTCTGAGATGAAACCAGGAGTACATGAAACTGATATTGGTGATGGCAAGGATACTTCTCAGATTGCTGAGGTGCTTCCTGAAGATGCTTCTGACAGAAATGAACCATTACCAATGCAAAGGACAAGTATAGAAAAAATTCGGGATGACTATGAGGAGAAAGCAGATGAGTGTGATGGAATTGATGCTCCTTGTGTTGATGGGAATGTACCTGTAAACCTACATGAGGGAAAAAGTAACTATTCACCGGTCAAATGTCCTGTTGAGAGTTCATCATTTGAGAAAGTACAAGGGTGTATCAAGGACATCAATGATAGGGAAAATGCTTCACAAGGGAGTGAAAGTGTGCCTGACCTAGCATCAAGAAGCATAGAATCTTGTCAAGTAAATCAGCTTGAGCCCAGAGTGGTATATGAAGGACACGATTCTTCCCCAGTGACATACCTTGAGTTGTCTGAGATGAAACCAGGAATACATGAAACTGATATTGGTGACGGCAAGGATACTTCGCAGATTGCTGAGATTCTTCCTGAAGATTCTTCTGACAGAAATAAACCATTACCAATGCAAAGGACAAGTGTCGAAAAAATTCAGGATGACTATGAGGAGAAATCAGATGAAATTTGTGATGGCATTGATGCTCCTCAAGTTGGTGGGAATGTGCCTGTAAACCTATCAGAAAGGATGGACTGCTCTCAGGAAGAATTGGTCAAGGACTCCTCCACGAAGAGAGCCGACGGGTATGAAATTATTAATGGGAGAGATCCTTCTCAGCCTGGGTTTGTGCCTGATAATGGATCTAACATGGATCCTACTGAGCTTGTTGAGACTGAATATACATCTGAAAGAATTGAGCCTTTATCTTCACAAATGATAGTCACAGAAACGGTTCAGGAGTCCTTTGAGCAGAAACCAGAAGGACATGGTACTTCAATTTGTGATGGAATAGATAATTCTCCGGTGGACACAGTCATGCATGACGACATTGAAAAGCATGGACCCTTCTCAGATAGTTGAGCTTGAGAATGCATCTGAAAGAAATGAACGTTTATCTTTGCAATCAACAGAAGAAGAATCTGTTCAGCCTTCCTCTGAGGAGAGACCAGCAGAGCATGGAACTGCAATTTGTGAGGGAATTGATGCTGCTAAGTTGGGTGGTTCTGTGCATGAGTATCCATCTGAGAGCATGGATGTTGATCCTGTGGATACATCTGAGAGAGATGGACCACTGTCTTTCCAATTGCAAAACAAAGAGAAGGTTGAGGATTCCTTGGAGGGGAAAGCGGAAGTTAATGAAATTGTACAAGGCAATGGGGGCATTGCACTTCCAATTGAGGAGGGGCTTGCGAATATATCAGAAAGCAGGGACCCCTCTCAGGTTGCGGCAGTTACTTTGGAAGATGTATTAGAGGAAAATAACTCTTCATCCTTGCCAACAGAGGATGAGGAGAAGGTTGGAATCTCATCGGAGAGAAATGAGGAACAGTATGATGCTGAGTTTGGTGATGGGATGGATGCCTCTCTGGCTGTTGGGGCCGGGCTTGGAATGGTGCCAAGTGTAGATGAATTTCAGTCTGCTAGTATCATACCTGAAGATGTTTCCACTATTGATCAGTCCCCTCTCCAAGTGAAGAATGAAGAAAAAGTCGAGGAACCTGCTGAGGTGAGACTGGATACCGAAGCTGGTGATGGGAAGGATTCTTCTCCGATGGGTAGGGCTGTACTTGAAGAGGAGCCTAGTGTGGATGAATCTCAGTCTGCTAATATTGAACCTGAAGATATTTCCACAATTGATCAGTCCTCTCTCCTAGAGAAGAATCAAGAGAAAGTTGAGGACCCTGCTGAGGTGAGGCTAGATACTGAAGTTGGTGATGGGAATGATGTTTCTCCAGTTGGTGGGGCTGTGCTTGAAGAGGTGCCAAGCGTGGATGAATCTCAGTCTGTTAGTATTGAACCTGAAGATGTATCCACAATTGATCAGTCCTCTCTCCTAGGAAAGAATCGAGAGAAAGTTGAGGACCCTGCCGAGGAGAGACTATGTACTGATGTTGGTGATGGGAACAATACTTCTCCAGTTGGTGGGGCTGTGCTTGAAGAGGTGCCAATTGTGGATGAATCTCAGTCTGCTTGTATTGAACCTGAAGATGTTTCTGCAATTGATCAGTCCTCTCTCCTAGGAAAGAATCAAGAGAAAGTTGAAGACCCTGCCGAGGAGAGACTATGTACTGAGGTTGGTGATGGGAATGATACTTCTCCAGTTGGTGGGGCTGTGCTTGAAGAGGCGCCAATTGTGGATGAATCTCAGTCTGCTTGTATTGAACCTGAAGATGTTTCTGCAATTGATCAGTCCCCTTTCCTAGGGAAGAATCAAGAGAAAGTTGAGGACCCTGCCGAGGTGAGACTAGGTACTGAAGTTGGTGATGGGAATGATGCTTCTCTGGTTGGTGGGGCTATGCTTGAAGAGGTGCCAAGTGTGGATGAATCTCAGTCTGCTAGTGTTGAACCTAAAGGTGTTTCCACAATTGATCAGCCCCCTCTCCTGGGGAAGAGTGAAGAGAAAGTTGAGGACCCTGCTGAGATGAAACTAGATACTGAAGTTGGTGATGGGAAGGATCCTGCTGAGGTGAAACTAGATACTGAAGTTGGTGATGGGAAGGATGCGGCTTGTGGGACTGTGCTTGAAGAGGTGCCCCGTGTGGATGAATTTCAGTCTGCTAGTCTTGTACCAGAAAATGTTTCCACAATCGATCAGTCTGAGGAGAATGAAGATAATGTTGAGGACCCTTCTGAGGTGAGAATGGAAATGTGTGAAACTGATGATGGAAGGGGTTCTTCTCAGCTTACTGGGGTTGTGCAGGAAAATGTTCAGACTGGAGGTCAGTCACAGGTTGCTGCATCGTTGCTGGAACCCGAGAATGCATCTTTCCAGGTGGATGGCGAAGAAAAGGTGGAGGATTTGTCTTTGGAGAAGATGGAAATTCTTGAAGATAAAGTTGGTGATGGAATTGATGTCGGTGGGACTGCTCCTAAAATTGCATCAGAAAGGTTGGATCATTTTCAGGATGTTGGAACTTTGCCTGACGACTCATCAGAAAAGAACCCACCTCCATCTTCTGCTAATGAAGACGATGAGTCGGCTGCTGATGGAACTGTGCCTGTGCCTGAAGACTTGTCAGAAAATAACCCACCTCCATCTTCTACCTGTGCAAACGGTGAGTCGGCTGCTGATAAGGCTGTACCTAGGCCTGGAGACTCGTCAGAAGAGAACCCACCTCCATACTCTGCTGATGCAAACGAGTCACTTGCCGATCGAACTGTGCCTGTGCCCGACAACTCGTCTGAAAAGAACCCACCTGCATCTTCTGCCGATGCAAATGACGAGATGCTTGCTGATGGAACTGTGCCTGTGCCTGATGACTCGTCAGAAAAGAACCCACCTCCACCTTCTGCTGATGCAAACGATGAGTTGGGAGAGAAAGCCACCGAAGAAATTCCAGTTTCTGACAACACAGAAGAAAGTAAGGAGTGAACTGGACTCGCAGAGATTTATACGGGGAGATTCCTTGTAATTTATTGTGTTAACTCTTAACGTTATGAAACATTAGCTCATACAATGTGCTTTTAGTTGTTTAGAAAACCATATCGCTGTTGTAGCTACCTGTCTTGCAGTCACTGTATATGGATAATAGGGACACATCTTTATATGTAAATTGCATAGGCTGGTGCCTGTTTCTTGATTGCTGTCACGTGTCAATCTGAAAATCTCACTATTCAGGGCTTATCATCGGTCTAAAGTCCCTGAAAGTCTTTTGAAGCACTAGTTAATGTTACGGAAATTTTTTGATTAAGGGTATAGGGTGTGGTTGTTTTCTAAAAAGAGAGCTAAGAATAGATAATATTTTAACAAGAACCCCAAATAGCCAACCTAGTGTCATTAAGGTCCCAAGTTTGTCGGCGGGCCAAATCTATGTTGGCCCTTCAGAATGTGCATCTCATGTGCTATGCACAAGAAAGTGACAAGTGAAATGTACATGCTCTCCGACTCTCAAAGATTTGACCGCTCGGTAAGTTGGAAGTTTTATATGAAATTGAATTGGTTACTTCAAGATTCATTTGAAATGATATCAACTTTGGACTCTTTCGAAAAAATAGCCTCATTTTAAATCTTTATTTGAATTTTCCTGATATTAATAAACGAATGAAAAAAAAAATCCATGCGAAAATTATTTCTAAATCTACATCTATACATGTGTGTTAGCATTTATTTGATAGGTTAGAGAACTTATTATAAAGTCAACATTCAAAGAAAGTTTATAGTTTCAATGCCAATGCTTTAAAAATCAAACATTTGATTATCCAATATGCTTCCCCTGGTAACGGTTAACATGACCTATATTATTATAAACTTACTCTTATTGGCAAGTACCTTCATTTTGCAACTGAACTCGCACGATGTTGCTCGAAACATGAAATTAAACCCCATAATGAATGTCGAAGCCTATGGTCTATGCCTATGGGGCTAACCAAAGAGAACTTCATCTACGCTCTTGTTAGGCATGTACTCATATATAAGAAGCCTCCCATTTCGGTCTAAGCAGTTTCCCAAGAGCATCATGATGTGCCTACGTTTGTAGTTTAGCAATCGAGGCAACTTCACTCTTCAGTTCGACAATGCCTAGACTTGTAGTTTACGGGTGCCTCTTGACCGCAATTTCTATTCCCTCTGCCAATCTATCCTGCAGTGTTGGTACCGGTCGGCAGTATAACTGCAACAAGAATGTCCATGAATCGGAGATTTAATTTCGATTTGTGCCAATGTCTCTAGTAACTAGAAGGTATTCTTGATTGCTTAGGAGAGAAGGGCCGAACAGTCCAAATAAATTCGTTTCAAATCAAATGAGTGCATCAAACTAAGGAAGATCTATCACCACAAAGACGTTTATGGATAAATAGAATTTTTTGGATGCGATGTAAGTAAAACATTACTCCCAAAAAGATTGGGGAATTATAACGAGGATATTTACAAATTGAGAAAATGATGCAAATATTATGAATTTTGATTCAACATAATGTAATCCCCAAAACTTTTAATTAATTTAATATAGTCTTGAAATTTTTAAATTGTTCAATATGATCCTTAAAATTTTGATATACGTTCAATTTAATTCATGAATTATATGTTATCCTTGAATTTGAATTAATAGAATAATAATATTGAATATTTTCACAAGAACCATTTCAGTCCCATTTGGAGCTTTTTTTTTTTTTTTTTTGACCTGGCTGAATCAGCCAGCCGACAACCACGACTTAAACCCTGGTGACGCTAGTGGACCTACCACCACAGCATCACACTTAAGAATCCCTAATAACAACGCTGGGGTTCGAACTTCTCCCCTTTCGTGAGGGGGAGAGAACCCAAAGCCATCTTTGCCGCTACGAGCAGTGGTCCCATTTGGAGCATTTGATCTTTAGTTTCTGGTCAGAACAAGCTAAATCATCAATGCTCAAATGTATTTCTTGTTTGTATCTCTATGTAGAATGATCAAGCATCATGTTCCCAGACAAATCCCAAGAGAAAAGTTGGCTAAGCTCCTACCCAAAACCTGGATTACCAACTATAAAAAGCTGCACTAAAATAACAAGCATCTTCGAATTCGTCAAAAAGAAATGTGGCACTGGTGCCATCAAATTTGGCAAATAGAAGGAAGAAAAATCTTCTAGATCATTTTCAATGAATATATACAAATATTTTGAGGAATTATATCAAATAAATTAAAACTCAAAATTCACATTGCATATTAAAATTATTTGTGCCATTATCCTCATATAAATTTTGAGTGGATCGAAGAAGCTCGTGCTCACGAGAACTGACAAGAAATCCTACAAACCGCACACGTGGCTTCCTCCGAACAGCGGAACCCCCAGATGAGTGGGGGCCCACCCGCTCTTCAGCTCCGGACAACGAGGGCGACACGTGTCGGCCGCCCCCGCGGGGGATATTTCGGGAACCCGTAGAACTCATCGCAACAGAGGGACACCCTGACCAATCGGAGCGCTCCACGTCGGCACGCGGGCCCGGCGCATCTCCCCTCGGCGTTGGAGCCGCGCGCAGAGGATCCCCTCTCCCTTACGTCGTATCGACCTCCCACCTTGTCATTTCTAGAGAGAGAGAGAGAGACACAGAGAGATTCGACTTCGAGCTTCGCACCTCGCGACGACGACGACGACGCCATGGGGCAGATTTTCGACAAGCTCCAAGGTAAACCCACCCGCCATCTCTCTCCCCCTTCCTCTCTTTCTCTCTCTTGCTCGCTCGCTGTCCGATTCGTCGTCGTTCCCGGCTATCGGGCCTCTCCGAACAGGACGATTCGGGGGGATCTCCCGAGACTTGTGGCGTGGCGATGCATCTTGGTGTCGAATCGAGATGTGGGTTGTGGTGCTACGTACGTACCGCTCGATGGGTCGCGAACAAGTCGTCGCCTTTTTTATCTGCTGCGTGAATGTTTTGGATCGAGAGCCTGGAGGTCACTACTGTTCTATCCGTGCTGCCGATGGCTCTCGGGTCCTTTCGGCTCGCGAGAGTCTCGGTTCGTGTCTCGCGGTGACTGAATTCGTGGCTGGGTATGGTGGATAACTGTTGGGTTTTCGTCTAGCGGCGCCCTGGTTGCTGTCTGATGCGGGGCGTTCTGCTGTTGATCCTGTATATGGTGTTGGTTGAGTTCTAGTGGAGTTCTCCGTTTTCTATTGCGAGAAAAGTAATTGTTGGTGTTGGGGGATCTGAATGCGTCCTTTATATTGCTTGTCAGATTATATGTATGCTTAAAAATCGCATTTTTGGTGCATCTTAGGCGCGAGTGCGTTTGTGGTGTTTCGATTTCGCAACATGGTACCCAAGATAAAGCATTTGTTAGTGAACTTTTTAGATGCGCTTGACAGTTTTGACATACTGTTCAGGCAAGGAATGGAGGGAAAAGCAAATCAGGAAGATTACCGATAAGGTTTTCGATCGCGTGACAAACAATCTTGAAAGAGCTAACCTGAATTTTGAAGATCTATATATTGCTGTTCTGCTTGTGTTCAAGTAAGAATCTCTGGCGAACGCCTCTTTATACTTATTTGCCCGGCAAGTAGGATGAAGTTTTTTTTTCTCTCTCTTGTAGTGATATAAATAAGCATCTGCCTGGTCCTCATTTTGATCCACCCTCAAAAGACCAAGTTCGAATGATGATAGAGGTAATTCTCTTGTACTCTTAATGGTACGCCCAAAGTGCATTATGCTGTGTAATGGAGTTTATTCGTCTACATTTTGTTCTTCTTCTTGTTTGCAATGCAAGCCTCCTTCCACGGCGCTTGCCATGTGGGGATTTTGGACTTTAGAGTATGGATTTCTTTGAAGAAGTGTTGTACTACCGCTTTATATTTCTATTAGGTACTTGTTGGTGTGGTCTGTCAAGTTTTGGTATGCCATTCAGATGCTGACTCTGAACTTCCAAGAAGGTGTGTTAGGCTGTGCAAATGATTATAGTAATCAGTGGTCCATCCAATCACATTCATGGCTGATTTATAGATCATCTGAGTTGATGTTGACATGGAAGATATGGATGATCACATTGTGTAAGAGATAGAACTTGTTGCTTTTCAATGGTTATAGGATATTTGGGATCATTAGTTGAACTCAAGATGTCTGACTAACTCAAACTAGAATGTATTTCTCTCTGTAGATGTCTCAAATGTGTTTTATTTAGAATTGTTGAAAGGATCCTCAATGATACATTGGTTTGGGAGGAGGAGAAAATTGTGGAATGAATATTTGTACAAATTAACTGATGCATACATCTGATGGTGATTGTGCTTGAAATTAATGAAAGCATATTCATTGCCTCGTGCACAGGAAGCCGATGTCAACCTGGATGGAGAAATTGATCATGAAGAATTTGTGAGGTTCATCCAGCGGCTAACATCTGACACATTTATAGTCGTCAGTCAGGGATTGATTCTTACATTGGTTGTGGCACCGACTGTTGCAATGGCAACAAAGAAAACTACTGAGGGTGTTCCAGTAATTGGTAAATTGGTGCAAAAGTTACCAAATTCAGTTTATGCATCGCTTGTGACCATGGCAGTTATGCTGTTCCAGAAGTCAATCCAGGAGGTTTAATATTTGCAATAGTTTAATACGTTGGTATTGGATATCTACATCTACAATATACTGCATGATATTGTAGTTATGTACATGTCACTTGTGAAACAAATGTTATACTTAACAGCTAAAATTATTGTATATATATATTGCCTTGATTGATTATCTTTGAAAATATTCGAATGGTTGAAGGGTCTTGTAGCCAAAAATAGCAGTAGGATATTGTCATCTGCTGCACAGACTCAGCTGCTACCTGTGCTATGCTGAGCCGGGGGAGCCTAATCAAAGCCAACATCATATAGATAACTTGTAGCATATTATGGTCGTGGAGGAATTGCAAGAATAACAGATGAATGGATTTTATTTTCTTGATTTTCTTTAATCTCGGAGAAGAAAATTTAAAGATAAGTTTCAGACATGATGGTCACATTAAAGTTGGACAATTTCTTTTTATATTGTTGAGGGTTGCTTCCCAACATCTAATCATATTCCCTTTCGCATAGATATGAAGAAAAAAAAGGGATCTGCTTGGAATATTTTCAGTGTTGTGGTTCCCTCTTTCTTCCTCTGCTTTTGCATAGTTCTGTTGGTCTCTTCACATCCAGTCGCAGTATGATGCAGGATTCAAGGGTTCATTAGATATAAAAGAGAAAACCAATTACTCAGTTCTTTTAAAAAGAGAGAACTGCGGAAAGCTTCTAAACAAGTCTTAGTTGTACTGAGTCAAGGGTTCATTAGATGTATTAGTGTTTTGTTCGAATTTGTTAATTGGGAAGTGCAGTCTATTGGAAAGAGTGAAGCTGAACAGATTTTGAATTGTTATGTGTGCGGCTATTGTTGGAATAATTTAGATGCACTAGTTCTTGATAGTTACCACCAATTAAGCATTTGAAATTCTTCCATGAATCTCATCTGCCAAAGACGTGCATCGTCACAGATTTAGCTATCAAAAGCTTCTGCGATCCAAAATTCCCTGATCTTCTTGATATATGCTGTTATCTTCTTATCTGGACAGCAATATATCATGTACATAGTTCACGGCCTTTATGTCTTTAAAGAGGGGAAATGCTTCATTCAAAGGAGTGAAGCCGTCGAAATAGATGTTCCTGGATCTTTTTAAGACTACTCTTTTCTCAAGAAACATCCATTGCAAGATTTCTAGTTTCACAATATGACTGGACAGGACCACCAGAAACGCCAGGCAATCGTCTGGTTGTCTATGTATTCCTTTTATCCCAGAGGTGGTCCTCAGGCCATCTTCAATGCCACCGGAGCTATGATTCTGATGGGAGTGTTACTGAGGTTGTCCCTTCTGACTGGTGGGTTTTTAACACATCATTGACTTTTTTGTTGATGGCAACTTCTGCTTTTTTTAAGATCTGCCAGCGAGTAAGATTCCATGTTGATGATGCGTGTTAAAGAGGGTCAACGCGTAATAGAGGGACCACAATCCCTTCCTCGTCTACTATGTTAGTCAATTAAGAATAGTGGTGTATTTGTTTTATTGTAAACTTCATAATACAAAAATTATTTTTATGAAAATCATCTTTAAGAAAAATAGTTACTTTTCACTTGTTTGGTGGTTTAAAGAAAGTAATTTCATTCTTATTGAAAGGGGAATCGTTTCTTCAAATCTAACTTTATTGTTTACAGTCAATGAAAAACATTTTCCTTAAATCGATTAATTTCCCGTCATCCAAATATCAGAAAGTTGAAAAATAATTTTCTAGAAATTAGAATCTGTTTGTTTCACGAAAAATTAATAATTTGAAAAATACATTCTAGAAAATTTATAACTTCAAATATTTAATCATTAAAAAATGTTTTCATCATTGATTGAAATTATGTCTAAATATTTTCGCAGAAAATAAAAATATATTCCGTGCATTCATTCATCCATTCTTGTAAGTGATATGGGCGATAATTTTTTTTTTAAATTTCTTTTCAAATCATTCTTTCTTCCAAAACAAACCTATCCAAAATAAATGAAAAATTTTGAAAAATTCAAGAAGCGATGCTTGACGAGGACAGAAGTGGCTTGGAATGCGCGGGGCAACCAGTTTTATGCCAGAAAACAAAGACAAGTGGGACCCGTGCGCTCTCTTCAGTTCTTCCCAGGACAGTTCCTCGTACTTAGGAGTCCACTGAAACTCAATGCGATCGGGACGGGTCCAACAATAGGGAACATGCGAGCCAGCATGTTCCCACCGCCAGACTTCTTATGTTGACCTCCCGCTTTCCTTTTTGAACCAGGAAACAATCATCAGATCGAGAAAGAAAGAAAGAGTCAACTTCACGTTTCCCATCTCGCTAAAAGACGCCATGGGACAGATCTTGGGCAAACTTCAAGGTACCGACCCGCCATTTTGTTCTCTTTTTGTCTCCGTTTCGTCATTTCCAAGTAGTCAACCATCCATAAACAGGACGATCCCAGTTTCTGTGAGACAGTTTTTGCTCCATGGTGATTCATTTTGATGTCAAATCGATATGAGTCTGACTATGACTGTGTTCTGTTGCTGTCGTTGCGTTTTGATGTCGCGAGTGTGTGGTACGGACCAGGAAAGTAATGATTCACTAACCTCCTGTCTTTGCGCCGTTCGCGGTATATACGCATTGTGCATTTGAGCTGTGGGAGTCGCTTGACACCGTGTCATGTTAAAAAAACTGAGTATGCTTGATTGTGGCATGGTGTGTAATTGGCCTCGTTCAGATTGGTGTGTGATGCTGGTATTGACAAGAACAAATTGATCTATTTTTAGTGGAGTTGGAATTGAGGACCATCTTTCCTGGAAGATGCTCCAATGATCTTTTATTTAATCGATGATAGGGAAGCTAATGAATGGAAGTGCTTCATATTGTTGAGAGGAAGTTCCCAATCTTTTGAAAAGCTTTTATCTCCCTGAAGCTGCCAGATCTTTTACGGGGACTAGCTTGTATACTCAATATGTCTTAGCTTACAAAATTTGCATAGCCAAGGTGATTGAGGGTATGTTCAATTGACGGTAGAGCTCGATGCATTGCTTATAATTTCATACAAATTTGGAGGTACCTCCCATAGCTCAAATCGTTTTAGTTAGTTGGCTGTGTTGTTGTCGCTGCTGCGGTTCAGTAAGTTCAATGATGCTAGTTAAAACCAATGTCAACCACCACCGCGGGTGACAACCGTTGCTATATGAACCGTCCAAGCTATTTAAGATAAAGAATCCACTCAATGAGTCCCAAACAAGGATCCAATCGTCACCTTTCTATCTGCAGAATGAATTACTTTAAATCAAACCCTTTCAGTTACTAGAGGTTACTGTCCTATCCATGCTTCCTGGAAGTTTCTGCCAGTGATTCTCGGATCCTTTTGACTTGTAAGAGTTCAGTTCATTCTCACAGTCACAGAATTCATGTCTAGGTAAACTAAATAATTATTGAGTTTTTGTCTAGCAGCACCCTCGTTGCTGTTGATGCAGGACATTCTGCTATTGATCTTGTATATGATGTTGGTTAAGTTCTAATGGAATTTTCCATTATTCGTGTGTTTATGATGCTTCATACATATTTTCCTGTCATGCTTCGATTTTGCAATAGAGTACCCAAGACAAGGCACATTAGTTGATAAACGCAAGCGATTGTTAGTGAACTTTTTAGATGCTTTCGACAGTTCTAGCATATTATTTAGGAAAGGAATGGGGGCAAAGGCAAATGAGGAAATTTTAGCGGTGAGAGATGTTGAAAGAGCTAACCTAAGGTTTAAAGATCTATATTATTGGATATTTCAATGGTTTTGTAGTGACTCTAATGGAAATGTTGACCGCAATTAGAACACCTCTAGCATAACTGTGTAACAGTCTCACGGTGGAATGCTGGCCTCAAGGCCAAAGGCGGGTCCTCCCATGATTTCTATATTTGTTTTACCATTTATAACACTTGTGGTTGAGGTATGACCGTGACACTATTACACGGTTATATACTCATTTCTCATTAATTTATAACGGTTTTGTAGCTTCTGATTTGATTTGATTTGTTTCTTAATTTACTCTCTCCTTCATTTGCCTACAAAGAGAATCTCCAAATCACAAATAAAACATATCAAAAGCAAGAAATTCTCTCTTTTCTTTTCATTTATTTGTTGGGTCTTACATATAACGTTGTTCTTCATGTTCCCTCTATTTTTGTAGTACGGAGTAAAGAGAAAGATCTATTGTATCCTAGGAGGATCACTGTTAATTATCTTTAAGGACAATGCTTGTATGCTTCATACATTTGTTCTTTATCCTTATTTTTGTTCATACTTTCCAACAGGTTTTACAACAATGTGGTTACTCCATATAATTGCCGCTACCACCACTTGTACCATTGCCGCCGCCGCCACCATTGATGCATCCATCCCTGCCACTCCTATTGTTCTACCACCACTAGCACTTCTAGGCATATCAAAGATTGAAGTTTTTAATGGCAACAACTTTAAAAGGTGGCAAGAAAGAGTTTTCTCCATTCTAGATGTACATGGGGTAGCTTTCGCACTTACGGAGGCCGTATCAACTGACAATAAGCTGCGACAACAATGGATACATGCTAATAAGGTTTGTAGGCACACAATTATCAGTATGCTTACTAATGAATTGTTTGATGTCTATTGCCCATATAAAGAAGCAAAAAAAAATATGGGACTCCATGATTGCAAAGTACACTGCCAAAGATATGGGTAGACAAAAAAGTGTGATAAGAAATTATTGTCGGTGGGAAATGTCTGATGATAAGGAGATCGAGACATAGATCAATGAATATCACAAGTTGGTGGAGGACTTGAAGGCAAAAAACATCAATTTACAAGAAGAATTTATTGTGGGGTTGTTGATCGAAAAGCTACTGGAATCTTGGAATGATTACAAGCAACAACTCAAGCACAAAGATGAGCAATTGTCACTGGCCGATCTAGTTATTCATATTCTCAATGAGGACATAGCCCACAAGGTGATCAAGGCTTCCAAAGCTACGGACATTGCTACCCAGGCAAACTTGATGCAAGGCAAACCACAAAATCGTCAAAACAAAAATAATAAGGAAAATCTTAAATACAAACCCAAAGTTGGTCACCCTACCTTCAAAAGGAAAGGCTCCTACTATGTTTGTGGTAAACCAGGTCATTATGCAGCGCGATGTAGAATGAGATGAGAAATGATAATCTTGGTAAACCAAATTCAAATGACTAACGGCATCACTATGGTCATTTCTCAAGCCAATACTATGGCCAATGTCAAAGAATGAAAACTCGGGTGCTTCCAAGTATATTTGTGTAAGCAAAAAATGCATTTTCCTTCTACACTCTAGTAGGGGAAGGAGGAGAGATTTTTTATGTTGGTGATTCGAGAATTGCTCAAGTTCTTGAGAAATAGAAAATTAATCTTGAACTCACATTTGGCACGACTTTGTCTATAAATGATGCACTAATATAAGGGTAACCTAGTTTTTGTATCTCTTTTGGGAAAGGTTGGATTGAAGGAGATATTTGAATCTGACAAGATTATAATGGTAAAAAATAATGTCCTTGCTTGGAAAGGGTTATATTGTATTTATGGACTTTTTGTTTTCTAGCATTACCATTGAAAATACTACCTATGCTTACTTGGTTAAATCTATTGATTTATGGCATGATAAATTAGGACATGTTAGTATTACTTATATTAAGAAAATGCAAAAATAATGTTTGATTTTTGGGATTAGAAACACATGTTTTAGTAAATGTATAATATGTGCAACTAAAAAGCCTTATATTTATATAGATAGAGGATTCGAATTGCTGAGTTTAATTCATATTGATTTAGGTGATTTGAAACAAATTATGACTAGAGGAGGTAAACAATATTATGTGAATTGATGATTATTCTAAATTGGAGATTGATTGATTTACCACTAGGTGTGAAATCAATTGGTTGAAAATGGATTTTTAAAAGGAAATCTAATCCTAATGGTTACATTGATAAATACAAAGCAATATTGGTTACAAAAGGTTTTGGACAACACTATTTAGAAGAAGAAATTTACATGCTGCAACTTGAGGATTGTTATAACATCTTTTCTAAATGATAATTTACTAGAAGAAATTTACATGCTACAACTTGAGGATTGTATTCTTCTTGGACAAGAAAATAAAGTATGTAGACTCCTTAAATCCTTATATGGCTTAAAGTAAACACCAAAGCAACGTCAAGAGAAATTTGATCAAGTTGTAGTTAAATATGTTTTTTGCTCTATTAAAATAGTTAAATCTATGTACACAATAACCGTTGGTGCTAAAACTACAATTATTAGCTTATATATTGACGACATGCATTTTTTTTTTTTGTGCCAGCATTAATGTTGTGAATGAAACAAAATGTTTTTCGACTTATAAATTTGATATGAAGGAATTGGGACAAGCTAATGTTATTTTGTGTGTTCAAATAATAAGAAGTGATAATGACCTAATGCTTATTCAAGAGCATTATGTGGACAGACTACTTAAAAAAAATATGAATACTTTGATGCCACTCATGTTTGTACTGTTGATAATGCTAATTCCCAATTAGTGAAAGATAAAGGAGATAAAGTGGATCAATTTGAGTATGCTAAGATTATTGGGAGTTTGATGCATTTGGTGAATTGCACTTGACCTGATATAGCTTATGTTATGTGTAGATTGAATAGTTATAAACAAAATCTCAATCATGATCATTGGACTACCTTGGACAAAATATTGAAATATCAAAGAGGAATCATAAACTATGGCATTTTATATAGAGGATTTCATGTTGCATTACAAGGATACAATGAAGCTAACTAGATGTCAAATTCAAATGAGATAAAATATATTAGTGATATGTGTTCATCATTGGTGGAAGTGTATTAGAAATCGGCCTAACAAACAATATTTGCTAAGTCCACAATGGAGTAAGAGTTTGTAGCTCTAAAATTGGCTGGCAATGTGGCGAAATGGTTAAATTTACTTCTTAGTAGATATTCCTTTAGGAATGAAACCTACATCTTCTGTATCAAAGAATAAAACTTTCAATGCATAAATAGACACATCCTGTAGGGATATGATGTGGTAAAGAAGCTACTTAAAGATGGAATTGCATTGATTATATAAACTCAAAAGTGAATTTGGTCGATAATCTAACTAAACCTTTGGGAAGAAAATTTATTTATGATATATTGAGGGAATGAAACTTAAGTCAGTTGAGAAATCAATAATGATGGTAATCCACCCTCTCTGATTGGTGATCCCATGAAGTAGATTCATATGGGTGATAATGAAATTAATTTATGATAGATCAAGGGGAATGGAACTCAAGCCGATTGAGAAAAATCATTAATGATGATAACACTACATATGTTGTGATTGAAGTGGGTTTATATGGGTAATAACAAATTATTTGTCGATCTATTGATGCATTATCAAAAGTTATTATTCCTTCTAAGATGAGAATAGTACAAGACCGTAATAAAGCTCTTAATGATTTCCATATCTATTATTGGCGATGTATTAAATTGCAATATATACTCGATGAATCAACTATTTAATTGTGGATTGGGACTGCTCTTATGAGAATTTCGGCAAAATTTCTAGAGCACTAATAATAAATCAAGCATGCACATAACCTATTAGCACACAACTGCGTTATACAACAGAAGTGTGTGGGTGTACTATGATTAGTAAAAATTATATTTCAAAGAAGAAGTTTTTGGTTCATAGAAGTTTTAAATCTCACTAATGATTTTGTGAATTATATTTTATTCTTTTTAGGTTTGGTTCATATCCCAAAACGCACCAATTTAGATGCATTACATTCAATTGAGTTTAATCTAGCTTTTATATTATTTTATCTTCAAAACCTTTTGAAATGTGTGGGGAATTGTTGGATATTTCAGTAGTTTTGAAATGTTCAAAGACTTTGTTTTGTAATGGCTCTAATAGAAATTTTGACCTGAATCAATTTGTAAATGTTTTACAACGTTTGAGTTGATTTGTTTCTTTATAAACCCTTTCCTTCATTTGCCTATAAAGAGAATCTCTAAATCGGAAACAAAAGATACCAAAACCAAGAAATTCTCCGTTTTCTTTCTATTTATTTGTTGGATTTTACGTATGAAGTTGTTCTCATTTCTTCTAATTATTTTGTGCGAAGTAAAGAGGATGATCTGTGGTATCTTGGGAGGAAAACCAATGGAGTTTTTCGTATAGCAGTATCCACAACTCCTTTGCGGGCTTTGTCGCAAGAAATGATAGCACCGAGTTTCATACTTCATGAGTGGAATTATCCAATTTTATACTTCGAGGAGCAGCATCATCCAAAAAGGCTTGCCCATCTCCGACATTTGTTCTTTGTCCTTATTTTTTTCATACTTTCCAACAGATTTTACAACATATTATGCTGTTTTGCTTGTGTACAAGTAAGAATCTCTGGCGTACACCTCTTTATATTTATTTACCCGGCCCGTAGATTGAATGTTTTCTCCCTCGTAGTGATATAAACAAGCGTCCGCCCGGTCCACATTTTGATCCTCCTTCAAAAGACCGAGTCCGAACTACGATAATAGGTACTTTTCTTGCATCCATAATGGTACTCCCAAAGTCCATAACAACTGTAATGAAGTTTACTGCTCTACATTCTTTTCTTCTCTCTCTCTGCAATGTGAGCTTCCTTACACAGCTATTACTGCATCGGGATTTTGGACTTTCAGAGTACGGATTCCTTTGAAGAAGTGTTCTATTAAAGTTTCATATCTCTATTTGAGACAAGTTGGTGTGGCCCGTGAAATTTTGGCATGCCATTCAGTTGCTACCTCCGAGCTTCCCAGAGAAAAGGTGCGTTGGGCTCTGCAATGACTATAACAAGCAGTGGTGCTAAAATGCGTATGGCCTCCAATCACATTGAAGGCAGATTTAGTTATCATGTAAGTTGATGTTGACATGGAAGATATGGATGATCACGCTGTGCAAGCTGTAGAACTTATGGCTTTAATGGTTATAGGACATTAGCGATGATTAGTTGAACTCAAGATGTTTGATCCCACTCCTTAGTTGAACTGAAGAGGCCTGAAGAACTCAAACGAGGGTGTGTCTCTCCGTGGAAGTCTGAAAAGCGTTTCATTTGGAATTCTTGAAAGGATCCTCATTGATATGATGGTTGTTGTAGCCTTCATTTTGGTGTTTGATTGATGGGTTCGGGAGGAGGAGAAAATCGTGGAATGAATATGTACAAATTAACTGACGCATGCATCCAGCGGTGCTTCTGCTGGGAAGTCGTATCGTTGCCTTGCTTACAGGACTGCGATGTCAACCTGGACAGAGAAATTGATCGTGAAGAATTCGTGAGGTTCATCCCACGGCTAAAATCGGACACAATTATAGTCGTCGGTCAGAGACCAATTGTCACATTGGTCATGGCACCTACTGATGCAATGGTGAAAAAGAGAACCACGGACGGTGTCCCAGGAGTCTTGGCAAAGTGGTGCCAAAGTTACCAAATTCAGTTTATGCATCGACTTGTGACTATGGCAGTTGTGCTGTGCTGTTGCAGAAGCCAATCCAGGAGGTTTAACATTCGAATTAGTTCAATGTGTTGATATTGGATATCTACATCTACAATCTACAGCATAATATTGTTAGTTTTGCACACGTCACTTGCGGAACAGATGTTAAAAACTTAACTGCTGAAATTATGATATTTGTTTTGCCTCAATTGATTATTTGTGAAAATATTCAAATGGTTGAATGGTCTCTGTCGCCGATAATAGCAGCAGGATATCGTCACCTGCTGCACAGACTCAGCTGCTATCTGTGCTGTGCCGTGCTGAGCTTGGGAGCCTAATTAAAGCCAACATCCTATGGATGACTTATAGCATATGATGTCTATTGAGGAATTGCAAGTACAGACGTTTTTAGGTGGAGTTAGGTCTGCTTCATTTTCTTGATTTTCTTCAGTCCTGGAGAAGAACATTTAAAAATGAGCAAGGTTGCTTAGCGACATCTCATCACATTCGCTTCTCGTAAATATGAAGTAAACAAGTAAATTTGGTTTCACTAGGAATTTGAATATGAGTCGGCTTGGTAGTACCCAGTTCGTTTTGTTTCTAGAAGAGAAATGCAGAAACCCTCCGAACAAACCTTAGTCAGCTGTACCATGGCTGATTACAAGAGATCGATTATCACTCATTTCCGTGCCTTCTCTAGCATGCTACATATCCAGAAACCACCTTGTTTTATCTCCGAATATCCTTATGTTTGGTAACTGGAGTGAGGGGAAGAAGGAAAAATCTCATTCTGTAGGTGGACCCATTGGCTGCTTAGATTAGCTCAATGTGCATCACTCCCAGTCCATAAGTTCGCAACATATTTAACTGAATTTCAATCAGATTCTATACATAAAGGTAATGCAGGAGACCAAATACTGCTGTTCTTGAATAATCAGTAGCCAAAGTTGAATAATAGGATTTTCATTCTTAATTATTTCTGTTATTCTTCTTTGGGGGGAGTGTGCACAAATTAGCACAGGGAAGAGGTGGTGTTGAGAAAAAGCAGAGAATATGGCAATCTGAATGTACACGGCAAGCAGGCACACGAGTCAACGAAAATGGCAACAGTGACTCAATATCAACAAGACTAGTATAGAAAATGCATTGATCGTTTCTGATACCAGTCTGAACTCCAAGCATGTAGTACCATCCACTATGCTTATTACAATAGCTGGGCAGCTCTCTATTTAACCATTAGCTGACCCATCTGAGAGAAATTCAAATGGGATCCAGAGCAAAAGACCGCAAAACAACAGCTCCAAAGGTGCTTCTCATCAAACTTTTGTTCATAGTCAAGCGATCATCTCGAGTACCTTGTTGCTAAAGATTGAAGAACAGAAGAAGCTTTAGAGTCAGCTATCTGCCATCTGCCAGGTTGTGCCAATTTCACGGTGCATTTAGCTTCTCCAGTTTCGCTTTGGCTGAATCGACTTGCTCTGCCAAGCAGTATCAGCAATGATCATATAAGCTAATATCACAGAATAAAAGTCTTGTCACCCGATTGACAGGACAGATCACATACTTTGCTCCGACGCTTTCGCCTTCTGGACAGTCGTTCTGAAGTAGATGTTCCCATTTCTCTGATAAACAGACTGACCAAGAAAACAGACATAAATAAACTCCCCTCCCAAATAATAAAAATGAAAAAACAGAGGGTGTTTCTTTCTTGTGATTGTGAATCAAATTTAAAATACATGTCAAAGAGAGAAATCACTGGTCCATCGGGCAACGTCACTAAAAAACAACAGCTTTCGATCTATTCTGGAACATAGAAGAAATTGCCACATTATTCTGCAATGATCTTCACACAAAAAAAGCATCCGTTTACGAAGAATTCATTCCTACTGCAGCAAGAAGCTTTCTCTATTCTCTCTAAATAACTTTTTCTGAAGAAACAGCAGCTACAACATATGCACTCATCAACACCCAATTCGACTGAATCAGCACAACCCACATAAACCAATCCCAGTATCTATCATGGGTCACTTCGCACAGTGTAAAAGAAGCACGTTAACCCATAAAACCCATCTCGTTCGCGCACGGGTCAGGATCAAGATCGCAGCTTTTTTGGACGATCGAATGCTCAAAAGAGAGGGGTGCAAGGGATTTCGAAATTAGGGTTTTGAGGGTGTACCCGAGAAGGCCGAAGGCTATTGAGTTCGGCGATGGCGACTTCATGGCTTCTCATCTGAAAGAGATCCGATACCATCATGGCTTTTGTGATCAGTAGAAAGGTACAATTTTCAGGAGATACACCCACACACGAACACACATGAAGATGAAGATGAAGATGAAGATGAAGATGAGAGTTGACCTCCTTCATGAGATCGAGCTTGGCGTCTTCCATATCTCTCTCTCTCTCTCTCTCCTGTATCTCCCGCTTATGCTGGATTTGAGTCCCAGCAGAGGACCCTGAAGAAATATTAGGGTCTTTGTCCTTGCTTTGCATGGTTTCTTCCATTTATATATCTAAAACTTCAAATTATCCCATTATAACAAATTTGCCATAAACTTTTTCTTACCATATCAAAAACTCCAATTTACGACACATTTATCCTCCCTCAAAGTTTTATCAGATATTACAACCGAATTGACGTAATTTTCATTTCACTTAAGTCATGTGAGTATCAATATTATTTATCTTTCATTGTCCATGCAAGCAGCTTTTGTAACTATATCCATTGGTAAAATTTTAAGTAAAGGTAAATGTATCTTGAGAGTTTTGGTGTTACAAAAAAAAAAAAAATGATGAATGTTTTACACTTGACATAATTTGAGATTTTTAATGGTTTTTTTCCCACACAAAACTCCATTTGTTAATCAATATTTCTAGCAATTAACCATTGCAATAAATAGTAAAAGTATTATTGCACGTGCTTTTCATTGCATCATTATATATATTTTATCTAATTATATATATATATTTATCTAATTCTACATTATCTTCGATATTTCTTTTTGAGAGAATCACCAAAAAAAATTCTAAACTTGTTGTAATTGTGCTAATTTCATTGATTTTTTTTTTTTGCTAATAAAATTTTAAATTTTTGCATTTGCACCAATTCAATCCATCCAACTAATTTTGGCTAATCAACCCTAACCTTCCAATTGATGCTTTGACATAGACAATTTTATATTTTTTAATTATTTTTCTTTTCTTTCTCTTTATTATTATTATTTTTTTAACTCTTTCATTTGGTGGTCGCCAAACCGAGGCGACCAGTTAGCGATGAGGGCTAGTCGTTGGACTAAGGCAACCTTGACGACTAGTGGCGAGGCAAAGCCCCCACTAGATCTAGCGAGGTCGGCCTTACCTAGGCACTCACAAGGCGAGCTTCCGCTAGATATGGGCAAGGGTGAGCTCAACCTAGTCTCGCCTTGCCATTGGCAGACAAGGTCGCCTCCTTAGTCCAATGATCGACCAAAAGGAAGGAGGAAGAAGAAAACAAATTAAGAGAAAGAAAAAAAATAATTAATAATTTTAAAAATATTGAAATATTATTAAAATTATCCACATCAAAGTAAGACATGCCACATTAGCACAAATCGGCCAAATTTCACCGGATGAATTGAAGTAGCATAATTACAAGAGGTTTAGAACTCAATTAGCTAAAAAAAAGTTTATAACTGAATTGATATAATTATAATAGATTTAGAACTTTTGTAGTAATTTTCTCATTTTTTTCTCCACTATAGTAGTTTCATTAAAACTCCTTTTACCAATGGATCTCGGTAACAAGCAAAAAAAAAAAAAACTGGTAAAAAAAAAAAAAAACCAATGGATATCGGTAACAAGCAAAAAAAAAGAAACTGGTATGTATGATCAGATTGTAAAAATGTACAATAGCATGTTCTTCGCACGGACCCTTTTTTTTTTTTTTTACTTTTTCTTTTCTTTTCTTTGTGTATCACATCTAGATCATGAAAACATTAGATGCAGTAAAATAATATTAATGGAGAAACTTAAATGTTAAATAAAAGGTAAAGTTGGAGTTTTGTGAAGGAAGAATTTGGAATTTTCACGGGGAGAAATGTGTTGCTACAAAGAAGTACCACATGTCAATTTGTGGTGAACTTCCCTTAGAGCACCGGTTCCACAGCAAAATGCTAATTATTCTAAGTTATATATATTTAGACTATTTGAATATCGTTATCAGTTTTAAAGAATTAAAGAATATTTCTATTAAAATTTAATCATATATCGTCAAAATCAGGATTAGTCGTATAATATCGTAATATTCAAATTTCTCATTCTAAATTCGATTTTCATACTATAAACTCATAAATAGTACAATAATAGATTTGATTTGGAAGAAAAAAGAAACTGAAGTACACTTTTTAGCCTAAAAGATAAGTTATAAATAAATAAATAAAAA
Organism: Eucalyptus grandis; assembly: GCF_016545825.1. Classification (NCBI taxonomy): domain Eukaryota; kingdom Viridiplantae; phylum Streptophyta; class Magnoliopsida; order Myrtales; family Myrtaceae; genus Eucalyptus; species Eucalyptus grandis. The sequence continues at coordinate 24,426,301 of NC_052615.1, forward strand.
ATTCCGTCCAGCCCAAAATGATTATAGTGGATGCGAAAAAATGGGTGCTAGTGCCTACCTCTTTTTTTCAGGAACTGCAATTTCTTCTCCCTCGCTTGAATCCACAATCCCAATCGGGTTGTGGTTTGATTTTCACGATCAAAGTCTCTACTTTTGCCCTCAGCTCGGCTTCTTGCTCTCAGCTTGAACCGAAAGAAAAAAAAACCCTTTTGATGGTTTGATTTTATCAGTTTGTGAATTCATTTTGGTGTTCCCGGTTAATGATAAATTGGAAGAATAAAAAATATTGATTTTTAATGATTGTTTCGCTCCTCAAACTTTCAAAAGGAAAAAAGATCTTCAGAGCTGTTTCCCCCTCGATGGACAAGTTCCACGTCCCGGCGGAACCTTTAGTTCATGCCTCTCGCTTACCTTTCAAGTTCTCGACATACTGGGTAATTTCAGCTTCTTGCTTGGAAGACCGTGGATTCATGTCTCCCCCAGAAAGTGAGATTTGTGGTGGATGTTAAGCTATACATGGAGAAACGGATTACGAGGTGTTTCGTGATATCACAATTCCGCATGTGGAGACTGAAATTAAAGAAGTGTCGAGTTACCATTCCTTTGAGTTGATAATGGTTTGTCAGAAAGTATCACGTTTTGCTTCCCCAATTCATGCATTTCCTCGATTTCGATTCTGAGCAAGCGGAAACTGTCCCTATTGAAGTGATTTTGAAAGGCACCGATGGAAGAGAAGCATCGTTGAATTGAACGGCGGGTTCGAGCCGAAGTATCGCCAGCCTCCGTCCAGTCTATTGATGCAGCCGTATCCTAAGGTGAATTCATTTAATCTCCACCGCCGAGTTCCTCTGCTTTTTGCTTGTCACCCATCCCTTTTCAGGTTTTCCTTTTTTCTCATTGTTGACCTTAGCCGAAATCAAAATTCAAGTTTGCCCATTCTAGCCACTTCAATCATGACACAATCTATCATGGCACTGCTGGGCATTCAACTCTAAAGTATCATTCAATATTGGTCGCTCATCAAACTCAAAAATGTGCCATGCCATGATCTTAACATTTCACTCTAGTCGACTCCGTCTCGGTACCCATCTTGCGCCGCCCGACCTGACCAAAGCCTGGTCTTCAATATCAAACGACCCCCGGCCAATGGCCCGATTCTCAAATTAGTCTTGGCAACACAGACTCGGCACATCGCAATGTCACAGTAGAACCTAATTGTCACTGCACGACAACTTCTTGCTTCATTTTCCAATCAACATTGAACTATATATGCATGTTACACAACAGGTTTGAAAGGGTCTAACCCGATGCATTACAGGGTCCTGCTGAAACGCATATCAACAAAATGTTGGCCAATGAGGAGATTATAACCGCTCTTTCACTAAAATACACTCGGAATCTTTCACCGGTCAATAAATGAAATAACAATTACATCTACAACAGTCTAACAATTGCAAAGTCGCAAGATGAGAAATAATACGTCAAGGCTTCCATAGTTTCATTGTGCTATCTTCGCTGTATGTTGCAACGAGATTACGGTGGGGATGGTGTGTTACGCCGATTACATCCTTTTCATGAACCTGCCAATACCAAGGAAAAATGAGTCTCACACCGTCTTTGCTATTTTTTTTCTTTTTTTAAGAAAGTGAATCAACATGAAGAAGTGCGACCCAACAACAATTCGTCTATATTCCGAAAACAAAAGGTACAGTTCGCAGTCCATCCAGAATTTCAAATCCCGTTTGAATATATAGCCTAGATGAAGCAATAAAAAATTATCCCACCACCATTCCAGAAAGGAGGAAAGAGAGAAGGGCAATTAAGGTATCTCTATTATACGTTAGCTCTTATGGATATGTAACAGCTATTGCATAATGTACTACGTTATAGCCATAATGGTCTTGGCAGTACGAAGGATCGCAGAAAATAGTATCACTCCAGACAAACACCGTAAATATGTGAGATGCAGTCTGTCTATTGCATCGGATTTTAGAAGGTTCAAAGCAAAAGATTGGAAAGAAAACTATTAGCTGAGGCAAGTGCCACAGCTTCTAATTAGTAGCATAAAGCAAGCACCACAATGCATAACTTTGCAGTTAAAAGTTCATTAGCGACTCCAAAATGCCATGATGACTTTGTGGCAAGCTAACAATGATATTACCTTCATAAGATGCTCTAATTTCCCAGACTGGCAGCTGAAACAGTACAAATTCCTGCAAGTTGTCCACTATTAGAGCAATTCCATAGAAACTCATAAATGATGAATAAGAACAAAGAAATGACTGATAAAAAGTTCTGAGGAATAGAACTCATTGACCGGCCTGCCATGAGGAACCATAACAACAACCCGGAATCCAGTCAATCTAATCATATTATTGATGATAACTAAATGGCACAACTGCTCCACCCCTTGCATGATCAATTAATGAAGAGAAGAATTCTTAATTCAACCTAGTCCATGGAACATCTTATGATCGGCCACTAGTCAACAGTTTTTTTTTAAATATAAGATACTGACTGTTAATTACCCAAAAATTAATATCCACACCATTAGAACACCGACCAAAAGCTTAAGTTGATAGCTGGAGTAAGATGACATAAATATAAGGCCAACGCAACCCCATGATGTGGATACTTTAACCCCCTCTCTTGATGTTATCGGAGCACTAAATCTGCCGTGTATTGGTAATATGTCTGTCATAGTTTCATAGAATGGGTCTATCTGTACTAGTCGGCACCAGTAGAGTGACACAATGTGAAACCCACAAGTTTCAAGCACTATAATCTAAATAGCTTATACAGGTCCAAACTACAAAAAAATTACAAATTGTCAGCAGTTACTGCAAATCTAAGATTAATTTTTCATGATAGACACTTTTAACTGCTCCTAAGCAGAAGTGTGGTATCAGTGATTCACTGGACAAGGGAAACAACACTCCTAAAGGAAATTCGGCACTCACTAGTATCCTGTAATTTCCATATTTTGTACTCTCTTTTATGGTCATCTTCTTATTCCAATTTTTGGGTTGTTCTAGTGGCCAGCATACAGGATTGGGCAGCCCTTCTGTTCTGCCTTAAAATAGAGCTGATACCAGTATTTATCTATCAGGAAGGACTTCACAAGCTAGACTAGCATTAATCAATAAACCAAATTAGATGATAAACAAGCAAAGAACTAAGTGTGAAAATGTACTCTTAATGTTCATTTCAACAATACCGAAGAAATTTGCTTATTTGCTTGCATGAGTCACCGAACTATACACAATAGTTGACTGGATTGGGAATCGTGATGCTCCAACACAGAGCATACAGATGAGAAATCAAAAGGAAGCAGCAATCAAGACTATACCTGTCTTCACCGACACAGTAAATCCATTCACCTTTTGGTGATACACAGGCTGCCACAAAATCTCCACCCTCTCTTTTACCAGATGAAAGACTCTTCACCACCTGTAGAGTAGTTTCCCAAAAGAATTACTTTGTTTGCTGATGTAAAAACAGAAAAACTAAATTACTTAAGTTTTAACTCGTTTGCTTTCCCACTTATGACCAACTAAAAGATCTTGCAAAAAAGGGGCCAAGGAACAATGCAAACAAGAAATACTGTGCCAATATCAAAACCCGAAAGTGATATCAGAACAGATAGCGACGGAAAGACAAATGCAACAAACAAAAAGAGATGCAATTCTTCTCTATTGTGCTTCCATCTAGATCTATCATATCCTTTAGCTTAACTGGCAGTTCAGCCAGCTAAGGTGCAGCAGTGGGGCGCCAAATTTAAGGTATACCATGGTAACATCTCATTTTACTCCAAATACAGAAGTAAACAGCAAAACAAGAAGCGAAACATGGGTAAAGGGGCACAGCTGACATGATGCACCAAGTCAACTTCAGATCACATCAAATCATGCATGATATTGTGCAGATCTATGTATCAGCATTAGATTCTTATTTTAGAATGATCATTAAAGAGACCAGTGAAAAGCTTAAGTAATCAGATCATACTACCGTAGAACTCACTGAGCTTCACAACCTCATAATAAACTCTTCTAGTATCCCAAACAAAAACAGAACCTCTAATGGTGTATGTATGATGAGAACCATGTGAAAGCCCTTCGAGTAATTCTTTAACTATTTACGACTGAAAAAACCTAACACTAATTTTCCTATCTCTGACCACTCCAATGGAACATATCATCTGATGGGTAGCACACTAGTAAAAATTGACCAAGAAAGGGATGATCCAAACAAGAAATCTCTTCATATGTTTACACTGTCCTAGAAATAAAAATTATGTATATTTTAGAGAATGCATGTCTTCAACTCATTAAGTGGATATAGCTTCGTTCTGAAGTAGTTTATATTTTCCAGCATGCTCGACTACTAGGATAGATCAATTTAAAAGGAACGGAAGAAGAAAAAAGGATGTAATGATATTGAAATGATGGAGCAGTCTCACGCAACAATAGTAGTTCTGCAACTGAGTTAATGGCTACTGATATGGACTTCAAAATAAAAGCAACAGTCAACAGATCTTTATATGATTCCAGCACCTGTCCCTGTAGAGTCATGATATAAATTGATGACGTCTTATTGCAAACAACGATGTGATCAGCATTCTTTGGGAAGAGATGAACAGAATTAACAGAAGCATCACCTCCCTGAAAGTCAGACAGGATCATACCAATATTAGGTAAAAATAGACATCGCAAAAGAAAATAAAAATGTCCATTTCCGGAGTGATTACCCTCAATGGAGGTGGAGGCTTAAATGTTTGAAGACAGTCTGAAGTCTTAACATCCCAGACCTATAAGAGCTCAGATAGGATCAGCGGCTTACTAAGAGGAAAGGAACCATTTGAAATCTTGAGAAACAATAGTACTACCTTTACAGTACAATCACTTGAGGCGGTAATAACACGACTGCCATCATTGCTGAATATTGCATCATTCACATAAGATGAGTGGCCTCGAAACTCTTTCAGCTGCTTCCCAGATTTAAGGCCATGGATTCTGCATCACCAGAACTTGCATGTAGTTCGTAAACGTATGACAAAAGCAACAAACATCCAAGTATTCTCAAAGAATCATGGCAGTTAAATAAACAGTTGCATGTTCCCAAGTCAGCAAACATCTTTATTCCACAGCCTAACACAAGTATGCATGAATAATTCTATATTAATGTGCTCTCTGTGACTCCAAAGTTCTTAGCAAAATCATCCAATTGGGGCCTTCAATACAATGATAGGCTAGAATGAATAAGATACTCAAAATAAGATGACAAAAGCATATCAAACAGATAATATGAGGTACAAAGTTTCATGTTCGAACAACTTGTAAACAAGAAGCTTCACAAATCAGCAACTACCTGGCTGAGCCATCAAAGGAGGTACTGAGTAACTGACTGCCATCACGGGAAAAGAGGACACTTGTGACACCCTGAGAATGTGCACGTTCAAGACGACGCAAGCATTGACCTGTTCTTATTCGCCAAACCTGAAAAAGCAGCAGCTATTAACCAACACAATACCAAAGAGGTGGGTCATAATCTTATTGCGTTACAAACAATGATGTCATCATGGACACTTATTTAAGGACTGTAAGATATGGATACACCGTCCACTCATCGAGCGGATCTGGATACTGCCGATTTTTTCATCAGCAAAAAGTTTCTACAAATCTAACACGTGTTGTCCAACAACAAATAAACAATAAACTTGAGAAATCAGTGACTACCTGCATATGCAACATGGCAACACAATCATGTTACAAGTTCACGTTGCCTCCTCTCTTTAAGATTACATACAGACTACAGTTACATAATACAATGCGAAAAGGGAAAGGGAAAACAGATCTTTATATCAGATGGAAGAGAAAGATGCAAAATTCAAAGAAATTAACTTTTCTTGCTGCCTTCTCTCTTTAAGATTACATTCAGTAATGCGACAAGATGCAAAAGTAACAGTGGAGGAACAGGTGAAATCTTCCATGTGAGATCTGTAGCCTTTCTTATCAAGTTGAAGTGAAAATACAGTAGCCTTTCTTATCAAGTTGAAGTGAAAATACAGTAGATGCATCTTTTCACACTCATGATATGAAGCTTTTGGAAATAACTTTTGACAAGATATTAGAAATTGTGTATTTTATGACATATTGATGACAAAGAAACCAACAGTAAAAACATCAATTTTTCCTTTATATAAGTCATATTCCACATCTGTCCAAAAATAAAAAGTCATTTTCTGCGTATTTATTTTCCATGGTAGACATCTGCTTTTTTCTTGAATAAGTAACTTTCTGGATGCTACTTTTTCTTGATAAAACAAAAAGAGAAGACAACACATGAAGTTCATGTCTTGAAGGCAATACGACTTAATATTCATCTGCCCTTGATGTTCTATGCTTTAAAGGTAATGCCACTTCCATAATTTTGATAGTTTAGTTTTGTTCCACTAATTGCACTCACCCCTTCATCACAAGTAACTCTTTACTGTCCCTAATTGAAGCTTCTAATAAACAAAATTTCTATAGCAAAAGTACCAAAAGGGGTTACCACTCTTACACAAAATGACTTCCAGAGGGAAGCCACCCCATATACAAAAACTATGAATTGATTCTTATGATCAATCCCAACAAGCTGTAACTATGAAATTTAACTTGCCAATGAACCAAAAGCGAGAGTGTATGACCACATATCTTGAAAGAATCACTATTCCCCATAAGATTCATCTAGAAATGCACATGGAACTACTAAAAAGTCATAAAATCTGAACATCACCTGAAGAGCAAAATGCAGTGTTTCACACATCTAGTCAATCACTTCAAAGAACTTCATAAGGCTCGGGACAGGGACAAATAGTTCATATCTAGTTTACCTCCCTCCACCATCACAATGAGAGACCTAACGATATCTTATTTTTGTTAAATGCGATATTTTCCATGGATGGTAAATATGTAACACCGGTGGTGAATTTGAAATGTGATGATAAATAAAAAGTGACTGTAATTTATTAGTCTGGTCAATTGCTTGTAAGTTACTGATGAAATAAAAATTTTATCATCCACAAACACAATAGTAGATTACCACTTGTCTTTAGATCTTACAAGTGAGCCCATAACTGTTTGTAAGTTAACAATGAATTAACAATTTTACCACTCACAAAAGAAAAATTTTTACCACCACAAACCCAATAGTAAACTACCATCTCTTTTAGATTTAGCAGGTGTGCAACCGTTTTTTTTTTTTTTTTTTTTTTTTTTGGTAAAGGGTTGATTAATTTGGTTATTAATGGAAGACTAATTTTTACCATCTACAAACCTAATAATAAATTACTACTTGTTTAAGGATTTTACAAGTGGTCACATAATTGTTCGATAGTTATCAATAAAATAACAATTTACCATCCATAAACCTAATATTAGATTACCACTTGTTTTAGATTTTACAAGTGAGTGCTTAACTATTTGCCACTCAATGAAATAACTTTACTATCTAAATAGCGAACAGTATATAACCACTCACCATTATTATTTAGCTTTGATTATTAGATATATAACATAGTAGGTTACTTACTACTTCATTGATGATTGAAAATCGCCGACACAATTCATAAACCACTAGTGGTAACCTCACCAGCAAGTTACTGGAGAACAATTTTACCACCATGATTTAGAATTTAAAACTAATGTTACATATTTACCACGAATGGAAAGTTATTCCATTTTTCCCAAACGGAATTCTGGAATCGCCCCTAGGGTGACATACTTGTCAGAATGAGTTCTAGAGACAACAGCTCTTAATATGCATGCTAAGTTTAATTGCAAAAAATAGTATATTCTCACAAGCAATTGAAACTTCACTCACTTTGATCTTGCCATCTTGCGACCCAGAAGCAAGCATCTCCGAGTCTCTACTAAAATCAACACAAAGAACGGGATCATCATGCATCATGAAGGTCTCCTGCAAAAAACAAAAATATGGTTTCATTTCCAAAAGTCATTACCCTATTTATAAGGCTAAAGGCTAGAGCCCACTTTGAGCAGCTTTTAATTTCTTCTCCCACAATAGGCTTTTGCTTTCACTAATTCAAAGTGCATCGGACAAGGATATTAAGCACAAATAAAAAATACATGAGTATATTTGGAGGAGGGGCATCTTGATGCAACAGAAAGAGATACTTCCAACTCTATCTAGATAAACTTGAGAGTAATCTTTTGGTGCACTGTTGGCATGAATTTAAGGCTCTTGCAAAAAAGTTGAATAGAGGCCATAAGAAAAGTCACAACAATGTTAAGCCACATATTGCCAAAGCATAAGAAGAAATTTCCTCCGATAAAATCTAAGACTCTTTCATAGTTAGATAGCATGACCAACTGTTCTTGGGCCTCCTATGAACTCCATGTTAAGATTATTTAAAAAGACCACATCCTAAAATACAAGGAAATTTTCCTAGACATCCTCATTGCACCAGTGCATTTAAGCTAATACCGTCGACCTACCACCTTAGTACAAAGTCTATTGTTCTGACCATAGTTCTGAAAGTGGTATCTTGTCATTCAGACATAACCAGTACCAAAGTAACATCGCCCTTACAAAAGGAAAAAGACATAAACTAGTGTATTTCACACATAGGAGCAAGATATCATCAGGCATAAAAAAATAATTTACCCTAGCATCTAAATAAGATAGAAGAAAGCACCACCAAGCCTAATCACATGATGCCCATCCGAAGTGAAGTAAAACCATTTCCAATTTCTTTTTCTGCCGTCAGGACAACACAAGCATCAATCTTCAAAAAAAGTTACAGAAAGTAAGCACTTACATCAGCCTGATACTGAAGATCCTTTTTGAGCTTCCCACTCATGTAATCCCAGACCTAGCCACAACAACAAATGAAATCATTTTTCCTTTTCTTTTCCTTTTTTTGTGTAATGACAACTAAACCTAGATTTTCTGAACTCACTTACCTCAATGAATCCATCGACAGAGCAAGAAACAAGAAACTGTCCATCTGGCGAGAACCTAGCGCACTCTGCATGACTTTTGGTTCCAAACTGCAGTATAGCAGCACGAAGTACATGACATCAGAAGCTCATATAAAAAGTTTCAAGACTACTACAAAATTATCGACAGAGTTGCCGAAATTAATGTTGACTTTATTAGTAGAGTTTGGCATCTGATCACAAAAAAGTGCAAGTTTCATTTTCGAAATCTTCCTCACGATTCTTCTGCATTTCATCAACATTGCAACGACTCTGCTGTTTTATACTATTTGAAGCTGTTCATCTAAATTTGTCTCATGATTTAACTTGACTTAACTACACCAATTCATTCACAAAATGGGCATCAATGAAAAAGAGAGTGCCCATTGTATTCTAGTCAGGGTAGTTGTTGTATCTGGTTCCTATTTCGCATTGTTACTTAGAAATCTTGATTCAAACAATTGATGATAACTATTTTGTCTCAACTGAAGTGGCACCGAAAATCATTGTTCATAGTGAGTGAAATCATTTTTCTTACAATTGGTTAAGACACAATTTGATTGAACTAGCACCGAAAGGGTGCCAACCCTATACAAGAATCATTACAAGATATAAACGAGGATTATAATATAATCAATTTTTTTGGGGGGGTCAGAATAATATAATCAACTTGAACAGCATATAAATTGTAAGTAGGGTACTACCATAATTGTAAATAATCACATAAGCATAACATCAAGATGAGATCGTATGGATCTAGAAAAAGTATATAATAAATTCCTAGAAGTTCTTTGGAGGATTATTAGAGAATAAAGGGGTTCACATTACTTATGAAGAAACAATCACAGACATTCATAAAGCTGTTGGAGGAAGAACAAAGGATATCCTAATAACAGGAATATTCCCTGATGTATACTTTTAGCCAAGGATATCACACTGGTGGATACAATTCATGTGAAGCTAGAACCATGTAGAAAAACTTTGGAATCCAAGGGCTTCTATTTGAGTCATTAAAAAGGGAGTACATGGAGGTGATGTTTACTAAACTAAGCGAATCAACCCAAGTATTAGCCAAAATTGACACTTGAAGATACCAAAGCAAGTGATTTCAGCAACTTGGATCCACTTTACAAAGGAATGGAGAACTTGTCATGGATCAAATCCCCTACATGCAAAGAGGATGTGTTGAAAAAAGTGCATTTGGTATGTTGCATGATCAGGAAGAACGGTTGGCATGGTTCTACTTGAGGATAATGTTAGAGAATTTGTTGATGATGATTTGTACATGCGAAGATGGACTTTTAACATTTATAAAGAGATTATGTGACTTCATGGGCAACATACAGGGTAAGAGGGACTAGAGAATAACAAAAGAGACAGGAGGCTACTTTGAAGAGAGATTTTTGGTCCTTTTTATATTAAGGAAGTATGTGCTATATAATGTAAGGCAATTCCCTAAAAGAATCTGCATAGCCAACACCACTTGGTGGTTGCTATTGTTGTATCAGTCATCAGCCTCCATCATGTCAAGTGTAGCAGGCCAGCTTTGAGCATGAGAAAGTTAATTTTATTCTAAAAAGTTTCGATGGGTGAAAAAAAGAGTCTATGTGAAATATATGGAGACAAGATTTCAGCAGCAAGAGTCAATCAAGCTAAGGGAAAATAAACACAATAAAGCCTACCTTAATGGTGTGTGAAAGAGTTGTAGGGTACATATCATCCACATCTTGCTTCATAGCAGCAGTTCCTCGAAATAGATCAAATTGGGTTCCCGGAGGTAGTAATCCTAAAGGCATGCAGAACATTTCAAAATCAATTCAGTAAAACTTTAATCTAAAGCAAGGAAATGAAGTATTAACCTTAAGCATCACCAGATAATCCTCTTTCCTATTTATTTACAGTTATAGTTTGCCACTTCATCTGAGTCATGCATGCCATGGAAAGCCAAGGACAACGTCTAATATAATTTGCTCAAAAATTACATTTCTTCAGTTAAGTTTTATTTTAATTAGAAAGATATATGAAGGAAAACCAAACAGGTTAACTTTAAAAATACGGGTGTGGGATTATATGAAAAGAGAAGCACTAAGAGTGGGGGAAGAGGATAAGAGGAATCTATAAAAAAAAGCAAAGCTGCTGCCAAGTAATGTAGCAGAATAAATTACGATAATCTAGATATAAACTTGACAAATAATGAAAGAGAAAGCATCTGCATCCACACCTTGGTGCTGCTGCCACTTGAGCGCCTGCCCCACTAGGGCCATCAATCTTGAAGGTGGCACTACAGTAACTTCAGCAGCAAGAGCTTAGAAATGCCAAAGAGCAGAAGGAAGGAAAACCAATGGAAGTGTGAGTTGAAATTTCAAGTCAAGAACCAGAATAAGGGCTATAATTGAAGCCAGAAACCATAAAAGATCAAACGCAGGGCAGGCAAAAAAGGCAGTTGCTCATCTTTTACCACACCAAAGAAGAAAAGAAAGCAGCATTTCTATAAAGTAACAACTAGACTCCAAGCCAGAAAGTACATGCTTGGTACTATGAGCCTTCACTTTTCAGTAACACTAATTGCCTGTTCTACCCAGTCCAATGTATGAACTGAGTTTAGGAGGAAGATCAAAGTATGTTTTCTCAGGTCATTCATGTAAAGGACAATGAAAACCTTAGATAAAAGTATTTTAAAGTAAGTTTAATGTCAACGAGATTAAAAATTAGTTCCATCACTGTCTAAAATACAAGTATTCTGCTGTACCATGTAAACGAGACAGGAAAGAATTCCTTTTTCTTTTACAGAAGACAGCAGGCAAAACCATACATTTAGCATTATTATACTCGTCAAATCAACAGTCGAACATTAGATTACATTGAGAAACCCCATAACATTTTAGTGGGAAAGAAAAATGGAGATGGATTACACCTTGGGCAATTTGTGCACGTCGTTTTTCTTTTGTGGAGTCTTGGTAAGCCTGGCAAAGAATATGCAACCTTCAGACATGCTACAAAACATGTAAGCATATATGAAAAAGAAGATAATAGGAGAAAATGTAGCAAAAATAGAATAATAATTTAAACAATATTCACATGCATCCAAATCAGCTTATACCAATTAACAATTTTTTTTGTATTAAATGTAAACATAGATCCAAATTGAGTTTGTAAAAGGAATATATAAACTAAAACGAGCATGCAAGCACACTGACACATAGCATGTGTACATGTGTACACACACAAGCACACATGTGCACCCGAAAAAGTAGCCACACAGGCACTCCCACACACAACAAGCAAGGATGCCTGGCTGCGAAACAACCAGCCACCACATTGTTGCTATCAATTTTCCAGTCAAAACACCTAGCTTTTCATGCAAAACTAAGATCAAGATGACAATGATCATGAAATTCATCCTTATTTAGATTCAGCACAGTTTGATGATCCAGAGGTTTATCAATAAAGATTAACAATGGCATGGCATTTTCTTTCATTTGTTTTTGTGGTCGCCACAATGTTAGGAACTAAGATCCTACTAATTTACCTAGCATTTTCAAGTGCTCTCTAACATCTGATGAGTCGCAGTCACCAGACTACATCCATTGGCCAAAAAAGAGTGCTGAATCCAAGCCAGCAAATTTCCAACCATGATGAAATTGTTCAGTCAAAGTCTAAGCAATTTTCCAGAATCGGCTTCTTCCTTGTGTATACTTGCTAAATTTTTTAACTCACTACTTTAATTTGTACTCTGAGTGGGAAGAAACGCCCACGTACATTTGAAAGCAGAGAAGAGTCCTTAAAAATCTTCATGCCCAAATGACAACCAACTTGAGAAGGTCAACATAATCTAGGCAATTTTACAAGATTCATTCTTTGACCCCATCAAGAAATATGATCACATCATATAAGTTATCCCAAAACATCGATTTGATAAAGGGAATGTGACTGACAGAAAAGCAGCAGGAACTTACCTTAATATAAGAAAAGCAATAAAAGAGCTAAAAGCTAAAATTGACAAAACTTTGCACTAACAAATGGTCGTGTTTCATTAAACAGGAACCCTAACCTCATTGGGATCAAAATATGTTCTAACAAGGAGATGCTCAAGTCGCAAGTATCTTTCAGGTTGCTCCTGCTTCATGACACCCATTGCCTGAGTTTGCCTTAGAATTGCACGAGCAGTATCCAACTCACGAAGTTCAATCATTTCCAATACAATCTGGAGAAAAAAAGAAGAAAGAAATATCATGTACCACACTATTATCCTAAATTACCTCAAGTAAGAGACATGCCAAAAAGAAAAGAAGCCTAAGTGACACTTTAGTTATCCAATCGACTGTAAGTGGGAAGCTTTCTGGTCGAGTATTTGACCATTGATAATTGGTAATCTCAGAAAAGAAGGAGAAGTCAGAATTCAGCTGAAACAATGCAGCATCTGCAACTGTGTTATTCCTCAACAACGAAATTATAAAACGTGATATTTACCGTAGTTGGTTTAACCTGGGCAATTACAATGATGATGGAGAAGAAATTAAGGCTCTGAGATGGGGCACCCGTGTACAAAAGAAAGGGAAGAAGCTTCTCCTCCATATTCCTTAAACAACTTAGTAGCTGATCTACAGAGAGAGACTTAGAAGAATGTTCGATGGAAAAGAGACGGATCCTGGGCCATTGGAAGGATTCTTGGTTCAACACTTCAAGTTGGCAAAATGCCATACAAAGCAATGCAAATTACAACACTAATCAAGGATAATTTGCCTCGCATAAATTTTGTGTAGAAGCCGGCACCCCTTTGGTACCCCACTAATAAGAGTTATCTTCTTACTGAATTAGAAAAAGAAAAACTCAAAAAGCACAAAGTAAAGAATCATATCCGCAAAAATCACTCATCATTGCCAAGTTTCCAGTTTGTCCCATCAAACTAACCCATAAAAAAGATGTGCTCATCTCAATCCCAGTGACCATTTTAAACTCCTCTTTTTACATAAAAATCTCAAATCTTTGTAATGCATTTGCTCCTACAACTATGCCAAATGTCAATCCAACAAGTACGGGCCAGCAGGATATCCTTATCAAACCTCAACTACCACTGTAAAGCCACAAATATAGCACTATTCTAATTTTCTCATGGTATATAAATATTAGAAGTCCAACGTCAAGCAAGGCAGGTTCCGACAGCCAAGCCAGGCACTTTGGTCTTTCCTCAATCACTTTTCTAACATAACCAACAGAGGGCCAAAGGAAGCACTCCCTAGTGCCTCCTCGCCCTTCAATCATACGTTGGCGAACATTAGACCCTCCCACTCTAAGTCGTCAATAGTAATCACATCCCACAAAGGCACGTCAACGGAAAACACCGACCCGACATCAAGAAAAGATCAATCAGCACCCACCTGCTCATACAGATCCTCCAACGTATTCCTGGGGAGCTTAAGCTGGGCGACCTGAGGCAGTATGGCGTCCCACCTGCCGCTGTTGATGTCGGCGACGAACGTCTCGATGCTGTCGACGGTGTTGAGGGAGACCTGGCACTCGCTCTGCAAGGTCTGGAACGTCTGGTGCAGCGAGTTCTCCTTGCAGAACTGGAGCACGATCTTGACCACGCTGCAAAAGGGTTCTCACGGTCACTCGAGGCGAACGTATCGCCGCACGGTAGGAAGCTCAAGCACGCGGAAACAGAGAGCACCAGGAGGACGACACAAGTTGTCCCCCCCAAAAGAACAAAAGAAAAACGGAAACTTTAAGATCAAAACGACCAGAGCTACAGAAAATCTGTCCTACCCACGAACAAACACCCCAAAACGAACGGCAAGGCACGGCCGAAACGAAGGAGAAGAGGACTTACTCGCGGGCCTCGATTTCCAGCATAGGAGCAGACATTTTGGGAGCTGTGAGAGGGAGAGGGAGAGGGCGTGCGTGTTAGGGTTTTGCAGTGAGAAGAGAAGGCGAATTCGATCAGTAGAATTTGGGGTGCGCCATGGAAGAGGGGGCGCGGGCGGGGGATTTTGCTGCTGCTTTCTTCTTCTTCGTCCAGCTCTCGGCTGGAGTGGCGGAGGAAGAGGGGAGGAGGCAAAGAGGCAAGCTCTGAAACTCGCGGCCCGGTCGAACCGATTCGGTTCGGCTCGGTCCGGTCCGTCCGTTTTGCTCCGGCGCGGGCTTTTGGAGGGTTTTCATAGACCTTTTACTTCTGCGCTTTCCTTTTATTTCTAGGCAATGAAATCATCCCGAAACTAGGAAAGCGACACAAACGGGTCCATGAACTTGACTCGATAGTCAATATAATTTATAAATTTTTTATTTATTCAATAGGATCCTTAACTTTAGCTTAATCGATAATGTAATTCTTGAATTTTTAATTTTTTTAATGTGATTTCTAGACTTTTATGTCGTCCATCCATTAATTTAAGGTTAAGGATAATATTAAATATTTTCATAGAATTCAAAGATTAAATTAACTATGTACTAAAAGTCCAAAAATCACATTGAATAAATTAACAATTTAGAAACCACATTACACGTTGAGCTAAAATTCAGAAATTATGTTAAAAAAGTTAAGAGTTCAAGAATCACATTACATATTAAGTCAAAATTCAATAATTATATATATCATTATCACTCCAAAAAATATCAAAACTACCTATTTGAGAAAATTATTAGCTACAACGGAACATATAGTCCTTGGTGCATCGTTCGTTAGATCATGTAGACCCCATTGGATTACACGGATCTCGTGCGCTACTCCCAACGGAATCGGGCGCATGAAGGTGTCAACTATATGTATGTAGTTGAGGTTTTGTCCGTCGGTCGGTCTCGTTTGAATGCTTGTACAGCAGCAAACATTGCTGGAGGTCGAATTTTGTCTTTACGTGTGGGACATCGGTTGGTAAATATATAATTACTCGATCCCCTTCATTGATAAGTACATATCTAAGTACCAAGATGACACTCGTTACAGTAGCTTGTGGACTTTAGTACTTTGATTCTAATGTTAATGTTTGATCTCAGCAGCAAGAATTGCAATCTCGCGTAAGCCTCGTTCTCAATTGAACAATGACGACCTCTTTCTGAGTTTGCAAAGACAGAAGACTTTTATCAGTTCCATCGTGCAAAATGGATCAACACATTGTCCTTGACAGCTTGCTAATAACATTCACACACCACAAGATTTGAGAGAGAGAGAGAGAGGGAGAGACAGGAGACACTACATTGTGTCAAAATAAAAATTACATGACATTGGCAAATCTGGCAGTGCCAGTGGGCAGGTTGACCTGGGAGAGATGGATCTCCTGAGGCAGGAGATGATACTTGATGTCCAAGTTTTCGAACATCTTCTTCAATTCCAGGATGAGCTCCGACTTCCGGCTGCTCCCCTCGCCGTAGTTCTGGTGGTTCATCGTGTGCTGGACGCGCAGGGACATCTTCATCTTGTTCATATTCTCGATCTCCTTCACTAGCACCGAGTGCTTCGGGTTCCAATGCTTCGGCTTGCTCTCTATGTACCTGAGTTCACACATTCTGCTAATTAGCATGGCGTGCTTTTTCACCTTGTTTTGTCAAGTTTTCAGTATATGTAACTTCATTGTCGCATATGCAGATTGATGGCATCAGTTCTACTTACGATTGTATGGCCTTCTTGAGAGCATTGATGGTGTCGATCGAAGTGGACATGTCGATGGTGAAATCAATAGCATCGGCCATGTCCGGGCTTCTCCTGAAATTGCTAATTGGCTTTGTGAGGAGGGCTGAGTTTGGGTAATAAATTTTCTCCATGTCGTACCGCAGGAACACCGTCGACAGAATGTTCATTTCCTCTACAATCATCTGGAGAAATGGAAGAGGATAATCCATCAGCTCTTGCAGCGGTTTCTGGATTATAATCACAGATACTTAATTATTCTGAGCAAAGTGCCACCTGAATGCCATCGATGACACAGCGGTCACCGACATCAAAAGGGTGCATCACAAAGACGAAGATGATGGACTCAAACACGGTCTTGCAGGTGTTTTGGAACATGAACCCCACGAGCAGCAATTGCGACGTGACCACAAAGATCACTTTGCTAGTGGCCAGCCCCATGACCAGCAGTGAGACGACGATTATGATCACCACGACAATTGCGCTGGCCAACTTGTGCAGCTGTCGTACAGCAGTCTTAGTGTCATTAAGGGAATGCGCAAGCGCCTTGCGCTCGAAATAGGCATGCACCTACCATTGCGGACAATGAAAAGATTGCAGTCGCCAGAATGAGGCTTCAATGAACAGTTTTCCTCGATAGATTTTCAAGGCATACTTAGAATGAATAAAACTGCACAAGCATTATTACCACCCAATTTCTGAAGGAAGACTTGGTAATTCTTCCGGTCTCCATGGCACCTTCGAAGAGCGGAAATATGGTGTGCACTTCCTCTCTCTTCAGGAACCTGAGCAGATCCTCTTCTTCTATGTACCTGTGTCGCCCGCAATCACAAGACGGGCGAGAGATCAGATGCGCACCCACATGCATCTCTTAGAAGCAAAAGAGGAGGGAAAAAATAGCTTTTTAACATCATTCTTATGTCCAGACTAAGTTATGAACTTTCCTTGAGATGGAGCTGTGACCAAACATGTATCTACTGATGAAGAAGATTACTTGAATTGCATTGTTTTCTACGGAGTTTTCTCCGGAGTTGAGGTAGCACATTAATTTGCTTTCTTGGCATGGCCTATGATCAGCTCAAGTATCTTGCTGCTAGTGGACCTTTTTTTATCTAACGATGGTTTCTATCTAACATCTAAATTCAGCAGCCAAGCTGATCACAAAGGATATCCAGGCTCATTTAATATACAACTCACTATAAGCTTGTCATTCTCAGTTTACTCATCGACGCATGTCTTTGCTCTTTCTAATCACCTAAAATCTTTTTCAGTAATGCCCCACTCCAATACCTGAAAATCTTACGGGCCAAGTTAAATTTTGGGTAGGTGATTCAAACATAAG
Organism: Eucalyptus grandis; assembly: GCF_016545825.1. Taxonomy (NCBI): domain Eukaryota; kingdom Viridiplantae; phylum Streptophyta; class Magnoliopsida; order Myrtales; family Myrtaceae; genus Eucalyptus; species Eucalyptus grandis. The sequence continues at coordinate 24,444,245 of NC_052615.1, forward strand.
ATTGCTTACACTTGACGATGTAAGTAATCGAATCTATGTTGTGTGCTCAATCCATACACACATTGTCACTTTTTATTCACTAAGCTACTCCTGTGGAATGACAAGCTATTGCAAAGTTCAAAAGTTGAATTTACACAAAAGTTGGCAAGTCATTACACTAAAGTTTCCATTTTTATATGTCAAAGCCTTTTATATATATATATAGATAACTCAAATAAGAGTTGTAATACAAAATCAATTGATAATCTAATCGGAGAAAAAGTTGGTTATCACTATAATAGAGGTTGATGAATCCTAAAAGTTGGCAAGCAAGACAAATAAAAGTGGTAACTCTATAGAAACATTAGTGTATTAAAAAAAGCAAATAAACATTAGTAAACGACTTAGATCAAAGTTGATAATCTATACTAGTAAGTCATTTAGTTGGAGAAAATTGGTACGCTATTCACATAAAGATTGGTAATTTTAATAGTCGATAAATTAAATTCCTTGGTAAGGAAAAGGTTAAATGAAAGTTTCTAACAAATAAGAGGAGTGTTTGTTTTTTGGTCGGAGATAAGAATAGTTGGTAATTTAAATAAAATCAACTAAACGTTAGTGACTAACTTAAGTTAAAGTTGATGATGCAAAACCAGTTGATGCATTAATTGACAAAAAAAAAGAAGGTAATCACTTTAATTAAGGTTAGTACTATCTAAAATAAGTTGATAAATTTAACATATTGGTAAGTAAGACAAATAAAAACTGGTAAGTCATAGAAAAGTTTGTAAAGTTAAAGATAAATAATTAAAGTTGGTAAGCAACTCAAAAGAGATTTGGCAAACTATTACTAGTAAATAACCTAGCATGAGAAGAGTTGTTAAGTCATGCGAATAAAGGTTATCAAAAATTCATACAAAAGTTGAGAAGGTTAAAAACAAATCAATATTGGTAAGTAATTCAAAAGAAAGTTGGTAATTTACAACTAGTTGATAATTTAATTGAAAAGAAGCTAGTAAACATCTCAAATAAATTTTGATCCATTCATGTAAGAATTGATAAGTTTAAGACATTGATAAAATAGATATCTGAAAGTCGGTAAGGGATAAAAAAAAGTTGGTAATTGGCATTCTAAGAAAGAATAGTTGTCAATTCGTAAATGTGACAGTAAATTACCAACAAGTTATCCAAGAATTCTATGATTGGCGATTTTTTTTGCCAATATTTTTCAGACACTGACCAATTCCTTTTTAAGTTTGCCAACAGAGCAAAAGAATCATTCGACAGAATAGTAGAATCGTCCTTAAAATTGATTTGAGCATTTTTCTGTAATCATAGTATTATAATTTTTTCCTCCTATCTCGAAAATGCAACATTTCTTTTACCATCTTTTTGAGGTCTCTTTCTGTGAATGTCACCTTTTGTTCGTTATTACTATTTTCTCAGTGACCACGCGGGTCTCTTTCTTGTCCTAGTGGACATGAATGAATGAGGATCCACAATTCAAACTCCAGTCAAGATTGTGATTGATGACGCTTGCGCATTATACGCAGAGATCACAACGAGCTTCAACGGTGGATTGTAATTCCACAACCTTTTTTTTCCCGTTGGTCCACTTGAATAATTAGCAAATGATAATCGCCAATCAATGCGGCGCAATGTGGAAATCTAACTTGTCTTCGACGGACACCCACCTAGACAGCCACATGAAAAATATGTTGTTTTTCCACCCTTACGTAAGCTATTTTTAGACAAGGACTTTGACATTTCCGAGGATTAATAAACTGAGAACTCACGGGATAATTTTAAAAACCCATCTAGTCCTGTCCTTTTGATGAAGAGTTTGGGTGGTTTCGAGACTACATAATTACAGATCCCTCGACTTAATATATCATGAAAATCCACTTAGAGAGTACAATTATTGAGAGCTAATTTTTGTTTATTTAATAATTCGATTAGATAAATTGAATTTTGAGTGGAGAACAGAGTACCTACTAATATGGTTGTGATTGTTTTTTTATGGAGGGAGATAGAGGCACACATGGATGGATCTAGGTGGCTCAGTTTCGTCGACGACATTGGGACTTTGGGACAATGGCAACAGCACAACTAAGGGATGAGAGAGAAAAGAGGAAATTGGAAGTTTTAACATATGGTTGTGATTATTTTTCATGGTCTGTTCAATTTTTTTGTGCCATAAATCCAACAATCAATATAATGATTATAAAGAGTGGGTATAGTAATCGATATCACCATCACTTCTTCTCATTTTATGGGAGACGTGATAGTCAAATATGAATCATCTATCACATTCAATGCTCCTTTCAGGTCTCGATGGATTTTAACCACTCAATTGATGAAAATAAGGTTCTTACCGATAGATAGATGAGATTCGTGAGGAGATGAATAAATGTCTTGATTTGCAAAAAGACAAAAAGTCAATCATATTGCAAATTAACATAATATTAGACTTTTAGGTGGTTTTTTTCCAAGTGGGATCCCCTTTGTGACGCACGTCCCTAATGTCCCAATCAAATATTCGGCATTGTGGCGAGAGTAGTGACTTAGCGAGGCCCACCACTCAATAGAAGCCGTGGTACATACTTAAGTAATTCTTTTTTGGGTTTCCCGTACATTGATTGACAGAAGATGGGGGCAAAATGAGAGTTTCCTTAAAAAGAGGGGCCATCTTTTCCTTCATCGTGCTCCACTTTCGGAGCCACACAATCCACGAAAGCACCTTAGTAATGTCCAAAAGACCATCTTAGTGATGTAAAACCTAGGACGTTTGACTAAAGAAAGACACCACGCACTGATGATTAATGATGTAATTACTCACTAATCCAGTTTCAACGAGGAGAAAATATTGGAAGTGTTTAGTCTACTAGGAATGGGGTGGATGGTCAACCATCACACAAAGTTCTTGTATGTAACTATCAATTCGGTCCTAAATTTATTATACGGATACCAATTCATTCTTAAATTATGCAATTTTACCACCATTGTCTTAAAATTTTGAACAAAATCCTAATGTAATTTTTTCAATTAATTTACTATTAGAAATTGCTAATGTGGTGATACATGTAGGACTTCATCTAGAGTAAAGTTGTCAATTGCAGTCCATCATGTATGATGGTCAGCAATTATTGAATTCTACATTAGCAATTTTCAATGACAATTGGTCGGAAGAACTACATTAGGATTTCGCGCAAAAACTTAAGAGCTATATTAGCAAAATTGGGCAGTTTATCACTAAAATGATATTCGTACAACGGGTTTAGGATTTATTCATTTGTTAATTATCCCCAAATTCTTGAAGTGGAAATTTGTTCTTTTCAAGTGAGTACCAGTGTAGATCCCATGACAGATCCTTAAAGTGTGTTTGATTTGATGTAGTAAACTGCTATAAGCAAACAATAAGCACAGAGGGTAAGGTAATTTCACATTAGCATTGTTTGGCAATCACTTACTTGGCACCGGGGTTGGCAACGTTCTTGAAGATCCTGTGGGCACAGCACCTGGCCTCCCGCTCGCTGTTGATCTCGGAAGACTCGGCCTTGGCGAAGCCATCGACGGTGTGAGAAATGGTACTCAGGCCGGAGAAGCGGACGAAGTTGACGAGCCGCTTCACGGTCCATGCCGACGGTCGCCTCTTCATGCTCAGCTTCTTCAACTTCTCCATGTCGATCTTCCTTGACCCGAGCCTCTCTAACCTCGTCACCACCAGCGGTTGTTGCTGAGCCAACGTCCCGTCTCCCAGCCTCACCGGCAAAGACTTGAACCCCTAGTGGAACCAAAGTTGTCATGAAGTGGAGGATTATCTTAAAATAATATTGAGGATAGGATGTTTCAACTTGACTAATCTCCACAATCATCTCACAACGTCGACATATGTTTGCAACATGACCTTGATTGCTCGAAGTAGATTTGACCGTATTTTTCGTTTGGAGTTTATTTAGTATAACCTTCTTATGACAATTTTATCTTATAAAAAGAGTACTATAGTAGTTATACAGAGTTTAAAATACAGCTTATATAGCGTAGCATCTCTGCATATTGAGCACTTAACAATAGTTTTTGTGGAAAATACCTCATCTTTGGTGGAACTTCAAGCTATTTTATGTACTATCAAATAAATAAATAAATTGCAGGACTTAACTTCACAGCATAACTATAGCGTTAACAGTGTTAAGGCATAATTACAGCTAAAATAAAATAATTTGGGCTGATTAAACGGAGGTGAACATGAATTGAAGACCAAATTATTCCTAATAGTGTATTATGAGTTCACATGCACCTTGTACGTGCAAGAAACCCCAATATTTTGTACCTGCAAGCCGTGTCGGAGCGGAGCCTCCCTCTCCTCCTCCTCCATCGGCGGGCCGGAGAGCGCGTCGAGCACATAGTGGTGGAACACGCTCTCCTTCATCCGGTCGAAGAAGGTGGCGACGTGGAATGACGACGCCAGCACTTTCACCAGCACGATCTTCACCAGCCAGAAGGTCGCCGCGAGGAGCACCGCAACCAGCGTCCGGAAAGCCCGCCTCACCACCTGGTAATCGCCCCCGTGCACGTTCGGGAACATAATCACCCACGCGATGAGCACAAGCCCGAGCCACGCGCAGTTCTGGAAGCTCCGCCAGAGGCCGTACACGAAGTAGAGGACCTTCTCCCGGAGCATGAAATTGCGCTCGATGAGGAAGACGAGGAGCGCCACAGCCCACCCAGAGACAAGGCGGCCACAGAAGACGACTTGGACCATCACGCACCACTTCCACGGCTTGAGGCCGAGGACGACACGGTCTGCAAGGGGCTCAATCGTGATTGAGCAGACAAGGCAGGTAGTGATGGCAAGGAAGAGCATCCACTCAACGGCGGCCTGCTTGTTGATCTTGTTATTCCGGCGCCTCCTGCAGTGATTTCTCTTCTGTTCGTTTTCATCATCATCGAGCCATTCGTCGTCGTCGTCCTCATCATCATCACCATCGGAGGAGGAGGTGGTGGGTTCGGATGGGGGTGGGGTTGGAGTTCTTCTGGGTCTTTGAAGATGGTGGTGGTGGATTTGGGTGAGAACGGGAAGGTGGCGGGTTCGCAGAAGCGGGACTTGGGTTTGGAGACGGGGAGGCGGTGGAGGGTTTTGGTTTGGGATGGGGTATGGAGGGTCGGTTCAGCAATGGCGGCGGCGGCGGCGGCGACCGAGTGTTTGAGTGTCGAGTTTGGTTGGTCTATACAAGTGAGTAGGATTACGTGGTCCTTCATGTAGTTGTCAAGGTCATGCTCTGCGTTTTGAACGTCCATGGTGGTGATAGAAAGTGACTATGCAGGCCAAGTTCGCTTTTGATGAAGTGGGAGCTTGCTTGTTTTCCTTGAAGATAGCATGGCTATATAGTTGATTGCAATTGTCATTGGGAAGAGAAAGGTAGGTAGCTTTTGGCTTGCTCGCTTTGGAGACGTGACGTTCCACGTGGATCATTATCAAATCAAACGTGGGTGAAAGAAAAAAAGAATTCATATGTTCACCTTTCGGTAAATGATATATTTGTCTAAAGCCAGTTTTGAAACCCCACTCTTCCACTTATCGACCATCCAATCGCAATAATCGTTTATATCCACAATCGATCTGATAAGAATTCTCTATCTACTTTGGAATTCAATGGTTCTCTCCATGGTTTCCTTCTAGTTTGTGCTGCACAGGAAATTTTCTCCAAACATTCTCAAATCGATTGGTTACATGTTTAAATGTAACCTAAATGGAAGCTTGACAAGACAAAAAGGAGATGAAAAGAAAAAGAGCAACGCCCATGCCTTTTCTCCAACCAGTCAGTGTTCTAACCCTCATCGCTAACCAACACCTAGTTTCATTGCAACATTTGGTCCACTGCCATCGGCTCCGCCGTTGCCTGTAAAAGCACTGACCACCCTTCTTGGTAGCGGTTTATGAGGGTTCAATAAGTGTGAGGCAACATGGACCGACAAAATTAGAACTGCTGGAATCAGACTATTCGGTCTAATTTTCAATTTCACAGAATAGGAACCGATGATTTTTGGTCTGGTTCCAGGCTCCATGGGAACCGAACCACCCAGATTAGACCAAACCAAAAATATATATATTTTTTATTTTTTATATGTCTAAACTTAATCGCTCTGCCTCTTGCCTCTAGCGGTCTTACCTCTCAGCCTCTCGCCTCTTGCTTTGGGATTGGGAGGCATCTGGGATCAGGTCTTGACTTGGATCCTTCCAGTTTATGCAAATCCAACATTTTTTCGTTGTTGGGTGTGCGCTCTTTTTATCCCATTGACCCATGGCTCAGGTATAATGTGATTAATGTTCAGAGAGGTAGCTGTCTTGCACCATGCATCTAGCGAGCATGACTACCTCTCTTGCACCATGTATCTAGTGAGCATGACTTTGATTCCAGTGGGAGTTAAGAAAGTTTGGCTCATTCACGTCCATTCCCTCCCTCCCTCTTCCACTGTTTCTAATGAATTGCCCTGGAGCCAGATCAGGCTAGTCCTAGGACTAGGCGGTCCAATTCTCGATTACAAAAACAAGGAACCGGTCCATCCAATTTGGTGCCCGATCCCTGGGTAGTACTAGATCGGACTAGAAACCGATCACCCCTAGAGTTTAATCGTCGGTGAAGGTGGCGATGGCCATGACAACGTAGTAGTTGGACGTGGTGTAGAGAAAAGATGAGTTGAGGAAGAAGAGACTTTGTTTTAGCTAAGGTTTTATATGTGCGGGCTAAAGTAATCAACTATGGAAGAAGGCTCACCAATTAGATTTTAAATAGAGTTTATATCACAAAAAACCCAAAAGTGATACATTTTTGATAAATTTTCTCAAAACTAATTTTTTTATCACCAAAAACCCTAAACTGGTATGTTTGTGACAAATTTGTCATTTGTTAGTTTATGTTAAATTGAATTAATACTACAAAAAATTACAAATTAGTACACATATGACAAACAAATGGTAAAATTTCAAATTGGTACATTCCACTACCTCATACGTTATTGAACTCAGCAATTTGACTATAAAATTTAACGGAAACTGACGGAGGATAAATTTGTCACAGATTTATCGGTTTGGGCTTATGGTAGTCAAAAAATTAGTTTTGAGTAAATTTGTTATAAATTTACCAATTTGAGGTTTTTCGTGGTATTAGCCCTAACTGGTACTAGTTATCACTTTAATTTCAAGAAAAATACTTAACCATACATTGACTTCTCAATCATACGAAATGGCATAGGGTGAGGGCTCACATTTGCATTTGAGTACAACTAAGCCTCGCGACATTGTAAAATGCAAAGATTATTTTAAGATGTTATGCTTTTCAATTTCGAAGGGCAAAATGTCGTAAAATTATGAATTTATGCTTCAAGATCTGTTGAACTTAATTACAATTAGATGGAGTGAACATTGTACAATGCACAAAGTTAAAAGTCCGTATATAATTTGGAAAATCATGTTTGACGTATTGCACTTGTCTATTATATAACATGAGCAAGATTTTGGTATGCGGTAACACAATTGATCATCCTAAAGTGGATGAAGAGCTACTGACATTTTTTTGTTCATCTACTAATATAAAATGGTGGGCATCAACCCTCATAAAATAAGGTAATATAAGTTGTAAACAATCACTTTTGTTTTTTTTTTATTTTATATAAAAGTTCATGATCCCACATCACTTAGATAGATGTATATAAGACACGTCATAAGCATGTATTAAGCAACACACAATTATACTAACACTTCCCATCGCATGTAAATCTCTTACAATCTTATGCTCAATTTTCTTCATCCAATTAAATATCTTTTCAAAAAAAGATATGCGTACATAATTGAATAAGGCCAAATTGCACCCTAAGAAAAAAAATTAGGTACTTATGATATCATTTCTCTTAATAAATATCATATATTTTTTATTTATGTAGTAGATTAACTCTCTAATTATCTCTATACATGTTTACATTGCATAAATTTAAACAAGAAATTGCCAACAATGTCATTAAAAACATAATGATCAGCAGAGTTTTTTTTTTTTTTTTTTGGGGGGTGGGGGCTATGATCTAAAAGGTTTCTTTTTTGTTTAATTAAGCACCTTGAAGATCACCTCTCTCTGAATCGGATCAACAAGTCATTCTGTTCCACGGACTAAATTTGTGAACATAGATCGTCTTTCCCCATAGCATGAAAGGACAGTGTTCTTCTCATTTCTCTCCAAAATTATATTAGAGCTACAAATTTAAGAAAATTATAAGTTCAACACGTCATCCATTAGACCAGTAAGTCCCATATAAAATTCATGTGCACCGTCCCAACTAAATTGGGTGCATGCAATAATTTTTTGCACTTTTGACATGCAACCGTCGTCCGTGAATCTTGTTTGTATATGTAATGCTCGAATAACATCAACAAAACCCAAATTTTTTAATTAACTTTCAAGTTCTGTAAGTTAACGAAACAAGAAAAATACTATAACACAGCTTCACTTAGCTTTTTAGATACAAAATTTAAGATTCGGGAAAGCCTACATGATACACACATTCCAAAAGTGCACTATAACAGTGAGTTTTCAAATATCAAGGGTGTCAATTATATTTAAATATAGTAAACATTTCGCCCATCTTTTGGCTTTGTCTGACTGCTTGTAAAGCTGCAAACATTGCTTATGGATTTTCATACATTGATTCCAATGTTCTTGTTCTTCTCAGCAGCACAAACTGCAATCTGGGATATTCTCAGCAGAAAGCTGCCAGTGAACAGTGACGATTCCTTTCTAAGGTTGAACGACGAAGGCCTATATCAGCACATGGGAAATTTTCTCTTTTTTTCTTGGATAAATCAGTCATGTCATTGATTCGGTTGCAGAATTACAGTAGTCTCACGATGAGCAAAGACTGAGTACACCAGAAAGTACGATTGAATACTAAAGACTTTATCAGTTCCATTGTACAAGATGGATCAACACATTGTTTCTTGACATTTCGCTAATAACATTACTCACACCTCAATATGACTTCAATCCTCATCGTTACCCCAATATATGACATTCGCATAGGCACGATGCTCGTTATAGAGAGAGAGTCAATACATCGTATCAAAATCAAAATCAAATGACATTGGCAAATCTCGCAGCGCCAGCAGGCAGGTTGATCTGGGAGAGATGGACCTCCTGAGGCAGGAGATGATACTTGATGTCCAAGTTTTCGAAAATTCTCTTCAATTCCAGGAGGAGCTCCGACTTCCGGCTGCTCCTCTCGCCATAGTTCTGGTGGTTCATCGTGTGCTGGACGCACAGGCTCATCTTCATCTTGTTCACGTCCTCGATCTCCTTCACTAGCACCACGTGCTTAGGGCTCCAATGCTTCGGCTTGCTCTCTATGTACCTGAATTCACACATCCTGCTAATTAGCATGGCGTGCTTTTCACCTTGTTTTGACAAGTTTTTAACATATGTAACTTCATTGTCACATATGCAGATTGATGGCATCAGTTCTACTTACGATTGTATGGCCTTCTTGAGAGCATTGATGGTGTCGATCGAAGTGGAAACGTCGATGGTGAAATCAATAGCATCACCCATGTCCGGGCTTCTCCTGAAATTGCTAATCGGCTTCGTGAGGAGGACCGAATTCGGGTAATAAATTTTCTCCATGTCGTAACGCAGGAACACGGTCGTCAGAATGTTCATTTCCTCTACAATCATCTGCAGAAAGGAAAAAGACCATCTCTTGTAGCGGTTTCGGGATTGTAATTATAAATCCTTAGTTATTTTGAGCAAAGTGCCACCTGAATGCCGTCGACTACGCAGCGGTCACCGACGTCAAAAGGGTGCATCACGAAGACGAAGATGATGGACTCGAATATAGTCTTGCAGGTGTTTTGGAACATGAACCCCACCAGCAGCAGTTGCGAGGTGACCACAAAGATCACCTTGGTGGTGGCCAGCCCCATGACCAGGAGAGAGACGACGATTATGATCACCACGACGATGGCACTCGCCAACTTGTGCAGCTGCTGCACTGCAGTCTTCGTGTCGTTGAGGGAATGCGCGAGCGCCTTGCGCTCAAAATAGGCATGCACCTACCATTGCAGAGAATCAAAAGATTGCAGATTGCCAAAATGAGGCTTCAATTAACCTTTTCCCTCCATAAATTTCCAAAGCATACTTAGAATGAAAAAAATTTACGAAAGCATTATTACCACCCAATTTCTGAAGGAAGACTTTGTAATTCTTCCGGTCTCCATTGCGCCTTCAAAGAGCGGAAATATGGTGTGTACTTCCTCTCTCTTCAGGAACCTCAGTAGATCCTCTTCTTCTATGTACCTGTGTCGCGGCGATCACGAGACAGGCGAGAGATCAGATGCACAACCAACTTAGTGACTCTAGAGCAAAAGAGGAGAAAACTTCTTTTTCAACATCATGGGTATGTCCAGATTAGAGTAAAAATCTTTCCTCGGGATGAAGCTGTGATTAACATGCGTCCACTGATGAAGGAGATTACATGGTCAGTGGTCACGTTGTATGCAATAACGCATTAGCTCAGAGTATCTTGCTGCCAAAGGACCTGTTTAACCTAACAAGGGTTTCTCCTCAAACATCCGTATTCGACAGCCAAGCTGATCTCACAAGGGATATCCAGGCTCATATAATTTACTGCTTACTCTAAGCTTGTCATCCTCAGTATACTCATTGCATGCATATCTTTGATCTTATCCTTTTTTAAAAAATGATAAAGAAGTCACTTTACGGTAAATTTCAGCCCCAACACCTCAAAACCTTATGAACCAGGTTAAACGCAAGACGGTTCTGGTAAGAAACTCAAACATGAGATGTAAGAGATCAAACTCCAGTCATGCGCCTAATCTACACAAGCCTTTTCCCCTTGTTACTCACTTCGCTACTTTTGTAGAACACACGGTATTAAAAAGTCCAATCCAAAAGTTTAAGCAGATAATTAGGTGGAGGAAGACTAAATGAACATAAAGCCATCGAAACCCATAAGCAAGTAATATCAAATAATTCAACAATATTATGTTGCCTGATAGCAAACAAAATAACGAAAAAAAATAAAAAAGATCCATGGAGACGATGGGCTTTTGACTGTTTGAAAGAAAAAAAATGAAATGAAAGGGGTGCAATTCTTTACGTGCGATAAAGCACGCGACTCAAACACCAATAAATTCATTGAGTAACTCAAATTTTACGAGACGGTTAGTTTGAAATTGACACGAAATGATACATTTGCAGCCATTTTCAATCAGAAAACTTTATGACCACGTTAAGTTCTTTTTTGGTGATAACACTAATATCCAGTACGAACATGATAACACCACTTGAACTACCACTCCTAAATTCAACTAAATTACCTCCCAAAACAAGTCTACCCACTTAAAAATAAATCAGTCGGCCTTACTTCCAAATTAGCTTTCTTTTTGTTAGAGATAATTTGATAAGAAAAACTTATATAGTTAGACACCAGTTTGTGATACAATATAATGCTTTCCAACATATGGTGGGTACATAAAATTCACAGGATTATACAGTTTCATACCAAAGAAGACAATTTTTTTTGTTCCAATAAGAAAGATAATTGAAAATTGGTAAAAGATAATAAAAGATTCGGTAATTTGCATACTAGCAAAAGAGTTTCTAATTTCGTAAAAGTGTGGTAAGTTACCAAAGAGAAATTAGGCGACTGTTAACTTTCTCTATCAATTTTCTTTTTCAGATTAGCGACATAGGAAAGCAAATGTTTTTTTTTTCTTTTTGAAAAAGCAACCTCAACATTGATGTGGGCATTTTACTGTACTCAAAGTACTTCATTGTCCTTCATCCTATCCCTAAAATGCCACGTTTATTTTGCGATTTCCTTGAGGTCCCTCCCTGCATCCGTCATGTTTTTTTTTTGTTATTGAGGATCCACAAAACTGCCAAAACCACACAAAAGCAAAGAAGAAAAGGGAGGCAGAAAGAATTGACTTTTTTTTCTGTTCCTTGGTGGGCATGAAAGAAAGGATCCACAATTTCGAATTCGATTCAAGATTGTGATCGATGATGCTTGCGCGTGGGGGAATGGAATGGCATGTTAAAAAGATGGCAATGGGCTTTTAATGGTGGGTGATAAGTTTGCAGCTTTTTTTGTTAGGTCCACTTCCACAATTACTATATAGTCTCGCCAATCAATATGGCGCAATATGGGAGTCAACTTGTCCTTGACACAGACATAGACAACCACATGACAAATATGTTGTTTTTCACCCATAAGTTCCCTTGTCGATCAGGACCACGGGCGACCACAACAACCTGAAATCTGAGGCCTGCCTCAGGTGGAGCTCGGTCGAGCCTTAGGCCTAAGATCTAGAGCTCGATCGAGCCTCTAAATCTAAGATCTAGGGCTCTAACTCGGCCCCGAATCTGAATCGATCCTACATCGGTGACTTAGAATCGGCTCCAATCCGAAGTCGAAGCGGGGTTAATAGATGTTGTAGGTGGCTTGTGCGACTTCAATGATCACCATCTGTTCTCGACCCAGCAATGCAAAGCGAGGAGGTGGAAGAGGAGAGAGATAGAGGGGCAATTGGGTGGATCTAGGCAGCCTAGTTCTTGCCATCGAGCTCAGAGGTAGGCCGCGGGGTCGGCGACGACATTAGAGACGGGGCAACTAGGGCATGGCAGAGGAGAGAGAAAAGGCAAATTTAGGGGGTTTGAATTAAAAGTTGGGACCTTTTTGGTGGTGTGCTCGATTGCCAGGTCCCGCAAATCCAACCATGAATTGGTTGGTTATAGCAAGCGGGTGCAATAATTAGTTGCGGTACCACTTCTTCCCGTTTAACGGGAGACATGATGGTCAGACATGGATCCTCTACCAAATACGATGCTCCTTCAAGGATCTTTACCCGCAAAAATTGAATCACATCGTAAACAACATGGTTTTGTGTTAGTATCTTATGTCTTTTAGAGGGATCTTCTAACCCGGTTTCGTGTTAATCGGATCGAATGATCTAATCTAATGAAATTAGTCTAAACATTATTCAAAGCAGACTCTAAAATATATAAACATGCAACAAAAGATGCCGCCCATCTCCTGACAAGAAATGATGGATAAGGCCTATGGCAAAAGCCCCTTTTTTTTTGTGACCCTCGTCACTAGGCATCTCTATCAATTTGAGCACATGTGGTAACTAGTGGTAACTAGTGACTAGTGAGTAGTGACTTAGCAAGACCCGCCACCCAATCAAATACGCACATATATATACACATATATATATGATAAATAATAATACATATATGTGGTTTTCTGTTCACTAATTAATAGAAGATTCGGCAAAATGAGGGTAAGTCGAAAAGAGGGACCACCTTTCGTTGTCATGCTCCGCTTTCGGAGTCACATAAAGAACGAAAACACCCCGATTCGTTATAATTATGTGGCAACTGGCACGCATGGAGAGTGTTAATGTCGATACTTTTGATCATGTCATGCACCTCATCAATATTATAAGCGGCCACCTTAATGATGCAACACCTCGGACGTTTGGCTAAAGAAAGACACCATACAATGATGATTAATGATAATAACTACTGTCTAGCCAAGGTGGGGGAGAAACCATTGCATCTTCTCAGTCTATGGGGAACGTGGTGGACAGCCAATTACAACTAATCTACACAAATTCTTGAAGCGAAAACTTGTGTTTTGTAAGTGAAAATCGTGTCGGGTTTGGTCACAGAATTTTTTGAAATGTAACCGGCTTGCTCTAATAAAAAATGGTACAGTATAGAGAGAGACTTACTTGGCACCAGGGTTGGCAACATTCTTGAAGATCCTGTGGGCGCAGATCCTGGCCTCCCGCTCGCTGTTGATCTCGGAGGACTCGGCCTTGGTGAAGTCGTCGACGGTGCGAGAAATGGTGGACAGGCCGGAGAAGCGGACGTAGTTGATGAGCCGCTTCACGGTCCAAGCCGAGGGCCGGCTCTTCATGCTGAGCTTCTTCAACTTCTCCATGTCGATCTTCCTTGAACCGAACCTCTTGGACTTCGTCGCCATCAGTAGTTGTCGTTGAGCCGGCGTGTTGTTCCTCAACCTCGCCGGCAGAGACTTCGAAACCTAGTTATACCAAAGAGGTCACTAACCGGAGCACTCTTAGATGATATTGAGTATCTCAGTTTTCACCTTAACTAATCTTGGCGATGTGCATTGAGTAAGGATTCACAACGGGGTTGCAACGCAACTTTGATTGCTGGAAGTAGATTTAATAGTACTTTTATTTGTATTCTATTTAGAGTTTTGCTAGTATAATAGTTTTTGAGTTATTATAAGAATAACAGTTTATTATGAGTTACAAATTCTTGAAAGAGTGGATTTCATAATAATTTATAATAATTTTTTATTATTCTGAACACGCTGTTATTATTATAGTAAACTAAATACTGTCATTTAATCATTTCTTTATTATTTAATATTACTTTCTTACCACAATTTTATCCCAAATAAGAAAAGAGTGTTGTAACTTTTATAAGGTGCCTAAAACACAACTATAACGTGCAGCAGCTCCACATATTCACCACTTTACAATAGTTTTTTTTCTTTTTTTTCTTTTTTTTTGAAAACTACCTCATTATCTTTGCAACTTCAAAATATAATGAGTACTATAAAAAAAAAAAAAATTGCAGGACTTCACCCATAGCATAATTAATTAATCTATTATAGCTCAGCGTAGTTAGGGCATAACCATAAAGCTAAAATAAAGTAAGTTAGGCTGACTTAACGAAGGTGGCCATGACTCAAAGACCAAATAGTTCCAAATTGAGTATTCGTTTGTACGAGGAGGTTAAATTGAAATGGCCAATGGCCTGTTTTGCGCTCATTCTTATGAAAGTAAAAAGGATATTCATTGAAGAAGGAGAAAAAATCGATGGTCCTTAAATCAAATGATTTTATATATGTATAGTCTCACGGGAAATCGATGTGACAAAAATGTTGAGATAATTTGAGCTTTATTGCACCATGTAGAAGCAAGAAATCCCAACATTTTTCACCTGCAAGCCGTGCCGTGGAGCCTCCCTCTCCGCCTCCTCCAGCGGCGGGCCGGAGAGCGCGTCGAGGACGTAGTGGTGGAACACGCTCTCCTTCATCCGGTCGAAGAAGGTCGTGACGTGGAACGAGGACGCCAGCACCTTCACCAGCACGATCTTCACCAGCCAGAAAGTGGCCGCGACGAGCACCGCCACCAGCGTCCGGAACGTCCGCTTCACCACCTGGTAGTTGCCACCCTGCACGTTCGGGAACATTATCACCCACGCGACGAGCACGAGCCCGAGCCACGCGCAGTTCTGGAAGCTCCGCCGGAGGCCGTACACGAAGTAGAGGACCTTCTCGCGGAGCATGAAGTTGCGCTCAATGAGAAAGACGAGAAGCCCCACGGCCCACCCGGAGACGAGGCGGCCGCAGAACAGGACCAGCACCATCACGCACCACTTCCACAGCTTGAGGCCGAGGACGTCTCGGCAAGAGAGGGGCTCGATCGTGAGGGAGCAGACGAGGCAGGTGGTGATGATGAGGAAGAGCGTCCACTCGATGGCGGCCCGCTTGTTGATCTTGTTATTGCGGTGCCACCTATGGTGCTTTCTCTGGTGTTCGTCTTCGTCGTCGTCGTCGAGCCATTTGTCCTCGTCGTCGTCGTCGGAAGAGCACGAGGAGGAGGTGGTGGTGGGTTCGGGCAGGGGGTTTGAGGGCTGGAGCTCGTCAGGGCCTTCGAAGATGGTGTTGGCTGGTTTGGGAGAGAACGGGAAGGCAGCGGGTTCGGAGAAGCGGGACTTGGGTTTGGAGAAGGCG
Organism: Eucalyptus grandis; assembly: GCF_016545825.1. Taxonomy (NCBI): domain Eukaryota; kingdom Viridiplantae; phylum Streptophyta; class Magnoliopsida; order Myrtales; family Myrtaceae; genus Eucalyptus; species Eucalyptus grandis. Next base: position 24,460,067 of record NC_052615.1, read on the forward strand.
AGGCGGCGGAGGGTTTTGGTTCGGGACGGGGGTTGGACGGTTGGATCGGCGGCGGCGGCAGCGGCGGTGGTGGCGGGAGAGGCTTTGAGGATGGATTTTGGTTGGTCCACGCTAGCGAGTAGGATTACGTGGTCGGTCGTGTAGTTGACAAGGTTGAGATCTGCGTCTGCAACGTCCATGGCTGGTGAGAGAGGGAGAGAGCACGCAGGTGAAGGTTGCCTTTGGAGAAGAAGAAGATTTGCTCTGTTATTTCCTTGAAGATGGCAGGGTTGCCATTGAGAAGAGAAAGAGAGGAAGCCTTGAGAATATATTAGATAGGGGTTCTGGCGCGGTAGGCCCGACAACGCATATTGTCCAATGAATGGATTGGGATTTTTACACCTTGGTATTAGAGCTCTATCTCATATTTTTCGAGAGGAGAGGGGTTCTGATGCGGTGAGCCTAGATGACAAGTATCACTCGATAAATGAATTGGGATTTATGAATTGGGATTTTGACAAGCTAGAATTAAGGTTCTACCTAATATTTTCTCTGAAGGCTTTGGTTTGATGACTTTGGAGATGTGAGGCTTTATACGGATCCTAATTAGAGCAATTTTAGTGAAACAAGATATTTATATATATTGTCCCTTCCACAAATGATACCAAAAAACTTAAAGTTCGGTCTTGAATTTCTACCTTTTTGGTTTTCTATATCAATCATCCTACTGTTAATATATATACACACACACAATCTTTTTACACGGAAGATTCACATGAAGGAAGTCATTATCTCTATTAGAGGATGCTTTATATTGCACGATATTTCCCTCGTGGGAAAAGCTTCCTTCAAACAATTTCAGGGTGTATTTATTTCAGATAAAACTTTGTCATTAAGAAAAATGATCCTAAAAAATATGTTCTCATTGAATTTTTCCTAACATGCATATTTTAATTAATTGTAAATGGTTTTCCATTGATTGATTATTTCCGCAAACTAAACACGTAAAGTCACAAAGTTAATTTGCAAAATAAAATAAAATTATTCATACAAAAACACCTTCAATTTAATTGACTACATGTTTAAATGTAACCTAAACGGAAGTTCCATCGTGATTTGGCTCCTCCATTGCCTGTAAAAGCATCACCTCTCTCTCTCCCGCCACCTCGACCTTGGACATTGACCTGAGGTGTCGAGGGCCAATCCGAGAGAGAGAGAGGCACAACCTCGATAGCAATTTGTCAAGGGTCAATTGGCGGCGAAGGCGACGATGACCATAGTGACCACAACGACATAGTTGGACGTGGTGCGGAGAAAAAATTGAATAGAAGCATAGGAGACTTACGTTTTAGCCAAGGTCATTATTTGTGCGTTTACATTAGCAACCAAACCTTAAAATTTTCAAAGAAGGCCTACCACCAATAGGATATAAAGTATGGAAGAACATGACTTCTCTGAACTTAGGAGGTGAATTAACATTTTAAACTCATCCTTTTTTAAAGTAAGGCGCATTAGTACATATGATATCAATGATAGAATCGCGGTCTCTTTCTTCTCCTTCCTTTTCTCCTTTTCTTAACCTTCTGTCACATCAAATTTTTCCTGACCTCGCATGGTGCACCATGCCACTGTCAACCCCCACTATCCTCCTCCACCAACGTGCCACCAATTGGCCACGGCCATCCCCCGTACCTATCTCTCTCTCTCTCTCTCTTACCTAGCTTGAGGTCACTATTGAGTTGATGACCCAAAATGGCAACGTCCAAGTATCGATCATAAGAGAAACGTGCCGCCGCAAGACAAAAGGAAAATTGTTAAAAAAAATTTAAATCAATTACACTTTTACTGATTTGATTCCAAACATTTTGATTTTTCCAATTTAATCCTAAACTTTTATTTTTTACCAATTGAATCTATCCGGTCAATTTTAGGAGAAATTTGCTGATGTGGATGTTGAATGGCCATCTTATACGATATGGTCTTTGCGTGGATAATTCTTTAAAGTCTTTTAAATGTTTTTCAAATTTTTTATTAATTATTTTCTTTTTTTTTCCTTTGGTTTCTTTTCTTTTCTTCTTCCTTTTGTTGATGGCTAGCCACCCGCTATGGCCAATGAGGCCAACCAAGTGAGGGTGGGTCTCACCGGATCTCGCCGAGGGTGACATTAGAGTAGGCCGCCCTGGCTTGGGTGAGGGTCAACCCCACTAGATCTCCCCTAGGTGAGGCCAACTCTCATTGAGTCTCACCTATGCGAGGGCTAGCACCTGCAAAAGGAAGAAGTAAGAAAAAAAGAAAAATAATAATTTGAAAATAAAATAAAATATTATTAAAATTATTTACATCGCGATGAATTGTCCTACATGACACCGTCGATATCCACTTTAATAATTTTCGATCAAAATTAGCCTAACTTACTCAATTGATAAAAAGTAAAAATGTTTAGGATTTGATTGACAAAATTGAAAGTTTTAAGATTGAATTGATAAAAATAAAAAGTTGATGATTTTTTAGACAATTTTTCTCAAGATGATTGTATCATGTTCCCTTGTAGATGACAATGTAAGAGTTGAGGTGAGAACAAGTAGGAGATTAGGGGTATGCAAAAGAACTGGGATCCATCCAAACTGCCTGGAACCGGACTGAAACCGCCCGAAACCGGTGGTTCTTGAGGGAATCGATTCGGTTCCCTGTTCCAATTATGGGAACCGGTAGGTACCGGTCGATTTTCGGTTCCATGGGCAGATCCGTCCACCCGCTCACCCAAACCGAACCGATTAATTTTTAATATTAAAAAATTGAAATTACTAATTAACAAACCCTATCGAATTTGCTCTCTCTCTCTCTCTCTCTCTCTCTCTCTCTCTCTCTCTCTCTCTCTCTCTCTCTCTCCATCACCACCATTTTCTAGCTTCACCTTCATGCTTGTTAGTCGACCCACCGCCGAAAACCTTACCAAGTCCTGAGAGCCTACGGCTCTCCATGCTCCATTCCTTCCCCAAAAACTCGAAAGATCTCAAATTTCTCTCTCCATCACCACCATTTTCCAGCTTCACCTTCATGCTTGTTAGTCGACCCACCGCCGAAAACCTTACCAAGTCCTGAGAGCCTACGGCTCTCCATGCTCCATTCCTTCCCCAAAAACTCGAAAGATCTCAAATTTGAGGTTCCCCAGATGGCAATCCTCCATCGACACTGCGGAGCTTTGTCGCTTCCCGATGAAACGGCACAGAAGGGAGCTACAAAATAGCAGTGAAGAAACCCTAAAACACCGCCTCTGCCCCTCCAAATCCAAGTACTAGAACCCTCCCAAGTACCCATCTTTCTTCCATCCGCACGCACACGAAGAAGCAAGGTTGCAGGAGGAGGAGAAGAAGAATAGGTCTAGGGTTCGCGAGGATAGCAACAGATCCGTCCATTCCTTTCTTTATTTGGCCCTCCAAAAAATCGCCGTCGCCTTGACAACAGCCGTCTGTCCGTCCGTCTGTCCGTCCGTCCCTTTCTCTATTCGGCACTCCAGAAAATTGATGTTGCCCTCAACAACAGTAGGTCCATCCCTTTCTCTATTGGTGAGACCAATTCCATGGATCCACTCGGAAACCGAACCGGACTGGCGGTCCGGTTCCCGGGTGGATCCATGCGACAAACGGGTGAATCCCGGTTCCAATTTTTTGAAATTGGTCCTTAGCAGGTGGTTCTCGATTCTAGGTCAGGAATCGCCCGCCCGGACCATACACACCCCTATAGGAGATGGCAGGAGATGAATTCCTTCTATATATCTCACTCACGATCAACCTCACAAAGTGTGAAATCTCCGCATGTGCAAAGTGCGTGCATGAAAACTATATTACGCAAACCCTATTGAGAAATGTCGCCTGAATTGTTTGAATCACTAAAACTTATGAACTTATCATCGAAAGTTAAGTTTGCCCGTACTAGAAAGAAGTTCTAGATCTGTTTTTAAATTATTCTTCTAGTTAAGGCATTAGAATACTCTTATGTATACGGGAAAAACCCTAGTTATAAGAAGGATTACTTTGGCCTCCTCAAGGCTTGATTGTACACTAGAGAACCTGGAAGTTATTACAAGATTGTCTAAACTAAAATAGCCCTAACGCACATTGCTTTCGCGTTTATTTACTCAATCAATGAAATTGCACCTTTGAGATTGCCTTTGTATTTATTTTATTTTTTTCTTTTTGGGCCAGACAACAAAATGCTTTATGTGATTTGAGTTTAGGTAGAACTGATAGGAGTAAAAAATAATTGAGAATGCAAAATAATTACGAACATTTTTAAGTACGTCATAAATAGATTAACAGAAACTGAAAATGCATGATGAAGCGTCGCAAAGCATATCGTGGCAGAAAATTATCAAAAAAAAAATATATTGGAAGCCAAAAAAAATGATATTTGATCCAATTAATGGGAAAATATAAAAAAAAATCATAGAACTTTTGTAGTTGTGTCAATTTAGTTTTAAATCTTTTATTTATGTCAATTTAATCCTAAATCTTTTGATTTGATGCCAATTCATCCTTCCAGCTAATTGTGGCCGAATTTTATTGACTGTGCACTGGTTGGTTGACGTTACATGGCTGGTGCACTAACCAATCTTGATATGAACAATTTTTAATAATATTTTAGAAAAATTTGCTTTTCTTTTCCTTTTTCTTTTTTTCTTCTCATCCTCCTTCTTCTAGCCGCCGTTACATCTTGGCAACTAGCCAGAGGCAACGACCAGCGAGGTCAAGGTCAATCTGGCTAACCTCTTATGAGCCTCACAGTTACTAGTGAGGCTCAAGCCCTCACTAGAGGCCACAAAGGTTGCTTGCGCTAGGTGGCGAGGCTCGCCCTCATCGGATTTGGTGAAGGTCAAGCCTCACCAGTCATGAGTGAGGCTCAACCTTGCCGGATTTGGTGAGGTTGACTCGAGCTAGCCTCACTAGAGGTTGGATGAGGGGCAAGGCTTGACCCTCACTAGATCCGGTGAGGGCGAGCCTCACCACCCAATGCGAGTAGCCCTCATAGCCTTTGGCGAGGGCTCAAGCCTCGCTAGTAGCTATGAGGCTCACTAGAGGCTGGCTAGGTCCGATCGTTACCTCAATGGCTAGCTGGAGGAAGGAGAATGACAAAATAAATAAATAAAATTGAAAAAAAAAATTAAAATATTATTAAAATTCTTCCACATCAAAGTCGATCGCACCACGTTAGTCAACCGATGCCCAATCAGCAAAATCCAGCCAAAGCTAGTTAGAAAAAACTGAATTGATATCAAGTGAAAATGTTTATAACTAAATTGGCATTAAATAAAAATGTTTATAACTAAATTGACACAAATTAACATAAAGATAAATGTTTATGACTTTTTTGACACTTTTCTCCCAATTTATTGATACATTTATGCACATAAAAGAGATCCCCAGATAATGGAGTAGTGATGGTAGAATCAACCAAAACTGTAAGATCAAGAATACATAATTTGATGGACTGGCACATAAGAGTGGCTAGAGATTAATCATAATATGCTCATGCCCTTGCACTTTTCTGGATGAAGTGTCGGAATGGATTTTCGGAGCAAAAGTTTACACCTAAACATGAATCTTTAAGATCAAGAATTCATAATTGATGGACTGGGACATAAGAGTAGCCGGTGGTTAACCATAATAGCTCATGCTCTGGCACTTTTCTGGTAGAAGTTGTCCAAGTGCAGCCTATCCCTTGCCATGTTTGCGTTTATCCATATTCCTTTTCGTCTAAATGCCCTTCCATCTTTTGACATTTGGCCCCCGTACTTTTGTTTTATTCCACATTGCGTTTTCACTTTTTAGGCAAATGCAATTGAAGTCAAACAAGTGACGAAAATCTTCCATTTCGTGGCCCACGCGCAGGTACAAGATCCAAAAAGAGTGCCTAAAAGCAATCAAGCATATACAAGATCAACACAAGAAAAGAGCATATTCTGAAAATTAGCGGTTCCTTAAAAAAATGAAATCGGAATCATGTTCACCCTAGATGATAGTGTTCTGAAAATGACAAATTTCTTTAATTTGGACATCTCTTACACCAGATCAAGTCACTAAAACTCTAGTACCATGAATTGTTAGGGTCACTTATACATTAGTGGCGCCTTTTGCTTGATACATCCAGCTCTCTCTTACTCCTAATTATGCAGACATGTCCACACGGGTGTCCAAAGCATAATCAATTTATATCTGAATTTTTATCAAGTCTGGTCTCGATACAAGAAATAAGTTCCATGCTCGTTGTCAGATAATTGACGCGTGGAAAAATTTAATAACAAAACTAGTTGCAAATGCACTACTAGAGTCAAGGGTGGTCACCTGAAAAGTAATTAGGCGTTCCTAAAAAGCAGAAAGCTACATCTGTGACAGTCTTATTCAAGCTAAAATCACTGAACCCCAATCGGCTTGAGTGGACGGTGAAATTGGTGCTCTTGAGATGATGTTAATTGATTTTTCTATTGCGTCGTGGCTGTCATTATGCATGCTTTTTGATCGACCATCTGATTTTCCAGGAGGAAAGCACATTGATCCTACGAGCTATATGAGCACATGTCCATGTTTTATCTTGGCCCTTCTCCTTATTTTAATTGACGAATGATCACGCGTGTAGCAATTGGAAGGATTAGGCACCAGATTGAGTGGATTAGCTAAGATGTCAATGATTGTCATGCCCTAATGAATTTTGCAGCCCTACAATGATTGTCACTATGGCCTCAAAAAAAAACATCGTCATTGATGCTTCCTAGGATTCTAAGCTCCAGCTCACCAAGTTCCACGAAACAATTGAATTTCACAAGGAGGATTAGTACCTCTCTACTTGTATTTTTTTTTAAGGAAATTATCCAATCAATCTTTTTTTTTTTAAGGAAATTATCCAATCAATCCTAAAATTACTGTATGAGCAATCCTGGGAAGCAATTAAACATTCATGACACTGGTCAACGAGCTTTCCCAAAAGTAAATGTTTAGGGATTATTATAAGTTCTGAAGAACTCGACTCAATGTTACGTGACTTAAAATTGATAGAAACACGTCCTTATTGTATAGTCACTTCTATGTATTGGCTAGAGTACATCCACTCTATCAAAATTACCTCGCATTGTATTGCAATTGATGCGATTGGGCATATGTGTGAAAAAAGATATCGATAAACCCGAAAGCGACACGAAGCGACACATTTAAGACACGTCATTTTCTTTTTTAGCATGCACAACACAAAGAATAACGTCTTGTAATGAAACTGACTTAACACGGTCATGATCTCAACGTAACATGTGAACAAGAATGAAGCAACCTCCATTTTTAATACCTTTCTCCAAGGGTTATCTATGGTGACACCTTTTCCTAAGTAATCCAACCAAAGCGGTGCTCTTCCTTGAGCACACTTCGTTTTCACTCTTCCTTTCTTGGACGTTGCGCTTCAGTTCTTCTATTTTCCCATCTCTTTTCTTTACATGAACAATTTTAATACCTTCAAATCTTTTTTGGCAATTAGCAACACCAACTACTCAGGCAATTTCCGCACGAATACTGAGGTTTCAGAATCACGATACAACAAAATGCAGTCTTGGACTACGAAGAACCAGAGAATTCTGTATAACTAGACCTTAACTGACCAATAAAGAGTATAGGGCAGACGTTTTTGGAACATAGCATAGTTCTACAGTACATACTTTGCAGCATCTAGACCCCATTCAAGAAACAGATGAGACTCAGACGACATACTCAAATCAGCATCCACTGAACTAGAGTGCCCTTCGAGCCAAAGGTGAGCTTCTTATTTACTGTCGTTGCGCCTTTGTGATCAGACAAATTGATACAAGAGTTATCATTGACTCCAGTTGCTCCAGAAAGAAACCCAGACCGATCTCTTTTGTACATTTGCTGCAACAAGCTTGCCCTCCATGACAATATCAGAAGCAGAAGTAACACAGCCAAAGGTATCCGCAATTTTTGCTTCTAGCAATTTGATCTGAAATGATGTCGAAGTTGCCTAATTAATCAAAGGATCCTCTGATGCCTTCAAGACTCTCTCCTAGTGATAACCTGTGAAGCACAGAAACAGATGAAATAAGATGATGTCTAATATATAAAGAACACTTTGCCCCTAAGAAATAAACGTGGGACAGTATGATGGCATGAAAATCCGCTGAAAGATACAAAAAGCTGACACTGATCTAGGAAGGGGAGAAATTCATCAGAAACCAATTCATAGTGGGGAAAGTTCACACTCGAGTATAGTGGTGGATGCACAAGAGGACCTACCACGTTTTAAAAAGCCTCAAGTGCCTAACCAAATATAGTCCAAACACAGTGTTCTCCATCCATCTCAACAGGATGAATCACACGCAGGAACATGGTCCTCAATTTACATGGGATTCACATACACTTCTCTTTAATCAGCCATTTCACATAAAAATGCAATTGGAATTTTCAGCAAAGAAATTATAAAGAGATATCACAGAACCTCTAGTACTGCGAGTGACTGGGAATTTTCAGTTCAAGTTTTGTGTAAGGCAGAAGTGATGGTGCTAAATTAACTGTCGAAAGGAAAGGTTCCTTGAATATACATTCCCTCTACAAGGGTCTGGAGACTTCTAACGGAAATCCCACATCAGGCAATTTTACAAGGTGAGAGAGAAGAGCGCATGCCTCGTATACAAGTTTCTCAGCTCAATGACAGAGCTCATGAGATTCAAATGCAAAGTTTAGGGTGATTGGTTTTAGTTTATCAAGGGATGGGCACATTCTTTTGGAAACCCATCTCCATTCTAGGAGAGCATTATATTCAATACAGTGAAAAAAGTGAAGAAAATCAAGACAGCTGTAGAGGCTGATGATGATTTTATTAGTGCAGCTTTCACTAGCTGATGAAAGCAAAATCGCCACAAGGCAATTAGGACAAACTGTCCCTGTTAACCAGCAAATAGGGCAAAACTAATTGGCTTAATCAATTTCTCTTTATTCTCATAAATAGACACAACATTAAAAATTGTGCTAACAGTACTGTGTTGCTACTTTCTAATTCCTTAATCCGTGTTATGATTAATCTATGATTCTAGTTCTGCCCATAGTGAATGGACATTCTAGAAGAGGGACTTTTCAAATGTGAAACCACAGTTTACTTCTGTCTTAATCATTAACCTGTCTAAAATCCACTTGTTCTACTGATTATACATTGTTTCTACCCGCATGAATGCGAGATGTAGTTGTTTGATGGTATCCGCAACCATGAATGAGCAGAGGAAGGTACTCTGCATGTTTAGACTCTGCATAATGAGAATTGTCAAAGTATATGCTGACCTTTCGTACAGTCTGATTTTCTCACTTGTGTCTTTTGTCAGTTGATTATTTCATTGGAACGGGGTGGAGAAAGATGGCGAGGGAGAACTAAATGTTGCCACATGTTTTGTACAGGATTCAGTTTCCTGCTTCGCAAGTTTGCTGGAGAAAACCAGGGCTACTTGTAACTTTTAAGGTTGCCACACTTTCCCGGTCAATTTGTGCAAGCCCATATAATAGGCTTTAGCAGATGCTTCAATGATTGGCTTAGCAGGATATGCCCGATGCCACACCTAAAGCAAGACTGCTGACTTATATCCTGCAGCATTCAAGGTTCCTAAAAGGACGCAATAGTTTAGAAAGCAAAATCCTAAGTGTGTCTTTGGGGAAGTTGTGGCTTTAGCTTTTACTCTAACTGTAACACAACACTTGCAAGTTCCTAATTTTTCAAACATATATCTAGTTACACCTAGAGTCCTACAAATTTCTTTTATTATATAACCAATAGTACTTTTTAGCTTCTAGATTCTATATTTGAAACTATAGTTGGATTGTAATAGCCAAAAGACACTCAAAAACACATTAATAATCCAGGACAGGCCACCCTAATCCTCCAATAACAAACCTCTTTTTTTCCTCATTTAAACTCTGAACCCGTTTCAACGTTTAGACTTGAGCTATGGAACTACTAAAGGATGACAAGACACTACCCCATGGCACTCCCAATTTATCTATTAGACTGTCCAACCCAAAAGCTTAAGTTACTAGGTGGAGAGTGACTACATGTCTATAAGGTCCATTGAAACCAAATAATCAGGCAATGGAGAGAACTTAACATCATCAAATGAATTTTTCTACTAATTTCTCGTAAAATATGATCACATATCTCTTCCTTGATATTCCTATTGGTTGACAACCTCATATTGACTAGAAAGATACTCCTACAATAAATCTGTATTCAAGAAGGTTGATACCCCATCATTACATCAAAAACAGAAGCTATCTATTGAAGTACTTCAACAAGGATCATCCTATTCTTATGCACAAACAGCTCTCAAAATTTATTCCGGATTATAGAATAAACAATCTCGTTTAACCTTCTGATCTGCTCGACGGTCATCCCTGAGTAATCTCAGCGAAGAATCTTCCATCATATATATGATAGTTAAACAGATAAGACAATTTTCAACTTTTCCATTACATGTCCTGCTAAAAACCTACGCAATATGTCCTATTAGTAAGTTGCTGAAAATATACAAGGCAGCTGAAAGAGCTAGAAGCTTAAATAGAGTAGAAGCACAATAGAAAAAAAAAGCTGATATTCTGGGGCTTAGAGAAGCCAAAAATGTACATTTAAAATAAGACGGCTGACTACAGAGTGTCTTAGAACCTAGTTATTAACAGGTTCCTGATATAGGTAAAACTCAACCATAAATTAGCTTTTTCAATCTCAAGAATCTAACCTCATCAGATGTTGCATGTGTACCACATAACCACTAATTAGAGACAATGTAAAAAGATCAAGAAAGAGATTAAACTCTCAAAACTACTTGGGGAAAACTATGCCCTAGCATCAATGAGTCTACCTGCCTTGGTACACAATATAAAATTTGATGTTTACCATCTCCACAAGCAAACGGAAATTAGTAATTAATCTATTATCACTGCCAAAATGAGCATCTACAAGACAGAACTTACTTATGCATGCAGTATTTGTATTCCTGGCCCCGTGTATAGTCTTTCTCTCCTTCTTCAAGCTACAAAATGAACACATCCCTGATAAGTATTTAAGAAAGCTGGACTACGCAAGAGTTGGAATAAAAGATAAAGCAAGACTAAATGGAGGTTCCTCTTACTGGATCACTTTCATAGACAATCTCATAACAAGTTGGAGAAAGGCATTTCAAAGCACAGTTTTCCTTCGCTATCATTGAAGACTTGCATTGCCAACCCCATAAGCCACTGCAAGAATAGAAAATGTGGAGACTCATGCAAAAGTAATGGAGATTTCTCAAAATGAAGAAATTTGTGAATACCCCTTCACAATAGAATTGCATCACAAGATATGCTGTGAATCTTTATCCTTTCGCAAAATGGAGGAACTAACTAGAGACACATGATGGAATGTAAGCCATGTAGAAGTTGGTGGGCCTACCGACAATCCATCTGAAATCTTATCAGATGGAAGACATTTTAATATTTAAATGCTATTACATGTCCCCACAAGTGTAAGCTAAGATTTGGCCGAAGACTAAAGCGCGGAAATTAAAAAGGAAGCAAGAAACGTAGTGCAAATGCATTGAGTTCTGTAAGACTAGTAAAAGGCAGTAAATTTGGTATTATTACCACAAGCTACTCAAAGGTCTGGGGGTTTGCTTTCTGATCTAATGTTCAAAGGTTATAAAGATATCAATAGAAAAATATGATAGAACTTTAAGTCAGGTAGGCTGATTTAATTACTATATCTTCAATGTCACAACACCCATTAAAGATGTTAGATGGTTAAGTGGTAGTAAGTTCACAGGGCTGCATGCTATTAGTTCAACATGAGGGGGTAAAGAATGAGTTCCTACATGGAATTTATTCAGTTTTCCCTCCAAATAGTAAGGAAGAACACGGCGTTCGCTAACTTGAAGCCGTGCTAAGACAATAAACGCGACACAGCAGAACCAGATCACATTGAATCGGCCCAAAATGATTCATGTAGCATATTCCACACGCCCAGAGGAACAACAGCTTCCTCAAGCTCAATTCAACCCTCTCCGACTGCCATGGAACCCCAAAAAATTGCAGCTTTTTAACTGCCCATCACACAAGACTACACGAAAAGCTCAAAACGAGTGGCCAAATCGGCGACGACGGAGAATCGTACAGATATCAAAAGGGGCGCATCTTTCTTGCGTAAAAGAAGATGGGGACAATGTATTACCTCTCTACATCGGCATAGCACTCGCTCTTCTTCTGCCTGATCTCATTGTCCTAGTCCGATGAAGACGAAAACAAAAAAAAAGGCATAAAAAAATTAAGAACAAAATGCACGAAAAATCAACCGAAAAATTCCGGCTGACGAAGGTCCCGAACGAGCGGGGGGCGGAAATCAAGAAACGGCGCCGGCGGGACTTACGGAGATCGGGATGCGGGACTTGGCCAGGACCGCCGGAGCCTCGAGGAGGAGGAGGAGGAGGAGGAGGACGGCTAGCGCACGGAGAGGCCGGAGACGGGGATCGCCGCCGGTTCCGGCCATGATCGGGGAAATCCGAATCGCGCTTGTTGTCGAAACTAAACGACGGGGCGGTGTGGACCGGACTTCACAAGGCTTGTGGCCTGACGAACCGTGCGCCTTTTCTGGTGTTTACCGGAAGAGCAAGTATTTTTCTTTTTTTCTTTTTTAAATCCTCTCTTAATCGTTTTTTTTTTTTTTTTTTTGTTAATTCGAGAGAATAAGCGTTTTTCTCTTTTTCTTCTTCTTTTTCTTCTTTTTCTTTTGGAGTTCGGGATCGACATGGCGACTCTCCAGGTATTTCGGGGCCTACGACACCGTGGGCCTCGGCGACCTCGGGGATCACATGACAAGGCCTCGCCTTGGGCGGGCGAGCTCAGGCTCGCCCGGTCCCAAGAGCCACGCCAACCACGGCGAGGCTTGGCCTCGTTGGGGCCGACGAGCCTCGCCGTGGTTGGGCGAGGCCGCCGTCCCGTCGGCCACGTCGCCGAAGAAGAAAAATAAAAAGAAAGGAAAAATGGAAAATAAAATCAAAATATTAAAAAATTAAAAAAACAAAAAGAATAAAAATTTACCAAACGTGTTTATTCATTTTTTATTCCTGAAACAAACGTTACCAAACACGTTCTTTTGTTCAAAACCGTTCCTCGGAACGTAAACACTTTTTTTATTTGCATTTAACAAAAAAAAAAACAAAAATATTTCCATGCGGGGCCTAAGGGTACCGTTTCTCCTTCGAGAAAATAATTTTTTGAACGTGAAATAATTTTTTTCTCGTTTCTCGAAACAATTTTTTAATATAAGAACATGCTTGATAATAGCAAAAAATTTATATTCCGAGAATAAAAATGCGTTTGGTAAATTTGTATAATTTTATTATTTTTTAAATTTTTCAATATTTTTATTACATTTTCTTTTCTTTTTCTTTTTTTCTTCTTTCTCTTTAACGCGCGTTTGGTAACGTTCTGTTCAAAAATTGTTCTAGGAACGAAAAAAAAAAAGTGTTTTACATTCCAGAAACAATTTTTTACCGTAAACATGCGTTTGGTAAACTTGTTACGGAAATAAAAAATGAATAAAAACACGTTTGATAGATTTTATATATTTTTTTCTTTTAATTTTTTAATATTTTTCTTTTATTTTTCTTCTTTTGGCCGGTCGCCGACCTCCTGGCCAAGTGATCGGCCGATGGGGGCCGATAGCCTCGCCCAAACATGGCAAGGCTCGCCGGGTTGGGCAAGACTTGGCCTCGCCTTGAACGTAGCCCGAGCTCGTCCGGATCCGGCAGCCGGTGGTAAACGTAAACCCTCGATGGCAGCCAGATAAACCACTCATGGGATCCCATGGTCAAGTCGTCGGAAAAAGAAGAAGAAAAGAATAGAAAAACTTTTTTGTTTCTTTGATGAGGTAGTGAAACAATTTTTTTTGTTTCTCATTTCCATCACAAAAAATGGATTTTGAACAAAAACTAAACGTGTAGATTCCTCTCTTTATCGTTGTTGAGCTAAATTGCTAGTATCGAGCAACGGGTTGTTAAAGGAGGAGGGGTGGGGAAAAAGACCACGACCACGAGTGGGGGCTGTGCATGAGTCCCGGTTCCATCAAGGAAACAGACCGCACTGGACCAAAGTGGCCAATTTTGAGTAGTGCTTGAAGGACTAGTCCGATTCCCAATTTCCAGTTTCACACAATGAGCCAAATTGACGGACCGATAAAGATTTTATTTATTTATTTTTATTTTGAAGCAAATTTTGTTCCTAATTATTTTTTTCTTTTAATGTTAGGAAATTCCCACATGTAGAAATAATGAAGAAAAAAATCACCAAATATTCCAAATCGAGTGAGCCAATTTTTATTCCATAAATTGATAAGCAATCCTGGCTGAACCAATTCCAAGTTCTAAAGTGAGAACTGAACCATCTTGAAATTGATCGTTCCTATTTATGAACATGCGAGTGATTAGATTAACAAATCGAGCTAGTTGTACTGGAAATGAAGTCGTTACTCAACGAGGTAAAGCACCGTGACGAGACAAGCGAACGATGGATCAAATCGGAATCATCATTCGAACCACCCCGACTTCGTATCATTTGTATTTTCAGTGGGCACGCATAGCCTCGGCTCGGTGCATCTCTTCAAGGAGCGGGACGGTACTCCTTGTATTCGACGAAGACGCAGGCGGCTCCAGGACAACTGACATGCTACTTGACATGCTTCCGCCATTACTCACACTCGTGCATGATAAACGATTTCGTCGCATGAAGCACATAAAATCATTTCTATTTTGGGAAAGCTACTGCTCAGGAGCCAAACAAAATCCTCGTATTTTCGCTCCCCTAGATTTCGCAACTTCGGGAAAACATGCATAAACTCTGTATAAATTCTACCTTCTGATCTTTCCCCTTCAAAACAAGAAGAGGCCACCTGAACACAAACTTGAAACCACCCGAAACACAATCGCAACGAATCTTAAATGGAGCGCCGCCCAAATTTTAACGGCATGTTGTCTGAGCCATGTGGTCTGGATACGTAATGTATCTGTGCGCTAGAGAAACATCATGAAGATGAGATTGACTCTGAATCACTTTCTCCGGATTCGGACAAGGGGATTGCCTCCGAAAAGTTGAACTTCTTGTCGACCGAGAAGATGCTAGCAATCTGCCGGACTACGCTCTGGACTGCGACGCTTGCAGGCATGAAGGATTTGGGAAGACTGGGCAGACACTTGGGAAGGAACTCCTCCTTACCTGAGGTCGGGATGTACAGACTCAACACTGCCTGGCAAAATAGAAATCTGCACAAGAAATGGGCAAAGAAAATGAAAAGAAAGTTGAGAGCCCGAAGCAAATCGTGCATGTTATATAATCATTTGAAATATACTTTGTCAAAGGCGGTCTGTACGCTCTCGCCAGAAAACTATTGTATCACAGAGCTATATTGCTAGAACAGCTAAGTTTGACAATCCCACCGGTACACTGGATTCAAAGAGAATAGTGACTGGTAATAACTCATTGCAAGTAAAAAAAATAGCCCCACAAACCTGCCGCATCCCAATGTTTTGAACTGTATTAGTTTTACAGCCCAATTCTCCAATACTATTAAAAAGCTTAATCCGGTCAAAACCACATTGATAGATTCACTAGTTGGGCCAATCAAACAGGGTAATACCTAATTTTGACCAATGTTTTTACTCAGGTGAAAACAAAATAAAGAAGCATCCAAGAACTGGTTTGGCCAGTCAAGTGCAGCTTAACAACATTAGCATACAGTGCACAAGACAATGAAAAAGAATACAATTTGTGGGAGCAGAATGGAGAGCTTTTCACTACTGAGCGAAATCTGCTCTTTTCTTGAGGTAGCCTGCTTAAAAGCCTCATTGCTCCCTTACCAACACACCAAAATAGCCACCAGCCTTTTCTGATCTGGTGTAAGGTTTTCACAATCATAATTTACAGAAAGAGAGGTCTATTCAAAGGATATGAAGTGTAAGACAATCTTTTAAATCTTTAGGACCAGGTGACTTATTCATGATGATCAAATATGGACATGCCAGACAATTGAAATTTAGCATAAAATTAAGCTGCGTAATCAGGGATTCAGAAGTGTTTTAAACAAGTGTCCAATGACAAAGCTGGAGAAAGCTACAAGAAGTTGACTTTTGGCGCCTTTGGATACCTATTCTGGATACGTTGCACAAAACTACATAAACAAACCTCTGTGCAACAGCATATGGAGTCACAAATGGCAAAACATCTAAGCTGTTGTTTTGGAGAGTCCATAAAAATATATCCATGAAAACAGTAACGAAAAACCAGCTTATGCATTCACTGATTAGGTGAAAGCCCGAAATATGTAGGACTAATATTTGCAAATGTCTCTCTACATGTCTCTCTACAGCCTTCATAAGTTAAGCAAACTTACCTGCTTTCCCTGTTCTCTTAGCATGAGTGATAATCACTGAACATAATCTCAGTGCTAAAGAGCAAGGAAACTACTGATAATTTGTTTTAGCTATCTGATACTACTAAGTACTCATGAAGTGCACCACAGTTCTCAGAAACTTGTTATATGATGTCAGAAACACTGAAGAAATATCCAGCCTCACAGACATATTTTCCATGTCATGCATCGTCTGCATTTGGCCGTGTTAGAAGTATGAAGGATAAAGTGGTCTTTAGGACCTTTAGGACTTATTTTGGCATGTGTGTGTCTCTCTCTCTCTCTCTATATGTGTGTGTGTGTGTGGTGTATGTATTAAACTTTATTGGATGATACAATAGTTAATTCCTCTCACATGGTATCAGAGCCTAAGGCTTAACCCTAGTCAACAAAGCAGCCACTCGCCAACATCAACCACTAGCTGGAACAATCAGCCATCCCCGCCATGGCTTGTCTCCATCATGCATCCCTCTCTCATGCTTCCTTGCACATTCTAGTGTGAGAGGTATTGACTATTGTATTATTCAGTTAAGTTTATATCTACATACATACATACATACATACATAAATATATATGTATGTGGGTATGGCTGCGTTAGGGAATTGCTTTCCAAGGAGCTTTTGGGGGCTAAAGGCCTTTGGGCCAAAATGGAGGTGTTTAGGAACTACTTTCCAAGGGGCTTAGGGGGAAGTTAGCATTTGCCTTGGGCTTTCAGCATTCTCGGAATGCCTCAGGTACTGCTCATGATACTGTTCATTTTCCTTCTCCAGCCACGCCGCTGATCAAAGATGAGCTCGAGAGGCCGGCGAGGTCACGGCTGAAGTCTGCGAGGTCGCGGCGACTGTCACCAGCTAGTCGTGGCAACCACCCGCAAGTCCCGGCGACCGCACGCGAGTTGCGTCGCCGCGACCCAGCACTGGGTCGCGCGACCTCAAGCGCGACCCAGATCTGGGTTGTCGCGAGGTCGTGCCGGTCGCCGCAAGGTTGCGCAACCTCCGATGGACCCAGATCTAGGTCGGCAACCTCCGTGAAGGGCCGCCGGGGGTCGCCCGACCCTAGGCGACCCTCGCCGGAGGTCGCCCGACCCTAGGCGGCCCTCGCTAGTCGTCTCCGGGGGCTGCCTGAGGCCACCAGCGGCCACCTGCCTCGCTGGCAGCCGCCTGCCCTTTGCAAATATAATTCCCCAAACACAATTTTGCTCAAAAGTACTTCAAATGGGCTTTCAAACTACAATTTATCAAACACACTTTGCATTTTGGAAAATACCTTTAACTCAAAAGGTCTTTGCATTTTCCTAAAAACTTTCCCTAAAAGCCTTCCCAAACGCACCCTACATATATATTTATGTATGTATGTATACCCACATCAAAATAAGCCATAGGTCCTAAAGACCACTTTACCCTTCATACTTCTAACAGGCCAGTTGGGATAAGCATGACAAAAGTATTCAACAACCCCTATTAATTCAACTTCCCAACTCCATCTTTGAACTTAAAGTCTGAATCATCCAATTTCACGAGAAAGCAAGCAAGAGACCACATCTTCAGCCAACTAATTAATCCAACAACTAAACCACTAAACTTGAACTGTTAATAGCATTGAAATCTGCCCACTCATCTATATGCAGTGTTGAAAACCAGGCCAACTTATACATAGACTATCCCAGTAACATGGCTGCCAAAACAAAACTTGATTCTATGATCAGAAGCAAATATTCAATTGTCTTTTGCCGGAGAAGTATGTATGTAACAGAACCAAATTAGCCAATAGAGAGACTGATCAGTACCTGATAAGAAGTCGCCTTAAAAAAGGGTCATTTAGAATTTGTGCCCAGACAGGATTTAGAGAGTCAGATTTTGCCAAAGCCAAACCCCAGTCATTCAATGAGGACGAAAGAAACTTCTCAGCGACTTCCTGAATGGTTTATTCCCATTAATTTACTGAAAGAAACTAAAATGAAGAAACTTAAAGCATGAGCAGTGAGAAGGCCTCATTCTTACATACCATATGAATTTCTGAGCTAGAAAAACCTAGCAATATACAGAAAGCCTGCAATGGAGCTGTGAGGAAGACCGTAAATAAGCTTCCACCAGGGCAACGAGAGAAATCAGGTACAACAGTTGGAGCTAAACTTCTTGGAGATAAAAGAAGGGCAGCAGGTTCTCCTTTTTCCGCTCCATGTATAGCCTGCAATGACAGTAATCAACTGAAATTCCTAAATTTGCCACGTATTGCTAAATTATACCAGACAGAGTCCAGATCTCTACAAGAAGTAAGTCAAATAGAAAGTCTCTGGAAGTTAGAAGAACAAGGAGAACACATAATTTCAAAAACACGTGGACTCTAATTATCGCGAGGTCAGTCCAAAAGGTACGCAATAGGAAAAGATTTTGACCTATCAATCTTGCTGTCAACATGATTATGTTGTCAAGCCAAACTCCAGTTTTCTCACTACAAAAGGGGCAGGAACGTAACAGCATTGTCACAGTACGCTTATGTTGAAAGAAATTATGATTTAGATGCTCCCTAATGACCAACAAAATAGTAGAACAAGTGAGAATAAGTGCTAAGATGTTTTGATGGGTAAAAAAAAATTATTCATGTATGAGAAGACATTTTTGGCATGCTTCTAATGGAAAATGTCTCTCACTTTAGACTGGTGTGAATGGATCTATATTTTTGAAAAACCAACTAAGTTTTCTAATCCACATTAATTTACATCCTCACTTTTCAAAACCTGCAATTTTCACCTCCAGACGAAATCCAAAGCTTAAAAGACTCATTTGCCCCTCTTTCGAATAGAAAACCACCACCCAAAAAAAAAAAAAAAAAAAAAAAAAACTGCCCACCACCATGTAACTAATCCAAGGTCCACATTACCCAAACCCAAAATCAGCTGCCATGTCCATTGCTGCCCACCACCAACCAATACGCTGCTTGCGGCCAGAGCACTAACCAGCACCAAGCGAACTACCACGATTCTCCCCAACCCTCATGCACGAGCTCTAAAAGAGCTCAGCCATGGAGCTCAGGCTCGAGCTTTGTTCAGAGATCCACCACGGCAAGCTCTATCCAGAGCTTGGCCATGGTGGCCATGGAGCTTGTTGAGGTGCCCATTGCGAGCTCTCTTCGGAGCTTGCCATGGTTGCGACATAGTGACTTCAATCTAGGCTGTCATGGAGGTCGGAGAGGTGTGAATGGATCTATAAGTGCACCTTCTCCTATACATTCTTGTAGTTAATCTACTCACTCTTCTATAGTCTAACCAAATCCATCCAAATGAATCTCAATGAGCTGAAATCACCTCATGATAAGAAAAATGGTTACTATATTCAAGTATATAATAAACATTGATTGCTAGCACTTAGGAGCTATATTTCAAAGGTAGGAGACTACCTCCATTAGTGAATCACAGTTATTAAATGACAATTTCTTGAAAAAACTTCTTAGTAGCATACACTTCATTTTTTGCCAACAGCACTTAGTGGGCTGAGGTTTAGTCTGTGTCATACACTTCATAGCCTGATTCACAAGATTATTGCATAAATGCCAACAAGAAACTTCAAGCATGATACAAAAATTACATGCTCAATGGGAGAATACTTGGACTTAGCAGAAAGAAAATTCTTTATCACTGTTAACATAACTCACACAGCATCCATAGCCTGGCAAAATCATTGGCTTTTATTGATTGAACACGTTGAAGGATCCAAGAGTTAAGAATGGAAGAAGTATCAATCAGTCTGGCAACATGCAGTTTTTATATTGTTTACATTGCTCACAAACTCACCTACTTTCAAGAAAAAACGGAAATTTACAAGCTTGCAGTTAGTAGATCTAGCTAGTGCCTTACTCACCTCAAAGGCCAAGCTGCTGTCACTGTCAACTATTAAAACAAGTGGCCTCCTTGTGAATGGAAGTAAGTCACAGGGATATATGCAATTTGAACCTGACAGTTTACTGTCCAAAATTAGGAGGAGAATCTTCTCAATGGAGAATAGCATCAACAGTATTTAACTCCTTTCTAATGAGAGAGAAACAAAATACTGCAAGACTTACAAAAGCAATTCAACAGTATCAGCACCATAAAATAAGTTGCAAATATAGATAATAGATGAAACATCTCCAGAAAACTGTCCTTCCAAATTTTTGAATGGATCAATAATTAAGAAAAGGAAGTATCACAAGTTTCAAAACCAATAATGCAGAACAATCACCATTTTACAACATTACTTAATATTAGCTCTCCATCATCTAGATCCTATTTTGGTCCCTAAATTTTCTCAAAATTAGAACTAAGCATGTAATTTGATGCAAACCATACATTGCACCAGCAGTTCATGTGCAGGAAGGCATACAAGGCAAAGCTTATCCAGTTCACAAATTCAATATCGTATTATTACCATCTTAATCAACAAAAAATTAGTGACAGACACCAAGATCCAGAAATGTACTAGACAATATCAGCATGATTATTTAATTGACAAAATAACTTGATTAATTAGGCTATAAGCTACGTAAAGGAAAAGCACTAATTATCTAAATACAGCCCATTAGACTAAAGTTGATTTCTATGTACTCCTACCAAAAAAAAAAGAAAAAGATAAAATTTTTTTGCGGTTCCCATAAAGAAAATTTACTTTGAGAGAAAGCCAAAAGCCGACTTTTTCACCCCTAGCAATTCAGTTAACAAAGCTCTGCAAAGATGTCCATCTCCTTCAAACTAAACTGAGTGTTCCCACTGACAAAAGAGTCCACTAGAAGTAAGTTAAAGCTTGTAAATCTATACAAAGATTGGTGATGCTTCTTTCTTTTTTTTCGCAACATGCTTCAATGAAGTCAGAAGCTGCAACAACAGCCTCTATCAAAAGAAAATTGCAGTATGCTTTGCATCTAGCCCTGTGAAATTTACAGTCACCATTAAGGAAAGAACTCATACAGTCAGATGCAATCAGAACGCATGTCTCGATAGATAATATAATATTCACATGCATACACAGACAAACACATTAAACTTCTCAACAACCATAGCGAGAGATTACCTCCATTATTGCGATTGCCAAACTGCAAACAAGGACTTCGGTGATGCATGCAGTCACCTTTGCCTTGTCCAGATGGAGGTACATCGTCACTTAGGGAGCCAGATGTAATACAAGAGGTTTCATCAGATGATATCGCAACGGTCTGGAGGTTTCTCGTTATGTTTTCTGTAGCATCAGAAAAAGCTCCAACCCCTGCTGATAGTGAAATGGGAGATCTTCTTCTTCCTGACGCAATTTAATAGTTGTCAGAATTGATGATTGTACTTCCCATGCAAGCATGAGCCAAAAAAAAAATCCAAAAGTGTCCCACCTGAAGCTGACAGATATAGTAAAAGAACTCCATCGGGAGGAAGCTCTTCACAAATAGTGGCAAGTACCTGTCCAAGAAGAGCATTAGGCAACTTAAACCAACACCTTCAAATAGCAGAGTAACTAAAATCACAGTCCCTGAAAATTTCTGTAAAAGGAAAAACTCCTCCACATTGTTTGTGCAACATGATGGCATGAAGAATGAATTAGCTGTAACATTTTAATCAAACCACCTTACATGTTCCACATGTAGCATACCAGTAAGATTTCTTGTATATTACTACTTTTTATTCATTTTTCTTTCTTGGGCTGTGTGCATGCACGGGGGGATTTAGGCTCTGCAATATACTTACTGCCACAAAATGGGTCACTGATGGTCGATATAAAACAGCTTTTCGCGGGTTTGGAGGCAGAGTATGATCAACAATATCCTGAGAGTGGTTAGTGCGAGTATGAGCAGAAGCACCAAGCTTAGTTCCAGGTGACTGGTAAAATGAGCCACTTGGTTCCCACTCCAAACACTGAAGCATCCTGAAAGTGTCAAGAGTGAGCTCTGAAAACTTCACCTGATTAAAAAAGCAGGAAAGACAACTATAAGGGTACAAAGATATTCCCAGAAACAAGTAGGAAAGGGGCCTAACAACTGATGGCTTACCTCATTATGGTGATAGCTGCTCAGTATTGCATCTCGTAATCTCAGATTTCTATTTGTGATAGATGCAGCAACACGTGGCAGAGAATCTGTGTTGGGATCCAAAGCAAGACTGTATCTCAAAGGCCTGGTATTCATAAAAGCCGTGTCAGCTTTCAAAAACCTATTAATTTCTTGAACCACCAGCTTCCATTCTTTAAAATCAGTATCCTGAAAATAAGATCATGTACACGTCAAGCTCAATGTATAAAAAATAAAG
Organism: Eucalyptus grandis; assembly: GCF_016545825.1. Taxonomy (NCBI): domain Eukaryota; kingdom Viridiplantae; phylum Streptophyta; class Magnoliopsida; order Myrtales; family Myrtaceae; genus Eucalyptus; species Eucalyptus grandis. The sequence continues at coordinate 24,482,773 of NC_052615.1, forward strand.
AATCACAACAACTTTGTATTGCCAAGATATAATTTAAGAACTTCTCATTAGATAGTGTATATAAATGCTCATGGTGTAAATAAATCGCCAATATATCTATGATAGCATCAAAAAAGCTTATTTGGGACAAGATAACTTTCCTATAATTAGTTTCAGGTGCTCTACTAAACTAAAACACTGTAGTTTCTAAATGTTTTGGCTTTTTGCATTCAGTCAAAAGCTCCTCCTCTGCTTGCATAGCAGCAGTTCATAAGAACCATAGACTGTACATCTCATCAATAATAACATAATAATAGCTATGTTTTAAAAACTAAAGATAAATGGCAAGATGAGAATACCCTATACATATGCAGGCATAGCATTTGGCAATTCAGTCTTTCTTCCTAAATCAATCAGATATCCACTGTTTTTAAAGCATTCTATTTGGTGCAGTTTCCCCTCAATTCTACTTATGGTCTGACATTTGATCCACCTCGTTCTGTCATTCATAAGCTACACAAAACCCAACCTATACTACTTAGAAACAGGAAGTTGCTCCCACTCCCCCACCTCCTTTTTTTTGGGGGGGGTTATCTTTTAGCTGTGTCAAAATAACTGTCTAAAATAATACAAGCATCTTATTGTGAAAAGACAATTTAAAATCTATAACCCTCCTGCAACAATTCATCATTTTATCAAATAGACAAATGCCTATAATTCCCAGTGCTACAATCACAGAATGTCACAGTTAATACCACAAACCCCAAATTCCATGTTAAGTATGAAAAACCAAAAGCAAGCTGAAGCCCCCTAAACACTCTATATTGTCCAACTTCTTCACATTTTTAGGCTTTAAAATGCTAACATGCATCCAATTGCTGTTCAGCACAGTAATCTAGTCAACTTTTGTTTTTTAAAGGGAAACTGCTCCTTTTCCGGTTGAAGCATAGGTAAGTTTGGTTCAGTGAGACCATCTCCGTGTCCCTACTATTATTCAAGATGACGAACCTATAAGTCCAATGCATACGTAGAACTCATTAAAGAGAAACGTAGATGTGTAGGCAATGACAACATCCAAGATATAGGTGTCAGCAAAACTCCAAAGAACAATAAAAGACATGAGTGCCACAAACTAAAAAATACCAGTCACGTAGACAGCTCACAGTAGGGAAGAATAAGAACCTGAAATGTCCTCTTGCATTCATCAACCAACGACTTTAGTTGACTGACCAACTGATTCACCATTTCTCTCTTGTTATAGACTAAACAGACCATCAAAAACCGGGCAAGGAACCTCAGCTGCTTGTTGGCCAAATTGAGATCCTGACACAATCCCTCCTTGAAATATTCCCGGGTCAAAATGGCCTCATAGAATATGTAGGACTCCGATAAATAACTTGCTTCGCTCGTGCGCATGTACTGCCCAAAATACAGTTGGGCAATCCGGGACGCGATCTCACCAATCTCCCATCTCTTGAGCCCAGATTCCACCAACTTCTGCCTATTCTCTTGCTGAAACTTCCACAGTTGGGTGTACACTTTGAACACCTTGTAGAAGTAGGTGTCGTACCTATCAACAGAGCATGAACATACAAACATCTCACAAATCCCTCTTAACTGGAAAAATTCATGAACGAGAAGTGACAAATTCTTACCATGTCCGAAAAAGTTACCAAAATGAAGACTCAACAATTAAAATCACGCCACTTCCATTTTCTCAAGTTTCTTAAACATACGACACGCAAAGATCTGGCTTCGTTAATAAACAGAAAATTGACTTTATACGGATCCATGTTTACAGTTACCACTCAGCAGTGAGCTAAACTAACTGAATTGGATGCTACAAATTGCTGAGAGAAGAGAACAGATCACCACAACTCTACTAATACCATCTTCTAATTCAATCAATCAAATAAACTCAGTGCTACAAATTGCTAATGGAATACAATAAATCACCAGAAAATTCTACCAACACCCTCTCCAAATCCACTGAATCAATACATGACACAGGCCATCACCCCATAGCCACCCGGCCGCCCACACACAGACTCTCTGAGAGAGAGAGAGAGAGAACCTCTGGCGCTCGTAGAAGGGCAAGTCCCTGATCTTGGAGAACTTCTTGTCGGCCTTATCGACCAGGGACCAATACACCTCGCTCACCGGTATGTTGGCATTGCCGCTGCCGCCGCCGCTGCTGTTGCCATGACCGTGCTGCTGGTGCTGATGCTGGTGCTGGTGCTGGTGCTGCGACATCGTGATCAGCAACCGGCTTCACGAACCGTCCGCGATCATCGCGCGGACCGAGAGGATCCGGTTCGCGGTATACGCCGCGGCGATTCCGACGCTCTAGGGAGAATCGGCCGCCGGAAGCGGCGGCGGCGGCGGCGGCGGCGACCGGAGAGGAGCGCCGGAGCTGAAAAAGCGAGCGCCGCGATTGCCGACGGCGGCGATGCGACGAGGAGTAGAAAAAGTCGTCTCTCTCTCTCTCTCTCTCTTTCTGAGCAACAGAACTTCTTTCTCGAAATTGCAGAAGTGGTCCCTCAAGTCCCCGTCGCTTTATCTTTGTGCCCGGGGCGGGGGATGCTTTCGAAATTACCAAAATGACCTCGGATAAAATCGATTTTTAACAATGTGTCTAAACAAGCTCGTGGATTATAAATGTTCATGATAATACACTCGACTTAAGAAGCTCATCGATCGAGTGTCTCATAGATCGTGAGTTCCCAATGGACTACGGAATTCGAATGGAGATTCGCGGGGCGCCTGTCAATCGACTCGAAATGTGAAAGGAAGTTGAAATCTAAGTTGAGAAGGGTCCATCGACTGAGGGGTAATTATAGTTAAAGGATCACGAATGGTTCCGAATGTTTGAAGTAGCACGCGAGTTAAAAAGAGAGTTGGAGATTATAGATGAAGATCAGGATGTACAAATGAAATCATCCCATTAAGGATAAAGAAGGAAATTGGTCTATAGACACATTCACGCGTGAACACGTATTTGAAGGTTTTTGCGCTTCAAACAAGAATCATATGTCATCAATCAAGAGTTCATCAAATTATGAAAAATATCATTCTGTTCGGGTCTTTATTTAGATTTTGAATTTCAAATTCAAAAACAAAGGAAGCTCATACTAGTGTCGCTCTAAAGTGTTTGATTAGAAGGAAGCTCACCTCTCCAACCTTTCCGACCAAAAAGAAAAGAAAGCTCTTTCCACCTATGTTTGGTAAGCTCCAAGAAGTACTATGAAAAAGCTATCAAACTCATCTCATGAACAGAAAATTAGCTCATAGTAAATATCTCATTGAGAGAAAGAAGGCGTGTTTGTTGGTGCCACGGTAGTAGCGATTGCCTTGACATTCAAATTCAATCGTGCTAGTCGGCCTGTACAGTTGTGATCAAGCTAGTGCGACCGCAAATGTAGCTATAGTGGTGGTCGCGTTATTATCCACGTAAAAGGAGAAATATAAGGTCCCTCTATGATCTTGAAGTAGTCATTTTTATGGTTCCTCATATACTTGAAAACTATTCTATTTCAAGAACAAATTTACAGAAAAAGAAGAAGAAGTAATCCTCAAACATTTAGGCCGTGCAACAATGTACGTGAGCTAATTTCGCAAAATCTCAAAATAGCATAAATCTATATACACATGAGATCATTAATCCTTTAAAATGATATTTAAGGGGTGATTTTCTGAGCATGCATCATTTACAAATTAGTTAACAATCTCTCTCAATTGCATGCGTGATTTTTATATTACATGAGTCATGTTCACTATAATAATGTACACAAGCTAATTTCACAAAATCTAGAAGCAGTGTGAATCTATATACAAGTGAGATCATTGATCCCTTAAAAAGGATATTTAAGGGGCGATTTTGGAAGGGTGCATCATTTACAGATTAGTTAATAATCTCTCTCAATTGTATGCGTGATTTATGATATTATAAGAGTTGTGTTCCATCCATGACCATAAAGATTAAAGTGGTTTGGTTTATGTTCCAAGGAGTACCATGGTGTCCACATAAATTATTACACTTATTCTTATTAGGTCAACCCATGGCCACCAACCTTAAACCATGTAAATTTTATAACACGCAGTTGCTCCATGCACAAATATATAAAAACCACACAGCTTGAGCAAAGCATGCAATTCACAAATCCACGTAGACAAAAGAAGAGAGATACTTGTATTAGAGAGAGAATAAATTATAGGACCGTGACCCTCTCCACTTCGTTACCACCTCGTCTTCTCAGAGAAACAACTGATGTGAAATATCAGAGCTATGTGCCGACATTGATCATTTAATTGTCACATGGCTCGCTCACTAGATTTGTTCAGGCTTCCTCTCATGGGTGAGACCATTTAGTTGATGATTTCTAGTTACTTTCTGGACCTTATTCCATTCTTCAAGAAGTAGAACATAAAGGCACTCATTACACCTCATCACCCATTTCACAATCATGACTTTGGGAAATTACCTAATGAGTTTTAAATCTATTTTATGGATGCTAATTTCATCCTAAAATTTTCAATTTTATCAACTTAGTAATAAACACTTGCACAAAATCCCAATGTAGTTCTCCTCATTAATTGTTCCTAGAAATCACCAATATGGCGGTGTGCTATGTAGGATGGTCGTTTATAACTAGTGCACCATGTCATGGATTCTTAGCAAAGTTTGAGCAGAATGATAAAAACCCAAAAACTTTTTTCTATAGTATGTCCGCCATTAGAATGCTTGATTAGAGAGGGTCCTTACGTGCTGTGAATTAAACTGTTGTAATAATTTGATTGCTAGAAAATCTGCTACATTTAATATCTCATCTTTTATCAAAACGCGATTTAACACAGTGCATACTATAATACTATATTGATTTTTAAAAATAGAAGTTGAAAAACTTGAAAGCTTTGATGGACTTCTATCAATCATATAATAACAAATATATATATATATAGATATATATATCTGCATATGGAAATTTCTCAAATTGAAGTGTTGAGCTCCTTGATCATGTGAATCAATTATTTTCTCCCTAGCAAATACAAATTCATTGTTGCTTTGCACGTTTTAAGAAAAGAATGAGTTCCAAAAAAAGAAAAAGGCATTACCCTTCTTGACAAGCTTTCATTAGATTACAATCAATGACTAATTGCCTCAAAATGAAATTTGAATTTAGATGTAGCATTTGAAAATGACACGAATGAAATATCAATAAATGCGAAGGGGAATTTATTTCGTAAGGAATGTTTGTAGTTAATGTTGAATATATATTACTTATCATGGTGGTTCGTAAGTCACTTTCTTAAGTTTCAACATCTAACGAATAAACCTTAGTCTTCACCCTTAGCAATTCAATTAAAGCATAACAATTTTGTTAGTTTATAGAATATCTTTAAAGATTTATTAGATATTATCTTACACAATGTGTAAAGAAAGAAGAAAAATAAGAAGAAATATTAGAAGAAAGAATAAGAGGAGGAGGTACATAAAAGATTGTAACCTAACCACTTCCACATTAAAATGGAGAAAATAAACTACTAAGTTTGCCCTAATAGCCACATTTCTTACCTAGGAAAGATGAGGTGAAGGGTTCGAATCATCACTTTTGGGGAGGGACAATTTAGTTTCAGGTGTGGATATCGACTCTCACACTTTACAAAGAGTCAGGTCAAAAATTTGAGAATGATAATTAGAGTAAAAATAAAATAGGTTCAATAAAAAAAAATGAAGAAAATATTATGTTCTCAAGTGATAAACACGTTAGGTTCATACTAGTCCATTTAATGGCCCACTCGTGTCATTTTTGGGGCCCATCTATTAAAAACCTTGCATCCTCTCTCTTCAATTAATGTTTTTACTAGTTTTTCTTCTTTTTCTTTTTTTTTCCCCTTTTTTTTCTTCTTCTTCCTCCTTTCACTCCATCGAGGGCGATAACCTCAACTCAAACTCTTATAAATCGCCTTCCACCACCACATCACCTTCGTCTCAGTCCACCACCTCACCGCCGTCTCAATCCTCCATTGTCATGCTCAAGCTTGGCCGACAAACATGAGCCACAAATTTTGGATCTAAGCTCGAGTGAGCCTTAGATTTGTGATCTAGAGCTCAACTCAACCTCGAATCTATTGATTCCAGGTCAACTGAGGTCAACGTAGGCAACAAACAAGGCAAAGGCAGAGGCGACGACATGGTTTGCCGACGCGACGGAGGGCCTCAAGCTCTTAGCCGACACGAGCACCGATGCAGAGGGCGCAAGAGGAGTTAGACAGGAGGCGATGGCACTAGAGGTTGGAGATGGAGGCGACGAGGCAACGTGACAAAGGTGGCAGGGTCTATGGAAGCGAGAGAGCATTTTGAAAAATTAAGAGTAAACTTTGTTCTTTTTAAGAAAAAGCAAAAGAGAGAGGAGAGAGAGAGAGAGTTTGATTAATTGAAGAGAAAGAGGGGATGCAAGGGTCTCTGACAGGTAGGCCTTAAAAATGACATGTGTTGACTATTGAATGGATTAGTATAAAGCTGGCATGTCTATCACTTAGGCACCTTATATTTCTCCATTAAAATATACTTGTAACATATGTCACATAAAAAATATCAAAGAACTTGACAACCAATCACAGATTGACATGTTGTGAGCTTGAAAAGAGCCCTAACTAGATTTATAACTTCAACGTTTCAGGATTTCGTGTAATCTTTGTGACTTTTGCTTGGAAATGAGGAGTTTGTCATAGGTTCAGTGCGGGTTGGTTCGGACCTCCAGTCCCAATAGAACCTTCGACACGATTGAACCCTTTTGACCTCTTTACTTGCATCGACATGTGTCTCTAGGATCTACCTCACTGCAAACCAGGCCACAATGATGGTTTTAAATCGTAAGCCTACCCTTTTTAGGTCAAATAATTGTAAGGTAAAATGAAATGAAAAAAAGGAATTACTATTTGATTATAAAGCTAGAGTCGCTTTTACCTTCTCTCTTTTAATGAGCCATACTTTTAGTAGGCCAATATTTCACTCAGCAAACTAATAAATAGAAATTTATATGTTGATCGTAAATGTCTGACAGTTTCAAAATAATCCATGAATTAGTTTGCTCAACACACCTTACAAATAAACAAATAAAATTACCCATATAATGTTCACAATGACTTTAATAAACTAATTACCAATATTATGCCTTAAGTTCATGATTAATTGGATCTTGTTGAGGAATGTGATCAAAGGCAAACATTTAAGCAAGCGAAATATTTTTTAACCACCAAAAAGAGAATGACTAAATCACTATTGAAATAAGGCTTCCGCTGTAGAGTAAACGTGGTGGCTTGAAGAAACTATACAGACTATATAATCCTGGTAGGATATTACAAATATATTGGCTAACAAGATTATACATTTTAGTAGTTTTGAATATTCCAAATTTTCAATTAGTTTTCTTCAAATGTCTAGTCAAGTCATGGGAAACCGGATTGACCAGACCCAATTTTACAATATTTCATCAATGCTAAAGATACTAAAATTCACAGAGTAAATTAAATTACTAAGTAATGTGACAATCTATACGTAGTTATCCAAGCTACTAGAACTGTTTAAGCACCAAAAGATATGTTGCTAGCAAATTTAGTGGACAAGTCTTAATGTATCTTGCATCATTCGATTTATTTTGTTTCACCATTCCAACACATGAAATTACATCAGTTTGCATATTTCTTTCTTTGGGATTCTACGAAGATCTTGGCTAACAAGACCAAATATCATGTAAGTTCGACTATTCCAAATCTCCAAACTACACTTCAAGCACCAAAGATTTCTTCACATATTGGTTCACATTGGGTTCAAATGGGATTGGCCCGGCCCACCCTCTCGAATTTTGGATCTGGGTCGGGTTGAACCGGTATCCTTGCAGGTTAACAAATAGTTCACTTCTATTCTATTCTTCAAGGTGGGCTCATGCGGATTAATGGATTGGGGTTATTTTGGACGGGTCTAACTCCATGTAGATTCCATATGGTGATGATTTCTCTATGCTAGTCTGTAATGCTACTTAAGTCTAGGATAGGATTAGGAAATGATCCAAATTTAAACTTTTAAAGTGATCCTTGAGTGCTGAAATTGAGAAGTTCCGACAAGTTTGGAAGCAAGCAAAGGATGATTTTGTAAATGAGTTGAATTAGATATTGATCCAAACATGATGGGAATTTGAAGCTTTTTAGGCAAAACAAACTGATCACGTTCAAACAATTTCATTGAAGTGAAATCAACCCAGCATCCGTTCTTTAGTTATTCATAAATTTGCCTGAAAGCAAATTGTACTTGATAGAACTTCTACTGCAATTGAATTATTATCTTCGAAAAGTGTATTATATTTGTTCCCCCATCTTATTTATGTAGGAAGATTGCATTGATTTGTTATGACCATTCTTTTCGTTGTTGGGCTTAAAACAACGGTGGCTCATAATTTTTGGCAATATCCTATTGTGTTAGGAGTGCAGTCACCTCTAGCCAGCTAATTAATTAGTCCCAAATTTTCTAAGGTACAAAAAATGATCCTTGAATGCTGAAGTTGAGAAGTTTTTATAAGCTAGGAAGCAATCCAAAGGTTGATTTCATTTTCATAAGTCAATGAGATATTGATATAGACATAATGGAAATTCGGTGCCTTTTTAGATGGAATGGACCGCTTTCAAGTAATTGCGCTATAGTGACATCGACCTGCCATTCCGGTGATTTAATTACGTACAAATTAGCCCAAAAGTTTGCAAAGCTTTTTTGTTGTAAATTGAATCATTATCATTGCAACGTGTCCGTTTGCCCTCCCATCACATTAATATGGGAAGATCACAATGCTCTGTTGTGACTTTCATTCTTAGGTTTAAAATAACCGAGTCATTCTTTTTGCCTCTACCAACTAATTAATTTGTCAACAACTTTTTAAGGCTACAAAAAATGTAAGCTAAGCAACAAAAGCAGGCGTGAAAAGGGGAAAGAAGCCATGAAAAGGTCAACTATCTCACTTGGAGAAGGAGAGAGGAGGACTTGGAAATCGGTTGACTCAAATGGTCGGAAGACACGTGTAACGGGCTAAAAACAAACGTATCTTCCCATCGTCCTGGGCACATAATTGAGTAGAGTCCATATAGGTATGAAAAGTCTAGGCTTCTAGAAGAGGCATGCTAAGTACGAATTTTGTATTTGCTATTTTTCATGGTTTTTTGTCTTTGATGTCAAAAGTTGGGTTCAGCAATAAATTCAGGTGCTTGTCAGCAAAAATAATTTTATTCGAGATAATTAACGAACTTAAAGACTTAAAGCATGAAATGATAAAAAATTTCGAAAACTCGCATCACAAATTCTACACTAAACTCTCGAAGTCTTAATCCAAAACTAACAAAAATTTCAGGCTGAGCACCTAATTGGGGGTAAGAACCTCTCTCTCCCCTTTAACCCCACCATCATTTCGTCAATTAGGAGGATTTTGAAACTCCTTTAGTAGCTCTTTAACAATAGGAGAGACTTTGTGATATGAACGCATTAGTCGGTCACTTCAAAATATCGAAACGCCTCTTTCCATGCAGGCCGGCCCTCGAGGAAAAATCCCTCACTTCCTAGCACCTTCCTTTAACGCCATAAATCGACTTATATCTCTTCAAATTGAACCAACCAAAACACATTTATATTGCATTGGAAGCCACTTTCATTTCAGGTCATATATCTATCTTTCGAAAAAAAGTTATCTGAAATTAGAGAATAATAAAATGAAAAGTAGTGATCGAATAAATAAAACCAAAGTGATGGAAAGTTCTAAAGACTCACGTTGCAAATTCCATGCTAAATTATCATAATCTTCATCCAAAACTAATGAAAATTTTAGCTGAGCACTTACTACAGGGTAAGAACCTCTCTTGCCCCTTCAAGCCCATTGTCATTTTGTCAATCAGGAGGACTTTGAAACTCCTCTAGTAGCTCTTCAACGATAGGAGAGATTTTGCGATCTAATTACATTAATCAGTCACTTCTATCGAAACGCTCATTTCCACGCGGGGTTGACCCTCAAGAAAGAATTCCTCGCTTCGTTGCACCTTCCTTCAATGCCAAAATTGGCTTATATCTCTTCAAATTGAAATAGCCAAAACAAAATTTATGTTGCACGGAAAGCCACTTTCAATTTAGCTCATATGTTTATCTTTTGAAAAAAGTTATTTGAAATTAGAGAATAATAAAATCAAACACAACGACCGAATAAATAAAGTAGAAGTGATGAAAAGTTCTGAAAACTCGTGTTGCAAATTCCACGCTGAATTATCAAAATCTTAATCCAAAACGAACAAAAATTTAGCCAAGCATCCATTGTGGGGTGGAACCTCTCTCGCCCCTTTGAGCCCGTTATCATTTTGTCAACTAGGAGGACTTCAAAACTCCTCTAGTAGCTCTTCAACAATAGGAGAGACTTTGTGATCTGATCACATTAGTCAATCGCTTCAAAATATCAAAATGCCTATTTTCACGTGGGGCCGACCCTTGAGGAAGAATTCCTCGCTTCCTAACACCTTCCTTCAATGCCATAAATTGACATATATCTCTTCAAATTGAACTAGCCAAAACACACTAATGTTGCACGGGAAGCTTTTTTCATTTTAGGTCATGTTTCTGTCTTTCGAAAAAAAGTTATTTGAAATTAGAGAATAATAAAATCAAATGCAGCAACCAAATAAATAAAATAGAAATAATGAAAAGTTCTAAAAACTCACGTTGCAAATTCCACACTGAATTATCATAATCTTAATCCAAAACTAACGAAAATTTTAGCTAAGCACCTACTACGAGGTAAGAACCTCTCTCGCCCCTTTAAGCCTGTAGTCATTTCGTCAACAGGAAGGACTTTGAAACTCTTCTAGTAGCGCTTCAATGATTGGAGAGACTTTACAATCTGACCACGTTAGTCGGTCACCTCAAAATATCAAAACACCTATTTTCATGTGGGGCCGACTCTCGAGGAACAATCCCTCCCTTCTTAACACCTTCCTTCAATGCCATAAATTGACGTATATCTCTTCAAATTGAACTAGCCAAAACACACTTATGTTGCATGGGAAGCTACTTTCATTTTAGGTCATATGTTTGTCTTTTGAAAAAATTTATTTGAAATTAGAGAATAATAAAATCAAATGCAGCAACCAAATAAAGAAAATAGAAGTGATGAAAAGTTCTAAAAACTTGCATTGCAAATTACACACTGAATTACCATAATCTTAATCCAAAACTAACAAAAATTTTAGCTAAGCACCTACTACGGGGTAAGAACCTCTCTCGCCCCTTTAAGCCTATAGTCATTTCGTCAACTGGAAGGACTTTGAAACTCTTCTAGTTGCTCTTCAATGATTGAAGAGACTTTACAATTTGACCACGTTAGTCGGTCACCTCAAAATATCAAAACACCTATTTCCATGTGGGGCCGACCCTCACGGAACAATCCCTCCTTTCCTAACACCTTCCTTCAAAATCATTATGGACTTATATCTCTTCAAATTAAACTAGCCAAAACACACTTATGTTGCACGGGAAGCCACTTTCATTTCAAGTCATATATTTGCCTTTCAAAAAAAGTTAGTTGAAATTAGAGAACAATAAAATCAAATACGGTGGCTGAATAAATAAAATAGAAGTGATGAAAAGTTCCAAAAACTCATGCTGCAAATTCCACTCTGAATTATCATAATCTTAATTCAAAACTAGCTAATAATTTTAGGCCTAGCACCCATCTCGGGGTAAGAACCTCTCCCGCCCCTTTGAGCCCATTGTCATTTCATGAACCTGGACAACTTTGAAGCTCCTCTACTAGCTCTTTAACGATAGGAAAGACTTTGCAATCCAATCACATTAGTCAAATGCTTCAAAATATGAAAATGCCTATTTTCACACGAGGTCGACCCTTGAGAAAGGATCCCCCTCTTCCTAACACCTTCTCCTTCAACGCCATAATCAACTTATATTTCACATTGTCATTTTGTCAATCAGGAGGACTTTGAAACTCCTCTAGTAGCTCTTCAACGATAGGAGAGATTTTGCGATCTAATTACATTAATCGGTCACTTCTATCGAAACGCTTATTTCCACGCGGGGCTGACCCTCGAGAAAGAATTCCTTGCTTCCTTGCACCTTCCTTCAATGCCAAAATTGGCTTATATCTCTTCAAATTGAACTAGCCAAAATACATTTATGTTGCACGGGAAGCCGCTTTCATTTCAGCTCATATGTTTATCTTTTGAAAAAAGTTATTTGAAATTAGAGGATAATAAAACCAAACACAATGACCGAATAAATAAAGTAGAAGTCATGAAAAGTTTTGAAAACTCACATTGCAAATTCCACGCTGAATTATCAAAATCTTAATCCAAAACGAACAAAATTTTAGAGCATCCATTGTGGGGTGGAACCTCTCTCGCCCCTTTGAGCCCGTTGTCATTTTGTCAACTAGGAGGACTTCAAAACTCCCCTAGTAGCTCTTCAACAATAGGAGAGACTTTGCGATCTGATCACATTAGTCGATCACTTCAAAATATCAAAATGTCTATTTCCATGTGGGGCCAACTCTCAAGGAAGAATCCCTTGCTTCCTAACACCTTCCTTCAATGCCATAAATTGACGTGCATGTCTTAAATTGAACTTGCCAAAACACACTTATGTTGCACGGGAAGCTACTTTCATTTTAGGTCATATATCTATCTTTTGAAAAAAGTTATTTGAAATTAGAGAATTATAAAATCCAACGCAGCAACCAAATAAATAAAATAGAAGTGATGAAAAGTTCTAAAAACTCGCGTCGCAAATTCCACACTGAATTATCAATTTTTTTAATCCAAAACTAACGAAAATTTTAGCTAAGCACTTACTACGGGGTAAGAACCTCTCTCACGCCTTTAAGCCTGTAGTCATTTCGTCAGCTGGAAAGACTTTGAAACTCCTGTAGTAACTCTTCAATGATTGAAGAGACTTTACAATCTGAACACGTTAGTCGGTCACCTCAAAATATCAAGACACCTATTTCCATGTGGGGCCGACCCTCGATGAACAATCCCTCCCTTCCTAACACCTTCCTTCAAAACCATTATGGACTTATATCTCTTCAAATTAAATTAGCCAAAACACACTTATGTTGCACGGGAAGCCACTTTCATTTCAAGTCATATATTTGCCTTTCAAAAAAAGTTAGTTGAAATTAGAGAACAATAAAATCAAATACGGTGGCTGAATAAATAAAATAGAAGTGATGAAACTGAAAAGTTCAAAACTCATGCTGCGAATTCCACTCTGAATTATCATAATCTTAATTCAAAACTAGCTAATAATTTTAGGCCTAGCACCCATCTCGGGGTAAGAACCTCTCTCGCCCCTTTGAGCCCATCGTCATTTCATGAATCTGGACAACTTTGAAGCTCCTCTACTAGCTCTTTAACGATAAGAAAGACTTTGCGATCCAATCACATTAGTCAATTGCTTCAAAATATGAAAATGCCTATTTTCACGCAAGGTCGACCCTTGAGGAAGGATCCCCCGCTTCCTAACACCTTCTCCTTCATAATCAACTTATATTTCACATTAAATTAGTCAAAGAACACTTATGTTGCATGTGGGAAGCCACCTTCATTTCAGCTCATACATCTGTCTTACACGAAAAAAAGTTATATGAAATTAGATAATAATAAAATGAAACACAGTGACCGAGTAAATAAAGCAAAAGTAATGAAATGTTTTGAAAACTCGCGTTGCAAATTCCATGTCGAATTATCGTAATCTTAATCCAAAAACTAACTAAAATTTTAGGCCGAGCACTTACTTAGAATAAGAACCTCTCTCACCCCCTTTGAGCCCGTCGTCATTTTATCAATTTAGACGACTTTGAAGCTCCTCTAATGACACTTTAATGAGATGAGAGACTTTGCGATCCGACACATTAATTGGCCGCTCTAAAATATCGAAACGCATATCTCCATGCGGGGCCGACCCACAAGGAAGAATCCCTGCTTCTTAACACCTTTTCATAATTCCAAAATTACTTCTAAGGAATACCAATCAAGCCATAATTGACTTATATCTATTCATCTAATTACCCAACACACACTTTTATAGCATGGAAAATCACCTTCATTTCAGCTCATCCCTCCAACCTCCTCAACCAGAAAGGAAAGAAAAGAAAGCTCCTCCCACCTTCGTTAAATATTATGAAAAAGCTGCCAAATTCGTCTCATGAACAGAAAATTAGCTCATAGTAAATCTCTCATAGAGAGAAAGGTGAAATGGTCTCGTTGGTGCCGCTGGTAGTGGCGGTCACCTTGACACTCGAATTCGATTGCTCTGTTGTCCAGTACAGAGCAATCGAATTCTGTCTTTCGAAAAAAAGTTATTTGAAATTAGAGAATAATAAAATCAAATGCAGCAACCAAATAAATAAAATAGAAGTGATGAAAAGTTCTAAAAACTCACGTTGCAAATTCCACACTGAATTATCATAATCTTAATCCAAAACTAACAAAAATTTTAGCTAAGCACCTACTACGAGGTAAGAACCTCTCTTGCCCCTTTAAGCCTGTAGTCATTTCGTCAACAGGAAGGACTTTGAAACTCTTCTAGTAGCTCTTCAATGATTGGAGAGACTTTACAATTTGACCACGTTAGTCGGTCACCTCAAAATATCAAAACACCTATTTTCATGTGGGGCCGACTCTCAAGGAACAATCCCTCCCTTCCTAACACCTTCCTTAAATGCCATAAATTGATGTCTATCTCTTCAAATTGAACCAGCCAAAACACATTTATGTTGCATGGGAAGCTACTTTCATTTTAGGTCGTATATCTGTCTTTCGAAAAATTATTTGAAATTAGAGAATAATAAAATCAAACACAGCAACCAAATAAATAAAATAGAAGTGATGAAAAGTTCTAAAACTCGCGTTGCAAATTCCACGCTGAATTATCATAATCTTAATCCAAAACTAACGAAAATTTTAGCTAAGCACCTACTACGGGGTAAGAACCTCTTTCACCCCTTTAAGCCTATAGTCGGAAGGATTTTGAAACTCTTCTAGTAGCTCTTCAATGATTGGAGAGACTTTACAATTTGACCACGTTAGTCGATCACCTCAAAATATCAAAACACCTATTTTCATGTGGGGCCGACCCTCGAGGAACAATCCCTCCCTTCCTAACACCTTCCTTCAAAACCATTATGAACTTATATCTCTTCAAATTAAACTAGCCAAAACACACTTATGTTGCACGGGAAGCCACTTTCATTTCAAGTCATATATTTGCCTTTCAAAAAAAGTTAGTTGAAATTAGAGAACAATAAAATCAAATACGGTGGCTGAATAAATGAAATAGAAGTGATGAAAAGTTCCAAAATCTCATGCTGCAAATTCCACTCTGAATTATCATAATCTTAATTCAAAACTAGCTAATAATTTTAGGCCTAGCACCCATCTCGGGGTAAGAACCTCTCCCGCCCCTTTGAGCCCATTGTCATTTCATGAACCTGGACAACTTTGAAGCTCCTCTACTAGCTCTTTAACGATAGGAAAGACTTTGCAATCCAATCACATTAGTCAATCGCTTCAAAATATGAAAATGCCTATTTTCATGCGAGGTCGACCCTTGAGGAAGGATCCCCCGCTTCCTAACACCTTCTCCTTCATAATCAACTTATATTTCACATTAAATTAGTCAAATAACACTTATGTTGCATGTGGGAAGCCACCTTCATTTCAGCTCATACATCTGTCTTACACGAAAAAAAGTTATATGAAATTAGAGAATAATAAAATGAAACACAGTGACCGAGTAAATAAAGCAAAAGTAATGAAATGTTTTGAAAACTCGCGTTAGAATAAGAACCTCTCTCACCCCTTTGAGCCCGTCGTTATTTTATCAACCAAGACGACTTTGAAGCTCCTCTAATGACACATTAATGAGATGAGAGACTTTGCGATCCGACACATTAATTGGCCGCTCTAAAATATCGAAACGCATGTCTCCATGTGGGGCCGATCCACAAGGAAGAATCCCCTGCTTCTTAACACCTTCTTTCCATAATTCCAATATTACTTCTAAGGAATACCAACCGCGCCATAATTGACTTATATCTATTAATCTAATTACCAAACACACACTTTTATAGCATGGAAAATCACCTTCATTTCAGCTCATCCCTCCAATCTCCTCAACCAGAAAGGAAAGAAAAGAAAGCTCCTCTCACCTTTGTTTGGTAAGCACCATAAATATTATGAAAAAGCTGCCAAATTCATCTCATGGACAGAAAATTAGCTCATAGTAAATCTCTTTCGTTGGTGCCGCGGGTAGTGGCGGTCACCTTGACACTTGAATTCGGTCGCGCTGTCGTCCAGTACGGTTGTGGTCATGCTGTTGCGCCCGCAAATCTGTATGAAGTGGCAGTATGAATGTAAAGGGAGAAATATAAGGTCCTTTGTGATCTTGAAGTAGTCATTTTTATGGTTCCTTGTATTCTTGAAAACCATTCTATTTCAAGAACAAATTCACAGAACAAAAGGAAGAAGTAATCCTCAAACATTTAGGCTGTGCAACAATGTACATGAGCTAATTTCTCAAAATCTCAAAGTAGCGTGAATCTATATACACATGAGATCATTAATCTCCTAAAAGGATATTTAAGAGGTAATCTTGGGAGCGTGCATCATTTACAAATTAGTTAACGATCTCTCTCAATTGCACGTGTGATTTGTGATATTATAAAATTTATATTCCATCCATGACCATGAAGTGTTAAATTGGTTTGGCTTATATACCAAGGAGTACCATAGGGTACAGATAAATTATTACACTCATTCTTATTAGGTCAACCCATGGCCACCAACCTTATACCATGCAAATTTTGCAACACCTGATTTGATCCATGCGCAAATATATGAAAACCACACAACTTGAGCAAAGCATGCAAATCCCAAATCGACGTGGACAAAAGAAGAGAGAGACTTATATGGATTGTCATCCTCTCCACTGCGTTTCCACCTCATCTTCTCAGAGAAACAAGTGATGTGGAATATCAGAACCATGTGCCAACCTTGACCATTCAATCGTCGTATGGCTCGCTCACTAGAGGTGCATATGACAAAATTTATGGAACAAAAATTAATTTCTGATCAGAAATTGATTTCTCATTTTTTATTTCAGAAATTGAGTAGTTAAAAATTTTAGTTTCTGACTTCTTCTTCAAATCTATTTCTAGAATAGAAATCTATTCCAGAAATAGAAAAATCAAATTGCATTACCAAATGGATTTCATTTCCAAACACGTTTCGGGGAATAGAGAAAGAGAGAAATAAAGAAGTAAAAATTTTATTATGCGCACCCTAGATTTACAGGTGGGAGAACCTTACACACAACGTTGTTCTTGTTCCTGGATCTTCTGGGCTTCCTCTCATTGGTGAGGCTCTTCAGTTGATGGTTTTTGGTTACTCTTTGGATCTCATTCCATTCTTCAAGAAGTAGAACTCAAAGACACTCATATCACCTCATTGCCCTTTTCACAATCAAAGTGCTGACTTTGGGAAAATTACCTAACAAGTCCTAAACTTATTATATAGATGTCAATTCCTTCCAAAATTTCCAATTTGTAATAAACATTTGCGCGAAATCCCAATGTAGTCCTCCCCATTAATTGTCTTCGAAAATCACTAACGTGACAGTGTGCTATGTAGGACGATTAACAATAATTATTGTGCCACATAGTGAATTTCTAGCAAAGTTTGACCGAAAGGACTCCATTGGAATTTGTGCAAAAGTTTATAACTAAACTAGCCAATTTAAAAAATTCATGATCGAATCGATATTTATACAGTAAATTTAGGATTAATTGGTAATTTTTCTCTCTTCTTTGTTCCTTTGACACAAGCATGAAAAGACATCTTGGACGAGCAAGGCGGGCGGCCAATAGTAGTGTCGATGCCAATTTCCTTATTTCCTCTCTTTTGCATACACTCATTTTGGCATTCAACTCCTCACGTGAACTATCATCAACTATCTCTTTTCTTGCTCTCTCTATATATAACTCATGGTGAGTTTTTAAAGCACTTATTCATTTGAAGGATTGACTTGATGCATACTAAAATGAGGAATGATACAGACCCACGAACTTTTTTCTATAGTATGTCCGTCATTAGAATGCTTGATTGGGGAAGGTCCGCACGTTCTGCGATTTAGACAGTCATAATAATTTGATTGCTGGAAAAATCTGCGTCCTTACATTCAACATTTCGTTTTTTTTTTTTTTAGTCAAAAAGCGATTTAACATAGTGCAAACTATAATACCATACTGATTTCTTAAAAATAGAAGTAAAAAATCTTGAAAGCTTTGATGGACTTCTATCAATCATATAATAACAATATATATCTCTGCGTATAAATTTCTCAAAATTGAAATGTCGGGCTCCATGATCATGTGAATCAGGTATTTTCTCCCTAGCAAATACAAATTCATTGTTGCTTTGCGCGTTTCAAGAAAAGAATGAGTAAAGTTTGACTTTGAACTTGAAAAAAGGGAAAAGGCATTACCCTCCTTGATAAGCTTTCATTAGATCACAATCAATGACTAATTGCCTGAAGTTAATGTATATATATATATATATATAATTAACTAGTATCGCGGTTCATAAGTCATTTGTTAGGTTTCAATATCTAAAGAATAAACCTTGGTCTTCACCCTTAGCAATTCAATTAAAGCATAACAATTTTTTTTAGTTTGTAGAATATCTTTATAGATTTATTAGTATCATTTTACACAGTATTTGAACGTATAATGTGGAAAGAAGGAAGAAAAATCAGCAAAAAAAAAAGAAAAAAAGATTGGTAGAAAGAATAAGGGGGAGGAGGTGCATGGAAGATTGCAAACTGACACCTTCCACATTAAAATGTACTTGTAACATATATATATATATATATAAAATATCGAAGAACTTGATATCTAATTTATGATTGACACGTTGTGAGCTTAAAAAGCGTCTTAGCCAATTTTATAACTTCAGCATTTTAGGATTTCATGTAATTTTCGCGACTTTTGCTTGGTAATGAAGAGTTTGTCATAGGTTCTGACGTGGTCCAGTTTGGACCTCTACCCCAACACAACCCTCGACACGATTGAACCCTTTTGACCACTTTAATTGCATCGACATGTGCCTCTAGGATTTACGTCACTGTAGATTGGGCCATAGTCACTGTTTTAAATCATAAGCCTATCCTTTTTTAGGTCAAGTAGTTGTAAGGTAAAAGGAAATGAAAAAAAGTATTCCTATGGATCATGATTATAAAGCTGAGTTGTTTCAACCTACTCTCTCTTAACGAACCATTTTTTTTGTAGGCCAATATTCCATCAGCAAACTAATAGATAGAAATTTACACATTGATCGCAAATGTCTGATAGTTTTAAGATAATTCTTGAATTAATTTGCTCAACACACCTTAAAAATAAACAAATAAAATTACCCATATAACGTTCACAATCACTTTAATAAAAGAATTAGCAATATTATGCCTTAAATCATGATTAATTCAATCTTGATGAGGCGTGTGATCAAAAGCAAATATTTAAGCTGGCATTATATTTTTTAACCACTAAAAAGAGTACGAAAAAATTGCTATTGTAATAAAGCTTCGACCGTGGAGTAAAACGTGGCAGCTCCAAAAAAACTATATAAATTATATAATATGTCTAGGATATTACACATATTATTCAAGAAAAAGAAAAAAAGAAAAAAACAAGTTCTTTGCATGTCTAGTCAAGTTGGGTTAAACCGGATTGACCTTACCCGATTTTCCAATATTTCATCGATGCTAAAGACACTAAAATTAACAGAGTAAATTAAATTACTAAGTAATGTGACGATCTGTAACTAGTTATCCGAGCAACTTGAACCATTTAAGAATCAAAAGATCTGTCATATTATCTAGCGAGCAAAATTAGTGGAAGAGCCTTAATATATCTTGCATCATTCGATTTGTTTTGTTTCGCCCATTCAACATATGAAATCACATACGTTGCATATTTCTTCTGGATTTTACAAAGATCTTGCCTAACAAGACCGGATATCATGTAAGTTTGACTATTCCAAATCACCAAACTACAGCTCAAACACAAAAGATTTCTTCACATATTGGTTCACCTTAGGTTAAAATTGGGTTGACCCCGCCTGCCCTTTTTAATTTTGGGTCCAAGTCAGTTTGACCCAGTATGGTTGCGAGTTAAAAAGTAGTTCACCCACTATTCTATTCTTCATGGCGGGCTCGTGCGGATTAATGGGTTCTAGTTATTTTGGACGGATCTACCTTCATGTGGATTTTATATGGTCATTTCTCTATGCTAGTCTATAATGCTACTTAAGTCTAGCATAGGATTAAGAAATGATCAAAAATTAAATTTTTAAAGTGATCCTTGAGCTACTGAAATTGAAAAGTTTTGATATGTTCGGAAACAAGCGAAGGATGATTTTATTAACGAGCTGAATTAGATATTGATCCAAACATGAAGAGAATTCGGCGCTCTTTGGATGAAACAAACCGATCAGTTTCGAGCGAATTCACTAGCGCGAGATCTAACAGCATTCCAATACTTTAGTTATTCATAAATTCACCCGAAAGCAAATTGTGATTCACCAAACTTCGGCGATAATTGAATTGTCGTTTATCGAAATGTGTCTATTATATTCTCCCCCCTCCCTCCCCCAATCATTTTTTATATAGGAATGTCACATTGGTTGGTTACAACCATTCTATTCATTGTTAGGCTTAAAATGACAATGAGTCATACTTTTTGGCAATGTCCTATATAAAGAAACTCAGAAATTGAGTGAATGAAGCATTACTTTTCATTGATATGTTGTACAATATATAGAGAGATATCACCATCTATAATTATGGTGAAAGATATAAATAAAAGATAACGATTTTATCTACAAGGAAAACAAGTCACAAAAGATCTCCAAATGATCAACTCGTTGATATTCTATTAGATTTGTTATCTTCATATTGATTTGTAGAAGATTCTACACTACAAATAATCTGAATTTTTCCCTTATGATTTCTTGCTTCAATACTCCCCTTCAAACCAGTCAATGGGGAGGACCAAAGACTGAGTTTGATTAACATATCTCAAGTCATGGTTTGGTGAAAATATCAGCATTTTGTGAGTAAGCATGACATAGCGTGTTACAATAGAGCCAAGAGCAACCTTTTCCCGAACAAAATAATAATTGATCTCAATATGCTTTGTCTGAGCATGAAAAACTGGATTCGTTGTGAGATGTAGTGGCGATATGTTGTCCGAGAAAAGTAACGAAGGTTGATGTTGGTAGATCCCAACGTCACGTAGTATGTATGAAATCCAAGTGAGTTTGGCAGCTGTGGAAGCAAGAGCTCGGTATTCTGCTTCAGTTGTGGAGTGGGCCATAGTAACTTGTTTCTTGGCACACCATGAAATATAATTTGATCCAAGAAAAGTACAATAACCAATAGTAGAACATCGGGTGATTTTGCACTCGGCCCAATCTGCATCAGCAAAGCCAAATAAATGGAGAAAACTACAAGACAAAATGCGAAGTCCAAGGTGTAAAGTACTACGAACATATCGCAGAATACGCTTTACCATCTGATAGGGAGCAACAGTTGGGGTATGCATATATTGACAAACTATGTTGATTGCAAGTGAGAGATCCACACAAGTAAGGATAAGGTACTGAAGAGCGCCTACGATGCTGTGAAAATGGGATGGATCAGCATAGGGCTTGCCACCATTTTTTAGGGGTGGTTGCTTGGTAGCTAGTGGAGTAGCAATATTTACATTGTGCCATTGATGCTCGACTCAAAAGATCTAATGCATATTTATATTGAGAGAGAAAGAGTCCATCAATGGAGCGATTGACTTCAATGCCCAAGAAATAATGAAGAGCACCAAGATCTTTCATGGAAAACACTTGACCAAGTGCCTACACAAGATGATTAAGCAATTATGAAGAATCACCAGTGAGGATTTTATCATCCACGTAGAGCAATAGAACAATAGTATGACCATGATGACAATAAACAAATAATGATGGATCAATAGTGCTACAGAAGAATCCATACTCAGAAGAAAATTGCTGAATTTGTCAAACCATGCCTTGGGAGCTTGTTTGAGACCATATAGCGCCCATTGGAGTAAGCAAACATGGTCAGGATAAGATGAATCATGGAAGCCCGATGGTTGTTCCATATAGACGGGAACATCTAGATCTTCATGTACGAAGGCATTATTGACATCTACTTGGCGAATTTCCCAATTCTCAACAGTAGCAACAAATAGTACAATGCGAATTGTGGCTTGTTTAACTATCAGGCTAAAAGTTTCTAAGAAGTCAACACCTTTCTCTTGATGAAACCCTTTTGCAACAAGTTGGGCTTTCAATTGTCTACATGTAGCTTTGTCTTGGATACTCATTTACATCCAACTACATTCATCGAGGGTTGACGGGGAACAAGTTCCTATGTTTTATTGATTGCAAGAGCATCCAACTCCTCAAGCATAGCAATTATCCAACCAAGTTGTTTTAATGCTAAATGGACAATGCATGGCTCGAGAGGGATAGATGATACTGCTATATTGGCATACCTCGGGTTTGGCTTCAAGATCCCAATTTTGAGCGTGTAACCATGGGATGCGCCGAGAATGTGGAAGTTTTAGATGGAGATTGAACCAAAGATTCACTTCTATTGATTGTTGCACATGATTAGAAGGTGTGGTAGATGAAGCATTTGAATCCGGTTCTATCTTAGCAAATAGACATGCACGTTTGCTCACAGATTCAAGATCTATTGGTGAACTAACATTTTGATCAACTTCTGGACAAGGTTGGCTAGAAACTTTTGTTTGTGATGGAGTTACAATTAAATTCCATTGCAATAGCTCCCATTTAGTCATAGCAGAAATCTGAGAAGAAGAAGCAAAAGGAAAATAATGCTCATAAAAAACAATATGTCAAAGACATATAAACACGACTAGTAGATTGATGAAGACAATGATATCCTTTGTGCTTCTCACTGTATCCTAAAAATACGCACATCAAAGAGCGCTTGTCGAATTTGTTCATTGCGTAATTGCGTAAATATGGATAACAATGAAAGCCAAACACTCGGAGTAATGAGTAATTAGGGTCCTTCTTGAATAAGATCGAGTATGAACTCTGGTTGCCAAGAGCAGTTGAAGGAAGCTGATTTATTGAATAATTCATTGTTGTAAAAGCTTCCACCCCATAGTTGATGGCATAGAGGCCTCAAACAGTATAGCAAGCCCGAGTTGAATAACATGTCGATGTTTCCTCTTAGCAACACCTTTTTGCTTTGGCATACCCAAACGAAAAGTTGTAGTTGTATGCCTCATTCACAAAGATGCGTGAGAAAATTATTGCGCATGAATTCACCTCCTCCATCGGATTGAAAAACTTTTTTTTTCTTTTTCTTTTTTGCTATCAAATTGATTTTCAACTAATTTTTGAAAGGTTAGGAAAATCTCATAGAAATCTGACTTTCGCTTCAATGGATACGACCAACAATATCGAGAGAAATTATCAGTAAATACCACATAATATCGAAATTTTTACATAGAAGGAATTGGGCTTGGTTCCCAAAGATCACAATGTATTTTCTCCAATCTTTGATGTTCAAGTCTACGTTGGTGCAACGGTCTCTCCGGTAAGAAAACCAAGTAGGTCTTGACTTTCAATTAGAGATTCTACTTGTGTCTCCCAAAGTAAAAAGTTGTTTTCGTTGAGCTTTAACGTAACAAAATTTGCCACATTGATGTTTGAAGGAAATGGAAATCTCGGGTTTGAAGAAGAAAGCGACATGATTACAAGAAAAGATCAGTGTGCCCTTGTGTGGCTTTGATACCATAAAGAAACTTAGAAATTGAGTGAATGAAGCATTACTTTTCATTGATATATTGTACAATATATATACCACCTATAGTTAAAGTGAAAGATAAAAATAAAAGATAATAATTTTATCTATAAGGAAAAGAAATAATAAAAGATCTCCAAAAGATCAACTCATTGATAATCTATTTAATTTGTTATCTTCATATTGATTTGTAGAAGATTTTGCACTATAAATAATATGAATTTTTCCCTTCTGATTTCCTACTTCCATACTCTTATGTTGGGAGTGTGGTCACCTCTACCCGGCTAATTAATTTGTCCCAAATTTTCTAATGTACAAAAAATGATCCTTGAGTGCTAAAGTTGAGAAGTTTTTATAAGCTTGAAAACAATCCAAAGGCCGATTTCGTAAGTGAATCAAATATTGATTGAGACATAATGGAAATTCACTACCTTTTTAGGTAGAATAGACCACTTTCGAGTAATTTCACCATATTGAGATCAACTTGCCATTTTGATGCTTATATTATGCATAAATTAGCCCCAAACCATATTGAGGTTCGCAAAACTTCTATTGTAAATTAAATCATTATCATCCCAACGTGTTCATTACATTTGCCCTCTTGTCATATTTGTATAAGAAGATTATAGTAGTGGCATTTGTCACGATAGTTTTCTCATCACGAAATAAAATTAAGCACAAGTCCTACTTTTTTTACCTCTTCCAATTAATTAATTTGTCGAAAACTTTTTAAGGGTACAAAAAGTTGTAACCTAAGTAACAAAATTAGCATGAGGAAGTCATCTTCTTCTTCTTTTTTCTTTTTGGGTCGGAATGATGAAGTCATCTTTCCTATTGGAAACATGCGTATCTCATCTAAAAGAAGCAAGAACACGTGCTCGGCCGCAAAAACCGGCGTAAAAAGAGGAAGAAGCCATGCAAAGGTCGCTAACCTCACTCGGAAGCAAATAGAGGAGTGGCAATGGCTTGACTTGTCGGAAAAAAGGGTTGAATCAAATGGTCGGAAGACACGTGTAGCGTGCTAAAAGGGAATGTATCTTCCCATCGTCCCGGGCATTTGATTCAGTAGTCTATACATAGGTATGAAAAGTCTAGGCTTCTATATAATTAGCTTGCTGAGTCAGATTTTTGTATTTAATATTTTTCATCGTCCTTTTTTCTTACGTCTTTCAAGTCAAGTGGCTTACCGCAAAAATAATTTAATTTTGACCGATTGATGAAGAGTTTGAAAACTGAAGTTGTAAATTCCATGCTGAATTATTATAATCTTAATTCAAGACTAACTAAAATTTCAAGCCAAGTACCTACTTTGGGGACAATCAGGACGACTATGAAGTTTAGTGGCTTTTTAATGAGAGGAGAGACTTTATGATCTTATCACGTTAGTCAGCCGTCTCCAAGATGTCGAAACACCTATTTCCATGGAGGGCCGACCCTTTAGGGGAAAATTACGCTTTCTAAAACCTTCCTACTACATGATAATTGACTTATATCTCCCTAATTAAACTAGCCAAAACATACTTTTGCTGCATGGAAAAGCCACCGTCATTTAAGCTAATACATCTATTTGACAAAAAAGTCATTTGAAACTAGAGAATAATAAAATCAAATGCAAAGATCGAATAAATAAAAGCAGAAGCGATAAAAGTTTCGAAAACTCGCATTACAAATCACGCACTGAATTATCATGATCTTAATTCAAAACTAACTAATAATTTTAGGCCCAACACCCATTTTGGGGGGTAAGAACCACTCTTAACCCCTTCATGTCCATCATCATTTTTTCAATCGGGACGACTTTGAAACTCCTCTAATAACTCTTCAACGATAGGAGATGCTTTGTGATCTAATCACGTTAGTCGGCTGCTTTAAAAATATCTAAATGCGTATTTCCACATGGGGCCAACCCTTTAGGAAAGAATTCCCCCCCGCTTCCTAGCACCTTCCCTTCCACACAATAATTGACTTATATCTCTTCATTTAAACTATCCAAGACACATTTCTGTTGTGTGGGAAAGTAACCTTTATTTCAATTCAGGCACCTATCCTACAAAAGGTTGTTTGACTTTATTCGGCCCTTCCAAAATATCGAAACACCTATTTCCACGCGAGGCCGTGAATCCCCTCGCTTCCTAACACCTTTCCTTCCACACCATAATTAACTTATATCTCTTCATTTAAACTTGACCAAAACACATTTTCATTGCACGGGAAAAGCCACCTCCATTTCAGTTCACACCTTCGCCTTACAAAAAAAAGCTATGTGAAATTATTGAATAATCAAATCGAACGCAGCAACCCAACAAATACGTAGATTTATATAACACGAAACTGAAAAATAATTTTAAAAAAATAAAAATAGAAAAGGACATTTTTCAAAGAACATTTTTCAAAGAACAATTTTCCCCCATTTCGACTCGGACGGAGTAAAATTTCCGTTGCGGTGGCAGATCGGTAAAATCACCGAACCCCCACGACGCGGCGCGACACCTGGCGCGCCGTGCTCCTCCGTTTCGACCGAAAACGACCGGTGGCGGCGGGGCCCGCGCGGGGGGCAGGGGCGGGGCCGGGGCCGGACGGGGGAAAGGCGAAGCAGGACCGCAGAAGCTCCCGTCGCGACGACGGACGCCGACCGTCGTTTTCGCGTTCCATCCTCCTCCTCCCTCCTCCTCCTCCTCCGCCCTTTCCACACTCAAATCTTTGACATTTTTTTCTAACAGAATCGCAGGGGCGACACGACTCCCTCCCCCACGTTTCCACGCCCCTCCTTTGACTTTCTTCCCTCCTCCTCCTTCCTTCGTCTTCGTCTTCGTCTTCGTCTTCGCCTTCGCCTTCGTCATCGTCTTCGCCTTCTGCCGCAGGCCACCGCCGCGTCCCCACCGCATTCTCTCTCTCTCTCTCTCTCTCTCTCTCTCTCGCTATATCTCAATCGATATCGATCGATCAATCGAGACTCCGGCTTCGGCTTCGGCTTCGCGTCGAGGACTCGCTCGTTGTTCGGGCAGGTGGCGATCGTATCTCTGCTCGATCTAGTCCGTGGAGCTCGGAGGCGTTGCTAATCGCGGTGCGCGCCCTTCGGTCGCTTCCGTCGTCGTCGGACGGTTAGTCGCTGGCTTTGCTCTCTCTCGCTCTCTCTCCCCCCGGCGGCGGCGGCGGCGGAGGCGGCGGAGCTGAAGCATTGCGCCAGCTGCTTGAGCTCAGTCGCTAGCTGAATTCACTTCGCGCGCGTTCCTCCGTGTTTTTTGCATTGCTTGATGCGCGCGTGAGCTCCTGAAGCAGTCGCCGTCGTCGCCGTCGTCGCGTTCGTAGTCCGTCATCTACGCGTTCAAGAGGCACGGCCTCCCTTGCCCCGACAGGACGCTTTCCTTCCTCTGCTTGACTTTGCGGGGTTCTTTGATTCATTTTGTGCCGGTGGAACTTTGGCGATACGTGCGGTTATTGCGCGATTCCTCTCGAATTGAAAAGTTCTACTTTGGTGTAATCCGTGGCTTGACCTGTTATGTTTTTTTGTTTTTGGAGGAACTGGTGCGTTGGTTTGCATATTTGCTGTTAAGACTGCCGGTCTACATAGTCTTGGGTTTTCGGCAGAGGCTGAATTACGTTATCGGCCTTCTTATTAACGGCAAAAACTTGCATGTTGTTACTTTTGCGGGTGACGACTGGAATTCGAATAATTAGACTGCAGTCGATGTTCTTCTTTTCTCAAAGTTGGATTCTTTTCCGTTATCCTACTTGTTCTTCATGTAGCCACCCCCAGTTAGCAGGAAAAGCCTGTTTGGTGTAGCAAACTTGCTTAGTCACGTGCTTACTCTTTTTAGCTGCCTATACCTTTTATTCTTGCCTTTTGTTCCGTGAGTAATGATTATTGGTGTTACAAGTCCGATTATAGGTCCTTCAATGGCCGTCGAAGGTTAGCACTTGGGTATGAAAATGACCGATTCTTGATATTATGCCTGTGTGGTTTGTGTGGAAAGTGGACTGCATAAGAAGATTGCTTATCTGTTAATTTGTTCAACAACTGAAAAGCAATACGCACTATCTCTGGTTATCATTTCTATTTTGTACGTTAAGATTTCTTTTTTGACTTTGATGCTAATTGCAGGCCTTCTTTGTTCTCGTAGATAGCTTCTTCCAGCATTCTGGAGCTCACAGCTATCAAAGGAAAGTTGATCAAATCCTTGGAAGCAACATAGGGGGTGAAGCTTGAAATGCACTAAGATGCAAATTAGGATTGTTAACAATGGAAGTTTTTAGCTGTAATGCTGGCATAATTTATGCTGAAGAGGATAAAGAATCAGCAGTGTGATGTCTGCCAATAGAAGCTCAAGAAATGGGCATAGTGGCGATGGTCTTGGCAGCCAACAATCTGGTGCTTTAAGCAGGTTATAATTCTTTGTCAGAAGTAGTGTTTCTGCAACTTTAGTGTCTGCAACTTTATTGCTTAAAGATTTTTTTTTTTTTTTCAGATGCATCAAATCACTTATAGCTTTCTTTTCTGTTCAGCTGTAACTTCGGTCAGTGATGCCATGAGATACATAATTAACTATCTACTAAATTGAATTATGCAAATTTTTTTTTTTTTAACTTTTTCATAGAGGTGGCCTCGAAAAACATTCCCACGAAAAGATTTCCAATGGAGATGGCAAGATTGATCATTCACACGACCCAGACCCAGAGACTATGGTACCACTGTTTTGTGTCCATTTCTTTTCCTGAACTTTTGCATCTAGCATTGTTGTTTCAGTTAACCTCGTCCTTTTAATCTTTGTTTTCAAAGTAGGAACTTTATGCCCGAGCTAGGGCACAAGAAAGGGAGATCCAGACTCTTCGCGAACAAATTGCCGCAGCTTACGTGAATGTATACTGCTTATTTCTGTCAGAAGCCTATCTATGGATCATTAATCTAGCAGTGTTCTCTAGTATCTCTAACTTGCCACGATTTGATCATTATGGTATCAGGAAATGAAGCTCTTGAGTGAAAAATATGCCTTAGAGAAGAAATTTGCGGACATAAGACTGGTCTGTCTTTCTCCTGTTGCATGATATACGTCAGAATAGAGCTCAGAAAATAAAATCACAAAGTTCTTTCTGAGTGCTGACACGATTCCGTTTGGTTTTATAGGCAATCGATGAAAAGCAAAATGAAGCCACTGCCTATGCCTCAAGTGAACTGGCCCGTAGGAAAGGTGATCTGGAGCAAAATCTAAAATTAGCTCATGAACTGAAGGTAAACTGCAGTTCCTTATCCTCAGAAAGCTCCTAATTGCCCTGATTATTATTGTTACTTTTCATTTTCCTCTAGAATGCGGTCAGAACTCGTTTGTATATGAGTCCGTCGAGGTTCTTGTGGGGGTTTGGGTCCTTAATTGATATCTTTAAAGTTGTGAATCACAAGCGGAGTTGAATTTAGTTGTGTATGACATTGCTAGCTAAATAGCGCAACTAGAAAATTGGGATGGAAGTTTAGTTAAATTACGTGCTGTGAGTTTCAATAATTTTGGTGGAGCCACAGCTGGTATTAACTTGGTTATACATTGATACAGAAGAATAGTGCTATCATGGCTTGTGGTGTTCTGCAATGACCATTGTGTTTGTCAGTTTGTCAAAAATAAGCCTAGTAACCCTGTTGACCTAACAATACTTCCGCTGAGGTGGGAAGATTTGAATGAGGTGTCCTTATCACTTTCTAGACGTTCATAGGCTCCTTAGGATCTCTAACTGAAACTGTCTTCACTCTTCCACAAGCAACGTTGCCATTTTACATTCTTAGGACGGTCTACATACGAAGGCTAGCTCTTTAATCAGCAAGCTCAATGAGTGAAAGCTTCATGAAGTTCCGCTAAAAGGTTGTTTTTGAGGTAGGTATCATAGACATTCCTACCTATTAGAGGTCAGACTAATTGTCCTTTAGTAATTCAGTCTGATAGCCATTAAGAACGCTGCTGAGCCTAGTATATATGAGCAAGGATGCTCCATTGTTACATTGTTGGTTGTGGGGATGAACGTTTGATTTTTTCTAGTAGAAGAGAGGACCAAAATAGAATGAAATCTTTGGTCTAGTTAATATTTTAATCCGAGAACTGCCAACTTGTTCATACGAACCAAGCAGGGCAAACTGAGAGAATCTTGCTTTAGATTGGTTGTCAAGCTGGTGTTGCACTCTATAATCACATCTTTCTTGTATTGTTTTAGTCTTCATGGCACAGTTGACATGTATCTGGTTGCTTAAGAAGCAGAAAGTCTGAGATTCCAAACTCTACCTATAGTAATTACTGGTTTGCTACCCCTGTGGTTGGATAGTGGTTTCCTGATCTTTGTGTAGGGGATGGGTAAATGCACTAAGCTTGATACTTGACAAATGTTCCATCTGACTCTGGATGCCTGCATTACAAAAAGCTTGGTGACGATGTAATTAAGAGGACAATTTTAAAGATAGTCGTGTACGATGAAAAATATTATCATGTCGGTTGAGTGCAAAAAATATCAGTCAAATCTGGTAGTTCGGCTTTTTGTTCTCTTAGCTTCAACACTTCCTGTGTACTTGGCTTTGTAATCCTTCTCTTATTTATATCTTATTTGTCCACCAGATACATCTGTTTAGCGTTCATATTACTGGAATATCATTTATCCAATTTGCTTGCATTTTCTACTGTTTTTTGATTATTATCCTAGCGTTGCTCTCTTTGCTATTTGCATTTAGTGAAGCGTCATATTTTTCACTGATTTGTTGCTTTTAATCTTCTTTTGTTCAGTTTCTTTAGCATATGTGTTTAATAGAATGCTTTTGCCGTGTAAGTTACAAGTTTGATTTTCCTCCAGGAAACAGAGGATGAAAGATACATGTTTGTGTCTTCCATGCTTGGTTTGTTGTCTTCATATGACATATGGCCACCAGTCTTGAATGCCACTGCCATATCCACATACATTAAGGTAGAAGCATATTTCTTCTAGATATTCTTGTAAGCATTTAAAATTGCTATCCAGTACAATTAAAATATAAAATTTTCAAATTACTCGGAAAATGTTGCATTAATTCACGTATGGTATTAATTTTGCAATGGAAGGCTGTGTCAACCATGGACTGTAATCTGGTTAGAGAATGTTGACACTGTAAAGTTTTATGTGGCTCCATTTAATAATTTCTTTTAGGACTGCAGGAATCAATATTGGATTATTTGAGTAAAAGTTTCTCATCTATTGGTTAAATAACCTATTTTTTGTATCTCTTACTGCATTTCTTCATTTCCTTCATTTCTAATTGTCCACAGCGTTTGCATGATCAATTAAGGTGGAAGCTTAGGACTTCAGAGGTAATCCTGCAAACATTGCATTAGTTTGTTGCGTTACCATCCTTCCGTTCCTCTCTCTTCTGACGTAGGATTCTAGTTGTATCTGTGTGCTTCTTTACTCTGTTTGTGTACTTTTTCTTTCAATGTTAACTATGCTAACAATGGTTACTGGCAAATGTTATGATGTAGACATATCACAATAAATAACAGTTAATCTTATTTATCAAACTTTTTGGAGTTCCATGATGCATTTGGGTTGTATGTCACATACAGACTTGTTGAGCACTCTTTGCTTAGTTAGTGTGGCCTCATTCTTGTGCAAAGAAGATTGATTTACTTAGTGATTCCACCTTGCTTGAGTTTTGATATCTATATCTACAAAATCCTAATGAAGTATCATTCTCCTCTTTAAGTGAAATGTGTTGCTTCCTAAGATGGAGGGTCTCTTCCTCTTGCAAAAGGTTACGATTAAATTTAGATCAAACTTCAAATTAAAATTAGAGCTTCTAAAAGATTTTTAAAATTTCCTAATAATGTAGTAGTTTAAAGGCGGCTTTTTCTTGCATTGCTTGTGAGCATAATAAGCATATGATCATGAGCATACATAATATGTATTGTGGTCAAATGGTAAAAGCAAATCAAATTTAAACAACCATTGAAGTTTTAGAATCGTGTCATGCTTTGAAGGAGTTCTATCTTGTGAAGGTTTAATGGGCATGAGTACATGATCATCGAGTCACGTGATTTATATTATGGTCAAGTGATAGAAGAAAATAAAATTGGAAATTAATACTTCTAACAATTACTATAGAATTGCGTAATACTTTAAATTGGTCCTCACTTGAAGCCTTAGCAAGCAGAAGTGCATGATCATGAGATCAGTATTTTATATCTGGTTGTATTGTAGATCCCTCCCATGTTAAATAAAAGCTAATCAATAGATACAAGGAATGAAACTGATGTGAATGAACGAGCCATCTCTTAAACTGAAAATTGAACTACTTTTCTCTAGATTACCATTGCAGATATACGGTCGCTGGCAATGTACTTATGTATTCAATGAAACTAATAGGAGGGATTTAAGGGCCTCCTTATTCAACTTGGGGGAATTCGCTATCAGTGCATACAATGAATTTTACCATCAAACTGTAGCGACATTTCATTCCTTGGCATCAAACGAGCATTTTACTACTTCAGATATTACTAGGTTTAAAAATTGCTTATGGACATGTTCTGTGATTTCATAAGTATCTGGTAACTTCTTTCAATTCGTAGTACTTCCTCCGTGTAAATATGAGTTATTGGCATTTGTGTTTGTAAAGGGAAAATTGTATTGCATTATTCAATAAAAGTCTATATATACATTAAGTAATCACCAATAAAATAAGCCCTAAAGCCCTGAAGACCACTTTTCCCTTTAATGCCGCTAACAGTGTTCACAAGTAATATAGAGTTGCCTATTCTTTTTTCACATATAGTAGTAGATCTGTGCTAGAGTTTTGAAAAATGTATTGGATTTCATGGTTTGTCTTGTTGATACTTTGCCTATGTGCTATTGGACCTGAGAAAATTCCTAAAGACATGTACTTAGCTACCTTTGCACTGATTTGAATCTCCCAAACAGGATAAAATTAGAGAAGCAGAAAATGCAGGGGGAATCAATATTGGGAATGCTTCGGATGTTAAAGACAATAATTGGTCTGGCATGCCAACAAGACAAGTTCCCCAAACATCGATGGTAACTTCGGCATGTATTCTACTTGTACCATGTCCCATTATAATAATGCCTTTTGAAGTACAAACTGCAATCTTATGTCTGCTAGTTATATTCCCACTCTTCTGTGCGCAATCATCAGGGTGTTTCCGGTCGAGACACATATAAAGATGGGAATGCTTTGGAACTAACGAACAACTTGTCAAAATACATGCATTACAATCAACCTACCTCTTTGCAGAACTTAACATATGATCAGGCAATGAGCCAGCAACTGGGTACTGATAATGCAGCAGAATTTGCATTCGATATACGCAGGTTGGCATTCTTCACATTTTATTTCGTGTTGGCATTTTAAGAAGTTGGTGTAGAGGTCATTTTTTTATTGAATTAAAGATATTAATGTTGGACATTCCGCTAGGCCTATAAAAGGAAGATAATAGTTTTGTGCTACAAGGTTTATGGACCATAGGGGAACTGTGGCATTTTGAGGAGCTTAAAGTTTCACTTTGACCATTTATTGAGTGTTCCTAAGAAAACCAATTCATGATCTTTATTGGTTGATTATTTTCTTCTTTCTTTTATTGTTATATAGGACCTTGATGTTCAAATTTGTTCTTTTCATCTCTTTATTGGCTGTAAAAGCGCACTCAACTATTGTAGCCAGGGTGTTAGTATATGTAGCAGATTGCATTGTGTATTATTATGCTTTTACTTTTCCTACATCTTATCCCTTTAATTGTCTCAAAGAATTTTCTTCTACAGCTCCTGCCAAACTTCACCTGTTTAAGTTTGTGGCAGTAACAGACTAAAAAACAAAAAGGTTCGTGGCAGTAAAATTAGATCAGCATGGACTGTTTGAGACTTGGTGCATGATCCTATAAGTTCCATAAATCCGTTACCTAAACATGCAGTGAGTTAGTGTGATGCGTATCATTGAAATTGGTGCTTGAGTTGAGATTAAGTTCTATGGAACATATATGTTATTACAGAAAGAAGTTTATCCTGATGTCTTTAATTAGAGCAAGACTTTTCTTTGAGCAAGATTTCTCTCGTTACAGACATATCCTTCAATGTAACATCCCAGTTGTTGGACCAATTCCTTGTAGGTCTTCAGAGTCTTCAGATAGAATACTGATGGAGGCAATAGCATCTCGAACTCCTAACAATGATGACAGTGTTGCTTCCAGTGCTTCTCAAGGTGTGTACATTCTCATATATACAACTAGTAAAGGATTTCTGATTTATTCTCATGTGCCTTGGTTCAATTCAGGGGGACCGGGTATAGATGGTTTTCAGATTGTTGGTGAAGCTACACCAGGCAACCAACTTCTTGGGTGCGGATATCCTGTTCGTGGAACTTCACTTTGTATGTTTCAGGTGATACTCTAGCTTATGTACTTTCTTTCACCTGCTGTACATGTTTGGAAAGCTAAAGTTGGTCTTGTCATTGTTGTCAAAATCAGTGGGTCCGTCATCTTCCCGATGGTACTACGCAGTACATTGAGGGTAAGTGGTGTGACGAAGTCTTCATTTGTGGGAAATTTCTTGGCCAATGAACAAAAGTCCTTGTTAATTCTCTATGGAGCTTTTGTGTTAACTTTCTTTGGGCTTACCGACTCAGGTGCAACAAATCCAGAATATATTGTTACTGCTGATGACGTTGACAAGCTTATTGCTGTTGAATGCATACCAATGGATGACCAAGGCCGCCAGGTATTCTCCCTCCTCTGAATGTATATTTACACTTACCGGTTCTATCATGCGCTACAATTTAGACTAGCAAGAGTCAATATGAAGCCCATAGGTTCAAGTATCTGCAAAGATGATAGAAAGATAGTTTTAGTTGCGAAATACTTTTTCTTTGTAGTATTCTTTGTGATTTCATGGACTAGTATGTTTTGACTCAGCCAGCAGTAGAAAGTTGCTAATCATGTCAAGGGACTTTCCATTTCATGATTCACACTTTCAAGGAATTGTTCTTATATTTTACAAGTACCTGTAGTGTACTTGTCTAGATCAAGACTAGCACTCTGTAGGTTGCTAATTTGAGCATCAATTTTTATCAGCTCAAGGATCATGTAATAAACTTTGTACGCATAACCCAAACCTCGGCACGTCTAATTAAGAAGAATTATTAGCGGTGAGACCATTATAAGTGGGTACTGCAGTGGTTGCCTATATTGTTGCAATAGAGCAATGTCATATCTTGCTTCCTTACTTGAAGAGACCATTCTGGATCTATGGGATGGTGGGATATGGTCGCCTAAGTTACCATCATATTACTTGCAGATCTCTCCTTGAGATCTGCTTAAATATCTTTTAGACAGGAAAGATTTCTCTTTCAGGCCCCTTTCTTCATTTTGAAATCTGGTTGGATTTGACAACTCTTATCTCTTCCAACTCAATTCTACACCTAGTATGGCTAATTGTTAACCACTTACCCTCAATGAGAGATGATGTTCGGGGTTGAGCTCACAAGTACCCTGAAAAAATTGTGGATCAAAGAAATTCTTCTAGTCTTCGGGGTTCATCTACCTTTGTAGTCTTCTGGGTTCAACTACCTTAGGTGGACTTTCTCATCATTGTCAAATAGGGAGAGCCAAAGTTACATCAGTTTTGTCTGCTGTTGTTTTTGTGAACAACCTTCCATTCTTGTCCATCTGCAGTTTTTACATGCTCATCTTAGATTCATTGTGTTATCACAGAATAACTTATCGATTTTCATACATGATGTCTAAACTAAGGAGTTAATTCTGGAAGCAGCCTTAGGTAGTGTCTCTCTTTAAGTTCGCATCCACCATAATATAGATAAATATTTGGCTTTGTGCTACAATGGCACATAACCTACCACGACTTGGTTGCACCAACTGCCTTTTCTCCATATACTGCTTTTGTTCGAAAGCCTTTTTTACCTCGTATTGTAGAGTTTTTCTACATCTGGAGGAATGATTCATTAGAAGTGT
This sequence comes from Eucalyptus grandis, assembly GCF_016545825.1. Classification (NCBI taxonomy): domain Eukaryota; kingdom Viridiplantae; phylum Streptophyta; class Magnoliopsida; order Myrtales; family Myrtaceae; genus Eucalyptus; species Eucalyptus grandis. The sequence goes on from NC_052615.1 coordinate 24,518,668, forward strand.
TGCTTAGTCTATTGCATGTTCGATTAAGCATTGTACTAATTATTGTGCGTAACTTGTACACAGGGGGACATCGTGAGGCTTTTTGCTAACGACCAGAATAAAATAAAATGTGGTAAGTACTTAAACAAACGGTGGATTTGCAAAGATTCAGTACTTATATTGACACGTCGATAAAGTGGCTCTAGCAAAAGTCTTTCAGTACTAAGCAAGCATTATATTCATTGATATGAGTGGGACCTTGAAAATGATCTTGTATGTGGGGTGTTTGCAGCCCTTGGATTTGAAAAAGGAAAACTGTAAAACCATCCAGAATAAAAGGGAATCATAGATCTTTTAAGAATTGATTAGATGAGTTCCAATCTTCAGAAGCTCTGTGGTTACTTTTTGTTGTAAAATTCTCTAAATAGGAAGAACCTTTCATGCTTATTCTTCTGGAATGCTTTCTGGTATGCCTCAGCATTTCCTTTTTCCAACTAATGATTAGACAACATGTAGTCTTCTATATTTTTTCAAGAATAGGACACAACTTACGTTGGGCACGATTTTCAATTTGGCCTCAAGGAAAATGGACTGATTGCCCCAATGTGGACCTTGTAAGAAATTTATTCATTGCTATGCAAATATTTCTTTGTCAAAGAAGTATATTGGACCTAATATCATTGACTGCGCGCATGTTCCCTGATTCTTCTTTGAAGGCGTAGGCATGACCTGTAATGCTTATTCTATGACTTTTATTGTGTGTATCTTTGTTTCAGACCACCAAGGTTTTCTAATCTTTCTTATATGCATGATTGTTTCTTGTGTAATTATTGCATCTTTATTTGGTAGTACAGAGTCTATGGAGTACCAGATTAATTAATGCTGTTAGCATGTTCTAGCTTGCTTAACAAATTTTTTCTTGAAGTGCATGCTTTGTCATGGCTTATGGATTAGCTTCATTGCAGATCCAGAAATGCAAATGGAGATTGATACATATCTTTCTAGTGGTCAGGCCATGTTTAAAATTGTAATAATGCTGGTAAGTTGTGGTTGGCTTTGCTGTAAATGTTACCCGTTTTGTTTTACTGTTGCACTGATTTCTGTTTCTTACTCTAGTATGTTTACTATTGCCTGCTGTGATGCTTACTTATGTGGTTGAGGTCATGGGATTTTTGAACCCTTGATTTCACATCCTTAGCCCTGCCCCTAGACTGAGTGACTATTGGAAGGATACACTGAAGCCGATAGTGAAAAATAGAGCTTGAAATACTCTTTTAAAGTAATGTTAAGAGGAACTTTAAACCATGCACTCTCTCCTTTGCTAAGATGATTCCTTGGCAGGGAGACTGATCTTATGCATATTGTTGAACTTCTCTCTTCAGAAAAATGGGGGAAAACCAAGATGTTATTAGCTTAGGTTTCCTTTCCCTAGTTAATGTTAATTTGCATGAAAATGCAAGTTTTGTCAAAGATATAGAACTCTTAGATCTGCTAGACACAACTTGCTTGTCTGAGCTTGTAGTCTTGGATAGAATCGGCTGACTTAATTATCTGACTTTGCTTTTTACGAATTGGTGAACTCTCATATGCTGAGCTGGTATTGCTAGACATCGAACTTTGTATCCAAATTGGCATTTTCCAACATATTGGGAAGTTCTATAGCAATGGTACTGTTGCTTTGATACCAAGCGTTTTGGAGAATGAGTCCCATAATAGTGAGCCTCAATTAGAATGAATTCTGAAAGGGACATGCTCGTAATTAACCTTATGCTGAAGTTTTTGAGGGATTATGCCTAAAGTATACCTAGGCTGTCTCAATAATCAGACTTGAGAATCACATGAGCAAATTGATTCTTCTGAGAATAGGGAACCAACTGCCCTAGTTTATTTGCGCTGTTGGTTTTTTTCTTTTTAGTGGCAAGTTCTACTCTTGACAGTCCTTGATCTAAACTATATGCAGCTTGATTCTTCTGAGAATTGGCAATCAGCTACCTTAGTTTTGGGACGGTCTGCCTACGAGATCAAAATCATTGAAACGGGGGCTTTATTAATTGCTGAGAAGTTCTCAAATCAGTCGTCTGTAAGTGAAGTGCTTGTAAATTCAACATATATTGGACAGCACATGCATTAAATGAACACTAGGTCATGCACAAGTTATAATAATTGAACTCATACTTCTATAACATTGATGATGTTGCACTAATTTGGTTACCGCAAAGTTTTTAGTAGTCTTTCTTAACAAGATAAATGCGTTGCCTTTTAAAAGTGCCACTTCTTAATATGGTGAAGATATGCCCAAGTTGATTTGATTTGCTTTCATGAGAGATTTTTCCACTGCATTTCTTCACATTAGCATAGAAGTCAATGAAAGACACCATTTTTGGGTTATACTTCAAATGGAGGAACTTATATGACACTACTATTGCAGATAAAAGTTCCTTCTGGGCTCTCGACGCAGTTTGTTTTGACTTGTTCAGATGGATCTACCTATCCTATAAACACATACAATGTCCGGTAATACATATTTCGATGTGTATATTAATTGTCACCATTAGCGTTCATTTGCTACACCATATTTTGATAGTTAAGTTTCTTCTTACCCTGAAATATTTATCATTTTAAATTGTTATTTCTTCTATTGGTGAGGGTCTCAAAGGTAAATATGAGAAATAGAACCTTGGCCCCATTAGCCTGTGTAAAGTGAGAATATTTTAGGGGATGCAAGTAATTTATGCCTGTAAATTCTATGCCAAGGATACTGCATTGCTAATACAACCAGGACACTAATTCGGCTTTTGGACTAACAAAACCCCCAGTGTGGATTGCACCTACACTATGCTTAATTTATTGCCTGGTGATAGTTATGTTTGTTAATCTTCTACATCAAATGCAGAAACTAATAATTTTCCTGCTGCAATTTTCCTGCTAACTGCCCATGCCAACTGAGCTATTGTGATGGCTTCTTTTTCTTTTTCTATTGATAAGCTTTGGACCTTGAGCCACAAACCACTTAAAATAACGAAGTTTTCAGGTTTCCATCCTGGATAGTTAACGATAATTATTCCCAAACAGGATACTGCGTGATGAGGTCTTGACAAATTGAGTTTCTCTGGATAAAGTTCCACCATGTTTTATTCCTCTCCCTATAGAAGTGAATTCATCTCTCCAAAGTTTTGATACTCATTGGCCTGTGATTTTTGTTATCTCACCTGTTTATATGTTTTTAACAGAAGCATTGCTACTTCATATTTATCCTGTGTTCTCTTTCATGTATTGGATGGAGCTAGATTGTACCGCCAATTCTTGAAATAATGTTCTTCTGTAACTTTTGTAGAAGGCGCGACACTCTTGTGGTGACCATGAGAATGTTCCAAAGCAAGGTACTTTTCCTCATCAAACAACCGTTAGAAGGAAGGAGAAAAAAAATAAAATAAAAAAGGAGCTTCCCTTCCTGCTCTTTTTAGTAAAATTTGGCTCTAAATGCCTTCTTTTCTGCTTCCTCGATCTGCTTGTGATTTTGACAACTTGCTTTACAGTAAAGCTTGATATGGATTTAAGCTTATTGGTATATGGAAACTTTAATTTCATTGGCTCTGGGTTCCTCTTCATTCTGGATACTGTGTGAATCCCCTGCACAACCTTTACATTAGATCCTCGTCAATGAGAGTCATAGACCCAATTCCATTCTTCATGTGATGAAAGCATGTGCATGTGAAAACCATGCAGCAGTTATTGCACCCAAATATTGGCTACCAAAGTTAAAAGGATGATATTCAAGAGAAGAGTTCCGATCTGTTGTACCATGTAACTAGGAAATACTTATCAGAGTCGAAAAGAAGCTGCTTAGACATTTGCTTGATAGACAATGTGAACTTTCCCAATGACTTATTAAGCATTTTAGAAACGCAGCTGTTCAACAGAGGCAAAAGATACTAACTGTGCATGTTGCCTTTTTTTTTTTTTGGTTCTTTTGGTTTTTCTATTTTTAATCCAGCATATTTGCTCTGATTTTCCAACGTCTTCCATGTGCAGTCTCTGGAGGACAAGAGAAAAGCAAGAGCATAGACTTAGGGAGTCGGTCGTAGTGTCAATAGTAAAATTCCCCCCACCATAGAAATTCAGAAACAATGATTTGATGTCGAGGCTTGTAATTTGATTTTGATAATTCATGCTGTAATTGTTTTGTCTTCTACGGGCTGTAATGTTTTTTACCGTAGGCATCACTACACGGCCTGCGTTAATCGATGACAGTGAGCAATGTCCTCCTTCCTTTCCGCGACTAGAACTTCTGACATGAGCTCTACTCCACGTGGTCGGGGCTGCCTGAAATTGCAATGTCTTGTTTTTGTACGCTGCATTAAGAGACTCCTCTTACAGGATAAAAAATTTAGTGGAGTGGAACTTGGCTAGTTCACTTGTCACTGAACTTCAAGAAAAGGCCTCGAAAAACTAGAGGTCGATATATGTTTTTGTTTGACAGCTGAAATGCAACTTGATTGGAGGACGTGATATTGAATAAGACTAGTTGCTAGAGCCTAGAAGTGGGAAATGAAGTTGTGATTTACTCATTGCATGAAGCTCATTCGAAGATCTGATGCTTTGCACAGAGCGTAAGCCCGGTCGCGAACATGGCCTGTTTTTACGTTTGGCATGTCTCGGTGGATAACCTCTCTCTCTCACTCTCTCAAATTACCCTTTTCTGTTGATTGGGATCTGAAACTTTTGTCCTTTCAATTCTCACCCACCAAGAGATGGCGACACTTTGCTAATCATATCTTAAAGCACCATCTCGGCAGGGAAAACAAAGATTATGTACCATTGACCTCAAATGCTACGATACATATCTAGAGTCTCTTTGACCGACGCTCAACAAACCGCTTACGACTGAGAAAACGACTCGTTAGATGGCTAAACTACAAATCCAGATTTAAATCCAGATTTGTGAGGTATAATCTCTTATTCGATTTGAACGATGGGCACAATAGCTTGCCTTATTTGTTACTGTGAGAATCTCATATTCGTTACCGAATGTTGGAATATTTAAGTTCACGCCGGCACCACCAAGTACAGAGACTAGGTAGACGTCCTCTGCTTTTTTTCCTTGGCATCATGTTCTCCGTCGTGCGGTGTTTTCATTGGTCGATCAAGTCAGAAGTGGGTGGCGCTCTCATTTTCACGCCTAAAACGCAAAGCTATGCGCCAGATTCCTCTCACCTACACTCGCCCGCCTCGTTGCACAGTGGCTCCTCCTATTTTTGATCATATCTCCTGGCTCCTGGCTCCTGGCCGAGAGAACTTCAATTTGATTAATTTGCTTCGATGGGGGAAAACTCAACCTACCGACCGATCATATTCAGTCAGTCAACAAACCATCACCTCCTATGTAGAAACTTCACCCTTCATCAAAGACCCCCACCAAAAGAAATTTAAAAGCAGATGATAGGGTGGCATGTCACCTTTCCATCTCTCCTTCTCTCTCTTCCCCCTCAGCTTTGCTTCCCTTTTCATCCACGACCCACCTTTTGTACTCCTTTTTCCTTTGACAACTTGCCATCATCTCTCTCTCTCTCTCTCTCTCTCTCTCTCTTCCTGATATGCAAGTTAAGCTCAGATTGTGTGGGAAACCAGACATCCTGGCACTCTGTCCCAGCACTTAGTGCCCCCAAATCAGAGCAGACAAAAATGGGATCTTCAGGCCCTAACCCCTGGGCACCATACGACACCTACAAAGACTGCTCCCTAGGAATCTGCTCCATCTACTGCCCACAGTGGTGCTACGTCATCTTCCCTCCACCCCCGCCTGACGACTACTCCGGGGACGATGGCTCTGGAGGCACCTACTTCTCTCCCCTGGTCATCGCAGTCATCGGCATACTGGCCAGCGCCTTCCTTCTAGTGAGCTACTACACCATCATCACCAAGTACTGCCGGCGGAGGAGAGGGAGCAACTACTCTCTGGACCTGGAGGATTCCGCCGGGGACCATCAGATGAACAGCGGGTCGTGGCAGAACGCCGCGCCGGCCGGGCTGGACGAGGCGGCGATCAAGTCGATAGCGGTCTGCAAGTACAAGAAGGGCGACGGCCTCGTCGAGGGCACGGATTGCTCGGTCTGCCTCAGCGAGTTCCGGGAGGAGGAGAGCCTGAGGCTGTTGCCCAAGTGCAGCCACGCTTTCCACCTGCCGTGTATCGATACCTGGCTCAAGTCGCACTCGAGCTGCCCGCTCTGCCGATCCAACATCGCGGCGGCTAATCACGACCCGCCGCCGATGACTCTTCCCCAGGATACGGTCCCTGCCCAGGAAGCTCCTCGGCCTAGCCATGACATCGAAGCGCTAGGATCCCCGCACAGAGATGAGACTGTCCTGGAGATCCACGATGATTTGAGGATCGAGGATCGCGACGAGGCCGCCGCTAGCCATGGCCTTGCCACTTCGAAGTCTCCATTTCGCGCTCCGGGGACAACCCAAGACAGGGAAATCGAAATTGGCCAAGATGATGCTCAAAGAATAAGGAGATCCGTGTCCTTGAACTCCGGCCTATCGCAGGGACGTGTCTCGGTCGCGGACATTCTGCGGGATTGCGAAGATAACGACGACGACGGTCATCATCATCGTCTCGACTGCATCCTAGCGGAGGACGTGCAAGTCGGGACCGGAATCGGACCCTCGAAGCCACCCGTCGGCGGAGGAGAAGATTCCAACTCCCACCACGGAGCAAGAGCGACGCCCCAGATCGAAAGGAGCCCGCCGGAGTTGAAGAGATCAGTTTCCACGGGGAGGTTCACGTTCGGAAGGTACGGGCGAGGGAGGAATCTCATCCAAAGCACACCTGAATTCTGACCCTTCCGTTGTACACAACAGCAACACAATCTCTTGTGCATATGACGCAACATACCAAACAAAAAGACAGAAGATCTGATGTACATTCTTCATCCGGAACATCATTAAGAACATGAGATTTGCACTCGGTGTTCCTCTGCAGAAAAACCCTTTTTTTTTTTCTCTCTCTCTCTCCTGGTTTTTTTGTTTGCACTTCTTGGTTAAGGTTTTTACCACCTTCCCTAGATGCACCACGGACCAGTTGGGGCATCAGCAAGTGCTACCTTCATTGACTTTACCAGAGAGAGAGAGAAAAGAAAAGAAAAAGAAAGGAGGAGGAGGCACCACCAGATTCCTAGTTTCAACACGGTCACTCTGTTGTCAACAAGTGCTATTATTGTTGATTTCTTTTTTTTTTTGGTCGGTCCATTATTCTTGATTTCAGCACCAGAAATTTATTACGATCTCAGATATTGATATTTAATATCAAGGGTTCCCACATGGAAGTGACCTTTTATTCCTTTCCCTGACTTCGCGATGAATCACCATCCTTGCTACTCCCAAAATAATAATCATTTACATCTCTTCGGTCAATAATTATTCATTTTCCGGCCAGCAACTTTCGGCCAGCGAAATTCACAGTTAAGAAAAAGAAGAAGAAAAAAGGGGTAATAAAAGATAAGGACAAGACAGTGCACCTACTCCTCTGCCCCAAAACTAAAACGAGCTGAGGGCGACGTTTGGCCGAACGATCTCAAGAACGGATGGTGATATTTATCTTCTTCGTCCTTCGTTTTTTTGTCCTGGAATGGGTTAATAGTCAAAGGAGAAATCCAGCTGGAGGCGTGAGAAATTGCAGAAGTTGGGACGTGGTGTCTAAGACAAGACAACTCGGCCCACCAACCTTAAATCACATATAAAAAATTCTTTTATGACGAGACAGGGATGATGAATCCGTAAATTACCTAAAATTCTGCCGGATTTTCAATGACGTCTTTGAATTCTTCTTTCCTATTCAATGCAAGTGTCTTGATTTTCAAAAAGCAGCTCGAGTTAATACTTCCGTTAAACCATATGTTGAGTCGTAAAGTTTTTGCCGACCTATCTAATTAAGTCGGACATAAAACAAAGGTGGGCTATGGTGGCGTGCGCAAGTGCCCCGGGGGAGGGGGCGACCGGAAAAAAAGTAGAGAAATGAAAAGTACGAAAAAAAATAGAGGTCAATGCTTTGTTTATTTTGAGAGAAATGAATAATCTAAAATAATTTTCTTAAATTATCTCTTATATTATTTATTAAAATGTCAAAATGGAAATGTGTTCATCATCCACACAAATATTTAGATATAAAATTATGCTTGTGTTATGAAATATTTGAATGTATGAAATACATGAATGAATCAAATAATTCGAATAAATATTTATTATATTTATCTTATTTAATGTACTTATTTTGGTACATTTGTATTATATATTATAAGTACATCTCCTATACAATGAATGCTCATCTCCCTATCTAATACATATATTATTCGATATATTAATATTAATGATAAGTATATTCTTATTTTCCTATAAATATAATGTTAGTTTTTGTTGTAGAATAACCGTGATATATTGGAAATAAAATTCTCTCATCGACTTTCTACTATGTTTGGTGTTTACCTAATTTCTCTTCTCAATCTCTTTATTCTCTCTATTACATATTTGCAACGCAATATTTTACAACAGCTTGCACTATTTCTAACCCTTATTAGCTCTTGAAACCCCATTTTACGTTGAATTAACTACATTAACTCTTGTGAGCTCCACTCTAAATTTAAAATTATCTTATATTTCTTTTCTTTTTTATTTGTTTCAATTTTACTAGAGACAAACTACATGCCCCTCTCAAATAATATTTGTTAATATTAAACATGGGTGATGCAAAACCCCTTATTGAGCGGGTCACGATGGTCATTCGTGGTGGTGATGCAAGCTAGTGTTGGTACAATTTATATGACGGTCGTCGTTGTTGGTGGCGCGAGTTGGCTATGGTAGTGCGAGGCTTATGGCGGTTCAGTTTCTAAGTCCTAGTGGTCGTCTCCAAAAAAAGTAGATTAATGTTTTGTTTATTTGGAGAGAAATGAATAATTTAAAAATAATTTTCCTAAAAATGATCATTTATATTATTTATTAAAATGTTAAAATGAATATATATATTCATCATCCATGAAGATGTTTAGATATAAAATTAGGCTCGCACTATTTCCAACCCTCATTGCCTCTTGAAACCCTATTTTATATTGAATTAACTACACTAATCATTGCGGCTCCACTCTAGATTTAAAATTATCTCTTACGTTTTTTTTTTCTTTTTATTCGTTTCAATTCTACTAGAGACAAACTACACATGCCTCCCTCAAATCATATTTTTAATATTAAACGTGGGGCCCACTCTTGGTTTAAGACCCACACTTGCCTTTATTACTTCTTTTTTGGTTTTGTTCTTCCTTTTCTTTCTCAATTTGGAACAAAATTGGTGCGCCTTTTAAAAAAAAAAATTTATTTGATAGATCGCTACCGAATTATTATTTTATTATATTGATGATTTTTATATTTTTTATTTATATTAGGAAAAAATTATTTGAAAAGTATTTAAGCACAAATAAGATGATAATCTTTGAGTAAATTATATATAATGCATACATTAGCCACAATATTCGATTTTTGAGTAATTTGTACCAAAATTCAAAGGTAAAAAAATCACAATCAAGAGGATAATCTACGAAAATAAAGTAAACAATTTACAGATAGAATTAATATTTCTTTACACTCACTTAGGTTATAATAGTTGAGAATAAGTTTTGAAGAAGACACGCATGAAGGAAAAGTTGAAATGTAAGGAGTGTGGATGAATTGGCTAAAGTGAAAAAAAAAAGTTGGTTGAAAGTGACAAGGGTAAGTTTTTCTTTTAATGAAATTGAAAAAACAAAAAGAAGAAAGAAAGGTAAAATATAATATTAAATTAAGAGCCGGGATTATAAGGGATAATGTAATTAATTCAATGTGATATAAAGTATCAAGAGCCAATAATAAGGGGTGAAAAAGGTAAGAAATAATCTTAAATCAAGAATGGAACCCATGAGAATTAATGTAACCAATTTAATGTGATAAGGGTGTTAGAAGCCAATGAATTAGTGAAAATAGAGTGAGCCTAAAATTATTGTCGATGATAAAGACATTTTTTACTGTTTAATTATTTGAAGTGGTGCAAACAATTAGAGAAATTTCTTTTTCAACCAATCATTTACCTAACGAAATAAACGGAGCCTTAATTAAGATCTGTGCATTGAGAGCGATGTCATGTGGATGCATCTCAACCGTCCGATGGTTTATTTTCCTACTCGGCATCAAACCTAAAAGAGACATCGGCATGCAATGTGTCCAACTAAAGGTGACTTAACGGTGAAGTTGGGCACGTCAAGTATGACCACTAAATTAAATTATCTTAATAGAACTAGCCTATTGTTCGGTTAGTACTTAATCGAATTGAAAGAAAAGTCGAGGTACTTCTGACATCTACACAATCCTCGTTCCGACCGAACGAATGTGGATCACAATTCTCGCACGAGATCGAGCTTAATTGGGATTCTTCTTGTCTCGATCATGGCTCTTTTCCTAGATTATGCGCCTTTATCTTTCTATCGGTCCTTTCGGTTATCTTTGTGACGGAATTATTTGCCCGCTTCAATTCGAAAAGCATCGTGCCCCGATAAAGGGGTGCCAAATATATCCAACAAAAATGGCTGGACCCCACTCTAAAGTTGTGGGGCGACTCTCCTTCCGAGAAAATTACTAAAATTGTCCCGAATCTATTTTAGTCGTACCAATTCAATCATAAATCTTTTGATTTGATTGATTTAATTTTAAATCTTTTGATAATTTATCAATTGAGTCTATTTGAGTAATTTTGCTAGAAAATTGTTGAAGTACACATCGATCATGCTGCGTGGTATCACCGTCTTGACGTGACAATTTTTTTCGAATTTTTTTTGAACTTTTTATAATTTCTCATTAATTTATAAATAAATTTAATTAGAATGATTACATAATAAATTATTAAAAATCATAATCAAACTGATAAAATTTCAATAGATTTATGATTATATCAATCGAATTGAAAAGTTAAAATTAAATTGATCGCTTCATAGTACAATAAAGACTTTTAAGAAAATTATCCCATGGGTCGCAATTGCTTAAACTTGCACCCATTTTTTTTTCAATCAAGTGCCCGAGTTCCTCCTTGTCTTCGTTTGTGTAGGCGTGGTACGTCCGACAAATCGAGTGCCGCATCCTTGCTGACAATGTCCCGCCAATTCGACAAGGAGAAAGGACAATAATCATGGAGTGCACCGTCACGTCACTGTTCTTTTTTCCCCCAAAATTAACAAACGAGTGCCTTCAGCATGTGATCTAATAAAGAGTTCAATGAACCGGGGTACTCCTAGGACCCTTGGAACTTTCAGAGTTCTTCACCTGAAATCAAGTGTTTTTCGAGATCAATTGATGGCTACTTTGCTTTTCTAACGAATATATTATTGGTGGATCGATAGGACTGTGTTCTTTATTTCAACGTGTCGGTACTTACATATATCAATTTTTCAAATTTGGTAAAGTATATTTCTCGAGCCTTGCTATTGACTCTACTTTCTAGTTGTTTTATGTCCAAAGATGTTGAGGTCACAAGAACCGAGATGAAGCAATTTAAGGATATACTTAGGTCCAATATGTAATTTAAAAAAGAGTTCAACAAAAGTATGGGAGTTAAAGTGAGTGAACAATAGTTGGATGGCAAGGTGAAAAGAAGATCGAGAGAGGGACTCGATCACTATAGTAGAGAAATAGAAATGAGGTAGTGAAGTGACAAGTTTCATTAGGTTCATCTATAGACGAATTAAGCCAAAAATAGTTCAACATAAATTGACCCATCTAAGTCATTTCAACTCATTTCAATATGATACAAATTTAGTGGTTTATATCAAATATATACATGACCTGATCCGTATTACTAAAACACTTATATATTTAACCAAATTTAGGAAAATTCATACAGAAATTAAGGTAAACGCAAGATCAAATAAATGCAAGAAAAAGTCATAAAAGTGGACATGGTCTAAATAAATTGTAAATCCATTTAATATACATATTTAACTCATTTATCACTATAGAATTGGGTCTAAATCTATTTATGACTAATTCATTAAATATAACGCAACCCATTTAACGGTTTAGCCCATTAAATACGTATTAAGAAATGGGTCCCTCACCCATTTTGACGGATCCAATTTGCACGGATTGAGTTGGTCAAAACAGAGACTTAGATACTGCTTATCGTAAGAAGAGACAAAGGAAGAGAAGAACGAATTAGTCAGAAGATTTTCGCTTGGAATGAAAAGATGTCAATACCAAAGAATTTATATATTATGGACCTTGAAAAGGAGTAGGCAGAAAGCCAGGGATGGAGCACCAATTGACCCCACTGAAAATTGGTCACTATCTATCTATAAATCCTTATGAGCAGTGCTCCTCCTTTTGTGGATTCTCTCCCCACTAAATAAATGGGACTACACAAACCTGAGCTCATCAAAATGATAAACACTAAATTGCACCAAATAAAGATTAGAACTCAAAGCTGCACCTCAAATTTTAAGCAAAAGGAAGATCTCGAAAACTAAAAAATCAACTTATCATAACTTTTCACGGCATCTTCAATTCTTAATTTGAGAGTGGCTATAAAATAGATCGGTCGCATGCATGCCCTTCTTACATAATTTTGGCCTTTTGCGTCCAACAAGAGTGCGGTCAACAATACAATTAAGAGTAGACCACATATGAGTCTGGACTATACTGACCCATATAAATCCATTTTCATATAAAGTAATTTATGTAACCCACACCCCACTCCATTCAGATCTAATCCAAACCCACCAAAATAAGTCATATTTTAAATATGACCATGGGACCAGCTGATCACTAAAATGAATAAATGATGACCAAGAGCACTTCAGCAAGGTAAATCTAAACCAAGATGTGAAAGCCAAAATCAAAAAGAGAAAAAGGACAGATCTATATGGTATCTACAACAGCATGTGAACCACCAAACACCATTGATGATGTCCCAATTGGTGGCCCTAGTGGCAACCACCGGCCACATTGCCGGTGGCGGTTGAGGTGGTTCGTGGCGGCGGTCCGCCGTCAGTGGTGGGGTGGAGGCTGGTTGTTGTAGATAAAAAAATGGACGTCCACCAAGAAACGGTAGGCTTAGCCATTAACACGACAACCCGAATCAATGGGTCACTTGCTCGTCGATCTAATTTTTCTCATATTATATAATATCGATATTCTATAGAAATATGCTTCACGAATATTAGCACATACACGAGCGAACACAAGACCCGACCCGAACCGTAATAAACGGGTACTACGGAGAAAACAGATTCTCCGGTTCATCATTGCTACAAATCCCGGAGCTTATTCATCACTCACCGATCGACCGGCCGGCCGGCGAGGCTGGCCGGGATCGAAGCCTCACGGCTTGGCCTCGCCGAGCTTCGAGGCCTCGAGGTCGACGGCGCGCTTGAGGAAGCTGGGGTCGTCCTCCTCGATCGCCATCTGGATGGGGCACGAGCCGAGGCCGTCGGCGATGGCGAGCATGATCTTCCGCATCTCCGACCGGAACTCCTCCAGGTCGACGGCGCCGCTGCCGTCGCCGTCGAAGCGCTCGAAGATGGAGTCGTAGAGGCGGGTGAGCTCCTGCGGCGGGGTGGCGACGTCCACCCCGTAGTCGGACTCGATGAGGCGCATCGACTCGAAGGCCTTGCGGAGCTCCGACCGGGAGAGGACGCCGTCCCGGTTCAGGTCCAGGGCGGCGAACCGCTCGTCCACGCTCTTCTTGAACTGCTCCTCGTCGCCGACGAAGGCGCGCACCGCCGAGCCGTCGATTATCACCATCCCCATCTCTCACCTACTCTCTCTCTCTCTCTCTCTCTTCTGTCGAAGCTCGAAACTGGTAGCTTGTCTGAAGTGAGGATATACTGAAAACCAAAATAGAAAGCAAAAGGACAAAAATAAAATTGAATTTGATATTTTTATGTTTACTTTTTTAAGGGGAATAAAGTGAGAGAGATATTTTATTTCTTTATTATTATTCCTCGGGGGTAACGTGGACAGTTTACAATACAATGTCCACAGATTGATTTCTTTTAAATGTTTCCTTTTGGGAGGGAAGCATACTTTTTTTTTTGTCTAATGGGAAAAGCATACCTAGTGCTCGAAATTCGAGGACAATAATTGCAGTCCACAACTTTATTTATTTATTTTTTTGGTAAAGGGTAAGTCCACAACTTTATTTGTACCCCTTTGGTAGTACAATTTGCAAAACTTTTAATCAGGGTGATTGCATTTTTAAATCTTTAAATACCTAAAGGGGGCGGGGCTCAACCACGAGGGGCGGGTGAAAACCCAACATGGTAGGGTAGGACGGGGAGGCAAAAGCCGCCTTCGGCCCTTTGCTTAGTAAGCCCCTCTTCGAGCCTCTACGCCTGTTTAAACACTTTGGAGTTGATCAAACTCTGGCGTCACGAACCGTAATGAAAGTTCAGATCAAGTGCCAGAAGAAATGGTCGAGACAGCAGTGGACCACTACATTTTTTTAGCAGAAAATCCTCATTCAATACAACCATTCTACGGAGGGGCTTCCACCAAGACCCCACCCTCACCCTTTAGAGATAGGAGCGCAACAAAAAGTTTATAAATTTTAACTAGCAATCATTGACGTGAACGTTGATCATCTTAAATAATGACTTGAAATATTGTAATTTATTATGTTGGGTTGTTAAAGTGTGTTTTCACTAAGAATCACCTTTGATTATTTAATTGGAGACAAAAAGAATGTGCTTCTTGATGATGTGCAAGAGTATAAAGTTGTGAAATTTTCTATGCATTTCATTGAATTATCATGAGTCTATTTAAGTATTTATAGGCTTTACAAAATGACATTACAATCAATCTGAATAACAAGATTATGATACCAAAGATACTTATAATCATATTATGATTTGAGGGATACTCAGAATTACATATATATTTTTAAAATCTCCTCAAACTCAACGTGACATGGAAGAAGTTCACTGAAGTTTAGAGAAGAGATCTTGAAAATGCCCCGGTGAATGTGCCTTAGTGAATATATCGGCAATTTGATTAATAGATGAAGTGGAGACAAAATGAATGGTGCCTTGAAATCTATGAGAACATATAAAATGGCAATCTATCTCGATATACTTGGTGTGTCTATGGAAGATATCGTCATGTGCTATTTAATAGTACTCTAATTGTCACAATAAAGTATTGTGGAATGGTACGATGGACACCCGTGTCCTCTAATAATCATCATAATCATAATAATTCTATTGTTGTATTAGCAAGAGCACAATATTTTGCTTGCGTACTAGATCAAGTGACAATAGTCGATTTCTTGCTACGTTGGTGAGTTACTTAGAAAGAAGCAGTAGTTAGTAGTGGAGCGATGATTAAGAGGGTTGCTAGCCTAGTCAACATCAAAGCAAGATTTAAACTCTAAGGTAGATTTAGCAAAAAAATGAAGACCAATCTAATAAGGTGCCCTTAAAATAGCGAAGAACGGTAGCAAAATGAGTGGTTCGCAGTGTAGTAATGAATTGACTAACAATGTGAACGTCGTAGGCTATGTCAAGAGGAATCACAATGAAGTATATAAGACTACCAACTAGCTGTCAATAGAGAGTAGGATTTGAAAGAAGAGTCTCATCTTTGTCATTAAATTTGGCATTAGCCTCAATGGGAGTTGCAATAGTCTTGTTATTAATGAGTCCCGCTCAAAAAAGGACATCAATGACATATTTAGCTTGATAAAGATAATAGCCAGAGAAATCTAAAGTAACCTCCAAACTTAGAAAATAACTGAGTCGGCCAAGATCTTTCATTTCAAATTATTGACTGAGATATAGCTAGAATTTTGTAGTGTTGGTTTAATCATTGCTAGTTATAACTATGTTGTCCACATATAAAAGTAGTATAAAATATCCACAAGACTTTTGTTGAATAAATAAAGCATTGTCTTATATACTAGATTTAAATCCAAGCTTTCCATGGTAGAGTTGAGTTTAGAGTACCAAGTACGAAGAGCCTGCTTCAATCCGTATAATGTTTAACGTAGTTGACACACTTTATTTGAACTGTATTTTCAATCCATATAATCTTGGAGGAGGTTCCATATATACTTCCTTAGTAAGATCACCATTAAGAACTCTATTTTTAACATCCATTTGGAGCAAAGGCCATCACTTAATAGAGGTGACAACAAGAAGGCCTTGAATGGACGTGAGACATGCAACTAGAGCAAACATTTCATCATAATCAATCCCATACCCTTGAGTAAAACCTTTCGCTTGTAGTCAAGTTTTATAGCGTTCCGCTATACCATCTGCCTTTGTTTTGGTCTCATACACCCATTTACAACCTATAGCAAACTTTTTATGTAGCAAATCAACCAAATCCTAAGTAGAGGATTTATCTAATGCTTGCAACTCATCCACCGTTGCTTGCTACCAAAGAGGATAAGTGCAAGCTTCTCTAAATGTATGATGCTTGTGGAAATACACAAATAGTAGAGTAATAATGAAAATCATGAAGCTGAACAGATGGTTAACTTACATGGGTGGAATGACAAACATGAGAAGAAGGTATTTCTAAGGGTAGAGAATTTGCAGATGACATGGACATGTCAGGAGCTCTTGAAATGGGATTGCCAGATGTACTTGCATCAAGATTAGAAGAGGACAACTCCGAAGAGAACAATGCAATCATGTCATCATTACGGAATATTCCACTGAAAGGTTGGTGAAGAAGCGAATGGTTAGAGATGACTCAAGAGGATAGAGAGATGAGAGTTCCATGGTGAGACACGTAGACTTCTAGAGACCGGATCCCAACATATGTACCTTTTATGCTCAATGTCATACTCAAGGAAGCAACATAAGCGAGCACGAGGCTCTAACTTCGTGCATTCATTATGGAGTAGATGCACAAAACAGACATTATCAAAGACTCGAAGAAGATTGTAATTCAAAACATTACTGTACAAGTACTCGTAAGGAGATATGTTACCTATGGTAGGTAACGTGATGATGACATGTCTAATGACGTCACTCGTCAGCAAGTGCCACAGATCTTGTGAGGGCTGCTTGTAGAAGCTTTCAACAGTGCGTGACATGTCGTACGACCACAATCTTCCCATATTCTAACTCCCGGATCGATGTAGAGGTGGATGGTGGTGTTGATTTGCCGAATTATGGTATTAAAATTGTCAAAACAGCATTGAAATTATCGGGGTCCATGAGTCCAGGAGGTAGCGGCACGTGGCGGAGCATGAGAGCTTGTCTGGCGGCTAACAACGATGAAATTTCATGGTCTAGTTCTTTTGGAGGTGGTGAGTCTAATGGTGGCATCAATTTTACGAAAGAAGCAACAGAAAGTGGCGGTATAGCACTCAACAACGGTGGATTT
Organism: Eucalyptus grandis; assembly: GCF_016545825.1. Classification (NCBI taxonomy): domain Eukaryota; kingdom Viridiplantae; phylum Streptophyta; class Magnoliopsida; order Myrtales; family Myrtaceae; genus Eucalyptus; species Eucalyptus grandis. The sequence goes on from NC_052615.1 coordinate 24,536,047, forward strand.
AGCCAAATACGGACATCCAGCGACTGATTAATGTTGTTGTGGCCACCATCTTGTAATAGACTCAATGGGTATTTCTCAATCTATAGTGGCTATGATATCATGATAAGTATAAAGTGGAAAAGAAAATTGCGGAATTTTTTTATGTATTTCATTGAACCATACATAAGCCTATTTATAGGCTTTACAAAATTGCTATCTATAGTAACATAACATTATAATATAAAAGACAATCAATTAGAATAACGAGTTTATTATACGAGACATGCTCCAAATTAAATAATATATTTTTAACACAGAAGATGGAAACTTAGATGTTGAAAGTGCTAAAATTTTGAATTTTTGCAGGGTCTGAAACATTTCGTTTGCAAGGGCAGCTATATTTGTCCAGATGAAGGTGAATTCTCATGCAATCCCACGACGTATTGATTTTTTAGAGACTTTGGGACAAAGTTAACATTTGGGCTTCATTTATTTTGAGAAAAATGAATGATTTGGAAAAAAAATTTCTATAAGCCAATGAAATTATTAGCCAATGAAAAATATTTTCATTATCAACAATAATTTATGTTTAAATACTTTTGTAAACGATGAAAATATTTTTTATTTATTCATTTTTGTAGGCGATACAAGTGATTATTTTTTTTAAAAAATATTTTCCAAATTCATCATTTTTCACAAAACAAATGCTATCTTAATCAGTTTGAGCCGAGAATGGGAGTATTTTGTAGGGTCTGAAACCCGACCGAATTGCCTAGTTCAACTAGTTCCACCGAAATCAGAATTGTGGTCCAATATGGTCTTTGGGAAATAATTGGAGTGGTCTAGAATTAGTCAAGTCGGTGAACTGTCAAACTGCATGACGGATATTTTGGCCCTATAAAAAAACAATATTTTAACCTTGTAGAAGCGAGGGATCATGGATAACTGTTTTAGTGGGAACCTATATTTTTTTTTTGGATCTAACTTGGACTGATAAAACGTGTAACTTGAGACGAAAATTGTTCCAACGGTTCGACCGGCGATGGAACCGGTTGAACTGGTGGGTCCTGCGAACTGCCGGACCTATCCGTTCTTGAATTGGGTCGAGTTTTTTTTTTTTTTTTTTTTTGGCAGGGAAATTGGGTCGGGTTTGAAAACCCTGCTTTTGGACATTTTTCATCTGATTTTCTGGGTGTGATTTTCGTCTACTGGTTTAGCTACTTGCGTATGGGTTTAGGGGCCTGCTGGGTCTTGAGCTTTGTGAAAATAGGATTGAGGCCCGTTGGCTCTTGGGTTAGTGAGCAGTGGGAAGTGGTTGTCCCATCTGTCTTTGGCATTCGATCATAAAGATAATTGCATAAATAAATAAACATACAAATGAATGTAGGGCCACTAGAAACATTACTTACTCTTTGGTTCTTACTTTTGACTCACTTAAATAGAAAAGGGTTAAAAAGCCACTGAGATTTTCTTAATGGGAAAAGCTTCTTGTCTTTGCTGGATTTTTATTCGAGAGAATTTAATCATGTGGAGTTTGTTAACAAGTATCATAAAGAGTACTTGTTAAGTAATCAATTAATTTTATTTTTTTGCAATTTCCAACGCATTTGTTATTAACATGTGAAACATGATTAGTTTTTTTTGGAAAATGCATTATTTCGAATTAAGTATACTAAAAAAAGCATCTCGGGGGCACGAGTTAACAGGATCATTATCGTGTATAGATGCTATGATATTGGAGAGCTAATTTGATATGTGTATCCTCATTTTGTTTGCTAATGATAAGTTAGAGAAATGTTAAGGAGATCACTAACATTGATCATATGGAATAAGTTAGTCTAGAGGGGACAAAATATTTGGGACGCTTGTCGAGGTGCGTCTCAAATGTTGTATATCCCAACGGCATTGAGCCGTTCACAGAAATTTGCCAATTTAGCAAGGGATGTTTATTGGATGTTCCCATTAGTCTTGAAAATGTCACTATCTACGCTATATCTTGTAGTGTGGGGAGACTAGGGATCGGAGGTGGTTGGTGCCGGGTTGGCTTAGGGTTTTGTTCTATTTGAGGAGTTAGATTTTTTGTGAGAATTACGTTTACTGTGGTTTAGAAATTTTCAAAAAACCGTCTAATTAAAATCTCATTCAAAAGGAATAATGGGTCTTTTGAAATCCTCACAATTGACTTGTTTCTTCACGTGTCATTATTATGTAAGTGTATTCAATACAAAAAATAAAGTACTGATATGAGTTGAATGATGTTATCTCCTAATGATTGATGATGATAGTTACCACGAAACACGAGAGTCAATAAATTTACCAATTTTTACCTTCAAATAATTGGGCAAGTAGCTTTCAATGTGTACTCTCGGCAGTGGGAAGAACTCCCCTGTTCAATTGTAGATGGACCTAACCTCTGCAGCTCCTTCCTCCCCACAAGAAGGACAAAACCTAAACCATTGCATAAAGCGCTCACCTACTCCCTCCTCTTTCTTCTCCAGCTGTATTAGACTATTCTCTTCTCACTGGATTTCACTGTCCTCACCGATTAAAGCCGACCGAGAACAAGAGCAAATCATGATGATGAGAATAAGACTGGATTTTGGAGCAAATCTTGCTTCAGAGTGTCAGTTCAGTCTCACATAGTGCTCTGTGATTGAAAATCTTGAAGGGTGCCGGTAGGGATGGAAGCGTTTTGTATTAGGATTTGACGTACAACCACGAAGAAATAAAGAATGAAAGTAAGAAAAAAAATCAAGACACAAGATTTTTATCTTAATTCATTCTTAAACTAGAGTTACGTCCAGTAGAGAATTCCACTATGATTATCATATTGCGCCTCTTTTTTACATCCTTTACTAACAAGAGAAAGTGATTATATATATTTGGTAACTATTTTCGTTAATGGGGAGTATGAACCACATCTAACATCTTGAGGAGCCGTATTAATAGAATCAATCACTCCTCTCAAGTTTCTTGCTTCCCAGCAATTTGTTGCAAAATTTGTGCTGAAAAAGTGTAAGTCCTGATAAATAGAGATTGATTCAACGTCTATGACCAACAGGAAAATAAAACCAATAACCAACCAGACTCGGATACTTAGTTCGGGTTCTTCTCAAGTCACAGAAAAACACCATTCTTCCAAAGAGGATACCCGACCCGAGCCATTGACAGTCGTGCTTATGATCACATCAATTCTACTTGTTCGATGCCATCTATTTACCTCATGACATTTGGTGACCTTCCCCACCTGTTGGTTAAACAAAATACCATGATTCGATGACAAAGCTTGAATATCCCAAATTAGCATGACAATAAAATAACTGAGTAACTCTGCTCCTCGAAAAATTAGATAATTTAGCGAACCCAACCGACAAAACATTACTGCCTATGCCTCCATTTTCGTAGCTACAAATTTTGATTGGTAAATATTTTTAATTTTTCTCATGTTATGTGAAAGGAAGTCGAATATGCCGACAAAGGCTTTATTATAATAAGACCGGGATCCTTGGGGGATTCAACTTGCAAGGCCTAGTAATCATTCTTACCAACCAGCACATACCCGACCGAACACAGGACCCGACCCGACCCAAACAAAACTAAACCGTCACCGGTTCATTTAAACTGCAGAGAAAACAGGTTATCGGATTTGCAATTACAAATCTTGAATCTTATTCATTATTCACCGATCAACGACCTGCCGGCACGATCGAAGCCTCACGACTTGGCCTCGCCGTCGCCAAGCTTCGAGGCGTCAAGGTCTGCGGCATGCTTGAGGAAGCTGGATCCATCGTCCTCGAGTACCATTTGGATGGGGCACGACCCTAGGCCGTCCGTGATGGCGAGCATGATCTTTCGCATCTCTGACCGGAACTGTTCCAGGTCAACGGCGCCGTTGCCATCACAGTCAAAACGCTTGAAGATGGAGTCGTAGAGGTGGGTGAGTTCCTGCGGCGGGGTGGCGACGTCGACGCCGAAGTGGGCCTCCATGAGGCACATGGACTCGATGGCCTTGGGGAGCTCAGACCGGGAGAATGAAAAATTGAGTTTTAAAATAATTTTTATTTATGAGATATTATCTTCGTGGAAATGGCCAAGGATCACATGATCATATTTCCATTTTTTAAATCTAATTTTTATTTATGTAGTTTGGCGGAAAATTAGGACTAATCAGCTTTCGTCGCCGGGGAGGTCTTCCAAATAACGGATGAAGAAAAGTTTAGGAGGTCTTATTAGATCGATCCCATCACAGAAAGCTGTCACCTGAAGAAAAGTCGAGCTTTCCAAGCTGCACTTGTTTTCGTTCTTTCGACGTCAGGATAGCTAAACCCCAAAAGCGATGTGGCTGCAGCAGGGCCTTGATAGGAGAGGTCGTGGTGCGGTGTCGGTCGAAGTGGAAATTTCACAAGAGAAGAAAGTTTGAGAGTAAATTAAGAGTTAAAGTGAAACAGACTAAAAAGAAAAAAATAGTAAATGGTTGAAGAGCTGCAAAAATTTTCTAACAAGGGAAATCCTACTTATCTTCCTTGGAACGAATTTTGTTATAGGGACTGTTAGCGAGCGCCCTAAGAACACAAAGTAGTTAATCAAGGAAACTTTGTAGTTTCCTGAGCATTAATTGTCATTGTGTTATGCACCATCAGTGTCCTAAAAATTGAAATAAATTCCAAAGTATGCATGCTATAAAGTGACCGTGTGAGATTGATTGATGAACATGTAGGTACTTGATCATGCAGGCTGAGTGTTCATCAATTATAAGAGAAATAGATTACATGTACCCAGTAACTTTTTCTATCAATGAGAACCATACTCAACCATTTAGGTTCCCAATCATTTAAGGAATCGTAACAACAGGAGCAATCATCCCTCTCAAATTTCTTGCTTACCAATTTGTTGCATAATTTGCGCCGCAAAAGTGAGAGTTCGGATAAATGGAGATTGATTCGGCATCTATGGCCCTCAAGAAAAAAAAAATTAAAACCAAAAAGCAACCCAAATCAGGTGTTCAGTTAGGGTTCTTCTCAGGTCGCAGAAAACACCATTCTTCCATAAAGCATATTTGGCCCGAACCATCGACAACCCTGCTTATAATCACATCGATCCTACTTGTCCAATGCCATTCATCTACCTTATGATATTGGTGACCTTCCCCACTCGTTAGATAAACAAAGTAGCACTATGATTCGAATGGCAAACCTTGTGTATCACAAATTAACACAACAATAAAATAATCGAGCAACTTTCTCCTCGAAAATTCAGATAATTTAATGAATCGAACCGACAAAACACAGCTATCAATGCCTCCATACTCCGAGCTACAATTTTTTTTTTTTGTGAACTTTTATTTTTTTCATGTCATGTAAAATCTGGCAAAGATTTATGCTTCACGAGAATATGCGGTCACGACCCGACTCATATCGTAACCAATTCGTTCAAACTGCAGAGAGAAGCAAACAACTGGGTTACGCAATTACACATCTCGGATCTTATTCATTACTCACCGATCACCGATCCACCGGCCTGATCGGAGCCTCACGACTTGGCCTCGCCGCCGCCGCCGCCGCCGCCGCCGAGCTTTGCGGCCTCGAGGTCCGCGGCTTGCTTGAGGAGGCTGGAGTTGTCGTCCTCGAGCGCCATCTGGATGGGGCACGACCCGAGGCCGTCGGCGATGGCGAGCATGATCTTCCGCATCTCCGACCGGAACTCCTCGAGGTCGACGGTGCCGCTGCCGTCGCCGTCGAAGCGCTCGAAGATGGAGTCGTAGAGGCGGGTGAGCTCCTGCGGCGGGGTGGCGACGTCCACCCCGAAGTGCGTCTCGATGAGGCGCATCGACTCGAAGGCCTTGCGGAGCTCCGACCGGGAGAGGACGCCGTCCCGGTTCAGGTCCAGGGCGGCGAACCGCTCGTCCACGCTCTTCTTGAACTGCTCCTCGTCGCCGACGAAGGCCGCACCGTCGAGCCGTCGATGATCACCACCCCCATCTCTCACCTCCTCTCTTTTTCTGGTTATGGGAGTTTCGTCGGAGCTCGAAGCTGCTGGAGGTCTAAATTCGAGGGTTTCTTGAAAATGAAACTTGGAAAATGAAGATAGGTTGAGTTTGATATTTTTTTTTGAAAATTTTTTTAAAGGGAAGAAAGAGAGAGAGATATATATCTCTTGGAAAAGGCAGAGGATCACACGTAATGCTAATTATTTATTTCTCGGCACGTGGGTGTATAAATGGGATGTGATAACGATGACTAGAAAACAACGTTCTCGTCCACCGATTTTTCTTAAAATGTCTTTTGAAAAGACTTGAAAAAGATTTAAAAAGGCAGAAAAATTAAGACGAGTCGGCCTTTCGTATAACACGTGTGGTCTTGTATTTAGACACGATGAGGATACACACGAAGTTGCGGTAGGCTTAGGTCTTAGATCGATCGGATGTAGAAAATAAAGCAATCTCGCCAAAAAAGAAGAAAGTCGACCTTTCAAACCACCCCTTATGCCATTTCTTCCTCCTAAAGAGAGCTAACCTCCGTAGCGATGTGAATGCACCCTTCACGAGATGTAGGTTGCGGCGCCGCCGATTGAACAAGAAATTTCATAAGAGGAGGAAGATGGGTTGCATAGAAAAGGAAAGAAGACATCGTTTTGATTCGAAAGGGGTCTCTTGTTTTTTTTTTTTTTTTTTGGCCCTGGTGAACAAAAAGGATATCTCATCGTTTGAGGATTTAGCGGTCTAAGGAAGTGGTTTGCTCACTTTTAGGGTTTGAAGAAAATGTAGTTGCTTTTGACTTTTTTTTCCTTCTTTCCTTTGTAGGGATTGGCTTGGTCTTTAGGGCACCGCTCCACTCGGGATGATAATTCCAGTCCACAACTCTATATTTATCATTGAAAAGGAGTCCTTCCCAATGAATTTCAAGAGTTATGTAGGAGATGGAAGATTAGATTTTGAATGTATTTGAATGCTGACTTAGGGAAGGGGTCATTTGCAGGGTCTGAAACATTTCACTTGCAAGTGCAGCCATAAATGTCCAGGTGAAGGTGAGTCCTCTTGTAGTCCGAGATCCATTTGGTTTTTGAAGCGAGTTTGGGGACAGAGTATTAGAACCCGGACCGGATTGGATAGTTCAATTGGCTGAACTAAGAACTAGAGCAGGAACCGATCCCTTTTTTTGTGAAAGAACCGAAGCGGTCAAGAACTGGACAATGGTTTGACCATTTTTTGGCCTTATAACTCGCACAAGCAAAGGTCTCGACCCCCAAAATGAGAAGAAGCGCCTCAACTAGACGTGCTTTAGGGTGGATGACTGGTTTTTATGGTAATTTAAGTTGGTAGAATATGTAATTCGAGAAAAAAAAAAAAGAAAAAATCATTCGAATTTGGTTGAACTGGTTGAATTGGCAGGCTAGTGAACCCCTGGGCCTATCGGTTCTTGACCGGGTTGGGTTTTTTTTTTGGGGAAAAAAAAACATTGCTTTTGGACGTTAGTCATTTGGTTCCACTGGTTTAGCCACCCGGGTATGGGTTAAGGGTCTGCTGGGTCTTGAGCTTTGTGAAAATTGGACTAAGGCCTGTTGGCTCTTGGGTTAGGGACTATTTCTTGCTAGTGTCTATAGGCCTGTGATGGGAAGCGGTTCTCTCCTTTGTCTGATCAATGAATATAATTACTCAGCAACTAAATAAATAATTGTAGGGCCGCTTGAAACATAGCTTTACTCTTTAGTTCTTACTTTGGACTCACTAAATAATAAAGGGTTAAATAGACACAAGAATTTTCCAAAAAGGAAAAGCTACTTATCTTCCTGGGAATGAATTTCTGTTGTGTGGACTCTGATAATGAGCACCCTTAGAACACTTATAAATGTAGTTAATTAAGGGAACTTTGCAATTTCTCAAGTATTAATTGTCCTCGCGTTATGCATAGTCAATGTTTTGAATATTGAATTAAATCCCAAAAACAAAAGTACGTGATACTGTGCAATTTTTAAAAATTGTTCAATTGAAATTCTGATTTGGAGAAATTATATCTTTTTTGAAGTCTTCTCATCCATAATTTTTGTTTTTGTGGAAAGAATATTATATTTACTGCTCAAAAGGATATATAAGAAGCATATATACTTTCATGGCAAAGTAAATCCAAATAGAGCAAATGCCATAATACTACAAAAACAAAACCAAATACATAAAATAGGGAAGATCGATAGAGTATGGACAAGGTTAAGCACACATTTGTTTCATAAGAATGGATTTGTCAAGTAAAATAATTGGTGGACAATCGCTAGATGTATAGTATTATTAGTGATTAGCACATGTCGGAAATTTCTTCTCCAATAACTATGATGTTATTAGTTGATGGTGTGCACCTAGGTTCGACTTTCTCTATACCATTGCCATACGGAGGCAACCAAAATAAGTTGAATAAAAACAAATCTAACATTTGGAAGAGTAAGTCTTTGTACTTCAGTGAGACGCCAAAGTTTCTATGATTATCATTGAAACTGGAGGCGGATGACCTATACATCGATGAGCATGGAGGTAACAAATACTTGAAAGTATTCATAAACTCCCACATCTAAATCGGGAGAGAAGAGCTCCAAAGTCTAAAATTAAATTAGGAGAGTTTAAACTCTCATATCTAGAACTAAATCAAGAGAAGAGAGAAAAGAAAAAAAAAGAAGAAGAAAAGAACAAGAAAGCTCATATAAAATCAACAAATGACAGAAGGAAAGGTGGGACTAACTCAAACCCTCCCACATGGCTGAGGTTGAAGAAGATGATGGAGAGATGAGAGAAGAAGAAGAAAAAAAAGGACTTTTTGATTGCTTTTTAGTTTGTAAACTTAGTGTTTCTCATCTATAATTGACTTCTTTTTTCACATGTCACAGTTACCTAAGTGTATTCGATGGAGAAATGAATATCGACAAGAGCCGGATGGTGTTCTCTCCTTCACAATTGATGATGATAGTTACCTCGCAACAAGAGAGCTGGTAGATTTGTCAGTCTTTACCTTCAAATAGGATATGTAACTTTCAATGCGTACTCTCATGAGTGGGAAGAACTCCCCTTTCAACGTAAAAAATCATCACGTCGTTGTTGCAATAATTTAATTGGGTCGTGCAATCTATTATTCATCTTGATAATATTAATTTTATTCAATTCTTTGAATTTTGGGTCTCATCTAGTCTTAAAGTCAATCGATCATTTTACAATTATTTCATGTGTGAAATATTTGCATATGGACCTAACTTTCATAGCTCCTTCCTCAACCCCAAGAAGGACAACCTAAACCATCTGCGTAAAGCCCTCACCTTCTTCCTCCTCTTTCTTCTCAATCTATGGACTCTTCTCTTCTCACTAAATTTCACCGTCCTAAACCAATCAAACCCAACCGAAACATGGTCTCGGAGAGCAACCCTGCTGCCGCCACCGCCGCCGCTGCTGTCGCCCCTCAAGCATGCCCCATCAAGACGGTGGTCGTTCTAGTCCAGGAGAACCGCTCTTTTGACCACATGCCCGGCTGGATGAAGTGCCTCAATCCCAACATCGACGGCGCCAACAGCACTCAGTCCAACCCTTTGAAAACTGAAAAAGTAAAGCAAGGCCACTTGAAACATGGCTTTACTCTATAGTTCTTACTTTTGACTCACTAAAAAAAAATAGAAAAGGATTAAAAAACCCATAAGAATTTTTCGACGAGGGAAAAGTTACTTATCTTCCTTGTAATGAATTTCTGTAACGTGGATCTACTAACTAGCGCTCTAAGAAAACTTGGAAAGTAGCCAGTTGAGGAAACTTTGTAGTTTCCTGAGCATTAATTGTCCTCCGGTTATGCACCATCGGTGTTTTGAAAATTGAATTAAATCCCAAAGTAAGTATACTTATAAAGTGTCCATGCGAGATTGATTGATGAATATGTTAAAGTACTTAATCATGCAGACTGTGAAATGAGTGTTCTTCATCAAGGTAGCAGTTCATCATTTTCACAAAAACACAAAAAAACAAATAATGCAATCCAATTGCAAACCAAGACAACTTCTATACAACTTTAAGATAAAACAAGCTCCATATAACTAGATGATTAATCGGAATAAGGTTAGGGATCAGGGCCACAATGCCCTCACCGGCCAAAGCTACATAAGAAGTCATAGGTCCACATCACTAATTTTTTATCCAAGTTGACAAAATTGATTTAATTAGCAAATGATGAAAAAGTCTAGGATTCAAGTAGTAGAATTAAAAAGTTTGAAACTGAAATGATAAAAGTGTAATAAATCTAGTAATATTTTAATAAATCGTCAAGTCGTGGTAATTATTTTAATTTGATCATGCAATCTACAATTTATCTTGATGATATTAATTTTATTTAACTTTTTGGGTCCTATCTATCCCATGAGGTCAATCGAGCATTTTACAATTATTTCACGTGTAAATTATTTGCACATGGACCTGCCTTTCGTAGCATCTTCCTCAACCCAAAGAAGGACAACCTAAGCTATCAGCGTAAGGCCCTCACCTTCTCCCTCCTCTCTCTTCTCCATCTACAGACTCTTCTCTTCTCACTGGATTTCACTGTCCTCACCAATCCAACCCGACCGGAGCATGGTCTCGGAAAGGGCCACCGTCGCCGTCATCGCACCGCCGCTCGGGCATGCCCCATCAAGACGGTGGTCGTTCTGGTCCAGGAGAACCGCTCCTTCGACCACATGCTAGGCTAAAGGAAGTCCTCAACCCCGACATCGGTGGCGTGGACAACACCCAGTCCAACCCTTTGAAAACTAAAGAAAAATTGCAGGACCACTTAAAAACATGGTTTTACTCTTTAGTTCTTACTTTTGACTCTCTAAAATAGTAAAAGGGACAAAAAGCCCACAAGAATTTTTCAACAAGGTAACAGCTACTTATCTTCCTCGAAATGAATTTCTGTCATGTGGATCTTTTAACAAGCGCTCTAAGAAAATTTAGAAAGTAGCCAGTTGAGGAAAGTTTTGCAGTTTCCCGAGCATTAATTGTCCTCAGGTTATGCACCATGGATGTTTTGCAAATTGAATTAAATCCCAAACTAAGTATACTTATAAAGTGTCTATGCGAGATTGATCGATGAATATGTTAAATATTTAATCATGCATATTGAGAAATGAATGCTCTTCGTCAAAGTAACATTTCATTCATTTTCACAAAAATATAAAAAAGAAATAATGCAATCCAACTACAAACCAAAACAAATCATATGCAACTTTAAAATAAAATAAGCTCCAAATAACAAGATGAATCATCAAAATAATATTAGGAGTCACACGTTCAAAGAGTAGATGTGTGACTTCTTCAAATAAAAGACAGATGCTGACCACCAAATTTGTCTTTAATAATGAGCATACACGGAGATCTTCATTGATTGGTATGGCTTTGCCTTCTGGGGATGTGCACTTGGGTTTGGCATCCCCAACACCATCGTCGTTCAGAGTAATAAGATTGCACGAGTATAGATTTGACATGTGTTCAACAACATGAAACAATGAAAGTTAATGTTCAACAAGAGAGATAAAACAATGAAACTTAATGTTCAACAAGAGAGAGAAAGAGAGAGATTTATTCAGGTGTTGGATGTTTGTGATAAAAACATTTATTTAATTGTGCAATTTTTTTCAAATAATTATTCAATTAAAATCCCGGTTCAAAGAAACAATATCTCTTTTGAAATCGTCTTATCTACAATTAACTTATTTCTTCACGTGTCACTATCATGTAAGTGTATTTGGTGCGAAAAATAACTATGGAAGCCAAATGGTATTTTTTCCCATAATCGACAACGAGAGCTGGTATATTTGCCAATCTTTACTTTCAAATAAGGCGAGGAGCTTTCACTGTGTACTCTCGCAAGCAGGAAGAATTCTAGGAAAATTACGAAAAAAATCATAAACTTATCATATTTTTGTCAATTAAGTTATAAACATTTTTATTGTATCAATTGAGTCTTAAACCTTTTTACAATTTGCCAATCAAGTCCATCTAACTAATTTTGACTGTAAATCGCTAATATGAATGTTGACAGTCCTATCTAGCAAAACCGATGCTGACATAGATATTTTTAATAATATTTTTTTTGGGTTTTTTCCAATTTTTCTCTACCTTTTTCTTGTTCTATGCAATGGCTGACCCTTGTCGACTCTAGGCGAGGGCATCGCGGACCTCGCTCAATGCCCTCGCAATGGCCATTGAGGGCTTGGCCCTCACCGGCTAAGCTACATAGGACGCTCGAGGTCCACATAAGCAATTTCCCTGATGGACTCAATTACTAAAATTTGAAAAGGTATAAGACTTAATCATTGAAAGGTTTGGGATTGAAATGGTAAAAGTACAACAAGTCTAGCAATTTTTTAGTAATTTTTTGAACAACTCCTCTTTCAACAAGGACAATCGTCAAGTCGTACAGTTATTTTAATTAGATAGTGCAATCTACAATTCATATTGACAATTTAATTTTATTTAATTATTTGAAATTTTGGGTCCCATCTATCCCTAAGTTCAATCGAAGCATTTTATAATTATTTCACATGTGAAATATTTGCACATGGACCTAACTTTCGTAGAACCTTCTTCAACCCCAAGAGGGACAGCCTGAACCATCTGCATAAGGCCCTTACCTTCTCCCTCTTCTTTCTTCTCAATCTATAGACTCTTCTGTTCTCACCGGATTTCACCGTCCCTCACCGATCAAACCCGACCGGAACATGGTCTCCGAGAGCAGCACCGCCGCCGCTCAGGCATGTCCCATCAAGACGGTGGTCGTTCTGGTCCAGGAGAACCGCTCCTTCGACCACATGCTCGGCTGGATGAAGTCCCTCAACCCCGACATCGACGGCGTCGACGGCACTCAGTCCAACCCTTTGTCCGTCGCCGACTCCAACTCGCTCCGCGTCACCTTCGGCAACTCGGCCGTGTACGTCGACCCCGACCCGGACCACTCCTTCCAGGCCATCTACGAGCAGGTCTTCGGCGAGCCGTGGGACGACGCCACCTCGCCGTCCAAGAACCTGCTCCCGGCCATGGAAGGGTTCGCGCAGAACGCGGAGCGGAAGCAGCAGGGGCTGTCCGAGTTCGTCATGAACGGGTTCAGGCCGGAGGCCGTGCCGGTCTACAAGGAGCTGGCCTCCGAGTTCGCCGTGTGCGACCGGTGGTTCGCGTCGATCCCGGCGTCGACGCAGCCCAACAGGCTGTACGTGCACGCGGCGACCTCGTGCGGCGCGATGGGGAACGACACGCAGAAGCTGGTCGAAGGGTACCCGCAGAGGACCGTCTTCGAGTCCATGCACGAGGCCGGCCACAGCTTCGGGATCTACTACGCATACCCTCCATCTACCCTTTTTTACAGGTACGATGAAACCGGGAAAACAAGGGGGAAAAAAAAGGCAAAACAAAACCATTTTCGATAGAATAAAATGCAATAATATTATAAAGTAAAGTTTGGCATTTTCACTTTTTCTTTTGACCTATTGTTAATCTAAAGTGGGTCGGTCCTACGAAAATCAATATGAATTTCCCTTAAATTCCTCTGAAAAGTTAGACTAATTGCATTGTTGCTTTATTGGTTTTGGTTGGAAACTTTTACTAAATATTCGATTCGTGTTCATGGGCGCAATCTCGGGAAGGGGAATGATTCCAAGCAGAACATGCTCTTTTTTTTTTTTTTTTTAATATTTGGGTTTGGTTTATACAAAATAGAATCGGATCTGACCTAACTTTAAGTGCCCTACACCGGATATTTCTCTAACAGATAATATTATGTACTATGTTGGCTCGTTGAGGTTGTTATTTGCTTAGATTTTACACCTAATATCTCTCGATCAAATCCATTCAAGTTGACGCGATTTCATTGACCAGCTTTTCTTGGTTTCACACGTCGTTTTTGCATCTAGAACGTGCTGTGACGTTTCAGGTTAGAAAAACTAAGGCGTTTTTTTTTCTTGGGGGTTGGGTGCTTGGGGGATTGAGCATGGAAACTTTGGATTTTGCTGTGTCGTTGCTTTAGGGTGTTGTCAATGTCGGATCCAAAGTTGATCTTGTCCTCGTGGGTCACATGCTTCAGCTGAAGGGAGTCATATATTAATTAGATGGGTCTTTTGAAGGGGCAAAAATGGAATTGCATAGTTAATTGTCACGTGTGTAGGGACGACCAAAAGAGAGCGCCAATTTCCCCTATACTATTAGGGCCCGTTCGAACCCGTCATTGCCATGCTGCGTGGGGGCTCGGGGAGGATGAGATTGGCGTTGCCACAGTATGTTGTGGTGGCCAAGCTGAGCTGCAGAAACTCAGCGTGATATGTTGTAGAGGCTCCCGGGGTCGCGAGCTCTGATCAAGCTGCCATAGATGGAGATGGAGGTGCAGGGAGAAGGTCGGCGAGCGGCGGCAAGGGAGTTCGGGCTGCGTGGTCGCTGCCCGGGTGGCATTGAGTCATTGGATGGATGTGGCTCAACCAACATGCAAGAGGGGAGAGAGAGAGAGAGAGAGAGGAGTTTGAATGTAGATCCACCCAAAATCATGAAGGTCTTTTAGGTAGGGAGAGATGCAAAGTACAGGTTTCTGAAATGCAAGGAGGGTAGTCAGCAAGAGCTGCGCAATTGAAAATGGCATTCCAGCTATTTTCAGCTTAAAAGAAAAAAGAAGAAAGAGGGGTGACATATCATATATCTCCAGGCAGGTGCATTGCCCCGCAATCCTAGGAAAAAGAAAGGATCAAGTAACATGATCTCCAGACCATTATCTTTGGATTAATCAATGAGAGTTCATCTCAACTTCCACATTTTTTTAAAATTAGAAATTACCTTTTCTTTGGCCATACACGGACATCACCTCCACTTCTTAGATCCAGTTAGATTTGGGGCCATGTTCCTTCTGACAGAGTGGCGGCGACGTGCTTTGCTTTTTTAATTTTGGTAAGCAAGGATTAGGTGCAAGTCTGATCATGATGCTTTGACATGGCATAATTAGCCACGGATCATACCCCCCCTATCCTTTGGCATTTTGCTTTTCATCACTGCTTATGTCTCTTTAATTTGAGTGGAGTTGGTCGTTAAAACCCTATCAAGTATGCTGGTGGTCCTCACTAACTATGTCCTTTTTCCCTTGACATATAATAGAGTCCTTTGACACTAATTATTGATTTATTAAGGTTAAAACGTTGGCTTAATGACACGTTTCGAGTCATTTTATAATGCAAGCCGAGAGGTTTGAATATATCTAGCTATTCAAAAATATAATATGAGCATGGAATGATTAAAAAAAAGGTTTTTTTCTTTTTCCTTTGTTCAAACATAAGAATTAGTGGAGTTTGATTATCTTAATTGAAATTCAAAACCGTCATTATAGTGGACCCACCATGCATTCATGCATAAATTCTATTTCTCATATAACTAAATTTAGAGTTGAATACTTAATGCTAAGTTCCCAAGTTGCAAAAAATATGTAATAATCATGGAGCCAATATTGCTAATCTTCTTTCTGATTAAGATGTTTAGTAGCTTATATTTGGACCTCCAAGGCGAATTCAAAACTGGTTTTCTCCTTCTCCAGGAACCTTAGAAAACCAAAGTACTTGAAACATTTCCATCAGTTCGACCTGCATTTCAAGAGACATGCGAAGGAGGGGAAGTTGCCGAACTACACCGTGATCGAGCAAAGGTACTTCGAGCTGTCTCATATCCCCGGTAACGACGACCACCCGTCTCACGACATCTCCGAGGGGCAGAAGTTCGTGAAGGAGGTGTACGAGGCGTTGAGATCGAGCCCTCAGTGGAACGAGATCCTGTTCGTGATTGTCTACGACGAGCACGGCGGCTTCTACGACCATGTCCCGACGCCGGTGGAGGGCGTCCCGAGCCCGGATGGCATCGTCGGGCCTGCTCCTTACAGCTTCAATTTCGACCGTCTCGGGGTCCGAGTGCCGGCGATATTGGTCTCTCCTTGGATTGAACCCGGAACAGGTTTGCACATGAACTTCATGTGCATAGTCAATTTTACTTGGTTACATTCCTTGACAATGTTGCATTCTCTGTCTTGCAGTGTTGCATGAGCCTTCAGGGCCGTATCCCACGTCCCAGTTCGAGCATTCCTCAATCCCAGCGACGGTCAAGAAGATCTTCAATCTACCGAGTTTCCTAACGAAGCGCGACGAGTGGGCGGGCACCTTCGACGTTGTCCTGAACCTGAACAGGACCAGTCCAAGAACCGATTGCCCAGGTGAACATGCACCACTCAAGCATCACGTGTATTGTCCCTAATAAAGATGTTAGCTACACTAATTTCACGCGTAACGTAATAACTAAAGATTAATCTCCATTCCAAAAGCATGTCAAATCCTCTTTGCGATATCTGTTGAAGGTTTGTTTGTAAAAACAAACTAAGTGCATTTTCCTTGTTCCACATAGGAAAAGTGGGAGGAAGTGAGCTAATTAATAAGTATGGGATTTCCTTTGTGTACTTAAAGGAATGATTAGGTGGGGCTAGCCGCCACCATACCCGCATGCGGGTGTGCGAATAATTGGCGCACTTAGCACTTAGCTCACCCGCGATTTAATTAGCACTAATCCCCTTATGAATAGACGCCTTTGTTCAACTAGGCAATTTTCGAAAGGACGTGTTTGTTCATTTTTTTGGCAATTTTTCACGAAAAGTTACATGTGTTTTAAGATTGTTTTATATATATGATTGTCAATTTTCGGAAGAACTAGAGTGATCATTTCCGAGCCTTCTTTCAGAAAAAAAAAAAAATTGCAGCCAATTTTTAAATTATATCCTAGAAAGACCCTGGAGAAATATTATAATTGCTATCTAGTATTCTCATTTTGAGATTTTGTTGTATTTTGGAGGATATTTGTCGGTGACCATTAGCAATGTTATGGGGCAAATAAATCCTTAAAGAAAGTGATATCACGCTTCAAAGTTCGACTTGAGTATTCTGAAGATCCGTCTTTATTGTTCTACTCAATTCAAAGCCATATTTTCCAACAATCTCAACATGTTAACATTGATTTCTTACGTTCGTTCTCATTGTTACTCTTTTTCATATGATAATTTGTTTTGTTCAATTGAGCGAAAGGCGATGGCCGACCTTGTGAAACTCCATCTAGACTAATACCATTTTCATGAAAATTGCAGTGACTTTGCCAGATCCGGCGAAGCTGAGAGAATCAGGGCCAAAAGAGGCAGCACAGCTCAACGACTTTCAGGAACAGCTGGTTCAATTGGCCGCGACGATGAACGGGGACCATAAGAAGGACATCTATCCGCACAAGCTGGTGGAGAACATGACGGTGGTCGAAGCCGCGAAGTACGTCGAATCAGCTTTCGAAATGTTCTGTCGCGAATGCGAAGGAGCCTCCGAGAATGGCTCGAACGATGCCGGCGTGGACAGCCAAGCCGAGGAATCGACTCGGCCGGCATCCGGAAGTTTTTTCCAGAGGTTGTTTTCTTGTGTGATTTGTGATCATTGACGCTCGTCATCTATGCTTTTCTCCAAGTGCTGCGTACAACCTATTTATTGTGGTTAAATAAATACAAGGTTTTGTCTCATCATTGTATGAATTCTTTTAAGTTCATTGATTTCTAAATCTACCTATGCTTAAGATTAAGAATAGGTCGTATTAACATGTTATTCACCCTCCATCATATTATCTCACTCTTGCAAACCTGCTCATTGAACTCAATTTCCGCATAAATTTTTTTCCAATTAATCCTAAATTTACTGTCATAAACTTTTTAATTTTGCCACTATCCAATTATCACTAATCGTCCTAAATGACACACCACCATATCAATAATTTACAATGAAAATTAACTGAAAAGACTATATCCAAATTCCGCACGAAAATTTAACTAAATTGACAAAATTAGAAAATTTAGAACTGATGGGACAATTTCCCCAATTTTGGCAAGTTATTCACATAAGATGCGACGCTCAACCTTAATTGCAGCCTTGATCATCTTCATGGTATTAAAGCATTTGTATCCTTTCGATTTTTTTCAATCAGGTCGCTCGAATCCATCAAGAACTCAACACAAACCTTAGAGTCATAGGCACATCGACTAACCGATCGTCATCTGGATGCACATGAGACGAGTCTAAGTATAACCTAGCATTGTTCTCGGGAAATATAATTGCAATTTATTGGAGACGTATGACTACGAAAGATCTACCCTAATTTTACGATTTCACCAAGGGCCCCTGGCACCAAATGTACAATTATAACCCATGTAAAACTTTACTATCTTTGTAATACATTTACAAGACTATTACTAGCGAAAAATGCCGCAAAGTGATATCACCAAACCTCATTTACGGAAGTGAATGTTAATGGATGGCTGTGATGGCTGTGAGATGGGCGTCTGCTGTATGGAGAGAGTGAGGGGCAAAAATGGATGGAAGAGGAAAGACGATATCTTTTTAGCCCGACCATCCGTGCTCCCGGCCTCCGGACCTAGTCAAAAGCCATGTCGATTTCAATCACTTGCTTCTCTAATCTTAAGTGTAAGAAAAATGAAATATCACAATCAAGAAAATGAGTTGGAACAACAACCATCATTAAACCTTGCAAACGATGAAACATGCGGATGGTGAAACCCTTGCTACCTTGATTATGACCAACTTAAATGTCTAACGTAGTCAAAAGAGTTCACCTGATTTAATCTTGAACTTGTGTGCGTATTGTTCCCTTCTTGTAGTGAACTTGATAGGATGGTCAGTTGATGGCCTGGGCCGATCAGTTGCAGAGATCAACTGCAAGAAAAGGAGAATCAGACCAGTAGACAACCTTCCAGTCTAATCTTATAACATATGACATCAATTGTAAGAAAACCAAGAATGGAGAGTAAACCGTCCTTGAAGAGAAAAACCACTCTCGAATAGATTAATAGACAAATATGCGAATGCATCAACTCCTCACCAGAAAGAAAAGAGTAGAAAAAAAACTTAGAATATAGATGACTTAAGATCCTTGCTGCAGCTTCAGTATGTGTAATAAACAGGATGAATTAAGTTGAAATAGCTGAACCGATGCCACCAATTGATGCAATAACAGAATTAAAAAAAAAAATAAATTAGGAAGCAGAAGTGATCAAGGATATATCCATGTCGAACCCTTCAACATCAAAACCAACCGTGGAGGATGAATTGTGAAACTTATTTGATTCAAGTGCCTTCACTTTTGTGCCAAAGTACTTTTATTTATTGTTTCTCATCACTTGGATGCAATCATGCCAAACTGAACTTATTAGTGTAAGGACTTACTACTGGAAACTCGAGAAAGCTCAAGCAAGTTATCAGTGAACTGAGAGCATGTGAAAGTCTCTATATACGCTATAAAACATACTCCAAAACGAAGTAACTACTCAATCAGTCAAAAGTTGGACGTGAACTTTGAATAGTCAGTGCTTAAAAGTCTTTTTATACTCATCAACACTAACCTATTTATGTTTCTTTCTTCATTTCTGACATCAATTATCTTGGGTGCTCAAGCTTTAGTGTGCAGTTTTTATTAGGCATTTGGGATTGCTGCATTTCAAAAATTGATCAACACCAGTAACATTATGTCTTTAACTGAAGGAAACATTTTAATCGTGGACAAGGATAATTTTCATTTCTTTTAATGTATCTGTAACAGTTCCGTATCTTAGATGGAAACTGTGAGCAAAAATTGACAAACTCTGATATGATCTTGCTTTTCAAAAGAGGAAACAAAACCAGGCATTGAAAAGGATGTGACACAATTCCACGATCCACATCTAGGAATAACCTTGACATTCTTACATTTATTCTAACTTGTAGCCAGGTCTTCCCATCATTGGTTCTCAGATTTCCTTTGATTTTCTATGGCTTAAAATTTCTTGGTAATGATCAAAGCTAGAGGTGGACAGAGTTAAAAGTACCCAAGACTACGGCGAAGTGTTCAGATAAATGGAAAGATGGTATCAAAGTTGCATAGAGTTTTCTGTGTAACCAACTATTGTAGGCAAAAATCTTGCAACATTTTCCCATTGCTGACTTCCTCGGACACATGCTTAGCAAATGACAGGTGCAGCTTTTTTCTATGTTCCCTGAAAGCTATCTAATGGATAACTCCTGGCAATTACTCAAAGTTAAAAGGATCCATCATCGATGATTTGCTTCCGCATGTGTAAAACCAAGGTTAGCTTCATACACTAGGAATGCAGTGTACTCAGTCTTCTTATTTTAATGTGTGTTTGTTGGCAAGAAAACTTTGAAGACCCACAGACTTCAGCATCAAGCACTATACAACAATTAGTCCTTCAGAACCCAAAAAAAGAACAAAGTGCAAAACCTTAAAATCAAGCAACTCCACAGGCCAAAATTGAACAAGCAACTCTACAGTCCAAGAGATCCTCTGCCCAAAGTCACCCAATACGAATTCTCAGCACTGAAAGTGGGTTGAGCTTGTGCATTTTTGAAATGCAAATTCGAACATCTAGAGCTTCCATGCTCACTGGTGAAGCTAGACCTCAAAATTTTGATGGTTTGCAAATTTGTCAAAAGCCAGCCTCAAAGTGCAAGATTGAATTGCTTTGCACACATGGAACAAGACATGCATGTAGTAGGGCTATAAATTTAGAGAAGCATCCAAGACAAACCTTTTCGTCATACCGGAAGAGTGACTGGTCAAAATAGGGAGAAGGATTTTGTGACTGACAGCTGAAAGGTAGAGAACCCAGCATCTTCTTCAAAAACTGCAAGATGAATGTTGCACTTTTATTAGATTTCAGTGTATTTTTTCTTTGTTGATGAAAATCAACACTAATAAATTCTTTCTTGGAAAAATGGATTTCAAATTTATTGAAGTTACTCGATAAAACATTAGAAATTCCAAAAAATTAGCTCCTAGCTGAAGCATTGATGAGGGTTCCAGGTTTACTGAATCTTTATTCTTACTTTATTGGTCAAGAGAAGCACTATGAGGATGAACATATTGTAAATGTATCCAATTTAGAATCATTTCCATTCAAGGCTTTACAAGAAAATAAAACTTGAGATGACCCACAGGAAATATAAATTATTATCATTAACCATGCACCAGCTCAGATGACTAACCTGAAAGTTTGGTTTCTTTTTAATGCCTCTTAATTGCTCAAAAGCGTGGATGTTGTTCGAATGAGAAGAAATGAAATTCATGTGTGGTGAATTTTTTGAGTGAGGGTGAAAATGATCACAGAACATCTCAAAGAAGAGATAAAGCTCCTCTGCTGAATTCTACAAATGGAAAATTGAATCCATCAGCAAATAAGTCCCAATAGTACAATGGAAAGTGTGGCAAGCTTTGAGACAAATAGTACCTGATAAAAGGCAACAATTTCAGTTGTCTCCATGTTATAAACAGCAAAGAATGCAGGCTGTTGATCAGCGTTTCTTGACACCGAAAGCTTAAAATGAAAAGAAGTCAGGAGATCTAGTCCTATATCTTTTGTATTACAAAATACTTTCTCCAATTAAGAGAAGGAAAGATTAGAATCTTAAAATGAAAAAACTTCAAAGTTTACAATACAATAAGCCAGGATCAGTGAAGCCAATTGCACCATCTGACATTGAATTAATAGGAGCTGCACTCATTGAGCATAATCAGTGTCTCATCTAATTTGTTTCTGAACTAGCACAGAGGAACCTTAAGCAAGAACAGTTTTTGGGCTCCATATGGGTTCTTTAATCCAAATGCATCACAAGGTGGTATCCATGTAACACTTTAATTTTCCCCTTGTTTCCAGCTTGACACGTAACCCTATCTTTACCTCATTTTCAGCTTGAAGGCCAGTAGGGACCAGGCATTGTGATTAGTATCTCTACCATGATCATAGTCTTGGATTTATTACGCAACAAACCTTACTATAAGAGGTGCCAGAGTAGGTTTAAAAAAAGTGACACCTACCACTCCATCCACACTCCCAAACTTCATTAGCAAATGGTGCCTGTCCAAAAACTGTACCTGCCGAAAGAATATTTAAGAGTTAGAATTAAGACAGACACAAAAGCAATGTCCATCTGGACCAAGGCAAAGGGATGTAGTAAAATCATCCTGTGAAAACTTCATATCTTACCTTCAAGATTATCAAGTCAACATAATCTTGGAAATGGAAATAAAATTTCTTCTTCAGGGATTGAACTCTCTGAACCAAGAAAAAAAGTTCATTAAAACAAGGAATTATCATAGTATCTTGATATCAAAGATCTATGATGAGCCCCTTCTAGTAGTATTTAAGCAATTACTTCTATTAGAAAGACATCGGGAAATTGAGAAAGATTGCTTCTATTAGAAAGATGTCAGGAAATTGAGAAAGATAGCAAACTGTGTTCACTACTGACAACATATGCTCGAATTAAGTTTTGATTATAAAGATTCCACTATTAAATTTTGGATTTTCCTATGACTCCCTCAAGATGCTAGTGATAAATGAAAAGAGCTTCCTTCAAGCTCTTGAATTCAGAACTATACAGAATTCATCAGCTGAATGGACTAGATACGGTGCGTTTCCTTTCCAAAAATTCCAACATCTTTTTAATTCAGTATTTTTTACATCTAATCCCAAGGTAGCTCAATTATAATATTTCATATGGATATCTTTGATTCTCGGTTTAATATAGTCTTGCAAGACAGTTTGCTGTGCTTTCCACTATGGATGCCAAATGATCGACAAATTATTGCCTCTCACCCTATGCAGCATCAGTTAAGTGTTTAGGAGGAACGTGGCATGTGACTATAGCTTGTGACAGAGAGTGGGGCTATACAGAGATATATGGTATGGATGGATATTTTGGGCTCTCATATAGGATTGGAGGAAAGAAACCAATCAGAGCCCTTGCCTTCATTTTCTAGTTTTTATCTTTATATCTGGCAAAGGAGCTAGCTTTGTCTCCTATCGATACAACCTAAACAAAGAACCGCTCCCCATTGTGACAATTAGATGTCCTTGGATTGCAAGAGACACAAGATACAATAGATACAAGAATATTGCTGCCGGCAAGGGTTGGGATACTCCAAATAAAACCATTTTAGAACTTAAAAGTGCTTACAAATTGCATTATATTGCTTGTCTTGGATAGATACCACCACCTAGTAAACATTGACACACGTAATCATTAAAGAAAGTTCGATTCATATCGACTTGTGCTCTATGTGCTAGTAATCTAAATGGTTTCTGGACCACTTTGACAAGCATAACAAGGCTGCAGCAGGTATGTTTAGTGCAGCTCTTGCAGCTTTTGACTGCAACCAGGCAGTGCCATGATGGATTAATGGGCTAGCGCCTCAATGGCAAGTGATCAGCATAGACAAGATCTAAAAAGCTTTTTAATGCAATTGCTATGGATATGCCACCTGCCAAATGAATGAACAACTGCCATATCCCAAAAGCAGTATGGTAAGCTAGCTAATGATCAGAAAACAAATCCAGGAACTAACCTGGGCATCATCAGATTCTTCATTCCATATTGCTCGGAAAATAAATGACAGCAAGCGTTGCTTGATGCCACTTAAAAAAGAACTGTTTTGATAAAGCTGATTTTGATGCGCACAAGTCTCCACATGATTCTCTGAGTGAAGTTGACTTTGGTCAGAAACTGGCATATACTGCCATCAACAGTAATATCATTAGTTGAGACTAAAACCTTAGATGACAAACAAGACCAAAAAAATGGAACAAAACAAACCAAATAGGGAACAGCCTTGGAATTGAAAAGCAACCAAGATTGAGTAAGTTCAGAATTCAGATACTCATAATTTCAAAACAGCAAACCATATCATCTTTTACGCAATTGTAACAGGACCTCATCAGGATAAAGTAATCTAATGACAAGTTTCCTTGATAGTCTCCAAAAAGACCACAGACCAAAGAGACCATGACCAGTGGACTCACTAGCATAAAGATATACAAGAAGAGATGACTAAAAAGACCATACATCCATATGGATCACATTCCTTTAGCCACTTAGCCATAGCACGAAAAAGGAGAACTCCATTAGAAACGCAGGACAGTTTTTTACAATTAACTAGCAGGTTCCCTCTTACCTTTGAGTTTCAATAAAGTTTTATCTATCAGAAAGAACATTAAAGAGTAGAATTGCTAACAAATAAAGATGTACTGCCTACTTTGTTGACTTCCCCACTTCCTTGCCACCGTGGCTTGACACAATTGACAGGGTCATATCACATTCATTAGAACAACAAAGAACATTAAAAACATCTCATAGGCCCACAAAAGCAAACGAGCTAGTTTAGTAAGAGGATCACTACTCCACAAGGGCATAACCACATTGGTAATCTCACAAATTTGATTTTGTAAAATGATATGCTCACAATATTCCGACAAAGAATATAGTTTTAAGATGCAGTCCATCCTACTGAGTATATTGAGGTCACAAGCTTGTTAGTGACAGTCACATCTCTTATGGCAAGAAGTAACTGTTCTACTACGCTGGTAACCATCTATTTCTCCTTGAAGCAGACTGGTTTAAGGTTAATAAAATAAAGAGATGCAACCCATGCAGACCATAAACAAAAAATCGAGAAGTCCACTTGCCTGGGCATTGGAATTGAGGAAAAGTTCATCATCTTCACGACAGAATGTTCCAATAGCTCGTACATCAACTAGGTTCCCAGAGTCTCGAATTTGTAGTATGTGGATTGTTTGAAAGCGAAGAGAAACAATAGCCAGTAGATCATCATACAAGAAGACTCCCACGTTATGGTTGAAGGTAATAAAATCATTGTGAAAAACCTTCTTATCCAGTACATCTCCATCTTCAAGTCTAACGGGACCAAAAAAATCCACCAAAGAAAGCAAATTAATGGACTTCATTTAGCAAAGCTTTGCAAGGTTTGATACCAGAGACTTCATATTTTAAAGAACCCACCGTAAGAGGTGAAAAGTTATCTTATCTATTGAGGGGATCCCAGGGACAGCTTCCCCAGATGAAGGTGCATCATGAAGTAGAGCAGTAGAAGTAACAAAGACCCCGAACTGATTGCTCTCCAAGTAAAGAAAGCAGTCTTTGCATATTTGCTCGTTGCCAGAAGCAAGTGAGACAGTGTACAGCTCAGTGAAAAAGCTCTCAAATTTTTTTGCTTTCTGGGGGAGATCATGCATGCAGTTCTCTTCTTTGCAACAGAATGACAACCATCGTGGTCTATATACTATCAAATCTTGATTATTCCGGCTGAAACTTATGAGATAACGACCATCTTCAGTGAATTTTCGGAATGAATAATCTGGACATTCAACATCATATATAGTGTGGCTTGGGACCATATTCTCATAAAATAGTCTAGCACGGTGAACCTGCAAGGTGCAGATCTGATCAGTCTCATCTTGACGCAACCACATGCATTTCATGTCAATGGCCCAATTATGGCTCCAGAAAGGACAAAACATTCATCTTACTGGCACAATTAGTAAAATTTGCCATGTCCAGAGTGATTGTTGCTGCAACTATCCAACATATTCATTACATCACGCCAAATATCTTATATAAATTGTTTATCTGTCTACTGCTTGTTCCAGAGACTAGAATACATCTTATGATATGCTACATGGACAACCAAAAAGAGCATGCATGCTACAAGCACCCTGATCATCATATATTGTGTAATTACTATGCCATGGAAGGAAAGCTTCTAATCTGAGGAAGTTCGGTTATTTCCATTCCGCTAATGCTCTCACATATTATTATGATCTTGTATATCCAAAATAGCACATAGGCCAATGAAACTCATATAACAGTCACTAATGTAAAATTTTAACATCTTTACTTTCTTTCTCCCCATTCTCCCACCATCATGCAGAACCACTCACATCCAGTACACCAAGGTTATTCGATTTTTTATTTTCTTCCGCTCTAAAAGAATGCACATGAACTTTCATTACCACAACATCCAACTCCAACAAGTTTGTTAGTCGACTAAATTGAAGCATTACTTTACTAAATCGAGCCGCACACAATAAAATTTGTGGAAGAACCAAACTCCCATGCACCATGTGGATATAATATCGGATAAAGTACACTTCTCCCGACAGTTTCTGCTCTATTTAGCGTTGATTGTGCAAACCGACCGTGCAATGACAAGAGCGAGAAGTCATACAATTTTTTACTATTCCAAAGTCGAAGTCAAAGACTGTCGATATATAGTCCGGTGCGACAGTTCAGCGTGTATCCAGCTCACTTTCATTGAACTGACAGTGACCGAATGTTTCCAAGTTCCCGAGATTCAAACGAAGCAATTCCTCCTTCATTTCTTCATTTAAGTAAAGATAGAACTTTGCACCACATCATTCGAAGAAGTAGCCCCGAATTTCAGTTCAGCGAGTAAGACTAAGTAAATAAAACTCGGAATTCGGCCCAAACCGGAAGGTCCCCAACACAGACGAACAAGCATAAGCAGCAGCAGCAACAACGAAGATCGAATTGCTACGGGAAAAAAAGAAAAAAAGCACAGAGGAGGAGAGGAGTACGCTGGTGCCGGGAGCAGGAGTCCGAATCTGCCGCTCGAAAATCCTCGCAGCCACGTTGCTGCTCCTAAACATCCCACCCGAAACGGCCGAGCACCGTGCCGAGCGTTCCGCACGAGCCCGCCGCCCTCCAAATCAACGCGGAGCGGCGACAAGCAGCGCGGCGAACCCAAAAGAAAAGAAAAACCGACCCGAATCAACAGCTGCCGGCGCCTCCCCCGCTCGACGGCCGAGTCGCGGCGGCGGCGGCGGGCATTCCGGGCGGGCCCCGCATTCCGGACGGAGCTCGAAACGGGTCGAAACGGGCCCGGAACTCGATCTTTTCCCGCCTCCGAGAGGGACCCAGAAGGCGAAGGAGAAGGGGGCGGGAGCGAGAGAGGCGGGGGAGAGGTCAATTTGGGAACTTGGCGAGCTCGGCGCTTCTGGGTCAGGGAGATATCTGCCGCTTGTGCTTCGTCATCGATGCAGCGCGGCGTTGAGGAAGGCGAGGAGCGGCCATGGGAGGTCGGAGGGGGAACACTTGGCAGGGCGCGAGCTCACACATTCGGGACTGGAGGGGACTTCACGGCGTGGTGATAACGATGCCACATGAGGAGACGTGGGACTCCCAAAAAAAAAAAAAAAGGCCAAAAAAAAAAAAATTGAGAGGAAAGAAAAGAGGAAATTCGGATTTTAATTTTCTTGCCGAAAACAAATCGATCACAAAAAATCAGTGTATGATGATTCCTGTCCGCTGCTATGCAAGACAGGGCCGCATCATTTGGGAGAAGCCCTCTGACCTACTTGATAATGTTGTGTCTCTCCTCAACTCACAAGACGTCTTTTGACGATGTGTCCCTTTTAGATTAGCATCAAAGCCAAGTTAAGATGGATTTAGGTGCATGTTGATCCCTGGCTCCTATGGCTCTCCTCATCTCATGATGAGTTTGCAAAACTTAACAGAAATTAAAGAGGGAAAAGGCTGTTGTACATATATTGGTTTTAGGGTTTTTGTGATCAAAATATTAATTTATGATAAATTTCTAGTTTAGTACTTTTTATAGTATTAATCCATCATGTTCACGAGTGTAATTTAAAAAAATTTTTTAAATAAAATTAATTTGAAATAAATATGATTGGTAAAACTAATTTATGCATTTTTTACGGTCATCAAATGACTATGCGTATTTAAAATCACTAGATTTTCTATTTATCGCTCACAAGAGCCTTGTTCGGGGTGTAATAATAAGGGCGGGGCTTAATTTTGCTCAACATGGCTCAAAATCTTGCTTTTACCCGCGCTTTACTTGTGTTACGATTATTTGAATTAATTTCTTATCTGAGTGAATAACGATAGATGGACACTTGGATGCATGTCTTAAGGATGAACCGTGACGAAAAGATTCCAAGAAATGTTTACATATAAAAGGAAAAAAGAAAGTACCAAATTGAGCATCAAACAAAAAGGTATCTCGCGTCATCAACCCCTAGACCCACGAATCTTTGGCTCACAAAAAGTAAGGTGAGCTTTTGCACCTTACTTGGATCATAATCAACCCTAAATTAATGGCAATCCCTAAGTTTAATATATAACAAAGAACTAAATGAAAAAAATGATGACACGATAAAAAGGGTTTGGGGGGATTCATGTTTAAGCATAAGTGCCATCTTGCGAAGAGTCATCATGTGTTATCATCATTATCTTCAAGACCTCACTCTCTCCGATCTCATGAGTTGATGAATCAAATTGCACGGCACAAAAGAGATGAAAATGATAATTGGGGGCAACCACTAATGATAATAATCAAGAAAGTATGAATCCAATTAAGGAAGTTTATTATGGCCTATTACATAAAACATCAAAACACATATTTCATGCAATCAATCCAACATTTACTAGTATGAGAAATGATACCGAAAATTAAGATACTAATATTGAATCATGTTGAGAAAATACTAATAGTCACTTAAAACTGTCTTTGTCTATGAATCGAGAGACACAAATGACTATCTCCCATAACTGCCTACAATGCTATCTCATATTCAAAAGGTGTTCCATTAATTTCAAATGTCTACATTCATCATTTGACCTTGCACTCATGTGTCATGGGTTGGTTGTTTCCGATTGACCAATCACCCATGTGGTATTAGGATTTTCGATCCCAAGTCAGCCACACACATACACGAGAGATGGCGAAATGGGTCATAAACCCATATTGTGACCCATTTTTAGTTAAATTGGTTATATATGGATCAAGTGAAAATTAAATATGGGTCAGAAATGAGTCAAGTGAAAGTTAAATATGGATCAAAAATGGGTTAAGTGAAAGTTAAATATGGATAAAAAATGAGTTAAGTGAAAGTTAAATATGAATAAGAAATGGGTCTGAGAAAGTAAAATATAAAAAGAAATGGGATTAAATGGGTTATTCGGAAACCCATGTTAAATTTTAAACCCATGGCCTTTTTTTACTTTATAAAAATGTTTTTCTTATAAAAAATCGATATTATAATTATTTTTCATATTTCAATTTTTTTTTTTTCTTACTTCTTTTTTTCTTCCTTCCTTAGCTAGCGGACGGCGACAAGCGAGGCGAGGCTCGAGCTCATCGGCGTCGGGTGGGGCCTCGGCCTTGTCAGATTGACGAAATCGAGCCTCACCCGATGCTGGCAAGCTCAAGTCTCACTAGATTCGACGAGGCTCGGCCTCGCCGACAACCGGTGAGGCTTGAGCTCGCCGACATTGGGTGAGGCCGAGGCCTTGCCAAATCGATGAGATTGAGCCTCGCTCAATGCCGCCGAGCTCGAGTCTCACCGGATGACGACCGGCGAGGCTCGAGCCTCGCCGAGCTCGCCGACATTAGGTGGGGCCTCGGCCTCGCATGGATCGGCGAGATTGAGCCTCGCCTACACACCGACAAGCTTGATCTCGCCTATGGCCGGTCGCCAACCATCGTCGTGGCCTGGGTGGCCGACCAAAAAAGAAGAAAAAAAGAAAAGAGAAAATAAAAATATATTTTAAAAAATAAAAATTATAACAAATATAATTTTAAAAATAAAAATAATCAAAAATTTGAATTTTTTAAAATATTTTAAAATAATAATAATAATTTCCAATTAAATAAAAATTTTTAAAAATTTGTATTGCATAAAAATGTTTTAACAATACTTTTTCTTATAAAAAATAATAAAAATGAGTTTTTTTTTTTTAGCTTTAGTTAAAATAATTTCATATTACATTTTTAGTTATTCAATGGTATGTCCACTTCAAATAAGAGAAGCATGTGCATAGTCTAATTTTTTATAAATATTTCAATTTATAGGTTTTTTTTAACTTTTTTATTTTATTTTATTTACTATTTTTAATTTAATTTGAAGTTTTAATCCAATTAGCATATAGTAAAAGTGAGTTTTCCTAGAATATTAATAGGTTTTAGTAATACGAGTTGGGTTTGGTATGGGTTGGGGATGGGTCATTAGATTTACACTACAAGAATATGGGTCAAAACGGGTTAAATGAGCCAAATATAGGTTGACCCATTTTCGATCCGACTCATACCCGACTCGACCCACCCATTTGCCACCCTTAACGCACGCACGAACACAAGGGTCATATGAGCAATGAGTGAGTGTATTCTCTTATGAATGAGATGAACACAATGTGGGGGAATGACCTCTATTTATACAAGTTCGGGTCTCATCTCATTCGTTGATCATCCCTCCGATCCAAGGGCTGTGTTTAAATGTGTATCATCATTACAAGTCTATACACTAGGCCACTTAATGGCAAGGCCTTCAGATGCCCATGGGCGTGTGTCAGAAGCAAGGGCAAGTTAGCAGGGATGCTTGACATGGAGTAGGTGAATAGTCACAAGGTTGCACATGGGCCGATCGAACATTGATCACAATTTGTGCAAAAGTCGTGCATGAGTCGTGCATGAGTCGTGCACGGGCTTTTGTCTGTATTGTGGATGGGTTGATCATGCGAGGATCATGAATCATTCATGGATTGGTCGTGGGCTACTGGTGGACAAGCCCCGTTCAAGGAGTCTAGGTCTAGGAGGATCAATTTTTCCTTAGGCGAAGAAGAAAAATTGAATAAATGTCAAAGGCTATTCGTGTATGTGTTTATTTCCTTAGGCAGAGAAAGCTGAACTGGAATTGCAACTTGAGAAAAATCTCAAGAGCCTTCAGCATGTCCATTTGAGCTAATGCATCATTTTGATGGACTTGATGCACTTCTGTCAAAGCCAAAAGTTCCCTTTCCTTTTCCTCCAGAGTTTTCTTCATTTCTCCCGATTCACTGTTGAAGTCTTCAATCTTTTTCTATGCATTCTCAATGTCATGTAAAAGTTCGGACACTTTAAAAGCTAGAGACTCGTTTTCTTACAAGATGACTTCTAGGGAGTGGCTTAAATCTGCAATTTTCTTTTCTATTGATTCTTGATGCTCTTTCATACCTTGCCGATCTGCTGGTGGGGCCAGATCCGGCGAGGGCTTGCCTTGTCGTGGCTAGGCGGCCCTTGCCCAGCGACCTTGCCCTCAGTTCGACGATCGATCCTCCCCTTTGGCCGGCCGAATTGGGCTGACCAATGTTCACGTGGACACTCGCTGGCATCGATGGACAATTTTTTAATATTGTTTTATTTTTTCAACCCTTTTCTTAGTTTGAATTGCAGTTTCATGGGAGACATTCAGACGATCACACACTACCCGCCTTACCATGACCACGGTAAGCACCATGATGTGGCGGTAGTGGTCGTGATCATAAGAGCCGTTGTCCTAGTCATTGGCAGTTTAATTTTCTGGTGGATGTGGAGATGTGGTAGTCGGTCTCTCGTAGCAGCGCTGGTGGAGGCGCTAGTAGAGGCACCGGTTGAGGCACCGGTGGAGGTGCCTGAGGAGGTAGTTGGAGCTCGCTGACATGGCGTTCAATCTGGGAGCGTTGTCGCCGAAGTCTAGTTAGGTTGTTGGTGTGACTTTAGTGAAGATAATATTTGTCTAATGCATTCACTTGGGTTTTCAATAGTTGTCCTCTTGCACACCGATAATGCATAGCACCCGTATAAAATAATGCCTTAAAAACTGCAGAGTTTCCTGATTTGTTTACTTCAGATGTGCTCTTAGTGCACTCGTTAAACAAGATGATCAGCTTTCTTGTTGGCAAGTCCTTACGTCTCGTAACCCTTTCTATCTAAGCAAAGTCAGTAAGTAAGAAACCGAAAGTCTCTTGAAAAGTTACAGAAAAGTAATGTTTGAAGTGGCCCATTGTTCACAAACCCAAGAGCCAACAGGCCTTAAGGAACCTAAAACAAAACCCAATTCCCAAAATGCAAGCAGGCCCTCAACCCATACACTCATATAGCAAAAGACATCAGATATGCAACTATTGCAGATGCTTGTCAACAATCAAAACAAAAAAGAGTATTCCTTGTCCACAATCACTATCTTTCCTTCAGCTGAAAGAACATAATTTTACTAGTGTTAATCAAGTTTTGAAATGCAGCAACCCCAGATGCCAAATAGAAACTACACACTGGAGCTTGAGCATCCAACAGGGTCAATATTAGAATGAACAAAGAAAGATACATAGAGAAGTGTTGAAGTTGATAAGTATTCTTTCAAGAATTGATTGTTCAAACCTCTCTCCCAACTTTTGATAGATTTGAGTAGTTCTTCGTTTTAGAGCCAGCTTTATAGCTTTATGTATAAAGACTTTCACTTGCCCTTCGTTCGCTACTAACTTGGTTGAGCTTTCTTGAGATATAAAGAACAAGTTCTTAAACTTATAAGCTCAATTTGGCATGACTTGCATCCAAGTGATGGGCATGGATAGAAGTCATTTGGCACAAACGTAAAAGCAATCGAATCAGAGAAGATATATCCTTCAATGCTTTTGCTTCCTGATTATATTATTTTGTTTTTTTATTTAGCTGATTTATTAACGTATTCAATCTAATTCATCCCGTTTTCTATACATACTGAAGCTGTAGTAACGATCTTAAATCATCTATATGTTAAGGCTTTGTTTTGTTAAAAAAAAAAAAATGATTTGAAAAATATTTCCTAAAAATAATCATTTGTATTGCTTAAAATAATTAGTTAGTGAATAATTTTCATTATCGATGACAATTTATATCTAATTTTTTTCATGAATGCTGACAATTATCTTTCTTTCATTACCGACGTGTTGATAATGATGCCAAATGACAATAGAAAAGGGGTTAAAAGAGAGAAAGAAAAAAAAAAGGACATTTGATTTTTAATTTTCTTGCCAAAAAAAATATTAAAAAGGAATTTTATTGATGATTTTAAGTGGATTGTACTAACAATTGCCCCTAAAGTATTTGTTAAATGAACTTAATTTGGAATAAACATGTATTGAAGGTATATTGTTGATTAAGAGATGTGCACACAAAAAGATGTCTATTTTTATTGAGAGTGAAATGAAAAAATTAAACCAAACTAAGAATATAAGATATAACCAAAAAATTATATATGATGTAAAGTGTAGATGAAGAAAATATTCGCAATCATAAAAAAAAACATCAAATATGAAAGAGTGTGTTTTTAACCAGGTTAGAATACATAGAAACATATTGAAAATTACATATGCAATCATCAAAAGAAACCAACCACATTCTAATTCCTCATAACTTGTAAAAAAAAATTAGGACTGAACTAGCTGCCTATCATTTTCTTGAACCCAGCCTAGTATGCTAGAAGAAGGGCTTCACGGGAATCAAGGCCGTGGGACCCAAATTAAGGGTGGTCTGAACCCCGCGATTATCATTACCTCATTTTACTATTGGGGTTGACTCCGATAACATAAACAGTTTAAGGACATGCTTAGGTCCCATGTGTATATCAACCATAGATAAATTGAGAATCACATAGTTTAAAAATATACGGCGGCCTAGAAGATGAAGAATGATCACTTTAGCACCAAGTTTTTTCTTCAAAAAAAATTTAAATGACTTAATGATTGATTTGAAAGTTACAACACTTGAATAATTACTCGCAAGAAAAAAAAAAGAAAAAAAAAAAAGAGCCGGCACCAAAGTGATTGATTTAAAACTGTCCATATCTTTTAAAATTAAAGAAAATGAGGAATCAAAAGCACCTTCTCTTCCTCGCTGACGTCACTTCCACGTGGCGCACCTGCGTGGCCGCCCCGGAACTTGAAGCCGAAGCCGAAAAACTTCTCAATCGTCGCCAGAAAAGAACCACCGAAAAAAAATGCTCCGGACACTCCGATCCCGGCGGCGGCCCCGCTGCGGCGCCCACGCCTGCGCCCTGATCTCCGCCGTCCTCCTCCTCCTCTCCGTCTCCCTCCTCTACTCCCGCCTCTCCTCCTCCACCACCGCCGCCTCCGCCGCGGACGCCGTCTCCGGCCGCATTCTCTCCGATCCCGCCGCGGACGCCGCCGACAGGCTCGACCTCGGCGGCGGCGGCGGCGGCGGGGACGACAGGATCGACGAGCTCGACATCGTCGACGAGGACGCCGACCGGAGCGGGGCGTCGAACTCGCGGTGGGAGGGCGAGGACCAGGACGACGACGACGACGACGGCGAGGCGGAGGCCGATCGCTCGGCGGCCGTGGACAGCAGTTACTTCTACGACCACGTGACCGGGTCAATGCGTCGAGCGTTCAGCAAGCGCTCGATCGACGAGTGGGACGACGACGGCTCGATCTTGGGCGTGGGATCGGTTCCTGATGATCGCAGTAAGACGGCATTTGGATCCGACGATATTCCGGTGGACGAGGGTTTGAGGAGGAAGGTGACGGAAGTGATGAGCGTGGAGGATGCTCTCCTGTTGAAGGTGAACAAGAGGGTTTCGCCGCTGAGGGAAGGGTGGGGCGATTGGTTTGATAAGAAAAGCGATTTCTTGAGGAAGGATAGAATGTTCAGGTCCAGTCTGGATATTTTGAATCCGTCGAACAATCCGATGTTGCAGGACCCGGATGGGGTGGGCGTGACTGGGTATACTAGAGGGGATAGATTGGTGCAGAAATGGTGGTTGAATGAGTTCAGGAAAGTGCCGTTTTCTGTCAAGAAGCCATTAGGGATCTCAGCGGATGGTCACGAATTGCGAGAAAACAATGATGTGGCTAGTAGTAGGAAGGCCGGTAGCGCAGAGAGTCAAGATGGTGAATTTGAAGGGAGGGTTGAGGTTAGGAGGGCAGAGAGACGGACCTTAGATGACGATGTGAGGAATGCATCCGATAGTGTTATGGAAAATGATGGAAGTGAGGCTAAAGGACATGTGGACAGCAATTTGTCCGACAAAGGTAGTCAGAGTACGACAATTCATGAGAATAGGCGGAGTTCTGAGATCGAAGGTCATGTATATGCAGATGGAAGGAGATGGGGTTACTACCCTGGTTTGCATCCTGGGCTAACATTTTCAGAATTCATGAATGCGTTTTTTAGAACAGGTAGATGTCACTTAAGAGTTTTTATGGTGTGGAACTCACCACCATGGATGTTTGGTGTTCGACAGCAAAGGGCACTGGAGAGTCTGCTCTCACAGCATCCAGATGCTTGTGTTGTTGTGTTCTCTGAGACTATCGAGCTTGATTTCTTCAGAGATAGCTTTCTCAAGGATGGGTAATTGCTCATGTTCCCATTGCTTTTCTTTTTATAGATGAACTTTTGCTGGATAGGCATAGGTATCTTGTAATTTTTAAACAGTAAGCATGGAGTCGCTTCTTACCTGGTTCAACTAGTTATTGTTGCTCTTTTCATAGTTTGCATTGCACTGGTTGTCATATCTTCCTGGTGATAATATGGACTGAATAAACCCAAGTTTCTACACATCTAATGGCTCCTTTGAGTAATCTTGTGTGGATTTGTACGGGCAGATTTGTGTTAAGTCTTTTTTGTCTTGATTTGAAGTTTCTTTTTTGGAATGATGTCTGCGTTTTTGCAGTTTATCCAGACACACCTCTTATTTTCTGCAATTAGTTGACTTTTGTTCTCGTTTAGATATCGTTCAGTTTAACAGAGCATAGGGAATTTCTTTAGTATAGTTGTTCCTCTATGGTGGCTCTTTTTGCCCTTTACCATTGCAGTTCTTGGATTGGGGCATAAGTAAGCTCACAGCTTTACACAACTAATCTGACATACCTGATGGTTTCCAACTGACTGCTTGCTTTCAATATCGTAGATACAAAGTTGCTGTTGCCATGCCAAATCTTGAAGAATTGCTGAAAGATACGCCCGCACTCATATTTGCTTCTGTCTGGTTTGAGTGGAGAAAGACAAAGTTTTATCCTACTCATTTTAGTGAGCTCATCCGGCTTGCTGCCCTTTACAAGTAGGTTTTCATCAACTTAAATATTTCTGTTCCTCATTGAAATTTTTGCAACTCGTCTCGTTTGAATTAGATAATAATTAATGATTCCCAATGTATTGGGTAGTTCATGCGAGTCCTTTTGATGCTATGGTTTTGTTTGTATAATGAGCTGTTGCTATATCATAATGCGTACTTGACTAGTGAGATTTCGATGTGCTCTGGTGATTAAAATGTGTCATATATGTGATGCTGCTTGTGTAAGTGAAATCTCTACACATGATTGTAGGATTTACTTAGTTTCTCCAAAAGTGAAAATTACTAAAGAGATTTGTATCAAAATATTATTGAAATATGAGAAATATTGAAATTAGAAGTCAAAGAATCTGTGAAAACACTCATAAGCAGTCAGCTCTAGGCTTTTTCTCTTTTTATCTGTTTATGTTTATAAATTGATGTGCTCTATTGAAGTATCTTTTGATTATCTGAAAGTAGAACTAGCTTTGCGAAATTTTTCCCAAAGATTGATAAAAATTTGGTAAAAATTAGGCTTCAAAGTATTTGTTGAACTTATTAAGATGGTATGCCATGATGAATTAAGACCTTCGGATGTCCCAATGAGAAGGTGTGACGAAGGGATGGAGTTATGGGTTAGAAGGGCAGGGGAAGACGTAGAAAGATGTGGAAGGAGACAATAAGGAAAGATATATTTAAAGCTTACATAGGATGTAAATGAAGGATTGAGCACAATAGAATAGGATTCATACACTTGAGATTGCTTAGTGGAATAAAGCTTAGTTAGTTGATGTTGTTATATGAATGTGGGAATCTGGTAGTTTGGAATTTCAAGGGGACTATTCTGGACCGAGAGATAACCCTTTTCTCTCTCCCTCCCTATGTGCGGATGCATGTGTCTACTTTTTGTTGTTTTTGTTTTTGGGCCCCGGGGGGAAGGGTGTGGTGTGTGCTGCATGACTAGCTAGCATCAGAAAGTTATTTTCCAACAGCCCCCCTGTGATATGATCTTGCATGAGAATGGCATAAGCTTACAATTGGCCATTTGATGTTGCTGTGGTTTGCATAGTGGTCTTAGTTCGAACTGATCTCTATGGGGGGTTAATAATCTACAGAAGAGTTCTGCCAGAATATAGAGTCAATAATTTACATAGTGGTCTCTTTAGTTCTTTTTTAGTGCAGGCAGCAAATTCAACTGATCTGCTAAATCAGTATACTCCTTCCTGGTGATTACCTCTTTGCAAATTTTAACTTTTTCTTGTGATATTGCAAATGTTTTCTTCCTAAATACCACTAGGCTAAAATTTTTCAAATGTTATATAAGTATCTGGTTCTATTTCTAGCGTTGGCTTTTCAATATTTTCTGCTTGTGGTATTGGAAGTTCAAAAGCAGTTGATGAGATTTGAGAATGTTAACATGAATGAAATAATTCTATCAGTGATGAAAAGGGTGTTCCCTCTGTGGTACAGTTCTTTTCCTTAAGAAATTGAATTCAACTGTGATATGGTAGCACACCCTTAAGAATCACTGTAATAGTTGGCTCTAGGCTACTCTATTAGTGCAGTGAGACTTCTACATTGGCAAAATTGGCATCTGTATTGCATGTATATCATCTAGGCATGGATTATGGTTCTTATCTGCCCAATTCTTGCTTACTCCTTCATGTTGGTAAATAGGCTGACACCCAGAGAGTAGTTAAGGATGTATTCAAGGCTGCATTTATGGAAATTTAGTTCCTTCTTGGTTAGTTAAATTATTATGTGTCATGCATGAAGAAGATTGACTTCCTTTGCAGGAGTGAAGCTTCACATTTAAGACAGTCATTAAATATTTCTTGTGCTTAGAAGTTAGAATTACTTCAGATTATTTGCCTAGGTATAAGTCTCCATATATTCAAGCACTTACCTCTAAGGTGGGAGTTTTCGTATTGTCTTTTCCATGAGTGCCATGTTTGTCCTTGTTCGCTTGCCAACAACAGAAGGAGTTCTAATTATCTTAGTAATCAGCTTTAAAGAACTTGTTTATTTCTGGTTTGCTTGCTTAATGACCATGACGATGGGATTGTAAAGTCTTAATTTGGTACCATTCTTTCCCTTGTGGTATTGGCCTAGCAAGAACAGCTGTCCTTCTTTGTGAATGTTTTATACTATTCTGACTGATGCAAGGGGTTATTCTTATTCTTGGTAGACTTTCGTATATTGCTTAGAAGGAGAAAAGGCTGTTATGAGTAATACCTTTTTAGATATTGGGGAGAGGAATAGGAGATGGAAAGACCCGTTAAGGGAAAGAAAGCAGTATAGGCATAGTTTCCTGTAGGTGCTTAGCACTTTGCCATGCTGATTTTATTGGTAGTTTAGTGAAGATGCAGGATTGAATTTTTAGCATTCTTTCCTCATGAATGTTTCTCTCTGGCATTTCTCTCTGGCATTACATCTTATGCCATCTTGTAGTTGTGAATGAAATCTAATTCAGTTTATCCATATAATTCATCTCTCTTTTTGTGGTTATAAAATTAATGTATAGGACGTGCTATGTCTTTAATATCTCTTGGTTGACTTCCCAATGCTCAATTTTTCGTTTTGCTCAGATACGGGATAGTTAATGTTTTGTCACATTTGTAAATTGCCATGGATTATTAATTTTGACGTATATACTTATATATCTTTCATTCTTTTCTCTGCAGATATGGTGGAATATATATTGATTTTGACATCATTGTGTTGAAATCACTCTCTTCTCTAAACAACACTGTTGGTTTGGAGAGTCGGCTTGATCGACAGTCTCTTAATGGTGCTGTAATGGCATTCAGAAGGCATAGGTACTTCTTGTTTCTAGCCATGGAGGAATTATGCATTTGTTGTCAACTGTGATTATAACTTGTAATTTTGTAGATTTTGCTTGTGTTTCTTTTACTCACCACTGATAGATGCTTTCATCAAATGACTTTTGTAACTGAGGCTTACAAAATATGGCACTGTTTTGATATATCTATGCAAATTGAGGAATAATTTTTTTCTCTTCTTTCATCATGTCTTTTATGTTGTTTGAATATTCTACTTCCATGGGTAATACCATTACTATTTACAACTATTATAAGTTCTTTTTCACATGAATTTGAACACTGCATCCCCACCTCCGCAAAAGAATATTTGCGTTAAAAGTGTGCAGGATTGGTTTCCTCATGTCGCTTGAAACTTAAAAACAATGATTACTTTGGATATTTTTCTGGATCCTTAAATAAAATGAAAGGAGAGCTGCAGTGTGTATCTGCTTATTTCGTATAACACATTCCTGATGGCATGCATTGATTTGTTATTTATTTATTTTTTGTTACTCTATGTTCAGTCATTAATTGCTAACCTACTCTTGCAGCCCCTTCATATTGGAGTGCTTGAGGGAGTTCTACTCAGTTTATGATGATACCCAGTTTAGATGGAATGGGGCTGAGCTTTTGACGAGAGTGGCAGGAAATTTTTCAAGAAGTGGGAGAAGAGAAGTTGAGCTGCTGGAGTTGAAAGTGCAACCCTTCTTCGTCTTCTTTCCTATTAGTAGCCAAGATATTATGAGGTATCTCTTTTCTTTGTTGGAAGTATCTCTATTTATACAGAAGCATGTAGCACCAGGAGCCATGTTGGCCCTACTTGACCCAATTGCATGTGTGTGTGTTCCACATAATTTTGGATGCAAGAAATTCGTGGTCTCATGTGGACTACATCTTAATGCATAAGGTCACTTGGATGTATCGATCAAAGCTGCGAACATCTTAATATACAAACTATGCAAGACCATGAGAAAATATCCCAAGCTGATTTTTATAAAAGAAGCAAGTATGCATTGAGGATAAGTTATATCAACAGCTATGGTTAAGTGATAGGACTTGCAGTGTGGTAATTGCTGAAAGCGTTAACTTCATCTCCTTCTCATCAAGCTTTCCTACCTGCTAAAATACGTAAGTTTTGTATTGCCATGTGGAGGCATTGCTGTTGAAAGTGGACGGTACCGCTGAATATTTTAGGGCTAGTTGATTGAGAATTGGAAAAATTAGAAATCTAAGAACTTTGAATGCCTCTTATCTTCTGCATCACTCTGGGAGACAGTAAAAGCAATACTTTTTGCTTGTGATGAGGATTATAATCGTCATGGATGTGAAGGTCATCGTG
Organism: Eucalyptus grandis; assembly: GCF_016545825.1. Lineage (NCBI taxonomy): Eukaryota > Viridiplantae > Streptophyta > Magnoliopsida > Myrtales > Myrtaceae > Eucalyptus > Eucalyptus grandis. The sequence goes on from NC_052615.1 coordinate 24,575,958, forward strand.
TCTTCCTTGACAGAAATGAGTAAGTGGATAGTTTCCGGCATCAGCTGCAAATTGAAATAGGTCAGCCCAGTGGAAGCAAAATGCTTGATCTGTCATTAGATTAGGATCCCAAACCAGAAAAATTCCACACAAGACAGTAGAGGAAGTGACAACTAGATATTGCTTATGTTGGGAGATGAGAGTTCATTTTTAAATTACAGCAGTTAGCATATAATTTGGGGTTTTGTTCAGAGAAACCCGTTGTCTGTGCATATAGGATCTTCTCAAAACTTAGATTAAAAAATGAGCACCTCCACAATTCGATTGGTGTGACTAAGCATTAGGCAATTTATAGGCAAGATGGTCGTGGGAATATTCTGAAGTGATGGGATGACTAGATAGTTTCAGTTGTATTGACATGATTGAGAGAAGGTGTGAATATAATGTCTACCCTGCATGCATGATGAAGTAGGTTTTTTTTGGGCTTGATGGAGTACGATGAAAACTGTTGAATCTGAGCAGATGGCTTGCAGGATGCTTGCTTCCAGTGGTCTTCATTTAGCCTTTGTTTCATGGGGAAGAATACATGCATTTTCATGAAAATTTGCAGCAAAAGATTATTAAAATTGTTAATCCTGGCAATTGGAGATGTCAATTTCCATTGACTTGAACCAGGAATACTGATTGTGATAGCACCTTGAGTATGCCTCTATCATACTGATTGTATGAGAGAGGTGTGTGATCTTTCAAACTTGAACCAGCAAAAGAATGATGCTGATTGCACCCTCTCGGTAAATACACTAATGTAACTTCATGCCTATTAATCAGTTATGACAAGAACACAGGCTTATAGATGTGCGTACATGTTAATTCCGTGCCAGTCTTGTTGAAACGTGCACATTAGATCTGTTGTAAACAACTCTTTTCTGGACTGCTGATGCCATTTGAGCTGTCTCCTAAGATCTGTGTTCTTTTTTCATTTAGACCATATAGAGCTTAATGTTTTCTGTCAAAAGCTTGTCTGCCCTTAAATTGACCTTTGTGAGCTGCAAACAGGTATTTCGTTGCTCCTTCAACAGAGATCGAACGTGCACAACAAGATTCTCTTTTCAGAAAAATTCTGGATAAATCCTTGACATTTCATTTTTGGAATAGCATTACTTCTTCTCTAGTTCCTGAGCCGGGAAGTCTTGTAACCAGGCTAATTGACCACAGATGTATCCATTGCTCTGATGTATTGTGAAGTTCACCCAATTTTTCCCCAAGTTGATTGAAGACTTCAGCTAGCACCCTAATTGGCTAGAAGCATTCACTGGTCAAATGCGAGGAGATTCAGGTTTTTGCTCTGATATGAGGCCCAGTTTTTGGTTAAGAGTAGGGGGCCCTATGTATTTCTTTCCATGAAGAGGAGGGCTTACCACCTATAGGATCGGCTCCAGAAGGAAGCTGACCATATACGGGATTATGTTAGGGGGGCATATATGTTGTTGTACAGTTAATTCTTTTCTTTATCGTCTGCGTTAAGAGTTCTCCTTTTCTTTTTATTGTCAGTGCTTGTACAAATGGATTAGTGGGAAAATGGAAACCGTGGTTCCCCCTTTTTATAATGGCAAAAAATAAAAATGTTTATCCCCTGAATTAATATTAACTGTTAGTATTCACAGTGACCATGTAGGATTGTGTATGCTACCTTCGTTGCTATGTCAGTATTTATGTCGTCTAGGCATCTGCAGATATCCTGCATTGTCAAGAAATGGGCGATGAGCAAGCACGTGGGGTTATGCTTCTGTTTAAAGCAAGTGTATATGCTTGTCCCCTCCCGTGACGTTTATAGCACGTTCAGTAGGATTTCTTTGTTTCTGTTGCTTCGTGCGCTACTAACTTACATCAGAAGCACAGGGAAGCCTACATTTTCGGCAGTCACTCGGAACTTTGCCCTCATTCTCGTTGGAATTATTAGGCATCTGTAGAGCGTGCATTCTTGTGCACGGGTTCGTTTCTAATGTGATTCTGCAGGCGGCGTATGGTAAAGCTCGTCACTGGCTTAGTAAAGCTCAGTTAACGTTAATATTTACTTCACAAATAGGAAACTAGTGGAGTTACAGCAAGCAACGGGAAATGAATGATTACAATGGAAGCAGTAGATAGAAAACTGCACTACTGAGTTCTTGTGCTGCAGGAGGATGATGCTCCAAAAGCCTGTTTTCGGGGATCCTCACTGTCGAAAGAAGCAGAGACAGGGAACATCATTGAGCTGCCGTCACGAGGCGTGCCGGACAGAGCCTCGTTCTGATCCGGCGGCACGGTCTCCACAAGCCGGCGCCGGTCGCTAGACATCGGGATCCAGGAGTCGGAACTCATTCAGGTAGTCATCATGTAACCCGTCTCCACGAGTCCCACCTCCTCAGTCGAGAGCATTGGGGCCGTAGCATCTCCTCCTCGCGGGGTTCCACACCCACTGCACCAGGTACTTCCTCCCCTTCACTCCATTCAAGTTGAACCCGCTCCCCCATGCGTCCTTGTTCACCGCCCCCACATACCCTCCTCCCGCACCACTCCCGTACATCCCCAGGCACAGGTCGGCGATCTCGGTTGGTGCTGTGGGGTCGTCCCCTGCGTACCACGCATTCACGAGCGGGTTGCTCGAGACCTCGGCGAGCTCGTGGGCGATTATGCTGATCATTCCGTCTGCCCCCACGTCGCCGTTCGGTGGCTTCATTATGTCGTGGCCCCCGTTCGTGCCTGGTGGTGGCCTGCCCGAGTAATTTGGCCAGGCGAACGGGTAAGCGCAGATCCCTGGGCACTGTGTCCCGCTGTAGCCGATCCACGCGTAAGGAACGGTGACACCGACGATCGTGGGGAATGTGAAGTAGTGGAACCCGCACACGGCACGGCAGAAATCCTGGACTTGGACATCAGAGGAGGTGAGGACTAAGTAGAGGCCATCGTGAGGATTGAGCGGCAGAGCATGTGGATCCGAAGCGGTGACAGAGTTTTTGATGACGGACTGGATGTCCAAGCGGCTGAGGTAACCTCCGTGGGAGTATTTGTAGTCGTAGAACTCCCCGGAGAGGACGATGTTTCCGGTGATGTTGGACCCGGTCTGGTCGGTGTAGAGCCGGACGGTGCGCCACCAGTCGGCGACCGAAGGATAAGAGGCGGAGGACGACGGAGCGGATAGAGAATAGATGAAATCTCTTATGGTGGCTTGCTGGTTCTGGTTCCAACGGCCATACCATATGATGTAAAGATTGATGGGAGATGCAAGGACAGGACCCATGTGGTACTGAAGGTCCACAAGATCCGACGAGCCCTCGAAGTTCTTCTCCCCGCCGAGCTCTCCGCTCCGGTCCGACGACGACGCCATGGGAGAAAACCGCAAGAGAAAGGCACAGAGCAAGAGAAACTCAATCCACCGGTTCTTCTGCATTTTTTCTTGCGTTTCTGTCTTACTGTTGAAGTTTGTCTCGTGTGTAGTGATGGTCAGAGAGAGCAAGTGAATTTAAAGGGGAAGGCGTGAGGTAGCTAGCTTCTTAAGTGATGAGGAAGGTGAGATTCTTTCTTTTGCAATATTTATATAATTCCCACTTTCCATTGCTGCTTTATAATATGTTTCCTGTCCCCACATCTTGTGTTTAAATCCTGTTGTTCCTCTTCTCAAGATCCAATAGGGATTCTTCAATTTGATTGTTTTTTGCTGCCTATGCATTGCTGTGCTCAAACACTAGGATTAATATAAGGATTTCGTTACTATTTTATGCACCGAAGCCGTTACCGTCAAATGATTCTTGTGTAGTGAATGAGGGACGACGTTTTGTCAATGAGAGTTGATTAGATAAATGTTTAATGTACTAGATCTTTTACTTGACTAGCATATTTAATAATTTTCCTTTCATCATTAAGAGAGAGAGTTAACAAAGGAAGACGAATCTTAGGAAAAGTGGTAGTTGAAAGCTGAAAAGGAAAGGAGAGAAAGCAAAGCATGGCATGCGTCAATCATGCACGCAAAGTGAAAAAGGCTTTATCTAACTTTCGATCATTTCGGGACAAATTTGCTATTTTCATCCCAGCCACCATCCTCGCCCAGTAGGAAATAGAAAATTTTAATTAGTAATATAGAACTAGAGATTTCATCTTGATCATCGTTTCTTAACTTATCGTGAAATTATATCATTTATGTTGAGGGTTCGATCCATATGAATTGTCATGTCAATGCTAATGACATGAGTCTAGTTGACATAGAACAAAACTTTTGAACACACGATCAATCCCGTTTCGAATCCATTTGGGATAGAAATGCTTCAAGGAAGGAGCCATCTTTCAAAACTGCGTGGCCACCTCTACTTCTATCTGTGTGTTGTTTTTTAGAACTATACAAATTGGCCTTGACGATGATGGTTCTATATCACGAGAACTTTTATGAATACTTCAAATTTACACTAGACGTCAGAAAGCCTCTTTTCTAGTACCGGCCCCTATGGACTAGGGTCGGTTGTTACAATAAAAGTAAAAGTTTTCCCCTACTTTATAACCTTGACCAACAAGACCATGATTTAATTGGGGATCCTACATCAGTAACACGAGTCCCCACGGCCTAAATCAATTGCTAATCCCACCTCGGTGCTTTGACGAATGGCCTCGGATAGAATCAACTGGAGCTCAAAAGAAAAAGATGCGAGTCAACAAATTTTACTGATTAGCAATTATGGGTGTGCCCCGTGGGTAAAACCGGACCATGTGCTGCCTTTTCAAAGTCATCTCACTTTTGGACTGACATCATTTTACCCTTTATTCGACATTGGACCGCGCTACAGTTCTTTATTGTCCGAAAGTCATTGTTTTTTGTGACGAGTCAATTGGTTTGGTTGAATGACACGGACAGAAGACGAGCCGAATGCGGAGATACGGGAGGATTTTCTTGGCCGACACAAGATTTTCAACTATTAAGCTTGAATTTTCCAGTAAAGAAGAATCCTACCCACGGTTGACAAGTGTGATTAATACCTAGGAAATGGACCATCACTTTGTAAATTGATTAGATTTAGGCATTACCAAACCATCAGCACACGTGTTAGGCTTTGTTTGCCTTGTAATAAAACTAGAATTGTACATAATATGTGTGGATGTCATATCTTCCATTGATAGAAAGATGTGCATGCCGAATCCCGACCCAAGTGGTCATTTATTTGGTATTTCCCAGCAATAAGAAAATGCCATCTAAACCTTTTGAAGCACAAAGTTTATGGTTGATTGGACCAAATTAGATATTACTAACCTCAATTAAAGTGACCACTAATTTTTCTCCAATTAAGGAGAATTACCAAAAAAGTCCTAAACCTATTGCAATCGTGCCAATTCGGTCTAAACTTTTTTAGCCAATTGTTCTAAACCTTTTACTTTTTTGTTCATTCGGTCCTTAGGCCAAAATTAGCCGGCCCGGCGTGGCAGCCACAGGTCTTGGCGAGCTTTTTTAATAATATTTGATTTTTAAAAAAATTTTATCAATTTTTTTATTAATTTTTTTCCTTTTTTTTTTTTCCTCCCTCCTCCTTCCTTGGGCTCCCGACGCCAGCCGGCTGGCCGCCTCGCCGAGGCGATCTCGGCGGGGATCCGGCGAGGAGGCCTCGCTAGACGCGACGGCGAGCCCCCGCCGGATCCCGCGAGGGCTCGCCCGCCGACCGCGAGTCGAGCCCTTGCCGATCGCGAGGGGGCCTCGCCGTCGGCCGGGCGCGAGCTCGCCTCGCGGTCGCCGGGCGAGGCGAGCCCCCTCGCCTCGCCGGCGACCACGAGTCGAGCCCTCACCGATCCGGCGAGGGGCCTCGCCGTCGGCGGGCGCGAGCTCGCCTCGCGGTCGCCGGGCGAGCGAGCCCCCTCGCCGGATCGCGAGGGGGGCTCGCCGTCGCGTCACGCGAGGCCTCCTCCCGCCCGGATCGCCTCGGTCCGGCGGCCGGCCGAGCTGGCCGGTCGCGAGCCAAGGAAGGAGGAGGGAGGAGGAAAAAAAAAAAAAAAAAAATTAATAAAAATTAATAATTTTTTTAAAAAATCAAATATTATTAAAAAGCTTCACACCGCCGGCTGCCACGCAGCGGCTGTCGGCACTAATTTTGGCCTAAGGACCGAACTGGGGCAAAAGTAAAAGGTTTAGGACTGAATTGGCCAAAAAAAAAAAGTTTAGGACTGAATTGGCACAATTGCAATAGGTTTAGGACTTTTTTGGTAATTCTCCCCTCCAATTAAGGTACTTACTAGTTTCGCATTACCAATTCTTATTCGACCAAGTTAGTTGTTCTTTCAAATTACCGACTTCTCTTATTTATGACAAAAAAAAAGTTATCAATTTTTATTTACTTTTCTTATCAAAGCCTTAAGTTTGTTAACTATTTTTTGGAATTGCCAACCTTAGGGGTGCTCTTGGCCCAGTGAATATCGCTTATTCTGGTGTTTATCAGTGGTGGTATACAATCGGTTCATGAGATTTATTACCTTTTATTCTTAACTTCGCCAACCATTACATTGAATTACCAACCTTTGAATGACTCATCAACTTTTTTTCCAGATTGAGTAACTCAATAGAAAAATTGATTTAATTCAAATGAAAGTTGATATTCTAGAACTAGTTAAAATCTTAATTGGGAAAACTTGATAAACCACTCAAATTATAGTTAATAATTTCACATAGAAGTTGGTAATTTTAAGGCGTAGTTTAGAAATATAAACAAAAATTGATTAAAGATAGGAAAAATTGGTAATTAAAATAAAAAAAAATTTTTTTAAGTAACTCAAATTAGAGTTGTTATTCCAAAACTAGTTGGTACTTTAATCAGAGAAAAGTTGCTAATTCATTCTAATTAAGGATAACAATTTCTTAAAAAGTCACTTGAAATTGTTGACGTAGTGGTGAGTCACGTAAAACGGTCAGCAATCCATGTAGCACGGTGGGTGATGATTGGATCGTGATGTCATCTGTCAAAAATTGACCGAAACGATTATTAAGGAATCTCGCACACAAGTTTAAGATTAAATTAACAATTTTTTTTTAAATGAGACTAATTTGGTATCCGTATAATAGACTTATAATTGATCAGGTAATTTTTGCCTAAAACCTAGGTGTTTCGTGGAGGTTCAATTTTAAGTATTTTAATTTTGCCCCTATCGTACAAAAGGCCATGTGTTGGCTAACTAAATGGTGAGCACTTAGAGGCAGAGCTTCAGGACAATATCCCCGTTGACTTTGATTAAGAGCGGCAGTTCTGTCTGCCTCGTCGCCAAGGATATCCCGCGGAAGTTGCTGCCAAATTGCTGCATCCGATCCGATGCAGAACATGCACGGACCACCCCTAAAATTAAAAACGATCGAGCGATGTGGACGGGAATTCGAACACGTCGAGCTTACATGGGAAGAAAGATTACGCTTGCGCTGCTGTCTGGTTGGCTAGCCCCGTCATAGGGGATCGAGATTCAACGTACATTTGGCTGTCTGTTCGCGGTGCGGAGCGGTTATTCTTGTTCTTTGGGGAGTGTCGCTATCGTTGGGAACATGCATGTGGTCGGTTCTATCTTATATGATCTTCAATCTTTAGATACTGAACTTGAGCTAGGGAACTGCTTAAAAAATGTGGAGATAGCTGGAAATAATCTGTTCTGCACCATAATGGTATTGATATTTCCTGCAGTGAGTGAGGGTTGCTAGGAAGACCGAGAGTCCGAATGACCGACATATAGTTGCAATATTAATTTTTTTTTTTTGGTTGAAAATGTAAGTATTATAAGGCATATGAAGTACAACAACTAGGGGCATGCCTTGGAATTACAAATAGAAGTAATAATTCAAAAAGATGGGCGTAGGAAGTCTCCACATAGTAGTCAATAAAACGTTTGATTCGGAAGGTTTTAATTTTTTTGGTAAAGTGAAGCTTTGATGGGAATTGCTTACAACCGTAATGATGGTATTGGAACTGTTAAGAGGTGGTACCGGGGAGCGACCGAAATGTTGCAAGGCACTGCCCAGCAAAGGCATTGAGACTCTGAGAGAGAAAGAGAAAGTGAGACCGATGATTATGCTTTTGTGAAAAATTTTTTTAAAAAATCACAAATTTGTTGTACAAATGTAAATTCAATTATAAACCTTTTAATTTGACCAGTTTAATCATAAAATTTTTAACGATTTATCAATATAGGTTTCTTAATCAATTTTTATTGGAAATCACTGATGTGGATGCCAGATATCCTATGTAGCATAATTATCGTTAATATGAACAAACTTTTTTCTTTTTTATTTTACTTTTTTTGGAATTTTTCTAATTTTTATTTTTATTTTTTCGTTCTTGCTTTTTCAGTTGTTGGGCCTCGGTGATGGTCAGTGGGGGTCAACCTTGCCAACCTCAGGCAAGGGTCGACCTTACCTAGCCACTAGCAAAGGTCAACCTTGCTAGCCTCGCCGAATCTGGCAGGGTCGACCTTCTCCGAAGCGTTGTGGCTTGCGGCTAATTGCCGACCATTAGCAAGGCTTGGTATTAGCCAAGGAAAAAGGAAAGAAAAAAAGGAAGAAAGAAAATTAAAAATTTTTGGTTCAAAATTTAGAAAATAGGAAAATTACCAAAAAAAATATTCAATATATTACAATTGTATCAATTCAGTCATAAACTTTTTTTTAGGCCAATTGAGTGCTAAACATTTTGCATTTATACTAATTCAGTCTATGTAGTCAATTTTGATTGGTTGGCATTGACATGGATGTTGGCTATTCTATATGACATGACAGGCGCTAACATGAATAATTTTTAATAATATTATAATTTTTGAATATTTATTTATTTATTCTTTTTTTCCTTTCATTCTTTCTTCCTCTAGTCGATCATTGGACCTCGATGACTAGTTATAGGCAAGGGTCAGCAAGCCTCGAGCCCTTGCTAGAAGCTGCATGGTCAAGACTTGCCTGTGGTTGGCCAAGGCATGACCTTGTCGGATTTAGTGAGGTCAGGCATTGATCATGGCTTGTGAGGTACCCCTCGTAGCCGCCGGTGAGGGTTCAATTGTCATCAAGCCATGGCAAGGCTTGCACTCGCCTTTATCTGCTAAAGGAAGAAGGAAGGAAGGGAAAAAGAGAGAGAAAGAAAATAAAAATAAAAATATTATTAAAAATTGTCATGTCAGCGTTGGCTAACTAAAATTGGCTGAATAGATTAAATTGACACAAATGTAAAATGTTTAGATATTAATTAACAAAAAATATTTATGATTGAATTGATACGATTACAATATATTTAAAACTTTTTTAGTAACTTCCTAATCAACACTATAAAACAAATATGGAAAAAACGTCTAAAGGCTGCTTATTGCTACATTCTTCCCGTGAGCATTAACACCGTATTGGTACTCATGTCTTACATTTAAATTTAAATGAAATAATTAAAGCTGATGGACAAATGAATGCCAATGATTGATACACATGTTAGTTTTGTTGCGGCTAAGGGCACTAAAGAGGCAGATGGCAGTTTGGCAAAAAGAGGGGAGAGAAACCTTAAAGAATGCAACGGAGTTGGTGGTCACTTGCGGCGGCGGACGGTGGCTGTTGTTCAAGAGAATATACACAACGGCGGAACGAATTATCAGATTATTCATCGATTATAGTAAAGTTGTTTAGCTAACTGAGGATATTATTTTAATAATGTAATCTGTTTTAATTATGGAGTTTGCATGCGACGTTAGGAGAATCCTGGGGGCATGCAAGATCTTGGGAAGATATTATTCGGGTCGAGACTAAAGTTTAGTAAGCTAAAAGTTAGGTTTTCTGTTGGAATTATACTGTGGATGCACATTGTAAGTTCACGAAATGTCAAACTTCACATGCACAAAAGGGAGCAGAAGGAATAATAAGCGAGATAATTGTCCAAATAGTCATAATTTATTGTGCGACACTCAATCAGTCATAAACCTTTCAATTATGTCAATTTAGTCCTACACCTTTTAATGATTTGCTAATTTAGTCAAAACCCTTTCTCTGTGTCAATCTAGTCCCAAATCTTATGAAAATTTGTCAATTTAGTCTCAAACCTATTATTTGGATATTTGGTTGGAATGATTATATCAAATTGTCAAAAGATCTAGGACTAAATTAATAAATCGTTAACAAATTTAGGACAAATTAGCACAATTGAAATGTTTAGGACTGCATTGATTACGTACAATAGGTTTATGACTTTTTGGACAATTTTCCCATGAGCAAAAGCATCAAAGAGTTGGGTTCATGCATACTTGAGAAAGGTCACCGGAGAGAGAGTCGATTGATGTCAATATTAGTCCCCATATTGAGTGAACGAAATTTTTTTACCATATAATGATGAGTTCGCAAATTCTAGCCCGGTTAAGAACTTGCTCTGGAAATCATTGTTCAACTTGGAACCTGCTGGATTCGCATGTATAAGCGCACCTCATAGTTTTTCAAAGCCTTTTAATCCAAAGAAAGGAGGGCACCGCTTTGGTTATTGACATATTGAACATTCGACACAACATATATAAGAGATCATGCCTAATTACAATCATCCTAAAACTACAACAACATCGAAAGTTAAAAAAATGGCAAAATAAATCAGCTCATGCCTAGGTTTACAGGAAAATTCATCGCGCTCAAACGAGAGCATGGAGTTGTATCGTTGTGGACATAGCCAACCTCATCACAAAGAGAGAGAGAGAGAGAGAGAGAGAGAGAGAGAGAGGATTAGAATTTTTTTTTTCCCGCACATATATAAATCTGAAATTTTGTAAGAAAAGTCATAAATAATTAAGTACGCAAAAATTTACTTAAGAAACAACACACGGAATACAATTTTTATAGGATACCCTGCGCCTAGTTCTAGGTGCAAGATGAGCATAGGGTGGTGTAATCCCAAACTCTATTAAAGTTTTGGAACCTGGAGACTTCTCGATCGGCTTCAACCACCACCACGGAACGTATGCAACCATATTAGTTCTGTAGGGCTGGTAGGCTCCAAGGATTCATCTCCTGCATACCCCTAATTAACCTTAGTTCCCTGAATAATGAATGAAAGCTACCATAGAATTCTCTTAATTAACAAAAGCGAAAAATTTGGGTAGGTTTAGGCATACTGAACTTTGTATGCATCGTACATAAAAAATTTGACACGATGAACAGTGCATTTTTGGGAGTAGGAACAATACAAGTACTAATACTTTTGTACATCGTTTGAGTGTCAAAAGATTTTTTTCGCTCACTCAAATACTATAAATTTGAAAAATCGATCACTTGAATGCCACTTTCAATTTACCCCATCGGAAAATATTTTTAAAAATATTTGTAATATATTTTTTAGTATTACATTTTTTGAATTTTTATTTTTGTTTTTTGTTTTTCCTTTAGGGTTGGCAAGGGTCAACAATGACCCTCATCAATCATGGCCGCCTTGGCCTCGGCCGTGAAGGCCCCAGTGCAAGGCCGTGATAACCCTCGCTCACTCTAGGCAACCCAAAGCTGGACGCCGCCTAGAGCGACGAGGGCCATCATGACCTTGCCAGCAGTCGGCAAGGCCCTAATGGCTTTGCTCGAGACCTTTGCAACAAGGGTTGCAGCCCTCACCCATGTCTAGCTACAAAGGTCTTGGGCGAGGCCGGTGAGGCCTCATCAATTGTTGGCGACGCTGCGATGGTCCTTGCCTGCTCTGGGTGGTGTTGCTCCTGGCCACCTAGCGACCAACGAGGGCCCTTGTGGCCTCGTCTAGGGCCTTCATGGCCGAAGGTGAGGCAGCTACGGTCAGTGAGGGTTGCCGGTGACCCTTGCTAGTCCTAAATTATGAAGAAGAAGAAGAAGAAGCAAAATACTAATAAAAGTAAAAAATTTAAAAGAATAAAAAATTCAATATAGGATATTTGGTTAGAATCAGCACTCAAGTGATCGAATTTTCTTTGTGTGGCATTGAAATGCATGAAAAAAGAATTTTGGCACACAAATTAATATCGTATGAAAGTTTTGGTACTCTTATGCCATTCAGTTTGCGTTTCCGCCCTAGAAAACACCCTCTCCCTCCCTCATTTTGTAATCTCTACACGAAAAGAGGGAGCAGAATCGAGCACAGCCTCGCCGCTGCTATCAACCTCGGACTTCGCATACCGCGATCGTCGCGCTCGTTATCACGTTCTCCCCCCGCCCGCCGTCCATTGCAGTCATCGTCTCTTTATTCGTCCCTTGATTAGAATAATAAAAGTTTGGGTCTTTCACGTCCATCTCTTCTCTCGCTCGCTCTGTCCCCGTCTAATTTCAGTCTCCCTCCCTTGTCAATTGTCATGCCTTTGCCTCCCTTCGCCCTCCACCGTTTCTCCTCGCTGCCTCCAGCTCCAAGCCCGCACAGTTGTGGCCTCAAATCGAGGCCGCTGGACGTGCTTGACCTTGATCCAGCGTGAGGGCTTGATGTAGTCTATTAACCACGCAATAATTTTTTGGGGTAGGGAGGGAGAGGAAAAAGAGCAATGTTTTCTTATTTCTACTACGTAGACTTAGGCACAATTACAAAAGAGGATCAATTTATAGAGAGCTACGTAGACTTAGGGCCTGTTTGTTTTTACTCCAAATAGTGTATGATTCTGTTCTTTTGTTCCCTAGAACGAAATTAGAACAAATATCGTTTGGTAAAATTTTTGTTTTCGGGAACAAAAATCTATTTTTTTGTTCCCGGAAATTGATTTGGAGCCGAATCAAGAAGTAGAAAAAAGTAATTTATTATTCACTGGGAACAATACTTAGAATCGGGTCCTATTTTTTCTTTTTTCCTTTTCTCTTCTTCTCTTTCCCCTTCTTCCGGTGGCCAGCAACCGGCTACAAAGAAAAATGAGAAAAAAAAAAGAAAAAAGAAAAAAGAATAAAAGTATTAAAAAATTAAAAGGAACAAAAGAGAATAGCATTATCAAACAGAGGCCACTGAAAACATTTAAATGATGGTTAAAGATTGTCTGGGCGAGTGTTCAATGGGCCCAAAGAAGCAATGAGGGCCCAAACGATGAAAATCCACGCCAAAAGCCACACCATAAGAAATCAAAAGACTGAAATCGTCATCTATAACCCTTTTGTTATAAGCAAAAAGTTGGTTATGAGTTATGATTAAGGGCGCATTTGGTAACCATTTTGTTGCGAGAAAATAATTTTTGATCAATGAATTTTTCTGATTAATGTCACCTAGGAAACAATTTTTGAGTAAAAAAATGCGCTTGTCGCTTAAAATTTCTATTTTCGGGATAAAAATACGTTTGGTAAGAATCTTAAATTCTTTTATTTCTTTTAATTTTTTAATAATTTAAGGAAGAAGAGAAAAAGAAAAAAAGGAAAAAAATTCTTTTAATTTTGTAATACTTTTATTATATATGTGCTTGTGCTTGTCCAAAATTTATATTCTAGGATAGAAATACATTTGGTAAGAATCTTAAATTCTTTTATTTATTTTATTTTTAATAATTTAAGGAAGAAGAGAAAAAGAAAAAAAGAAAAAAAAGAGAAAAAGGAATATAACAAAAAGTATAAAAAATTAAAAAAACAAAAGAATTTAAGAATCTTATTAAATGCTATCTATCATGAAAATAGAAATTTTGAATAGTTAGCATATGCGTTCTTTTGCTCAGAAATTGTTCCCGGAATAGAATTATAAAAAAATCTTTTTTGATAAAAAAATATTCTTCGAATAAAATTGTTACTAACCAACTTTTTGCTTGTAACAAAAAGGTTACAAATGACAATTTCAGTCTTTGGATTTCTTATTGCCCGTGGCTTTTGGCGTGGATTTTTCTTTTATCTTTTCGGCCCTCATTGCTTCTTTGGGCCCATTGAACACTCATCCCGTCCCAGACAACCTTTAAACATCGTTTAAATGTTTTATGTAACCTCTGATTGATAATGCTATGCTCTTCTGTTTCTTTTCCGTTTCAATTGTTTTTGCTGTACATAATGCAATCCAAAACTCAGCTGCTTCAAAATTGGCTTTTAAATTTCGTCGAAGATTCGAAACACAAATCCCTACAGACTAAACCCTAGACAGATTCTGTTCTCTTATGCTCTGGTAGGAAATGTGTTAGAGTTTTTCTAATTGTGGACTACATTAATTGATATTGTAATTTACCGTTTAACGTTTATCGTTTTACGGGGTTTGGTCTAAGATGAGATAGAATGTTTCTTAATTAGTCTAATATGGGTCAGGCTGAGTGTGTGGACGAGTTGAGCTTGGCTCGTAATGAGAGGGATTGGCTGGAAACTCTATAAATAGTGCTCAAGTCTCTCTTCTAACCCTAATTCTCACATTATCCTCACATAAGGGGCGTTTACCTAACGCTACACGTGAGGGGGCCGCCTCATTGAGCCGTGATACGAGGGCAATAGAGGAGAAGGACTTGCGCGTGGAACATTGTGTTTCCACTTCCGCTTCAAGAACAATGGATCCCAAATCGGGTGCGTTAATCTTTCTACTCGATCATGCATGTTCTTGTTCTAGTTATGGAAATCTTGGGGTTACGCAATTTGCGTCCATCATGTGGTATTAGAGCCTCCATAACCTTAGAATTTGAACGCAATTGATTTTGCCCTAATTTGTACGAATTAGCCCTAATTAGTGTGGATCTTGCCATAATTTGCGTATTTTTCTTATATTTTCTGTGATTTTGGAAATATAAGTGTTGGGTTATAGGTATATTATCACATAATCATTATAAATGTGTGATTCATCAATAAAAATCAAACTTTATTGTGAACTAAAGCTGGCTTAATGAGATTCAATCATTATGAGATAGTAATTGAATATATCTTGAGATAATGAGAAACCGTAAAAGTCATGAAATTTTTATTGCTCATGCATACTCTTTTACACGCTGGTAATCTTTGAATGATAGACGTCTTAAGAACTCGTGACCAAATTGATTGTACTTGATTAACATATCTGCTGTATGTGGGTAATGCATGTCAATTAAATTACTGCATATTGTACATGAACTCATCTCGTCACTTGTTAATGTCTATCAAGTTAAATATTTTTATGGTAAAGGAGTATGGCAATATTTACCTACAGAGCAATAGTATCTACTTGTTAAATTTTAGATATTTGGTTCTCTCGGTTTGACTCAATTAATAGGCCACTGGTTGATTACAATGATAATTTGTTGCTTAAAATTGATTAATAAATCAGTCAATGGCCTTGGAGTCATGTTTTGCCGTATGAAACTCATAAGCAATAGTTGATTAGTTGTTAAGCTTGTCGATATGGTGTACCCCTTGTATTACTATTGATGTTAATTTGTGAGAGATATTTTAGATCAGCATTCTTTTATGTTGTTGTGGTAATATGTAATTGGGGTGCATAAGAGATGTTTTATTCTCTGTTATGGGAAGTTTCTTGTGTTACTGTGATCAATGATCTCATTGGAATCTGTATTTCAAAGGTTATTTGTATATATATTTATATATATGTATGATTAATTTTTTTATTAATGGATAAAGCAATGTAATTAGCATGATATGTGATTTTAGTGATAACCTGCCCCTATCACTAAAATTAAAATCACATGTATATGGTGTATGTGAGGAATAAAGTTATATCCCTAGTATGAGAGAATTTCAAGGATTCAATTGAGTAGTGACCGCCAAAGTGGCACGCTTGATTGGGTTTGAGAAATTTCGGTCTCGTGTGATGATTGGGATGTCTCCCGGGTCTAATGCGTAGTCATACTCCCAAAGGAGGTGATTGTGTATTAGTTCATGGAGGGATACATGATAGTGTGGTGGAGGAGTGACCGATACTAATGGTTCATATGCCCAAAGGTGATGAATTCACGAAGATTGGAATATATTCTCATAACCCTTATCATGTGGGGAGTGTACAACCGCATGTCATGTATTCTGCCCAAAAATTATATGATTATGCGTGTAACTCTCGGATGTGTACTTGTATGGATGTGTACTTGTACGTCAAGTTACACAATACTCACATGATGCTAATTATATATATTGCTTGGTTTTCAGTCACCTTTTATGTAATTAATAACTTTATTATTATTGAGGTTTTTACTGCTTCAAATTTTAAGTTATGGACATATGATTTGTTGCTTGAGAAAAGAGCAATTGAATTTTGCTTACTGTCCATGAAGCGTTTCATTTTAGAACACTTGAAAAGAGGTTTGCCTACGGACTGCACTGCTATAAGATGATGGAAGCCTTAGTTGCTTGAAATTATGTCTTGTCTGATATTGAAATTAGGACATATCTGCAAAGATTGTGTTTAAGTCCTAATGACATATACATATCGTATAATGATTAAAATGTTGTTTCCGAAATTTTTCTATTTAAGGAAAATGGCCATGATAAAGAATAAACTGGTTAAAAATTAGTTTTGAAGGATGTCAGGCTTAACAATGGCCGTGAGTATTTTGACAAGTATGACAATGCGAAATAACTTAAAGGGTTATTTGTCAAATACTTGGTAGATTCTGGGTGGTAATTTAATTACTATACCTGAAAATTCTGATAAAAGATTTGGCCAAAATGCATAAATACACCATAATGAACATGGTGATGAGTATGATCAGTAAGACCAATTTATCCGGTTTTCTGCGGGCTGATATTATGAAAGCAACTTTTTCACATACAAAATGTGTCTCTTATTAAAGTTGTTTCATAAACTTCTTTTGAGTTATACACTGGACATAGATTATTTGAATCATATTAAATTTAGAGGTGTTATGCAGAAGTGAGATTATCTAATCCAATATTAGAGGCGTTGGAATTTAGATTCACTTGGAATTATTTTGTTTCTTACCTAGATTGTTCAAAAAGGATATTAATTTTAAGACCCTAAAGAAGATACAAGAATTATGGTATCACATACTGTAAAGTTTCTACAGTTTGACGAGGATAGCTGCTCTCAGACTATTAAGGATAAAAGTACGATGGAAAATCACCGTGTCTTTGTCTTTGCCTATATAAACAATTGTGGTACAGACAATTGTGAAATCTCCTGTACCATAGACTAAACTTGTTGAGGTTTAAGGTACTATTCTTGATATAGTTTATAATGAAATTTCTTGAACCTCTTAAGTGCAGAATGAAGTGGTTGCAGCTTTATTGAGGAGATTTGTTAGGGAAAGACGATCAGTTATACCATCAGACTATATAGTCTATTTGTGAGAGCATGATTATAATATCCACTACATGGTTGTTTTAACGACATAAATAAATGTTGTTTCTTATCCTCAATCAAGTATGTGATTAGATGCCATAAAAGGTGATATACAATCTATGAAACATCATAGTGTTTGGAAACTTACTTGCCTAAAGATTACAAGTTCATTAGTTGCAAATTGGCATTCAAAATTAAAAGAATTTCAAAGAAAAGATTGTGGAATTTAAAGCCAAATTGGTAACTAAAGTTTTCACTCTGAAAGAGGGGTGGATAGTTTATAGTGAAGAAATAATTATTTCTTTAAATATTCTTTCAGAGTGAACGTGGCATTAATAACTCTTTTTTATTTAGAGTTACGTTAAACATATTCAAGTAAACTATATAGTGCAACTGGATGATTTTGCAGCAGATTCAAGTAAACTTGTATGTAGACTGAAAAGTTCTAATTCATGGTCTTAAGCAAGTTTCCAGACAATATTCTTAAAGTTTCATAGTGTTGTTATTTTGTTCAATTGGGAACAAAGTAATTCAATATACTGCAAGGTCAGTGGGAGGAAATTTATTTTTTCTCATACTTTATGTACATGATGTTTTGCTTACAAGTTGTGACCTCGAGACATCTTATATCCTTTGTACTAAGGTTTGTAAGGATTGTTTTTGCCATATTATATTAAATTTTCTCTGAGGACATTTGCTGATTGTATATCGGAAATATTCAATATACATCATTGTAAGCCAGTAATTGCTCCTGTTGTTAAGGGTGATGGATTAAATCTATCACATTGTCCTTATTTAGATATTGAGAAAATCTAATTAAATGGTGTACCTTGTGTCAGTCCACTTAAAAGTATAATGTATACTCAAATTTGCACTAGACTAAATATCGTCTTTGTGACGGACTTCTAGGAAGATATCAGTCAAATCCATGACGTGATCACTGGTTGTTGCCAAGAAGATTTTAAAGGTACTTAAAGAAAACAATAGATTATATGCTAATTTATAGAAATGTTCAATTCTTGCAGTTAGTAGGGTATTTAAATGTAAACTATGCTGGCTGTTCTGATGACATGCAATCAATAACAGAATACATATTTATGTTAGCGGTAAGTGCAGTAAATAAAGTTTTATGTCATCTTCTACTATGTAAGTAGTGTTAGTAACATTCTTTTAGGTTGTTACTTGGGCTTTTATGTTCCAAAACCTCATGAAAGGAGTTGATTGTTTTAACGTTATGGATAGACCCATACGGTTGTATTGAGATAACAAATTTGTAGTATTATTTATTTACTACAGATGTCTTAAGGGGTCTAAATATATGGTAGTCAAATATTTTTTTGACCATAAAGAAACGGTACAGAAATGTGACTTATAATATAACATATTTTCACAGATGATGTGGTTGCAGATCCACTAACTAAAGGCCTACGCCCATGTGTATTTTAAGTAACATATCGTTAACATGGGCCTAGGAGTATCTTCGGATACTGTTGTTTAGTGGGAGCTATTTTGGTTTTACTCTGATAAAGATTTCATTTGTATTCGTTACACTTTGTAATGGTTTGATATGTATCAACTTTTGCATTCAATAAAATCTTTTGAATGTATTGTTATTATGTTGAATACATATTGATAAAGTCTCAAGGGATTGTATAAACCTTGAGTGAAGACTAGGGGCATCCGGGCATCCGGTTATTAGCCTTGTGCATATGTCTTGTGATACATAAATAAAGGTTAACCATAAGGACAAGACATATGTGGGTTCATTGGAACCATAAAGCATTCTCTAGTGGCACAAGTTTTTGTGACGCCTAAAGTTAAGAAAATGGTGATTGACAAATGGGATCTCTCTATGAGAGACGTTATCTATTTGACACACTACCATATTGAATCCATATCAATAAAGTTGAGAACATTCGTGACCATGGAAGGCTTTGTGTGTATACACGCAGTTACCGCCATGATTCGGTGTTTAAGACTTTATGGGATATGATTGACTATTAAGAATTATCTCTGGACCAATGTGCGCGCATAAGGTACGATTTCAATTAATATAGTCCAAGTGGGAGAATGTTAGAGTTTTTCTAATTGTGGACTACAATAATTGATATTGTAATTTACCGTTTAACGTTTATCATTTTACGGGGTTTGGTCTAAGATGAGATAGAAGGTTTCTTAATTAGTCTAATATGGGCTGGCTAGTGTGTGCCGAGTTGAGCCTGGCCCGTAATGAGAGGGACTGGCTGGAAACTCTATAAATAGTGCTCAAGTCTCTCCTCTAACCCTAATTCTCACATTATCCTCACATAAGGGGCGTTTACCTAACGCTACACGTGAGGGGGCCGCCTCATTGAGCCAGTGATACAGAGGGCAATAGAGGAGAAGGACTTGCGCGTGGAACATTGTGTTTCCGCTTCCGCTTCAAGAACAATAGATCCCAAATCAAGTGCGTTAATCTTTCTACTCGATCATGCATGTTCTTGTTCTAGTTATGGAAATCTTGGGGTTACGCAATTTGCGTCCATCAAAATGTTCCACAATATTTTACACTACAAGGAGAAATAATTGACTATTACCAAAAATTTGAAGCCGAATCACAAGCATCATCATCATCATCAGAATAATCCCACGATTTTGCAGTGCAATTTTAATGACTAGTTTAACATGGGTTCAATGCTGGCAACCGGGAGCCAAATCAATTAAGGCCTGCCCCCCACGGGCACAGGTTGTGTTAGGCTTAGTTCGGTTCAATACAATTCAGTTTGGTTTCCAAATTGAACCAGCCCGATTACACATCCTAAAAGAGACATGTGGGCAGGCTATTTTAATTTGGGTGATGCCTCAACGAACGAGGATATGTGGCCTCATGCAGCCAATAGATGTATATTAGCTCAATTTTATCATACGTCATTTCCGAGTCCCGTGAGCTAAAAACATAACATTATTTAGAGTATGTTTGTTTGAGTGAAAGTTTTCTTTTTGAAAATTAGTTTTCCACACTTTCACTTGTTTGATTTGCTGAAAATGATTAGTCAATTGAAAACATTTTCCCATCAAGAAAAAAATATTTATGTATGAAATTAGAAAAATAAAATCCTAAATCTAAGAAGGTCAAAATACTTCTTAGAATAACTCATCTTGATTTTTTTTTCTTTTATTTCCTTTTCTTTTACCCTTTTTCCCCTGCTTGTTGGGCTTTGGCGATGGCCGGCAAGGCCGTGGTGAGCTCGAGCACTGCCAAGGAAGAGGGAACTCTAGAAATTCAATTCCATGGCAACCTCCTTGTGAAAAGACAGAGAAAGTAAAATCATTTGAAAGTTCTACGGGAAAATCTATAGAAGCCTTGGAAATTCAATTCCATGACAAAGCAATGACCCTCGTCTACGGCATTATCCATTGGAAAAAATAGAAAAGTAAAAAGTCGGAGGTTTTATTTTTCTCTCCCCCTGAGGCAATCTGGTTAGAATCGCACCTATCAATTGATCTCCTCTTCCTTTCCAACAAAGCAAAAACCCCTAGCTGTGGAAGCAAGGAAAAAAGGAAAAAATATTTTAAAATTTTATTTTTTTAACATGAAGTCATGAAATCGAAACCATTTTCCAAATGAAATTCAAATATCAGAATTTTTTTGGTTTTCGATCACATATTACTAAATAAAGGAAAACTAATCATTTTCAAGGAAATTGATTTTTGGAAAATATTTTCATTTTATCATAGAGTTTTCCCCAAAAAAATTCACCCTTATACTCAATGTCATTGTTAAAATTTCAATTTCATCTTAGATAAATGTAGAAAGTTGATGTTAACTTTTACAAGAAAACAATTATTTCCAATGAGATGAAGTAATTTTAAGGCGACCCACAACATGAAGGCACCATGTTGCAAGTCACGATAAATGCAGTCACTGTTTGAAAACTTCAATTAAGAGTTTGTTTGTTTTTTTAATTTTATGGTGTTTGGATGGTGGAAAAATAATCAATTTGTGGAAAATTTTTCCATGACTGAAAATAATAAATTTAGATTGGGAAAAAATAATTTCACTTTCTAGCAAAAATAAAACTATTTTGCCTAAATCAACAAACAAATCGTCCTTAAAAATGATCTCTTTGGGCTATCATGAAGTTTTTAGCAAAACAAATGCACTTTAAGTGGTGTGCACTTGGGTGCATGTGTGATAGAGATGATGACTACTCTTGTTATTTACTGTAGTAACCTTTAGCAATCAAGTGGTTTTGAAAAAAGAAGTTTGGTAAAGGCAATGGGCAAATAAACGCATTCACTAATTATCTACATTACAAACAAAAGGGAAGATTCAAAATTGTTATCTACCTTAATATTTACTAAAATGTCATGAATACTAAAAATTGCAATAATAAAGTCTCTTGTCTATTCACTTGAGTAGGTATTTTTTTCCCCTTAGTGAGTGCTTACTCATGACGTAATATTTGATTTTCTTTTGCATTCAAAGTACAACAGTCCGACTTGAAAAGCCAAAAGAATTGAAATATCTAAATAAGCCCAAGTTCTTAAAAGGCTTACGAATTGAAAGATCACAAATATCAACATAAGGTAGCGACACTGCGGGATGAGTTTTTTTTTTTTTTCAAGATCTTCTTACTTTCCCCACAGAATATGAGATTAACTTTCCCCCGAATTTGCCAAATGAAAATTTGAAGATCTCTCTTTCCGAATATGAGACTTGAATTTGTCAAATTTGCCCACTTGAAACATTGAAGTCGTCATCATTGTCGGCTCATATTGCTCAACAATACTCCCCCATTGTGTGATTTGGTTTCACCTCTACCCTCTCGCCACCCCAGAAGTCCTTTAGGAGTTATATCTTTCGAAAGCCTTCTCACCTTGGCCAGCACTCGTTGCTCTAATTGGATTGGCTTGTATATTTTATCCTTGAGCCATGCATTTCCACTGGAGGACTTCTGCAATGATAACATTTGTCACAATTTGGATATGTGTATGTATGTCACAATTCGGCCGGAGCCAAGCCCAAGTATCCACACAAAGTTGTGACATGGGAGGGTAGATCTTGTTTGTATGCTTAAAAAAGGCCTCCCACATTGAACTTAGAATGTCACGCGAAGATCATCAGTTTGATGACTGATAAGGCTAACGCGAAATCTATAAAGGGTCAAAACGTTTCCCAAAAGGAGATTTGAACTTCTTTATGGAATTCTCGCAAATACTGTGGAGTAGAGACAGAAACAGTCATATAGATGCTGATACTTCTATCAGACAATTAATGAAAGAGCTCTAAGAGATAGGAAAATGTATTAGCATGTATATAGTGATTTGCCTTTAATTAGGCTTACAGCCACTTAGATACAATGAAAAATAATAATTGCTGGAATATGGCTCTTGAGTAAGTGATGGAAGGAATTTTTTCAATGAAGTCGGACGTTTATAACTTTGGGGTTGTTGTGTTAGAGATAATTAGTGGGAGAAAAAAAATAGCTGTTTGCAAGTGACATAATTTGGTTAGACCCTACTTGTGTTGGTACTTCCGTTATATCGATTATGCTCTTGGCCCCTTTCTTGTCAAACAAATTATAGTTCTATTCTTACTCTAATATCTACAAGCTGCTTCAATGCAACAGGCACGGAATCTGTGGTCTCAGGGCTGAGCGCTGGAAATGATGGATACTTCGCTTAAGCAGTCATATGAAGTAGATTTGAGTGCTGAATTGCATCCACGTTGGGCTGTTGTGCGTGCAAGAAGATGCAGAGAAGACTGAGAACCGACCGTGCATGTCGTCTGTTGTCATCATGCCGGGTGGAAACAGCATAGAACTTCTTGGTCCAACAGAACCGACGAGCTCGGCTGGATGAGCACTTCATTTCCGGCATCAGATGAGCAGCTTCTTTAGGTGTTTCCTTGGTTTGATGTGTTGCCATCACTAGTGTTATCGTAAAGGAGCTTGTTTGCTGGACATGATCAAATGCTCTGGAAGAAAGAGGAGATATTTATGAATAGTTCATCCTAAACTATAAAGAAGCTTCTTATTTCACATCAGGTAGCAACCCAGGAGTGTCACATTATTCCTCTGTCGTAGTCTAGCAATCAAGGCAACTTCATTCTCCCGTTTGGAAACTATATGAAATTATTGCACTTTACTTGATTTTAACATCCTTAGAGGATAAATGTACTATTCAATTAGATAGTGTTGATAATATTCTCATAACTTAGATTATTGGTATGCAGGTCAAGATTAGCCTACAAAATTAATTTACACTATAATTTGATAAGACTTTTTCTAAGCATCAAACATGATTTACTCATCTTAGTTTTCATTAATTATAACTTGATAAGACTTTTTCTAGGCTTTGAACATGATTCACTCATCTAAGTTTTCATTTACGATTTATTCTACTTTATGAATTAGTGATATGGACCTAATTTAATTTACCCAATGATACTACAAGTGATTTGTATAATCAAGTCTTAAATATTTTTATGTTAGACGCCATTTACTCCTTCGTACGAGCTCAATGCTAAGTCTGTTGATTTGGCATGCCGAGAGCTTTTTGCATAAATGATACTGAGTCTGTTGAAAATTTGGCTTTATTATTTTTTTTAATTTCATATTGCGTAACAGATGTTGATTTGGCATAAATTAAAGAAAAGTAAAAAATTAAAAAGAAAAAAAATCAAAGTTAAAGAGGGAATTTTACCTTCGATTGATATAATGAAATTTCGTGAATAATAAATGAAAATTACCAAGAATTCTCAATAAAAGGGTAAAAGTTGGGTAGGCTTTGATGTAGTAGTCAACTTTATATTATGGGTGTGAAAAATGGACCGCCCAAACCGGTTGGTTGGATCCGATTCTCGAGAGTGTCAATCTAATTCTTGGTTCCTAAAGTGGAACTAATGTCTAGGTGGTCTAGTTTCTAGTTCCAAGAGGAAACTGGACTAGACCAATGAAATATATTTTTTATTATTATTTTTATTTCTTTAAAAGAATTAGTGGGTTTAGTTTATTATTTTTGAGGAAATAGGAGCCTGTAATTGGATAATAACATATCAAGATGGAAGTATAGAATTTGTTTTGAGCTTCAAATTTGTTTTTGATTATGCTTTAGACAACAAGATATCCGGATGGAAATATACAAAAAAAAAAAAAAAAAAATAGTGATTGATTCCATTGGATTGGAATGGAGCCAAACCGGACACGTGGTCGATGTGATTCCAAGTCCTTGTCTTGGTTCTCAACTTTGGGAATCGGTCCTTTTGATCCAATTTCAAGCCAATTCCTAATTTCATCTTGGAATTGGACCGAACCAAGAATCAATCACCTCTACTTTATATACACCTTTCATTAAAACTTTGACATATTGCAATTTGCATCTTATTTTTTTCACCTCAAGAAACACCTCCTCCATCCATCCTCAGGGTGTATTTGGTTGGACTTTTAGGAAAAGTTTTTGGAAAAATACAAAAAACTTTAAGTTAAATAGATTTTTCAAAATGTAAATTGTATTTGGTAAATTATAATCTAAAAGTCTATTGTGAAGTATTTTTGAGCAAAATAATGTTTGGAGAAATTATATTTATAAATGGCCTTTATTATTAAAAAAAAAAAAAAAATTGGCTAGTGAAGGGCAGCAATCGCTGATGATCCAAATCTCTCGCTAATGGTTGTTGTTTGAGGTTGCTAGACTTCAAGCAACCCCTAAAGACCACTTATGAGGGCTGCTTAGGGTTGGATGACCGCCAGTGGGGCTCGAGTGACCCATGGTAAGGGTTGCATGACTTAGGCGAGACCCTTGCTTGAGGTCGCAAAGCCTCAGCGAGGGCCTCTTGGGGTTGGGCAACCTTCGTCTAGGCCGTGGCGACCCAGATCACGTGGCCCCTCATGGAGGTTGCTACGAGCTAAATGGCGTGGAGGTCATGTGATCGCCTGGGTTGCCATGACCATGCTGGTCTCTTTCTAGCTCGTCATCGGCCTCTTTCTAGCTCGTCACCAACCCCTTGCAACCCTACGCAACCTTGCCAACAGACCTCAACTGAGAAGATGAACAATCAAATAATAAGGGCAAAATCGGAAAACAAAAAGTTAGTGAGAAATGAGAATAGTTTAGGAAGAAATTTTTTACTGGATTAACCTTGGGCTTTTAGCCTTCAAATAGCCAACCTTTCCCTAACGGGGCTTGTAATTTTTTTTTTTTCCAAATATTCAAATATTGGCCAAAGGGGTTTTCGGGGTCCAAAATCCCTTCTTAAGGTCATTCTCAAACGTAGCCTTTCTCAAACGTAGCCTTAGTACATTTTTAACAAAGGAGCAAAGTTGAGACCAAACACTAGGGGTGAGCAATCGGATCGAGTTTACCCAAACCACCCGGAAAACCGGTTTGGAAATCGGTTCATAGTAGAATCGGTTTGGGAATCGGTTCCAATTTTTGGGAACTGGTTAGAACCTGTCTAGTTCCTAGTTTCGAGTGAAGACCCACTTAAGAATCGGACCAGTTTTGGACCCAATTTTTAAAAATGACTAAAAAAATAAAACCCTAAGCATTTTACACCCCTCTCTTAGTCTCTCCTTTTTCGTGCGATTGCAATCTTACCCTCCCTCTCTCTCAATCGCAATAATATTTCTCTCTCAATCTCTCTTCAAGCTCGCGCAATCTTGATCCTGTATAATGGTTATTGGGCAACCCTGGTCAGAGGGAAGGAGCAGGGCGAAGAGACTTTCACGAGGATGGGGGGAATTGGAGGGAGAGAGGAGAGGGATCGCTGACGTTTGGAGTGATTTTTTGTACGGTTTTGACTCCTCCTCCTCGTGAAGCCCTGGCAATGATTGCTGAGCAACCCTGAATCTGCCGCGCCCTCGCTAGTCACCACCATCGTTGCCAACCGGTTCGCCTCTTGTTGGCACCCCGTAGGAACGCAACTCATTGTCACCTCTCATCCGCTTGTCACCTCTTGTTGGTGGGTTTGTGACTCCACTCTAGTCTGAGTGTTATTATCACTTCTCTACATTTATTGTGCCACTTGCATGTTAAAACAGTCCAAACTCACTAAAATGAAGAAACTCATGACTATTTTATAATTTGTTAACGTATGGATCCTTTGATGGTCAAGAGAGTGCTCCTTTGGCTTCATTATGTAAATTAGTTAAGCAACTGAATCTAATCAATAGTTGGATAGTATAAAAAATTAGAGATTTTGTCTTTAATGGAAGTACTGTTAATCTGGGATTGTGGGATACTACTGGTAATTTTTACTTCTTTTATTGTTCATGATTTTGCCAATTGATTTGGCATTTATTTGTTTTTGTCTTTTTCATTTCATTGAATAGGAAAAGAGGATTATAATAGATTAAGACCTCTAAGTTACTGTGGAGCAAATGTTTTCATACTTGCTTTCTCTCTCGTAAGCAAGGCTAGTTACAAAAACATTTCAAAGAAGGTCAGACAGCTTGATAGTATATAATGGGCTTTGGCTTTTTTGTTTACATGATTTTGTATGCTGATTTTTTATCACTTATTTTTTCCAATGGATTCCGGAATTAAAGCATTATGCACCTGGTGTGCCAACAATTCTCATGGGAACAAAGTTGGGTAATTTCTCTGTTTAATCAGCATTTAGCTTCTTTTCTGCCTTTTCTCGATAACATTAGTGTGTTTCTTTGTGCTAACCTACATTTGTATGTTTTATATACTCCATTTTGCAAGTTGGAAGAAAATACAATGGCCAACTATTAATAGTTGAACTGCATAGCACTGTTTACAGTTAACATTTTCAAGCAGTGTTCAGAATTATCAATTAACTCCTCATGATTAATTTCTTCTTTAACAATATTATCTGAAAGTTTTAATTTGTTCACTCTATGTAAAAAATTCTCTACAAGTGTAGTGATCTTAACATGGAGTTGACTTGAATATAATCACTCTTTGGCTTCCCATTTTATATACCCTCCTTTGTCTTGTAAACTTGCAACTGAATCTAATTGATAGCTGGATAGTATAAAAATTAGAGATTTTGTTGATAAGCATCCCTATTTCGGTGATGTGAAGATTCTTATGATTTCCTTGCAAGTGTTGTCCTTATCTGGGGTTGATTTGCTCTTTCTCTTTTCAGTCGATGGATTAAGACAAAAATATATCAAAGGAAGTGGATGGATATAATGAAATGAGTCCGCTCATGGAATCGCCATTCCATGGAGCTGATGAAATAGAATCTACAACCGTGGGTGCGACAAAGAAGGCGAGGGCACCTAACTCTCGTCCTCCTCTGGGTAAAAAGCGAGCTAATCAATCGGAGACTTGGGATAATTTTTCAATAATCATAAATGAGAAAACACAGAAAACCGTTAGGGTGAAGTGCATTCATTGTGGGGTTGAATATGTGTATAATGTTGATCATGGAATGTCTACTATATGGAAGCACTTAAAAAAGTGCTAAAAGTATCTTCATGCAGGTAAAAAGCTAATGTTGATTACATCACGTCAGGGAGATGTGACTTGATTTTAACATCCTTAGAGGATAAATGTACTATTCAATTAGATAGTGTTGATAATATTCTCATAACTTAGATTATTGTTATGCAGGCCAAGATTAGCCTACAAAATTAATTTACACTATAATTTGATAAGACTTTTTCGAGGCATCAAACATTATTCACTCATCTTATTTTTTATTAATTATATCTTGACAAGATTTTTTTCTAGGCATTGAACATAATTCACTCATCTAAGTTTTCATTTACGATATATTCTACTTTATGAATTAGTGATATGGACCGAATTTAATTTACCCAATGATACTGCAAATGATATGTATAATCAAGTCTTAAATACTTTTATGTTAGATGCCATGTACACCTTCGTACGAGCTCACAGCTAAGTCCGTTGATTTGGCATGCTGAGATTAGGTGTGGTGTATTTTAATTTCATTTTGCATAAGTGATATTAACTTGGCGTGCCGAAATCTGACTTGGCTTTTTTTAATTTCATATTGCGTAAGGGATGTTGATTTAAAACTATTTAGAAAAAAAGTCATAAAAAAAAATCAAAGTGAAAGAGGGAATTTTACCTCTCGATTGATAATATGGAAAATCGTTAATAATAAATGAAAATTACCAAGAATTCTCATAATTAATTAAAGGGCAAAAGTTGGGTAGGCTTTGACATAGCCAACTTTATATAACGGGTGAGCAAAATGGACTGCTCGAATCAACTGATTAGATTCGGTTATCGAGAGTGTCGATCCAATTCCCAGTTACTAAAGTGGAACCAATGTCCAGGTGGTCCGGTTCCCAGTTTCAAGAGGAAAGCGAACTAGACCAACGACATATGCTTTATTATTATTATTATTATTATTATATTTTAATTTCTTTAAAAGAATTAGTGGGTTTAGTTTATTATCTCCTCGAGAAATAGGAGCTGTAATTGGATAATAACATATTGAGATGGAAGTATAGAATTTGTCTCGAGCTTTGAATTTGTTTATGATCATGCTTTGGACAACAAGATATCCAGATGAAAATATGATAAAAAACAATAGTGGTCAATTCCATTGGATTTGACCGAGCTAGACCAGACACGTGGTTGGTGTGATTCCAAGTCCTCGGTCTTGATTCTTAACTTTGGGAATCAGTCCTTTCGATCCAATTCCAATCCAATTCCAAGCCAATTTCTAATTCCACTTTGGAATTGGATCGAACTAAGAATCACTCACCTCTATTTTATATACACCTTTCATTAAAAGTTTGACATATTGCAATTTGCATCTTCTATTTTTCACCTCAAGAAACACCTTCTCCCTCCATCCATCCTTAGGGTGCATTTGATTGGATTTTTAGGAAAGACTTTAGGGAAAATGCAAATGACTTTAAATTAAAGAGATTTTTCAAAATACAAATTGTGTCTCGGTAAATTATAATTTAAAAGTCCATTATGAAATACCTTTAAGAAAAATAATGTTTGGAAAAATTATATTTATAAATGGCCTTTTATTTTTTTTTAAAGAAGAAAAAAAGGTCAAAGAGAAGGGCGGTAGCCGATGATCCAAATCTCTCACCAATGGTCATCATTTGAGGTTGCTAGACCTCGGTGGCCCTCAAAGACCACCGACGAGGGCCACTTGGGGTTGGACAACCATTGGTGGGGGTCGAATGGCCCTTGGCGAGGGTTGCGCAACCTAGGTGAGACCCTTGCCTAAGATTGCACAGCCTCGATGAGGGCTGCTTGGGGTTGGGGAACCTTTACCTTGGCCATAGCGACCCAAATTGCGCGGCCCCTTGTGGAGGTTGTTGCGAGCTAGATGGCGCAAAGGTTGTGTGACCCCTCGACGACAATCACCTAGGTTGCCATGACCACGCTCGCCTTTATCTAGCCCGTCGTCGGCCTCTTTCTAGCTTGTTGCTAGCCCCTTGCAACCCTACGCAACCTCGCCAATCGATCTCAATGAACAAGATGAGCAGTCAAATAACAAGGGCAAAATCAGAAAACAAAATGTTAGTGAGATTAGTTTTGGAGGAAATTTTTTTACTAGCCCTACCAAAATTTGCATGCTGAGAAGGTTGAAAGCCCAAGACACCCTAAGACTAGCCTTGGGCTTTTAGCCTTAAAATAGCCAACCTTTCTGAGGCTTATAATTTTTTTTTTCCAAAAACTCAAATATTGGCCAAAGGGGTTTTGGGCATTCAAAGCCTCTTCGTAAGGCCATTCCCAAATGCAGCCTTAGTACATCTCTGCATAGAAAGGAGCAAAGTAGAGACCAGACACCCCTACTTCAATGGACGGGTCTATCGACCTCCTCTGCCTCTATCAATCTTAGCCTTGTTGAACTCATTGTTGGTTAATAAATCATGTAATATTTTTTTGATTAATACCATAAAAAACCCCAAGCTAGCATGTTTGTGATAAATTTATTTCAAATTATTTTTTTGATCATAAAAAATTCTAAACTAGTACGCTTATAATAAATTTACTATTTCATTAGTCATTACATGTTGCCTTTAGCAAATTAAATTATTATAAAATACCAAAAATACCAATTATTTCAACTAATTTCTAGTGTGAACAAACGTTGCATATGATTAATTTTCTCTGGACTTGAATTTCCTGGATAATATTTTTAAATGTCAAGAAATTTTCAGCAAAGCAATCTTAAAGTTATCTCACTTGTCAACTGGTGTTTGAGTATATGGGCACGATACAATTTGAATAAGATTAATGTTGTATCTATTATTTTGACTTCGCAAAATTCTACAACAATTTATTACTTTATAGATAATACTTTCCAACGTTATTCTAGAACTCAATTTTTCAGTTTTATCCTGAAATTTAGAAACAAACCTAAAGTTGTATTAGAATTACATGCAAGTTGCAAGAAAAATTTGTAGAACATTTGGGCCGAAAAGCCCATACTCAGCACTCCAGTCTGTCACCCTCTGCGCTCTGCAATGGCTAGGTTGAAGGCCCAAACGTTCGAACGTCGCAATTTTCGATCCATCGAACCGGGCGGCGTTCTTCATCTTCTTCTTCTTCCATCTTGCAAAGCAGTCGAATCCCCTAAGAAGAACGGAGAGGGTTTAAGGCTTCCTGGGACGAGACCAGAACACCCTTAAACCCTACGCCCGCAGTATTCGCCGTCGGGTTTCTTGGTGGGTCTTTGGTCGGAGATGGGGAAGCAGAAGAGGGTGATACTGCCGCCGGACCTCCCGCCGGAGGTTTCGGAGGAGGCAATCGAGGTCTCCGACGAGGACTTGCAGTTCGTGAACGAGAACCTCGACTACGCCGGCTTCGTT
This sequence comes from Eucalyptus grandis, assembly GCF_016545825.1. NCBI lineage: Eukaryota > Viridiplantae > Streptophyta > Magnoliopsida > Myrtales > Myrtaceae > Eucalyptus > Eucalyptus grandis. Next base: position 24,606,865 of record NC_052615.1, read on the forward strand.
TCCCGCTTGGACACCCATTCCATCACCAAGTCAGTGATCGCCTCCCTCCCCCCTCCTTTTCTTGTTTCTTGTTTTGTCGTTCTTGATCCGGTTGAGGAGGGAAGAGGGTACCCGGTGAGCCCATTTGGGGATTCCCCGTGAAGAAGTTCGTAGAAACAGTAGGTGGGTCGGTGCGTATTTCGGTTACCCTGATGATGGTCTTTGTATTTGTGGGCTGCGCAAGGCATGTGACGCGGGTGGCTGACCTGAAAGAAGATGCCCTGGAGGCTCTCTACGAGAAGAGGCTGAAGAAGAAGAAGGCCTTGCAGAAAGACGAGGAGGAGGAGGAGCAACCCGGGATTCAAGTGGGTCGTTTGGATGCTCTGCCAGTCAAGACCTTGGACGGCCAACTCTACTATCGCCCTTGTATTTGCACCCTTCTTGCTTATAGAAATGTGAATACACTTTCGGCTCGTGATGGACGTGTGCTGACTTTTGTGCCGTTTTGTCTTTTGGAAAATGCAGTGTCGAAAGCATCCAAACCAACTGAAGATGGAGGTGAAGGAGAAGAACACGCCCAAGAGACAGATAAGGGTCTGGTGAAGCTCAATAAAGCTGAAAGGCGAGCTAAACTTAAAAAGAGCAAGAAAGAAGCTAAAAAGCAGGCAAAAGAGCTGCCTCCAGATGAAGTGAAAGACAACCCCCAAACAGCTGTTTTGGTATCGCATTACTTCATCTCTCCCTGTGCATCTTTTGGTCTTTGCTTCTTGTTTTCTCGAACTATCTTTTCATCTAATTGAGTGGCTATACTTTGTAAGGGGCTGGAAATTCAACACTGCTAAAATTGATGGAAGGATAAAAATATACTCTTTTTTTGCCTTTTCTTTCTTTCTGTTTATGCTTTGGTTGTTCGTGAGATTCAGCGTGCCCTGGATATCTCATTATACTTTGCGAAGCATCAGTTTGGAGGTGCCTATACCTCTCTTTTCAGTGCTTTGCTTCCTGTTGCATAGAACTTGTGCATATATCTTGTGGGATCACTTTAGCTTGCTTATACTGAGTCGTTGGTTTAGATGCAATGAAGATTTGGACTTGATATTATGCCTGGATGTTTATCACAAGTTTGCTAGTATCATCGTACGGTTATCATACAGTACTTTAACATCAATACATTTCTTCTCATCTTTATGCAATGTCGTGTTTTCTTTAGGCTGAGTTGAAAGAGGACATCACTGCAGAAGAGTCATTTGAAACTAAGAAGTGTAAACTTGCGGAACTGGGAATTGCTCTGCTTGCTGACCCAGAGTCTAATATTAAACTGTTAAAAGAAATGCTGCAGATGTGCAATGACCACAATCATGCTATCGTTAAGCTTGGGCTTCTATCTTTGTTGGCTGTGTTCAAAGACATCATTCCTGGGTATGTTGCTGAGTTTATTTTGATGTGATGTTTACAGTTACGTCTACTCTCCATGTGTTCCCTTGGCACTGTTGTGATGTTTTCCTTTGTTGTGATATTATAGCTACCGCATTAGACTTCCTACTGAGAAGGAGCTGGAGATGAAAGTTTCAAAGGATGTCAAGAAGATGCGGTATTATGAATCGACACTTCTGTCTGCATACAAGGTTTTACTTGATTTTCTTGTGATTGTTGAATGAAGTGCACTCACCAGAAATGGGACAAAAAACACTACAAATCTTGGTTTACACATTCCTGTTTTAGTTAGTTTAATGTTGATTCAGAATTTGTTTCAATCCAATTTTATATACTCTGAGCTATTTCAAAATTTATTTAACAGGCCTACCTGCAGAAGTTGATGGTTTTAGAAAAAGTCTCCTTGTATCAACATGCGGTGGTTCGCTGCATCTGTACTTTGCTAGATGCTGTTCCTCATTTCAATTATCGCGAGAGCTTGGTTGAAGTTGTTGTCAGAAACATAAGTTCCTCGGATGAAGTCATAAGGTTTAGCCATATATTTTTCACTTCTCATTATTCTTCTTATGTTAAGAGTTTGCAATAAAAATAAGACCTTTGGTTGACTAGATGAGGAGAATTGTTGAATAATTGAGAACTTCGAAGAATAGTCTTTTGTTAATGTGGTCATTTGGGTGCAGAATTCTATTCTCATTTTGTGAATGGCTTGGGTGCTTCTGTGACAGATGAACTCATAAGATCACCAGTGTTGTTTTATCTATGAATATAAGTTGTTGCTTGCTTTTGGTTTAAGTTCCCTGCCCAAACAAAAGGGAAATAGATGAAGCATCGCTTAGCAATCATTTAGAGATGCAATGGCTTATGTTTGTGGTTATGTAAATCTGTGAGCATGTGTGCATGTGCCCTTGTATGAAGTCATGCAGGCAATGTAGTATGATCTTTTTTATGTTTAAGTCTGAAAAATAGTAGATAACATTCTATTTATTGTACCTTTTTACTTTTTGGTACGGAGTTGGGACTACAAGAAAAGGAGCTACTCCTTAAAGAGTCAAGTCCTACAATGACACGTGATACTTCTAGTTTTCTGGTCATATTCATTTGAGCATTTCTTCGAATGTATATTTTTCCCTTTTCCTCTCTACTCTTCTCTTGAATAAAAGATGTGAATGTATATCATCAGGAAACTTTGTTGTGACACTATTAAGTCACTCTTTACAAATGAGGGTAAACACAGTGGTGAAGTGACTGGAGCAGCTATTCGATTGATTGCAAATTATGTGAAAGCTCATAATTGTCAGATGCATCCTGACTCGATTCAAGTATGTTCTCTTTTTGGTCAAATATCCACGTATGTTTAATAGGTCACTATTTTGAACTTTGCGTTTCAATTACTTTGTTATTTTGTTAATTCACCCCCTCCTTTCCTCTCTCTCTGTCTCTCTCTCCGTTATAACTATCAAAATGCTTTTTCAGGTACTTATGTCTCTGTCATTTGACGAGGACCTTCATAGATCTGAAGCACCAGATAAGGATAAAAAAGTTAAAAAGAAGCATTATAAGAAAGGAAACCGACTAGAGGAATCAAGCCATCCACAACCGAATGATAGAAAGAAATCTAGGCAAGAAATGATGTCGAAAATGAGGGAAGAGGTAGGGATTCTTATGCAACAACTGCTTACTTTCTCTGATTTTCTAATTTCATATCATAAAATTGAGGTGCTTGGTGGTGTAAACAGGTTGCTGCTGATTATAAAGCAGCTAGCTTCGATCCAGATATTATGGAGCGCCGAAGGATGCAGTCAGAGACACTTTCTGCTGTATTTGAGATATATTTTCGTATTCTGAAGCATACTATGCACTCAATTGTGCCCAGGTGATTTTATGTGTCATTTTGTATGGTTTTGACACTTTAGTGAAATATTCGAATATGGTAGGGCATATTGGTCTTGGTGCGTAGTACCGTGTCAAAGCAAATGTTTTATCAGACACTGAAACTGGGGTTTCAATATTGGTCAGGTCTTCAGATTGACATGAAAAAATTCATAGGACAAATTTAAGCTGTGGTTCTTAATTATAAGTGATGCTGTCCATTTGCTGTGTTGATTTAATCTTTCTCTATAATCAATCTAAAATATGTGCATAAAGTTGAGTTAGAAATTGTCTTTGTGAATGGTATCTAACGGGATACTGTGATCACTTCATTCTTTCTGTTTGTTTTACAGACCTAATGGAGATACTGGTACAACTCATGTGACTGAGGCTCACCCACTTCTTGGACCATGTTTGGATGGTCTAGGAAAATTTTCTCACCTGATTGACTTGGATTATATTGGAGATCTCATGAATTACCTTAAAAAGCTTGCATGTTCTGGTGGAAAATCGGACAGTTCAGGAAAATGTGTGACCGTCTCGGAAAGACTTCGCTGTTGCATCATTGCTTTTAAAGTAATGAGGAACAATCTTGATGCTTTGAACGTTGATTTGCAAGATTTTTTTGTTCAGCTATACAACCTCATACTTGAATACAGGCCTGGAAGGTTAGCACTTCTATGTTGGGCGCTCAGTACCTTGCTGTCAAGTTTGTTTTTTGAGGTCATGTGCTCATGCACTTTCAGTTACCTGATTTTATTATACACCGTAGCTCTAAATGCAGATGACTTTGTTCGGAGATGAAATAGTGATCTATTTCTCATGACCACAGCACTTTTAACTGTAATTAATATCTGATGTCTGAAGCAGAGATCATATCCTTGCTGTCAAGCTGGTTTTCTGGACTCATCTGCTCATGTACTTTCGTCCACATGATTTTCTTTATAACCGCAGTCCTAGATGTTTGGCAATGACAGAGAAAGTCATGCAAGCATTAGTGACTTTGTTATAATGAACAAACCAGATTGGCAATAGTGTCTTTCTCCCTTTGTATGGTTACTCATTGATATCTGATGTCTCAAGCAGAGATCGGGGTGAGGTGCTAGCTGAAGCTCTAAAGATGATGCTGTGCAATGATAGGCAACACGACATGCAGAAGGCTGCAGCATTCATAAAGCGTTTAGCCACATTCTCATTATGCTTTGAGTCTGCAGAGTCCATGGCCGGTATCCTCTTGGTATCCCATGCCAATTATTTCTTTCCTTGATACTAAGATTATCATTCTAATTAGTTACTTGTTTGCCCTTACTCGCAGCCTTGGTCACTTTAAAGCATCTCCTCCAAAAAAATATTAAATGTCGGGTTTTGTTGGAAAATGATCCTGGAGGTGGCTCAGTATCAGGTTCTGTTGCGGTAAGCAATTTACTGCTTCCATGCAGAACCCTTAATTGATGCATGATATGTTAGATTTAAAATGGAGATGAACGTACTTATGCATGTGAAGTGTAGTCTGGAAATCAGGAAACATCTCCTCATTATGATTGACTTCAGTTTTTTTCCCTATGTCTTGTGCCAGAGTAAATTTAAATTTCCCCATTTAGCTCCAAGCAGGGCCTTGGAGAAAGTTGTAGCTAGCAGCCTTACTACAGTTGTAGCTACGTTTGGAGCCTTTCCTACCATTTATTAGTTTAGTTTTATGATTTTTGCTTTGCCTTTTAACCGTAGTCTGCAGAAAATGAAAAGAAATCTGTAACTTTACTAAATGTTCTTGTACAAGATGTCTGCTCAGTAGGATTGTTGCTTTCTAGATCCATTTTTCTAGTTGTCATCGTAAATGTCTGTTGAGAAGCTATGGTGGTGGTCTTTCTGACGAGCATTGGGCGAGCTTATCTTACATGCTCCCAGGCGTAGCGATGTTTTGCCATCTGCATGACTAGAGTGCACTCTTATAAGCTTTACCTTTATTAAAGCTCCGCTCAATAAAGGACCAATTTCTCGCATGATTCTGTCATATCAGATTACTTGGTTTCATGTACCCTTTTGTGTTGCTGAGTAAACTATGAACAATCTCTCTCATAGCAATTACTGTTTTGCAGAAATATCAACCATATGCCTTGGACCCTAATCAAAGTGGTGCGCTAGCTTCCGTGCTTTGGGAACTCAACCTTCTAACAAAACATTACCATCCAACAATTTCAACTATGGCTTCGGGCGTTGCTAACTTGAGCATTGCTCCTACCCAAACTTATCTCTCCAGGCTGTCCCCTCAACAAGCGTTCCTGGACTTGTCACTTGAACGGGAATCCTTCAGCCTGAAGAGCAATGCTATGAAATCGAGCAACAAGAGGAAACGTGCGAGTGAAGGAGCGGCCACATCCAGTGTGGACCGTATTCTGGAGGAAGCAGGTTCACTCGACGAAGGCGAGGTGAAAAAGAAGCTATCAGAACATTATATGCTCCTACACGACATAAAAGAGAATGAGAGATTGAGGAGCGAGTTAGATCGTACAACGAGGGCACTCAGTTTATACGATGAATACAAGAAGCAAAAGAAGCAAAAAAGAGGTGGAAAAAATGTATCCTGAATCTATAGAAAATCGGTCTCTGCCCACTGCCCAGGTGGTAATTTTGGTAACTTTTCATCTTTTTTTTTTTTTTTTTTTTGTGTGGAAATTTTGGGTTACCTACTACGTCCATTTTCCATCTTTTTCTCCTCTAAATATTTATTCTCTTATTGGTTTTTTAATTGAAATCCCCTAACCGAGGATTTTAAGAGCTGGACAGAATTAGCATATCGGTGAGAGAATGATGGGACTATGAAAGATGTGGCGTTGTGTGCCTCCCCCTCTTTTGTCCGGCAGGGGCAACCCATTTCGTCGGATCGACCCAATTACTAGCACCATAAAAACTTAACGGCTTATATCGAATAAAATCTCAGATGTCATTTTTCTACGTTGGGTACCTTGAGGATTTGGAAATGACAATGACCATCTACGTAGATATCAAGACGAATTTTCTGATTGATGGGACTTATAATTGCATGTGAGGCAGGAAATGTATAGTCCGAAGAAGACTAGTCCGATTTAGCATATGATGCAATTCTATAATTGATGGCAGTAATTCAGCAATTGGAAGAAAGACTGGCAAGTTTTAACATCTCCTCTACAGATCGAAAGCCTCTTCTAAATTAAGGATTAACGATAATCATATGGTTACGATTCTGTGATTAACACCCGTTCGGCATTATGAAACGAGTAGATTTTGACATTCAGATGGTGATTAGATAGATCTTCGAAAGCTCAAAAATTTCCCTAACCCTACTATAGCTAAAACTTCTCTCTAAAGGCAAATCTCCTATTCGGACTTATTCTTCAACGGCATAGTATGTTTCCTTGCCGGCGATAATGAATCGATAAAGAATAGCGGCTCGCACATGACATAGCGTGGTCAGCTCCTACTCGCGTTGGTATGTACATCCCTCGCGACGAATATGCTTGCAATACTATCCTTGCCAAACAAGTTGTGGTTTGTACTCTTTGAATTCTAGCATCTTGCTTGTCACGCCCCGGACCTTCTCTTGTCGTGGAAACACAATAACCACTTCGTCAGGATTAATTTGCAACATCCTAGGAGGTGTTGCCATCCCATTGATTTTTGTCTTTCCATTAAGCACATGTAGAAGTGTGCAACTCCATCACCTAATCAACAACGTCAAATGGATAGTAAGGAAAACACATGAATTATACATTTTATATACTTCATATATAAATTGGAATGATTTATTGACAAGCCCACTTCTTTAGGGCCATTCCCCGCACAAAAAAATATAAGGAGGGAGGGGTTAGTCTTAACTCTTTCTACAAGGGCGGTTACCAAAAGTGGTTCCCATTAAAAGCTGGTGTCCTTAGGGCTAGGGCTTGAACTTTGGGTCGTAGTCGGGGTTGGACTCGAGGTCGTCCATGGTGTATCAAGAGGGGGCAACACTTGACTTGTTAGCATCACTGGGCAGACTATCGAACCCACAACGAGGACCGTAGAAGTCCTCGTCAACCCAGGCGAAATAGGCCACATATAGATGGGGAATCAGGTACTCCATGCCCTTGTCCACCTACACCATTGTGGTATGGCACTAGAAGAGGATGTCGGTTGTAGCGTCCTCATGTCCAACACCACAACCTCCATATATACAGGGAGACCAAAACAAGATGGTGGAAGACTCATACCAATTGGCTTGAAAAAGATTAAACAACAACAAATGAGTTGAAAACTCAATAAATAAATAACCTAAACCTCGTATAGACGGATGCCTGGCATCAAGACCTTATGATTACTTGACCTAAAATGTTGATGGCAGATCAATAACAAAATCTTTGCTTTGCCTTAACTATGAACATGAAGGAATTCATTCTTTACTTAAACATCTGTCCTATCAAGAATCTACGAGATATCCCATGCTCAAGTGTTGTTCATGCTCACCTGGATCCTTTGAGTATGCCAATATGTTGTCAATGAACACTATGACAAAACTATCCAAGTATGTCTTGAACACTCGATTCATTAGACTCACAAAAGCAGCTGGGGTATTAGTCAGTCCAAATGGCATCACTGGAAACTTATAGTGGTCATACATGGTTCGGAACGTCGTCTTCAGGATGTCCTCTTTCTTGATCCTTAATTGTTGATAATTCTCTCTCAAATCTATCTTGGAGAACACTGAAACTCCTCAGAGTTGGTCAAACAAATCATCAATTCTTGGCAATGGTACTTATTCTTGATAGAAGCTTTGTTGAGTTGCCTGTAATCGATGCAAATATGCAACGATCTGTCCTTCTTCTTCACAAATAATACTGGTGCACCCCATGGGGACACACTAGGGTAGATAACCCTTTATCAAGCAACTCTTACAGTTGTGCCTTCAATTCCTTTAATTCTAATAACGCCATTCGGTAAGAGGTTTTGGAAATCAGCTTCGTTCTAGGAGCTAACTCAATAACAAACTCTATTTCTCGTTATGGGGGTAGCCTTGGTAATTCATTTAGAAATACATCGGGAAAATCTTGTATTATGGTGATGTCTTCCATCCTTAGTTCCTCAACTGACATGTTCATCATGGTCTCTAAATGACCTTGGCAATCTTCCTCCAGAAGTTGAGCTACCTCAAGTGTTGAGACTAGGGGTATGGAGGGTTCTCCTCTGTTTCCTATGAACTTGTAACTAGGATGGTTGAATGATCTAAATTGAATCACTTTACTATGGCAGTTTAACACCACTCGTTGCCTAGTGAGCCAATCCATCCCTATGATGACATCAAAGTCATACATGGCCAACATGACTAAGTCTATGATTCCCTTATGATCACTTATATTGATTTTACACCCTTAACACCCTATGGCGGACAACACCTCATCTCTCAATGGGGTAGAGACACTAAGATTCATTTCTAGCGATTGAGATTCTAATCCAGCTAACTTTGTAAATCGTTTAGCGACAAACAAATGTGTGGCTCTTGCATCAAATAATGCGTAAGTAGCATGTTCTTGTAAGGAGACTGTGCATGTGATTACAACTAGGGAGTTCTTAGCTTCTTCTTAGGTAAGGACATAAACTCTTCCTTGGGCTAGGGTTTGGTTGGTGTTGTTCTGTGGTGTAGCTCCAAATTGTGGCCTCGTTTGCTGTTGCTACATTTGCATCCTTGGTTGACACCGGGGATAGTTTCTTATATGATGGCCTTGTTCGCTACACCCATAACAAGCTCCTGTCTAAGCTAGACACGGTGCATTCTCATGCTGTCTTCCATAAACGTGACATATCTCACTTGAGGCGTACATCGGCTTCCCACCATTGTTCTTCTTATTAGGAGGAAAGAAACATTTACCTCCTGCCATTGGCTTCTTGCCCATGATTGGTTGTTATGAGAAGATAGATACTGCGGTCTTGTTGCAGTTGCTCGTTCTAGCGAATCCCTTTCTATTAGCTAGGCTCGCTCGTATAACTTATTATAATCCTTGAGGTTCAACGGCACCAACTAGCTTTGGATGTTAGGCTTCAAAACATCATGAAATCTTTTTGCCCTATCCACTGGGTTCTCAATCAATTTGGGAGTAGGCTTTGACAATTCTGTAAACTTTGCCTTGTATTGGTCAACCGTCATCTAATTCTGGTAAAGTCATGGAAATTTCGCCATCTTTTGATTGCGGGCACACTGAGATAAATACTTTCTATTGAATGTCTCGATGAAGCATCCTAGGTTGGAATGGTGCCTTTAGGAAATACCCTTTCTTTAGTGGCATTCCACCATTGACTAACGTTACCTTATAGCTGGTACACTGCCAATGTAACCTTGTCCTCATTCGAGCACCTTAGTAGTGCAAAAAATTTATCTAGTTCATCCATCCTTATAGTGGCCTTTTTAGGATCACCTAGCCTAGAAAACTTTGAGGGTCTCAATTTCAAGAATTGTTCAACTAGTCCATGCATCAATGGTTCACCATTCTCGTTGCCAAACCCATTTCCAGCTACTGGGACATTAACAGGGGTAGTAGTGGCCTAATTTTGAATCTACTAGTCCATTATATTCTCTATGGTCTCCAGTGCTTGCAAAATTCCATCTAATCAGGCGTTCTCTTTCACCTCCTTTTGAGGTTCACTGGCCCTAAGTAGTCATTCCTCTCTGAGCACTCATTTTGCAATTATAGGAGTTCTAGGGAAAACTTCCAAAGCAAGTTCTAACAAAAGATTAGATCTCTAGAACACTAGTTAAGAAAGCAATCAATAATCACAAGCATGCAATGTTTTCCTAGCTAACTATCCCAATTTCCCATGCACCTTAACAATCCTAGGTATTAATCCCCAAACCTTCCGTTGATACCTATAAATAGGTCAGAAGTTGTCATGCCCATATATAAACTATTAGGGGTGTCACCTTCCCTCACCACGGAATGCAAATCGACCACTTCGTTGAGATTAATTTGCGATGTCTTAGGAGGGATCACCGTCCCATTGATTTTTATCTTTCCATTAAGCACATGCAGAAGCATGCAACTCCATCACCCAATCGACAACGTAAAATGAATAGTAAAGAAAACATATATAAACTATACATTTTATATGCTTCATTTATATAAATTAGAACGATTCATTACAAGCGCACTTCTTTAGGGCTATTGCAATTTATTAGCCCGCCCAAAAAGATATAATGGGGGAGGGGTTAATCCTTTGCATGTGCTTAAATTGAAGATTAAAAAGAAATGGGGTGACGACGCACTTGGGACATTGCAAAAATAACCCCCGCCTCTTGAGACCCTAAGGATGGAGTCATGGTAGTGACAGCTTTTTGTATCAGAGCAAGGTTATTACCTGAAATGATAAGGTGCGCTAGCATTCGGGATAGTTAGCTAGGAAAACAACCTGTGCAAGTGAATGATTGTTTGATGATAGTTCTTGACTATTGACCCTTGATAAAGAAAAGTTATCTTTGCATTCCTATAGTTGTTCGATAGGTGAGTCACACGAGTACTCAGGATTGGGTGATCACGAGAGGAAACAATAGCTCTAGTTGCATTGGCTATGTACCATTTTGACATCATACTAGGAAGAATAATAATCAGAGTGTGTAGTAGAAAGACGAAGGAGTCTTTTTGAATTTCAAGTAGGTGATCATGTTTTCCTTAAGGTGTCACCGATGAGAAGTGTGTTGCGACTTGGGATGAAAGGAAATCTAAGCCCAAGGTACATAGAACCTTTTGAAATTCTTGAAAGAATAGGGAATTTGACCTATCGGCTAGCTTTATCATTGAAACTTACTCAAGTACATAATGTGTTTCAAATATTGATGTTGAGAAAGTATGAGCCCATCTGGCACACGTGTTGAACTCCAAAGAGATTGAAGTAGACGACATAGTGTCATATATTGAGGAGCCGATGCGGATCGTGGATAGGAAAGAACAAGTTTTATGAAATAAGACCATTCACTTAGTCAAGGTCCTATGACGGTTCCATGAAATAGAAGAGGCGACATGGGAAAGTGAAGAAATTATGAAGTGCCATTATCCATATCTTTTTGGATGACTAGGTATGCATTTAAATTTTGAGGATTTTTTTTTTTTTTTAAGGGGGAGAGTTGTAACATTCTTGATTTCGATTCTTATTTTGGTCTCGACTAGTAGGCCAAGGATTGGTACACCGATGTTGGGAATAGGCCATAAGTCAACTTGAGGGTCGATTATGGGCCATTTAGCCTGTTCTAGAATTGGGCGGCTAAGGGATTGGTTATGCTTGGATAGAGTGGTTGATCATTAGTAGATTATTTGATCATAAGGATTGATTGTGGGATGATCATGCATTGTCATGGATTGATCAGTGGATGGTTATGAATCGATTTTGCACGGTCATGTATTGGTTGTAGGTGACTCCGCACGGTCATTGTACCGGTTGTGGATGACCATTAATCACTTCAATGTGACCATGAGTCGAGGCGGATCGATTAATCCCACACGATTATATGACAACCGAGAATCAATCGTGAATTGAATAAACTCAACATGGATCGGTTTCGAACTGGCCATAAATTGTAGCATAGGACCCTGGATTGGCCCCGGGATTGGCTATAGGACTAGTTGATTGGTTTAAGGATTGGACCTTGAACCTATTTGAGAGCCTTTTTTACACGATAAAAGGGAATTTTGAAAATCATTATGTTGATTAGGCTTGGTTGCATCTAGCTTTGTTCAATCATGACTTAGGCATGAACCTCGAACCAAATAAGGTAGTTGGTCGCGGTTAGACTCACATAATTCCAACCTAATGAGACATCTTTCAATTTAGTTACTTTCCTATAGGTGCATTAATTGTTTTTGGAAGTTAGTTATTTAATGAGGAGAGTGACTCATGATCTTAGGTATCCCTATTAAGAAAAAGGTTATTATTACCCTAAGATGAGCCTTGGAGGACAATAGTCTAAGCTTTGGAAACTAGTAATTGATGAAGGTGATGACTCATAAGTTTAGGTGTTATAGTCATCATTACAAGCCATTGATGGAGAGGATGACTTCGACTTATGTGTCCCTATTAGATTAGGGTCAATCAATCCCTATATCTAGAGACTTGGAGGACAAGGTTATCCAACCATTAATGCTTCCTGAATCAAGACCAAAGCACCATCTTTCCTCTATAGACTTGCAATCTTTGGTTTCCTAGGTTTTGACTTTCAGTTCCAGTTTTTTGAAATGGCTAGACCTCACTGTTTTCCGATTTTATTGAGCTTTTGATGGCTCAAATTTGATAAACTTCATTCATAAAAGTTGTTCAAAACATCTTAATCTATAACATCCTCTAATTTCAGATTTTTTTTGAATTAAAATGGTTGGTATGAGAGCCTATTCATTTATCATGTCAAACCTATCCAATGTAGTAAAAACAGTTGTCTTCTTGATTTTTTTTTATAGAATTTTTCTTTTGCAATCTAAACATGCTTCCTTCATCAAAGTTGTAAAGGATATCCATGTCTACAACACATTCAAAATTCAAAGTGTCTATGAAGATTTGGATTTCGAAATGGGTTTGCGCCCATTCTTGCTAACAATCACCACCGCCGTTTGAGCCGCTGTGAGGCTGCCGATCTAGAGAGTGTAAGTGGACTTACTAATATTTGGCTAGGGTATTGTGTTATGCTATTCCAAGTGTGTGACAAATCCTTGATTGAAGTTGATTGGATTGTTCTTACTTGAACTTGTTTGGTAACGTTTCCGATTGTTCTTATGTTGCCGATTTATTTTATGATGATGCTTGTGCTTGTGAGCCAAAGTATGTTTTGAACTACGAAAATGGATCTCGTTGATCTTGGATGTGCATTAAGACGCGATGGACTGACCTTACTTGGTCTCCGATTGATATTTAGGTGTATCGATTCCAAGCCATGTTCGATTCTAGGTTGGCGTTCAATCGTAACGGCTTAAGTCATGAGGCTTGAGTAGTAAGTAGAATTCCTAACTTTTGGCTAGGGCAATTGCCTACATCATCGAGTCTAGTGGTGTGCTCACCAGTGTAAGCCGTGTGTATGTTGTAATGTTATTTTGTATGCTTTGCTCATGTTTGCATGCTTGAATGTGTTCACGCCCTAGGACGAGCTCAAGGTTCGCTCGGCTTGAAATTGATGTCAACTTGCGATGGCTTAAATTTGCGAGGCCATGGATCAACATTGAGGCGTGCCAATTCCAAGTCTCGTTTCGTGCAGGGATCGCCTAAGGTCGTGAGGTATTGGATCAACATTGAGGCGTGCTAGTTTCAAGTCTTGTTTAGTACTGGGATTGCTCAAGCCCATGAGGTCTTGATATGGCATTGAAGTTGCCGATTCCAAGTCTTGCTCAGTATTGGGATTGACCTAGGTGTGCGGTTCAAGCCACGAACCAAGAATCATGCCTAGCATGTTATATATTATGATATTGAGGGTCATGGTACACTCTCTTGAATAAGGAGGCCCTCGAGCCTTGTATGCTTCAGCTAAGATGAAAGATGAAAAACTGGCTTTTCTAAGGCATCACATGTGATCACCTAATGAAAGATAAGAACCGTCATCACTTGAGGTGGTGATGATGCCCCTACGTCAATGGGATGTTCCCATGCCAACGGGATGCCTTGTTAATGAGAATGAGATGCCCCCACGTCAACAGGATGCTTGGGTTTGAGCCCGGAAGTCTCGAGAAGCCTCGGTCGAATCGAGATGCCTTGATTGAGCCAAAGAAGCCCAGCATGAAGCTGGAAGCCTCGGTTGAGTCGAGAGGGCTTGATCGAGCTAGGACAAAGTTAAATGAATCTTTTATGCGTGCCAATACATGCATAAGTATGATATGCTGATATGTTTATTGATAAGTTGAAGGTAAGTATACATTGAAGTATGTTGTAATGGATCTTGGTTTATGCTTGCATATCAATTGAGTGAGGCGTGAGTTCCTCATGTTGTGGGATGAATTTTGATTTATGTTTGCATATTATTAAATGGGGATTTCTCATGTTCTAATCAAAACAAAGCTTTTGTTTTGTCATTTATTTGCCATCAACAAATGTTTTGGGATAAGTTATGTGTTTGTTGAAAGATGATACATCCTCCTACCCAGAAATTAGTGGGTTTACTTATTGAGTTTATAATTCACCAAGTTGTTTTTCAGAATTGTAGGTATGAAAGTCTCCTCCTTTGGCGTTGTAGCCTCGCTAGAGGAGTTAGGGATTCCCTAGTCCATGTCTTTTTGGGTGATGTAAATGGAAGGAAATAGGCCCATAGAGAAGGGCCTGTAAATATACTAATGTAATATAGTTGCTGTGCGCTTTGTGTAGTGTTTTCTTGACTGCTTGATTGTCGTGTTGTCTGAGAGAAAGTTGTTGTACACGCTTCCGCATGTGCTTAAATTTAAGATTAAATGGGACAGCGATGCACTTAGGACATCGCAAAAATAAGCCCCGTCGATAGAGCTGGGGTTGTGACAATTATGGTATGTGTTGCTTTTGGAAATTCTACAGCAACACAAGTTTTAAAGCGGTAATTGACTATGACATTGGGCAACATTTTTTTTTTTTTGGTGGGGGGAGAGTGGGGAAGCGTTCTTTCTACATTGACTTTTGGCAAGTGACTCTGGTAGTAAAAGAATAGAAGAGAACATGGATGGAATTGTTTGACAAATGATTCAAATCTTCATATTAATGTCTACAGTTTAGGCAACGTTTAATGGATTTTTTTTTTTATATGTTTGGCAACAATCTTTAAATTATTGTCTTACATTGAAAAGGCGTAGGCAATTGAAGGTACTATGCCTCACTCATTTCAAGTGTTGCTTATTAAAATGAGAATTGCCTAACACAGACATAGTATTGCCCTGTATTTCGGCAACGGCGGCATAAGCAACCCTTGGAAAAGTGCTGCCTAAAGGGAACATGCAGCCCATGCAGCGCAATTTTGCAGTAGGCCAGTTATGCGGAATGTTGCTCACTGGCCGGCATGCTTAATAGGGAATTTGCATGTTCTTGCACCACCTTCCAAGCCATGATCACGTGCTTCTCAGTCACCAGCGTCGCCCCGACGGCAAACCGTAACACATAAACTCCTCCGACGGTTGTATGACTCATGAAGACCCGACCGGAAGCATTAATAGCGTGAAGCAATTGTGCATTGAGCCTGTTCACCTCGTTTAATTTCCATGCTTCACCATGTTCGTTATCGACATGGCCATTAGACATGCCGGCGACCCCTGAGGGACGAATCCTGAAACAAACCAACGCAAAGTTTATCGGGAAAACAACTTCAAATTGGGGATCTTCCTCCACGAGCTCCTCAAAGAGCTTTGCCAATCGGCAATGGTTCCTTATGTGACTCCTCAGGTTCTGCACGCCATGACTCCTGAGTACAAGCCACAGCTTCAATGCCCTGAACCTCCTGCTGAGAGAAAGTTGCCAATCTGCGTAGTCAATAACTTGCTTTGACTCAGTTGCCTCATTCTTGAGGTACTCGGGGTCTGTTGATAAGGAGTTCACGAGGGCATTTGGGTCTTTTACCCAGAGGCAGCAGCAATCGAGAGGGGTCAGTAACCACTTGTGTGCATTGAAGCTGAATGAATCTGCAAACTCCACCCCATTGATGAATTTCCTGTACTCCGGGCATATACACGAGGCTCCCGCGTACGCTGCATCGACATGGATCCACATGCTGAACTTGCTTGCGACTTTGCATAGAGGCTCCAGCGGGTCAACCGCTGCGCATGAAGTTGTCCCGACCGTGGCGCATAAGTACAACGGAATTAGCCCGGCATTGATGTCCAGACGGATTGCCTTCTCTAGCGAGTCCGGGGACAAGCCGAACAAGGTTGACCTCGTCGTCTTTAAGGCCCGGAAGTTCCGCGGGTCTATTCCCACAACCCGGGCAGCTTTCTGGAATGAGCAATTCGTTTGGTCCGACCCGTAGACAACGAGCTTCGCAATGGAATTATGTCCCAACTTCCTCAGGACCCTATCTCTCGCAGCAGTGAGAGTGCAAATGATGGCTTCGCTGGTATTCCCTTCAATGACTCCCCCGCCATTCCCGAAAGGGAGGAATGGCCTTGGCAAGTCCAGCATTTTCCCGAGCCAATCCATGACTAGGCTCTCAAGCTCAGTCGCAGCGGGGGAGGAGACCCAATTAAATCCTGCCACGTTGAACCCCGCGCAAAGCATCTCACCAAGAATCGCTGCAGTACTAGTGTTGGTCTGGTAGTAGGCGAAGAAATTGGGGCTCTGCCAATGAGTCAAGCCCGGGAATATGTGCTGGTGCACATCATCGAGTATGGCCTCCATGGGTTCTTCATCCTGCGGGGCAGAACTCGGGAGGCGTTTCGAAAGATACCCGGGCTCGACTTGGCTAAGAACTGGATATTTTTCAATGTTCTCGTAGTACTTGGCTAGGAAGTCAACGACCATGTGTCCTTGACGCCTGAACTCTCCAGGATCGAGAGGGTTCATCGCAATCTTATTGCCAACGACGTTTTCGAGCAGGTGCTGGCAATCGCATTGAAGGCTTTTCATAATGTAGTTGCAATTGTATCTTGGAGATGGGAGCGAAATGAAGTGGGGTTGTTGCCAATGCTTTTTTTTTTCAGCTAAGTTTGTGATGATCACTTCTTGCATACACGGCTTGATCTATATAGATGGGTGGTCTTAAATAGACTCGTCGAATGAGTAGGGTTGAGTTTGAGCATATGAACCAAGGAAAACGAAAATAGACTTTGTGGTAGATATGCTATCCACATGCACAACTCCTTTGGCCTCATGATCAAGACTGTCTCTTAGCAACCAAATTCCATTTCAAATTTTGGTTCATATCATAGAAAGTTTTATGATAGCAGAGTTCTGATACATAGGTTCCACATTATAACAATCGCAAAGCATACTACCAAAATTAATAAAAACATCTGCGGTTACTAAAAAATCATACTAGACAGATAATAATATGTTTTAAGGATTCATTGTAAACCACACAACACTTTTTTTAGGGAGGGTTTGGTCTGCTCCAATATTAAACAAAGGATGCCTTTTTATAGGCATTTGGAAAAGAAAAATACAAACAAAATTCTAGGACACTCGTGACTCATGACTTTTCTACTAGTAGCTAACAATTTCAACTTTTACATTCATGACCAACAATTTTTTTCATTTGCTACAATACTATACAGTGCTAAAGGAACTCCTATAATAGTGCTACAATAATATCATTTGTTGCTTTAGTAACGCTACATTGATGTTACAGTAACATCTATTTATTCAAGCCCTATCTTTTAGCCGACAGTCTACACTGGTCGTATTGACAAACTGGTTTTTCAAAGTTGTCTTACTCTGAGCTGTCCGAACTATCTTCATACTTTTGCCTTTTCAATAATCTCTTAGGGCTTCTTCTTTTTATGTAGAAACTAATGGGAAGTGAATGTGACATTAGCCAAACTTGATAGAACATTTATAAAACTCAGTGGAACATCTAGCTAGGGTAGAATCCTTAGTTGGAGTGATGGACTACTCTTGTCAAGATCTAGAGTGAGTGCAAGCTGAAACTCACTGTGATCATATGGATCTTGTGATAATGGTCCTTCCAATTGGATCCTTTGATGAGGATGGAGTATCTTTGAGGTTGGCAGAGTCCATATCAGCTTACATATCTATACCATAGTATTGATCAAGCGCTATATCAATTAGTATCTGATATTTTTAATTAGTAGGCTGCTCCCAAGAAGTATTGGTAGATCCTGCTAGCCACACCTCTGGTGGTATCACTTGATTATACCGGCGTAAATCCTTTGGTGCTCTCGATATTCCTGAGGGAATGCAGAGATTTTGCAGGGGAGAGTCTAGAAGAGACATTTTGGAATTACTTGGAGTTTGTATGTGGTTACCCCTCAGCTAGAGTTTTACTCATATCTTCACTTGGACGAACAAACAATCATGGTCTGTCGAAGAGTATGGTTGTATGGAGTTCTGTATTAGGTCTATAGGCTTCGAGCTATTCCTTAAAGATACATTTCCACACCCCCAATGGTTTAAACCAATTAAGCACATCACCTAAATGCTTAACCTTTGGTCTCCCTAAATGATTATGCCAATAATTAAGACCATTTTGGCTGTTGGAAATTTAATGGCCAAGGTATAAAAATTGACTAAATACCAATAGAACCATTTGAATTGTTCTAGGAACTCCTCATTTGGGTTGAAAGATATAGGATGGATGAATGGATATTCTGGATATAATCCATTTGGCCTAAGGCTTAATCCACCATACTTGCTAAAAATCTTCACTTGGTATATCCACATTTGACAATGAAGATTGTCAAAAAGGGTATTGGTCAATGAACCTGGGTATATATGGTAAATAGGCTCTGCTAGGATTATCAGGTTTCATCTTGGTTGTTTTGAATCCACCCATTGGACTTCGTCACATACATGTTGATAAATGCTATGAATGAATTCGGTCTTGATAGGAAGTCGGCAAGTATGTTTTTCTTTCCCAATATATGTTTGGTTTTAAAGGAATACTTTGAAAATCATTCTACCCAATTCAGAACCTGAGGATGTGGTATCCATTTCTGCTTGAACTTCAGCATCTATTTAAAGAGAAGGCATATATGGCAATCTTAAGGACACATTCTAGATGGAATTCTTCCGAAAAACGTAAAAAATCTGACAAATGTTATATCTACAACAAGAAATTCAATTACCTTGGTTAAATACGAGGTGGAGATCCAACCATTTCTTCTGAAAGAATAACGGTGCCATCACATAATCATTGTCCTATCAAGAAAGTACTGCAAGGACCATTTGTATTCATCAATATCACGTACCTCTTTTATCGCTCACCGGCAAGTCTGTCCATGAATATTGATGAAGAAAAAAAAAAGCGTGTCTTGATTTTCAATTCACTAACATATATAACTCTATCATTGATAATGCAATTTTGCACCTTTATGTGAATGGGCTTTGCTAGTATAATAGTGTTTGGGCCACCGTGAGAATAACAACTTGTTTTGAGCTATAAATTCTTGAAGGATTGGGCCACAAAACAATTTATAATTTTTGTTTATTTGTTTTTCGTGGTTATGAATAAATTGTTATTTTCACAGTAAATTAAAGACTACCACACAATCATTTCTCCATATCAATTATACCGTCCACCTTGGTTTTCTTTTTTTCATTATTGAAAATACACTCATCCTTCTTTTATGCCTGCCACAACAAAACCCTAATTATGACACATAAATCGTAATGATCCAAATCTGAGATTCACCATAATAAATTCTGATATTAGGTTGTGTTTGCTGAGGAAAGGTTCCCCCGACAAATATCATTCATCGAGGGGCCAAAACTTCAACTTTATTGTTTGAAATGGGTTCAGTGTTGTTTTAGAAAGGAAACGACTTGTCTAAACCACGGCCAAACGACAATACAGGAAAACAGGAGAAAAAGTAAATGTGCAATTTAATGTAAAAGTGCAATAAAAAAAGAAGAAAAAAGATAACTAGTGAGATATATCTTCGATTGTCGATTTTGGCAAAAGGTCCTTTACACCAACGCCTCTTTGGCTATTTATAGTTATATTTTACAAGTAACTACTCTTTATCAGTTACCATTTTGATTTCAAATCATTTTGGAAGCTTCGGCTCCATATCAATAACTGCTCTCTCCCTTATCTGCATCTTTAACCAAAGATAAGATATTCCCCTTGCCTAATGCGCTAAAGATAGTTTCTCCAAGAGATGGCGGTTTGGTGGAGGTGGTAGGCGTGCAAGGCCGAGAGGGAAAGGAAGGCGTGCAAGAGGGAGGAGAGATGAGAAAATGAGCCAAGAGTTGGCAAGAATGAATGTCACGCCTCGATCCTTCGAGCGCGCCCATCCCTCCTTGGTCAATTAAATAGCGACGTCCCAGGACGTGTTGCCAACCCATTCCTTTTAATGCGCATGTGGAAGTGAATTACCAATCCCATGACAATAACAAACGTGGGATAGAAAATCAGGATAACAAATTTCAAATCAACACATTATTAAAACCACAATCTGGTTTACAAAGAGAGGCGAACTCTAGGGTCTAAGTACATGAAGTTTATCTTCAAAAAGAACTTCTGAGCCATCCATGCTCTTGACCCTTCTGCCTCAAGCTTTGAGATTCTTTACCCTACAGACCTGAAAATGTTATCCCACAATGGGATGAGACGACGGCTCAACAAGTTCGCTCCTTAAGTTTCGACTAGGAAGAAAATATGCCCAAATGGTTGCTCAAACACAAGCACAAGCTAGAGGACTTACCTTTGCCTCTATTCCATCTTGCAAATCCGTAAAATTCGCAAATTCATTGAATCACGTTAACAAAATCAAATCATCACATTGCATCGAATCATCAATCAATCAATTTAGTTGATTCCATGTCAGCAAGACCATCACTCGGTCAATCCATTCAATACTATATATAAAGTCCGATCATATCAAGGAATGCTCACTCTAAGCCGATAATAGATAGTACAGCTCGTACTAAGTTGATAAATAATGTATTATTCCTACTAAACTATAACAAGCCATGTACATAAATAATGACATCGGGATGATATAGTACACTAATAATGCTCTCACGATTTGAGAGTGCCACCATTTTTATCATTCATGATAAAGCTGCGTGGGCCAGAGAGAGAGAGAGAGAGAGAGAAGGGATAAGAATGACTTCAAAAGTCAAAGAAAGGAAGGAAAAAGGAGAGCAATGGTGCAGGGATTGTCGACTGAGGGGGACCCTTTCATGCATGGGCTTCGAATAGAGAGGGCGGGATAAATAGAGAGAGAGAAATGTGGAGGAGCTTTGGCTAAGCAAAAATAAAAGGGAAGTAAAAAGCAGCGAAGGAGGGAAGGAAAGAGAGAAAGATGTCGGTAGAGAAGGAATCCGGTGAGGGGGAGGAAGAAAAATAATTAAAACACAAATATTTCTGCTTGAACTTCAGCATCTATTTAAAGAGAAGGCATATATGGCAATTCTTAAGGACACCTTCTAGATGGAATTCTTCCGAAAAATGTAAAAAATCTGACAAATGTTATATCTACAACAAGAAATTCAATTACCTTGGTTAAATAAGAGGTGGAGATCCAACCATTTCATGTGAAAGAATAGCAGTGCCGTCACATAATCATTGTCCTATCAAGAAAGTACTGCAAGGACCATTTGTATTCATCAATATCACGTACCTCTTTTATCGCTCACCGGCAAGTCTGTCCATGAATATTGATGAAGAAAAAAAAAGCGTGTCTTGATTTTCAGTTCACTAACATATATAACTCTATCATTGATAATGCAATTTTGCACCTTTATGTGAATGGGCTTTGCTAGTATAATAGTGTTTGGGCCAATGTGAGAATAACAACTTGTTTTGAGCTATAAATTCTTGAAGGATTGGGCCACAAAACAATTTATAATTTTTGTTTATTTGTTTTTGTTGGTTATGAATAAACTGTTATTTTCAGAGTAAATTAAAGAGTACCACAAAATCATTTCTCCATATCAATTATACCGTCCACCTTGGTTTTTTTTTTTCATTATTGAAAATACACTCATCCTTCTTTTATGCCTGCCAAAACACAACCCTACTTATGACACAAAAATCGTAATGATCCAAATATGAGATTCACCATAACAAATTCTGAGATTAGGTTGTGTTTGCTGAGGAAAGGTTCCCTCGACAAATATCATTCATCGAGGGGCCAAAACTTCAACTTTATTGTTTGAAATGGGTTCAGTGTTGTTTCAGAAAGGAAGCGACTTGTCTAAACCACGGCCAAACGACAATACAGGAAAACAGGAGAAAAAGTAAATGTGCAATTTAATGTAAAAGTGCAATAAAAAAAAAAAAAAGAAAAAAAAAAAGATAACTAGTGAGATATATCTTCGATTGTCGATTTTGTCAAAAGGTCCTTTACACCAACGCCTCTTTGGCTATTTATAGTTATATTTTACAAGTAACTACTCTTTATCAGTTACCATTTTGATTTCAAATCATTTTGGAAGCTTCGGCTCCATATCAATAACTGCTCTCTGCCTTATCTGCATCTTTAACCAAAGATAAGATATTCCACTTGCCTAATGCGCTAAAGATAGTTTCTCCAAGAGATGGCAGTTTGGAGGAGGCGGTAGGCGTGCAAGGCCGAGAGGAAAGGAAGGCGTGCAAGAGGGAGGAGAGATGAGAAAATGAGCCAAGAGTTGGCAAGAATGAATGTCACGCCTCGATCCTTCGAGCGCGCCCATCTCTCCTTGGTCAATTAAATAGCGACGTCCCAAGACGTGTTGCCAACCCATTCCTTTTAATGCGCATGTGGAAGTGAATTACCGATCCCATGACAATAACAAACGTGGGATAGAAAATGAGGATAACAAATTTCAAATCAACACATTATTAAAACCACAATTTGGTTTAAGAAGAGAGGCGAACTCTAGGGTCTAAGTACATGAAGTTTATCTTCAAAAAGAACTTTTGAGCCATCCATGCTCTTGACCCTTCTGCCTCAAGCTTTGAGATTCTTTACCCTAGGGACTTGAAAATGTTATCCCACAACGGGATGAGACGACGTCTCAGCAAGTTCGCCCCTTAAGTCTCGACTAGGAAGAAAATATGCCCCAAGGGTTGCTCAAACACAAGCACAAGCCAGAGGACTTACCTTTTCCTCGATTCCTTCCTGCAAATCAGTAAAATTCTTTGAAATTCAAATTGAATCACGTTAACAAATCAAATCATCACATTGCATCGAATCGTCAATCAATCAATTTAGTTGATTCCATGTCAGCAAGACCATCCATTCAATACTATATATAAAGTCCGATCATAACAAGGAATGCTCACTCTAAGCCGATAATAGATAGTACAGCTCGTACTAAGCTGATAAATAGTGTATTGTTCCTACTAAATTGACATAACAAGCCATCGGGCTGATATAGTACACTAATAATGCTCTCTAAAAGCTGCTCAGGTATAGTATACTGTTCTCACCATTTGAGAGTGCCACCATTTTTATCATTCATGATAAAGGAAGGAAAAGAGGAGAGCAAAAGTCAAAGAAAGGAAGCAAAAAGGGACCAATGTCGGTCGGCTGAGGGGGACACTTTCATGCGTGGGCTTCGAATAGAGAGGGTGGGATAAATAGAGAGAGAGAAATGTGGACGAGCTTTGGCTAAGCAAAAATAAAAGGGAAGTAAAAAGCAGCGAAGGAGGGAAGGAAAGAGAGAAAGATGTCGGTAGAGAAGGAATCCGGTGAGGGGGAGGTAGAAAAATAATTAAAACACAAATATTTCTGCTTGAACTCCAGCATCTATTTAAAGGGAAGGCATATATGGCAATTCTTAAGGACACCTTCTAGATGGAATTCTTCCGAAAAATGTAAAAAATCTGACAAATGTTATATCTACAACAATAAATTCAATTTACTCGGTTAAATAAGAGGTGGAGATCCAACCATTTCTTCTGAAAGAATAACTGTGCCATCACATAATCATTGTCCTATCAGGAAAGTACTGCAAGGACCATTTGTATTCATCAATTTCACGTACCTCTTTTATCACTCACCGGCAAGTCTGTAAATGAATATTGATGAAGAAAAAAGAAGAGTGTCTTGATGTTCAGTTCACTAACATATATAACTCTATCATTGATAATGCAAATTTGCACCTTTATGTGAATGGGCTTAGCTAGTATAATAGTGTTTGTGTCACTGTGAGAATAACAACTTGTTTTGAGCTATAAATTCTTGAAGGATTGGGCCACAAAACAATTTATAATTTTTGTTTATTTGTTTTTGTTGGTTATGAATAAACTGTTATTTTCACAGTAAATTAAAGACTACCACACAATCATTTCTCCATATCAATTATACCGTCCACCTTGGTTTTTTTTTTTCATTATTGAAAATACACTCATCCTTCTTTTATGCCTGCCAAAACACAACCCTAATTATGACACATAAATCGTAATGATCCAAATCGAGATTCACCATAACAAATTCTAGATTAGGTTGTGTTTGCTGAGGAAAGGTTCCCTCGACAAATATCATTCATCGACGGGCCAAAACTTCAACTTTATTGTTTGAAATGGGTTTAGTGGTGTTTCAGAAAGGAAGCGACTCGTCTAAACCACGGCCAAATGACAATACAGGAAAACAGGAGAAAAAGTAAATGTGCAATATATTGTAAAAGTGCAATAAAGAAAAAGAAGAAAAAAGATAACTAGTGAGATATATCTTCGATTGTCGATTTTGGAAAAAGGGCCTTTACACCAACGCCTCTTTGGCTATTTATAGTTATATTTTACAAATAACTACTCTTTATCAGTTACCATTTTGATTTCAAATCATTTTGGTAAGCTTCGGCTCCATATCAATAACTGCTCTCTCGCCTTATCTGCATCTTTAACCAAAGATAAGATATTCCGCTTGCCTAATGCGCTAAATATAGTTTCTCCAAGAGATGGCAAATTGGTGGAGGCGGTAGGCGTGCAGGGCCGAGAGGGAAAGGAAGGCGTGCAAGAGGGAGGAGAGATGAGAAAATGAGCTAAGAGTTGGCAAGAATGAATGTCACGCCTCGATCCTTCGAGCGCGCCCATCCCTCCTTGGTCAATTAAATAGCGACGTCCCAAGACGTGTTGCCAACCCATTCCTTTTAATGCGCATGTGGAAGTGAATTACCGATCCCTTGACAATAACAAACATGGGATAGAACATCAGGATAACAAATTTCAAATCAAAACATTATTAAAACCACAATCTGGTTTACAAAGAGAGGCGAACTCTAGGGTCTAAGTACATAAAGTTTATCTTCAAAAAGAACTTCCGAGCCATCCATGCTCTTGACCCTTCTGCCTCAAGCTTTGAGACTCTTTACCATAGGGACCTGAAAATATTATCCCACAACGGGATGAGACGACGTCTCAGCAAGTTCGCCCCTTAAGTTTCGACTAGGAAGAAAATATGCCCAAAGGGTTGCTCAAACACAAGCACAAGCCAGAGGACTTACCTTTGCCTTGATTCCTTCTTGCAAATCGGTAAAATTCGCAAATTCATTGAATCACGTTAACAAATCAAATCATCACATTGGATCGAATCATCAATCAATCAATTTAGTTGATTCGATGTCAGCAAGACCATCACTCGGTCAATCCATTCAATACTATATATAAAGTCCGATCATATCAAGGAATGCTCACTCTAAGTCGATAATAGATAGTACAGCTCGTACTAAGCTGATAAATAATGTATTGTTCCTACTAAACTGACATAACAAACCATCGGGATGATATAGTACACTAATAATGCTCTCCAAAAGCTGCTCATGTATAGTATACTGTTCTCAAAGAGAACCATTTTTATCATTCATGATAAAGAAGAGAAAGAGAGAGAGAGAGAATAAGAATGACTTCAAAAGTCAAAGAAAGGAAGCAAAAAGGAGAGCAATGGTGCAGGGATTGTCGGCTGAGGGGACCCTTTCATGCATAGGCTTTGAATAGAGAGGGTGGGATAAATAGAGAGAGAAATGTGGAGGAGCTTTGGCTAAGCAAAAATAAAAGGGAAGTAAAAAGCAGCAAAGGTGGGAAGGAAAGAGAGAAAGATGTCGGTAGAGAAGGAATCCGGTGAGGGGGAGGAAGAAAAATAATTAAAACACAAATATTTCTGCTTGAACTTCAGCATATATTTAAAGAGAAGGCATTTATGGCAATTCTTAAGGACACCTTCTAGATGGAATTCTTCCGAAAAACGTAAAAAATCTGACAAATGTTATATCTACAACAAGAAATTCAATTACCTTGGTTAAATAAGAGGTGGAGATCCAACCATTTCTTCTGAAAGAATAATAGTGCCGTCACATAATCATTGTCCTATCAAGAAAGTACTGCAAGGACCATTTGTATTCATCAATATCACGTACCTCTTTTATCCCTCACCGGCAAGTCTGTCCATGAATATTGATGAAGAAAAAAAAGCGTGTCTTGATTTTCAATTCACTAACATATATAACTCTATCCTTGATAATGCAATTTTGCACCTTTATGTGAATGGGCTTAGCTAGTATAATAGGGTTTGGGCCATGTGAGAATAACAACTGTTTTTGAGCTATAAATTCTTGAAGGATTGGGCCACAAAACAATTTATAATTTTTGTTTATTTGTTTTTCGTGGTTATGAAAAAACTGTTATTTTAACAGTAAATTAAAGACTACCACACAATCATTTCTTCATATCAATTATACTGTCCACCTTGGTTTTTTTTTTTTTTTCATTATTGAAAATACACTCATCCTTCTTTTATGCCTGCCAAAACACAACCCTAATTATGACACATAAATCGTAATGATCCAAATCTGAGATTCACCATAACAAATTCTGAGATTAGGTTGTGTTTGCTGAGGAAAGGTTCCCTCGACAAATATCATTCATCGACGGGCCAAAACTTCAACTTTATTGTTTGAAATGGGTTCAATGCTGTTTCAGAAAGGAATCGACTTATCTAAACCACGGCCAAACAACAATACAGGAAACGGGAGAAAAAGTAAATCTGCAATTTAATGTAAAAGTGCAATAAAAAGAAGAAGAAAAAAAGATAACTAGTGAGATATATCTTCGATTGTCGATTTTGGCAAAAGGTCCTTTACACCAACGCCTCTTTGGCTATTTATAGTTATATTTTACAAATAACTACTCTTTATCAGTTACCATTTTGATTTCAAATCATTTTGGTAGCTTCGTCCCCATATCAATAATTGCTCTCTGCCTTATCTGCATCTTTAACCAAAGATAAGATATTCCACTTGCCTAATGCGCTAAAGATAGTTTCTCCAAGAGATGGCGCTTTGGAGGAGGCGGTAGGCGTGCAAGGCCAAGAGGAAAAGGAAGGCATGCAAGAGGGAGGAGAGATGAGAAAATGAGCCAAGAGTTGGCAAGAATGAATGTCACGCCTCGATCCTTCGAGCGCGTGCCCATCCCTCCTTGGTCAATTAAATAGCGACGTCCCAGGACGTGTTGCCAACCCATTCCTTTTAATGCGCATGTGGAAGTGAATTACCGATCCTATGACAATAACAAACGTGTGATAGAAAATTAGGATAACAAATTTCAAATCAACACATTATTAAAACCACAATCTGGTTTAAGAAGAGAAGCGAACTCTAGGGTCTAAGTACATGAAGTTTATCTTTAGAAAGAAGTTCTCCCTCAAGCTTTGATATTCTTTACCCTAGGGACCTGAAAATGTTATCCTACAACGGGATGAGATGACATCTCAGCAAGTTCGCCCCTTAAGTCTCGACTAGGAAGAAAATATGCCACAAGGGTTGCTCAAACACAAGCACAAGCCAGAGGACTTACCTTTGCCTCGGTTCCTTCTTGCAAATCAGTAAAATTCGCAAATTCATTGAATCACGTTAACAAATCAAATCATCACATTGGATCGAATCATCAATCAATCAATTTAGTTGATTCCATGTCAGCAAGACCATCCATTCAATACTATATATAAAGTCCAATCATATCAAGGAATGCTCACTCTAAGCCGATAATAGATAGTACAGCTCGTACTAAGTTGATAAATAGTGTATTGTTCCTACTAAACTGACATAACAAGCCATCGGGCTAATATAGTACACTAATAATGCTCTCCAAAAGCTGCTCAGGTATACTGCTCTCGTTAAGCTGACATATTAAATTATCGGGTTGATATAGTATACCGGTAAATAGCTCTTGCTAAGTTGAGATATCAACCATCGGGCTGATATAGTATACTCATGATACTCAATCTAAGCTGATTAAGTATATTGCTCATGCTAAGTTGACATATCAAAGCCCGTAGGCTGATAGAGTATATTGTTCTCACCATTTGAGAATGCCACCATTTTATCATTCATGATAAAGCTGCGTGGGCCGAGAGAGAGAGAGAGAGAGAGAGAGAGAGAGAGAGAGAGAAGGGATAAGAATGACTTCAAAAGTCAAAGAAAGGAAGCCAAAAGGAGACCAATGGTGCAGGGATTGTCGACTGAGGGGGACCCTTTGATGCGTGGGCTTCGAATAGAGAGGGAGGGATAAATAGAGAGAGAGAAGTGTGGAGGAGCTTT